>NC_045637.1:113533144-114142462 GCF_009829145.1 Chiroxiphia lanceolata | reverse complement strand
TATTCACTCTGGACCACAGCAAATGCCACAATTTCCCTTAGTGCCACATGTACCTATAAATAACACACAATTAGAAAGAAAATAAAAGCAGGGTGAAATACCGGCACATTTTTGTCAGGCTTCTGCATCAACATAGATACTCTTATGAAAGAAAGAGAAAGAACAAGAACAATTTTTAGATCTTTGAAAGCAATTATGATCTGCTATATAAAACTCATCCATTAAAGTCTTCTAGATTTCACTTCCGTTATTAAAAAAAAATTTTGCAGAACTCAATAAATACAAATAATCTTCCTACAAAAATTCATAAACTCTCTGATTGGACACTGTGTCTGGAAAAAATTCTCTACATTAATCAACATTCACATCCAGAAGTACAGGGAGTTTTATAACTAAATTCACCTGTGGTAGAGTTAGACTAACCCATATTTTCTTATAACTCTATTAAATTTGAAAGGAAAGTCTAAATACCTGCTGAATGGATATCAATCTCAAGGATTTTCTACTGCTTTTAGAGGAGTTCTTCTCTGCTATAAGAAATTTTGTAAGACATGTAAATATTTCTGGCGACACTGACCCCTTTGGAGAGCAACAAGAAATCCTTCCCTTGTAGGCATGAAAAAGAAACATATTCCATCTCATTTCTCTTGAAATGCCTACAGTGAGAAAGGAATCTGTGCCTAAATAGCTGAAGCACAAAATGAAAGTGAAGTCTTAGAAAGTACTTTGTATCTCACTACACATGAAGGAGCTGGATTTCCTCCCACAGATATTTTTGACACCACTCACAACATCACACAAATATAAAGACTGCTTAATTGAGCAGATGATGCAGGCTATACACTTTTTCTGTGGCATTACTAGTAATTGATTTTCTCTGAAATTTTTTATAAAGCAACAGCAAGGAAGGGTAATTTAGGGCCCCACCCTTTTCTTCAACTGTCTGTAAATTCAATGTTTACCCTCAGTTTCTTTAAAGAAGTGTTTGATGCAGCAGGAGGGAAGTGCAGCTCCCCTCTCCTCCTATTGAAGTTGGTGATAGGAAACAGAAGAGTGTTAATGTAATATGTGGATACTCATTTAAGTGGAGGCAAGCTTAAGATTTATTGACCTGAGAGCAAGAGGTCAATATTTATTCAGAGAACAATAAATCTTGATACTTCATTCTAACAGATGTTAATCCAATGTATTATTAAATCCATCCCATTAAAGCTAATTAGATTGTGTGTCCTCGTGAGCTTTGTTGCCAATAGTCATTAGTATTGCCATGGATCGTAATTACTGTGCTTTGATAATTAAATCATATAATATCCAATAAAATTAAATATATGGGGATAGAAATAATTATTTTTCTCTACCATGATTATATTATTGTACATTTCATTGAGCTCTTCCTTCATGGTGCTGTAGACCTTCCTTACATTCTTCTGCCAGGACCAGCACAGCTAAGGAATCAAAAGTTCTCTGTGAACTACACCATTTTTTAAACTTTTTCATTTGTCTTAAAATCCTGATGCTCTCAAAGCCACATCCATCTACTATTCATGCACTAGGCAGGTAAGGAGTAGTGTAAGCAGTAAGTAGCTGCTGTTAGGAAAAAGAAAAAGAGAAAAGGAAGAAGTCATACTCCTAAGTATAAGTGAAGAATTCCTTCTAATTTGGTGTTTTACACTGTTTTCCATCCTCACATTTCAATGTACTTCTAGATAAGAGGATTTACTATTACCTCCACCTTAATCTCTGAAAGAAACTGAGGCACACAGAAAGGAAATAATGACTGAAATATTAATCACAATTCTGTGCCAAAGCTAGACACCATTCAGGTACATTAGAGAATTAGTTAGCAGGACAGGATATTTTTAGTGCAAATTTGTCTTGCGAGTACTCTTGTAAAATACACACAGACTCATCCCATTTGGATCAAAGAGGTTTCCTTCCTGGAGGAACTACAGCTGAACTGCAGCATCAGGATGCAAGGCAGAGCGCCCCACTTGCAGTGCAGGTGTCAACTCCTCCAGTGGTCAGCACTCCAGAGCACACCGAGGGCTGCTGACTGGTGTGAGCTTCACTGGTGGTGAAGCCTTAGTGAGGACACGAGGGATCACAGAAAATCAAATCCTAGTCACTCCATCTTCTTTATGCCACACACATCAGTAACACAGACTACAATTTCCCAAGTTCCAGCTCTGTATATTGACTTATATTGATCCTTGACAGTATTTTTCCTTCAGGACCTGCACTGTTTACAGACTGTAGTTGCTTATTTTTGTAAGAGTCTCACACATAAGGAGAGTAACAGCTTGAGAGGAAGTGTTCGGTGCATTGAACTGTACAACATGTGTTTCCCAGAGACACAGCCTCTAGAACTGAAGATAAATTGTGGAAAGTAGGATTCAACTCCCATCATTTTGGCAGTCTAAAAGTTAGTCTAAAAGTCTAAGCTAGTCATCTAGGCTTTCTCTTACTTAACAGAGAAAAAGAGGTACCTCTAGAGAGTGATTCATTTCAGCCTAGAGTAAGATAGGCCCTGAGACAGATGGACTCAATTTGGGAAAGCTTCTCTCCTCCACCATGGTCTTCAGCGAAAGACCTCTGCCTAAGTTTTAGATGGCTAAAGCAAGGTAAGATGAAGTCCATGCAGACAGTTTATCTTGAATCAAAGGTACCTAAAATCCATGTTCCTCTGGTGTTTCTAGGCTATGGAACTGCTGGATAGACCCAAAAGCTGCATTGGACACATTCCAGAAGGAGGATATGCAGAGTACAAGCAAAATCAAGGGGAACCGAGTGTTTCTCCATGACTAACGTAGTGAATGTGCACTAGGTGGTGTGATTAAAAACTAACCACAGAAAACACAAAGACTCATCCAAGATCAAAGAAACAGCAACATACAGAGGAACCTTAATAACCTGATCAGTGAAAATGGAGAACATTACATTGACTAGTCCTCTGACTATCAGAAAAGGATATTTGCCCCTAACATGAAACACACGAAGAGAAATAAATTAAAAACTCTCACAGGGATGCTAGGTGAGGGGTACAGCACTTCCTAGGGGATGCAGATGGAAGAAAATTATGGGGCGGTAGAAAACATTATACGATGTTTAGGTGAAGGACCAAAGGTGCAGACAGAGAGGAGTCAGGAGGATAGGGGAGGAACAAGATGAGGAAAACTGCACACAGCACTACAGGCTGGGGGAAGAGTGGCTGGGTCCCAAGGTCAGCCACCTTCTGACATTGTACTGAATGCTCTGAAGTCTTTTCTGTGATTGGTAATCCAACCCAAACCATTCTATAATTCTGTGATTTTCACTGAAATGCTAGGGACACGTGCATTTTCTGTGCGTAAAAAATCATTTGCGTTTGAACCCAAGAGCATCCCGTTGGTCCAACAAATCCATACTGATCATTAGAAAACTCTCTTTGGGGTGGAGGTTCATCTGGCATGAACTTGAAATGGAACTTCAGACTAAGATTAAATGCACATAAGTTTTTACCTCATTATCCTATCACACAGAATGAGACAATTTGAGGTTGGGTTTCTGATGCTGTTTGAGGAAGAGCCATCTTTAACCAAGAACAGTTGTGAGAATACGTGCTAACTCCATACTGAGGGTGTGCCTCAGCTCTCTTGACGCTATTTCCCTTCTACGTTCAGAGCCAGTTTTTATAAATTTAGCAAATTCCTTTCATGCACTGCTGCCAAGCTGGCCATGTGTACATGCAAATATCAATTTTTCATGCAAGCACAGATTATTTGCATGCATATGTTACGTCCATGCAAGTGTATACATGCAGCTCTATAGGACCAATTTAGAACAAAAGGCAATGGTTACAGTGGACACCTCCAAAAATTACAAACATGAAAAACAAGCCAAAGAAAAAACTCCATCTTGTTACATGGCACAACCTCCAGCTCTCCAACATGCTACAGAACAAATGGTTCTCCACATCTAACATGACTACAAGCTACTGCCCTCCTACAAGCTTCAAACTGTTGTTATTTTACTTCCCTCAGATGATTCTCATTATAACTGGGACAAGTGCTGAGTTAAAAAGTCAGTGTATGAATCATATAATCAACTCAGTTGTCTGGAATCTTGCTTTTCCATGCATTTCCTCATTGCTACATGGATCACCAGTGTAAAACATGTGTTAGCTGCATCAAATTTCCTTTTCCTCTTTTAACCCTAAAATTGCCTGTGAGTAGACACTTATTTACTGTTATCCAGCTTCCCAACCACTGATGACCGGTGCCTTCACTGCCTGCCTCACAATAGTCACAGAGTTACTAATATTTACAGTGAGGTTAAATCCAATGGGTATCTCTTTATCCAGCTCCTGGGATAAGGCCTCAGCATTGAGTGCCTGTGTTCTGCTCAGAAACAAGAAAAATAATCCAGAATCTCAGTTTAAGCCTAATTTAAGCCATGCCATTGCTCCATGCACCATCAGATCTCATCCATCTTTCCATACATGAGGGTGGGTCCACAGCACTGTAATTTTTGCCATAACCATCACCCATGGGACCTACTCCCACACTGGAGCAGCATGAGGGTCGTTTCCACCAGCTTTTAACCTTGCCAGAGGAAGGATGTATGCATGCAAGTGGCTCTGAGCACCTAGTCACAAGACAGGCTTCTGATGCCTTACCTACAGATGTACACAGAAGACAAAGTTCCCAACAATTAACATTTACTGCTGATGTGATACTCTCCTTCTTTCAGGTGTTTATTTGAACTATGCTGTTGGTCTATAATAGCTATAATATAAGCCAGTGTATTGTACAGTGACGTCTTACAGTCCTGTGAGATCTACATTCCCCTTCTACTATCTAAACACTGCACCATTGGTATTTTCTCACTACAGTCACTCTGCACAGTACTGTACTAGATTTCCCCATGTCCCTAATCTGTCTATCTATCAGACTCCCTTCTCAAATATTATACTTTGGTTTTTTACTAAAAGGAATATTTTTGACTGATTCTCTTCAGTGGAATGCATTTTTCCCATTACAGAAACCACAGTACATCTTGCAATCTTTCCCTTTGAAGCCAGTAGTATTCTCAAGCTACAGGATTAGAGCAAGCTTTATAATTTCAGGGTGGGCAGTACAGAAATGGTTTCTCCTTGGTTTGTTTTTAATCTTGCAAAAATCTGTAATCATGTTTTCAGTGTAGTGCTCTCCCTTTTTCATTACTACCTTGTAATAACCGATGGTAATCAATCTGTACATTCAGAGACTTGAGTTTCAGTCCCTAGCAACTATTTTAAGAACTGATATATTTGAATTCCTGTATTGTGGAAACAACACTAACGCCAGCTTGAAGTTACAGGATATTTGATGAATATTTCATGATCGCACAGACAGAAACACTTCCTGTGTGTTTATCAAACAACTGATTTAAAAATCACAGTTCCAACATGATACATGAATTTAGCAGAATCTCTACCTTAATCTTTAAGATGATTCTACTAAGTAGATTAATCATTCATGGACAGCTTAAAAAAGTTTAAAAGCTTGGCAGGAAAAATGGTCAGTGTTGTGCTTTCATTTTCCATTGTCAGCTGTGACTTTGGGAAGCAGAAAACACAACTTGGGCTGCTTTTGATCACCATCTAGTGTGTGAATTAAAGAACTGCACAGGTTTAAGAGACGAGTTACTGATTTAAAGTGAAGCAGCAGTAGGATTAACAGGTTTCTTTCATCACTTCTAGAAGACCTCAAATAGGCTTAGTGAACTTAAAAAACCAGGAATTTCCAGATGCCTCTAGCTGCCTGATGAAAGTCAGATGTTTCATGATGACACTGTGTCTAGTAGTCTGCCTCTATGATGGTCTAGGGATATAAAGAAAGCAAGACCTGCATAGGGAAGTAGTATCCTTTTCAGGCAAAGTTACTTAGTGAGAAAGAGGAACATGGTTTCAGGCAAGGGATCCTTTCATTATGTCTCTGTGTCTTTTCCAGGTGTCCAAACGCTACATTCATTTAATTGTTTTCTGATTTTTTTTGTCCAGACAGTCAGAAATAATATTTGCAAAACTAATCACAAAAATTAATTGTATTGTTGGTATAACTAAAGCCCACATTCTAATTGTAATTCAGCATTTATCCATGCAATTGAGACTTCAAGGCTGGTAAATCAGTAAGACAGCTGGATAGAGGAGGAGCACCAGCAACACTGGAGGTGAAAGTCTCTGGCAGCTTTCAGTTTTGAACATTGCAGATGACTCAGGACAGCTTGGACTATGCTTTCCAACATGACTGGCCAAGTAATGCTAATTCTTGGCTAGTATCCTTGCTCTTCAGAAAGCACACTGTGACTCGACACACAGAAACTCAATATCATCACATCGACAAACTTACTTAAAAAGACCAGAACGAAACAGAAAACACTTCTTTACTAAAACAGGCTCATACCTTCAATATTAAATAATAATACTGTGAATTTTCAACAAAGATTAGCAGGAGGAATTTCAGGAGACACTTGGAAGAAGCCTTTGCCTGTAGACAGCAGAACAGTCTTCTTTTTTAAGGGGAAAAAAATATGACTTTCCCCTCATTTTATTATGAGGCCAGGTCAAGGAGCAGTCAAAGATACTTTTACACCATGAATTACTACGAGCCTATAGGCCCTTTTATACAATATCCACCCATGCATCTAGGTATCCCTTTAGATTAAAAAATTCATACCATCAGCTGAATTGTCACTCAGGGAAAAAACAAACAATGATGCTCAACTACTGTTAAAACTGCATACTAACTCCTCAAATATTACTGGGTTCAGACCCTGTACAGGACACTCAAATGCCTAGGAAGAACTGTAAAATCTTTACAAGAAGTTTAATATTTTATTAGACACTGATCTCTCAATTATAATTAGTCAATATATCTTATTCCAAATAACTAGTTTAAACCTTGTAAAGAAGTACATAATTTTATACAAACGATTGGGGAGGGGGGGTGTGGAGAGAAAATAAAAGAAAGAAAAAGCTAGTGTTGCCTGGAAAGTAGGAGATAGCTCTTGCTTGCTATAGTTTATTCTTTAACAGCTCGTGCCTTCAAAACAGAGCTGGCAGTATTACTGAGGAACTTATGTTGATTTAAGAACTGAAAGAAATTACCTTCCCTCCTCAAACACAGGGGTTTTTTTCCCTGAGAGCGCCAAATAGCCATTAACAGCCGGAGCACTAATTAGCAGTTCCAACACATTACTGTTGTTCTGGTGCCCCCCAATGGTCACCTGGCTTTACTACCAGCTGAGGCTTAAAAAGCACTTGGAAAAGCTGTGCTCCAGACGTGACGCCCAAGTGCAGGTGTAATTCTTCAGCCAGCTGGGCCCGAGCCCTGATACAGCTACCAACACTGCAGAGCTCCCATTCATGGTATCCAGAGCTGCGTATCCAGGGCAGGTCCTCCAGCCAGGTACTAATCACCATCCCTAACCGTTTTCAAAGAGCACTTTTGCAGCTTCAGCACTGAGCCCTCCAGGTCAATAAAACTGCATCATAGCCACTGTTGATTACAAAAATTAACTTGATTCATAAGCACAGATGCTACATAGAATCATAGAATTGTTTGGGTTGATCTTTCAAGGTCATCTTGTCCAACACCCCTGCAATGAGCAGGGACATCTTCAACTATGTGAGGTTTCTCAGAGCCTGTCTAATCTGATCTTAAATGTTTCCAGGGATGGGACATCTGTAGATTTCTACATTCTATTAATCAAACTGAGACATCATTCAAGCAGCTAAGACACATTGGTACCCAGCACTGGCTGTGTTTTCCCTCCCTTCCCCAGTCACCGCATCCTGTTACACAAACACTGACCTAGTATATCTACAGTCTCCAACTCATACAACAGTTTTGCACATCCTGTCCCAACTCACCAGCAGTTGTGGTGCTGTACCAGTATGATGATACATCTTCATTTCCAACCATACCGTGACAGAGAGAAATTACTCATTGGTCTATAAATCAGCACTTCCTCCTGAGTACTGATCACAGCCTGACTATACTCACTTCAGCCTAAGGAAAAGGATAGTCATGATCGCAAGGAGTGTTTCAAAAGACTTATTTTCCAGAAAAACTTCAGATGGTCAAGATAGATGAAAGCTTAAAACTCTTTAAGAAGAGCTTAGATAGCCAAAAGCTGCAATCTTTCAATCAAGAAAGAAGACAGCTTTATCTAAAAGCCCATCCCGGTTTATTGGCAAAGGGAAGATAGCAAAGCAGTATTTAACAAGTTGAAAGAGGGAAGCAGATCAAATAGCAATCAATACAAACATGACATGAAGAAAATTTATCAGAAGGAAAAGAAAACCTTGACTGACAGGACTAGGAAAAGAAGAAACAGTTTAGTATGTACATTAGGGATGACTGAAACCTTACCCATGGTCAAATCATTAAAAATGCAGGCAAGGCAGAAGTGCTCAATAAGCTTTCAATTTCTGCTGGGAGGGATTCCTACCACAAATCTGATGAACTTTCCAAGCCATCAGCAGCTATTGAAATGTTAAAGATCTACTGAAGGCAAACTTTAAGGTACAATCCATCCAGGCCTGTAGACCTAAGATCAAAAATGATTCACTGAATCTGTGGATAATTTTTTAGGATACTATGGAAATTTCAGAAAACAAGCACTACTATTAGAAGTGGTAAGGAGATAGACCTAGTGAAATAAGGATGCTTAAGTCAGCATGAAGATAAAGTTAAAAAAAGAAACACTCATACTGGATATAATTTATAATGAGTTAAAGGATAAGAATATGTAGAAATTCTAAAACTGATAGAAACAGATTCAGAATGTAGTCTTTTGTGTTCAGTTACATTCATATCTTTGCCAAACATCATTTTTTTGGGTCAGCCCACCATCATTATTTTGCTGATATTACAAGTTTTCTCAATGATTTACTTGCACTTAGAGCATTAATAAGAAAGCCTTACACAAGCCATTTAGATGAAAAATAGCAAGAACAATTCACACAGGAACAGCACAAAAAATTAGGACCACACAATAGCAATACAGTAGAACTAAGCAAGATTTGAATAACCAGCATATATCCACGTGTAGGGAAAATACGGTGTCAATCAAACATTGCTGCCAGTGAGGCTCCACAGAGACCAGGATTAACCTTGATGCTGATCCTCACTGTTGGTTTTCTGAAAGTCAATAAACGACAGCTGACACCATTTGCAAGTGCAGACTCACAAAGGACTGGACTACCAGGTGCAAAGGAAGGATGCTTCCATAAACTACTGCTCTTTTACAAATTCTGCGTAAGCTGCCCAACATAAGCAGAAGTGTAAAGCCATAAATGTTTCATTTGTACCCTAAACAAAAAATTCTTTGATCAAGTATTTGTAACCCAGGTATGTTTGTAATTATTTTCTAGAAATGTTCCATTTGCCAAATTACCCACATCCTTTGCAACTCCACCCAACATGGGAGTTCCCCACTTTGCCTGATATGACAAACACAATGAAATATTTCCACAGACAGGCTCTAACTCCATGTTGAAATTGTCACTCATGTTTCAAACAGACTACAGTGGAAGTTTACCTTTCCTATGAGGTAAAATAAAGGCTTATACTTTCAGCAGCTGCTGTTTTCTGGCTGATAAGACAGAAAAAATATCTTATTTTCCATCAAATACATAGTAACTCTTACTGTAGCAGTCCATTAATTAAGAGTGAAAGTCAAAGATTTTATTTTTCTGCTGCCCAACTCCCTATAAAATTACCAAAAAAAAAAAAATCACTGGGCTATTTCACTTGTAATAACTATTAGTGCACTACAGTCAATTCATCGCTGTTATTTATTAAACATGCCAAACCCAACAGAATGGTAGAAGACACTTGATTCATTCAGAAGCCACAGCAGGTACCAGCTGGCAGGGCAGAACATTCATGATGCCACCAGAAAGATTTGTAACTGAAGGAAACTTTACTATGTAGTGTAGAAATGGTTCATTTAAAAAGCCATTACCAACACACCACACTACCACTCATCATTCATTCATGAGATTGTCATTTAGTTCACCTGCAATTTCTCATGTTCAAGTACCTTTATAAGATATCTAAAGCATTCAGGAAGGTCCTGTTACCACACCCTTGCAGAGGGAGAGGCAGCACTTTAAAAGGTGCCAAGAGGGTGGTGACTTCTGTTACACATTGCAGTTCAGCTATGTGCAAAAGCAAGAAAAATCATGTACTAACAATTAAACAACTGCTAAGAATAATTTTTGTTCACCCATGCTCTTTGCTTTCATTCTCAATGAGATTCATCATATGCAAAGGACCAGTGGGAGGGGCAGGCATTACTGTTATCCTACATGTGCCCTTCAGCATTAAAATACCAATTATTAGCAAGGTTAAGGAATATATATAACCATCATGTAGGCAGTGGCTCTGCTGAGCAGTCCCCTCATTGATCCGTAGTGCACCCTAAAACATTCACTGCAAATCCTCACCTAAAAATCAACTGTTATTCCCTCATTTGTATTCCTCAGTCATCAACCCCATTCAGTTCAAACTCCCATTGTAAAACAGATTCTCTGAACTGCATACCAAAATCCTCACCTGGACAAGGAGCCACAGTTTGGGCAGCTGCAGGGAGGCAGCTCTAGGAGCAGCTTACAAGCACAAGGTGAAACAATGAGGTGAAACCACAATGGTCCTCCAGGAGCACCATTGACCACTGTAAGATGGGACTGATCTGGGCTGCAGGGCTGCCTTGCTACTCTAACCCTGAGGGCTCCAAATCAAATAGCATGCCCCCCACCAGTCCAGTCCTGCCACAGTCACACAATGCAGCCCTGGCACAGGAGCCCCATGATACTCATTCAAAGGTCCAAGGGTCTCAACTTGGCCAGGCTTCCTACAGTTTCATTAGAAGTCTTTTTCTCTGTCAGGATGCTGCAAAAGACAACCTTCCTTCCACCACCTTCACATAGGAAAAAAATTTATCCCCCGTGCAAACCACAGAGCAGCAAGTCCACAAAGCTCTTCTGTGACTGCTGCTTTTCTGAGACAAACCCATACAGTCTCCCCCTACCCACATAATACCACCTGTGCAGCTCCAGGGTTGCAAAGTATTGCTTTCCTTTCACCAGGAGACCAGTTAGGATCCTTCAGAGAGCCCCTGAGGCTTCTCATATGAAAGGAGTAAATTCAGAGCTGGCAGGTAGATCAGCTTCACAGACCCAGAGAACATGTTCAGGGCTCCTGTGGGACCATTCTGCAGACACCCAGCACAGAGGGGAGATAGCTGTGAGTCAAGTGTACTGGAGATACTCTGAAATGCTAATGTCTCTGACTGACTGGTTTCCTCATTTACGGAAAATTAGGAGGTAGAAGTTTATTGTTCCCCTGAATGTCAGATAAAATAATTTAAGTCAGTGCATTAAAATATGATTACTATTTGTTATAAGAAGAAAAGATGATAGAGGAAGGAGACAGGGTTTTTTTCAGGTAAAAACTGAGCACAGAATGAAGCTTCTAGTGACCTCAGGACTCCAGTACTTACACATTCCCAGAATGCTTCAATTATTGAACTCCCCTGTGATACATACTGAGTTTCATTTTGATCCACAGGCTATTAAACATGATCTATGATACTTCCTGAAAAGCTCTCTTTTGGAGTTCAACCTGTAACTTGAACTTTTTTTTCTTCCATCACTGATTATTAATGTGCATACAGCACTGAGAGAGCAGAATGAAGGGGTGCACAGATATGCAGGAGCACCATGCTGCTTTATAAGAACACAGTCTGTAGGGTCAAACAGAACTAAATTAAATGTGTTGAGTGCCTTTAAATTCTACTTTCTTATTAAAAGCAGTCCTCTCCACAGGCAGGCACAAAAGGCCATTTGCAATATTAGTCAATATGTTCTAACTCCAAACTTAATCAAAGGAAGAGTAATTAGTCCTATTTAAGCAGAGGAAAATACATGCTGTTTGGGCAAACAAGTACTATGTAGCAAGGAATCTGGATGCAGTAGCTGAAACCAACAAAATATATCAAGAGTATAGTAATTTGCCGTAGCTCAGAATGAAAATATTTGCCTGTAAATAGTGCTAAGAATGCATACTGTATTTTTGTCAAAGAACAAATCATATATTTTGAGGTTACCATTTCTTAGAAAGCATATGTTTTCGAGGAATGAGGTCATTTGCTTTTGTAGGGTTGTGGGTTTGGCTGAGCTGAGAGCTGGGACTCTTCAGTCTAGAGAAGAGGCTTGTGGGGATCTTATGAATGTATGTAAGCACCTGAAGAGGGTGCAAAGAAGACAGATCCAGATTCTTTTCAGTGGTGCCCAGTGAGAGGACCAGAGGCAATGGGCACAACCTGAAACATTGGAAGTTCCCTCTGAACATCAGGAAAAACTTTTTCACTGTGAGGGTGATCAAACACTGGCACAGGGTGCCCTGGAAGGTTATGGAATGTCCATTCTTGGAGATATTCAAAAGCCACATGGGCCTGGACAAACAACTCTAGGTGTCCCTGTTCGAGAGGGAGCTTGGACAAGATGACCTCCAGAGGTCCTTTCTAAACTCAAGCGTTCTCTGATTCTGTTAACAAGTTTTTTTTAAGAATGTAGTTACTTCAGTAATACTATGCATTATGCTATCCTCTCCCTTTTCATTACTAATTGTCTTTTATATGATCCCAATATGTAAATACATATTCATATACATGTGTATGCATAGGCACACACACACACATTTATATTCAAATACCACATATGAACAATTCTAAAATGTTTCACTGCAAAATATGTGTTGCATTGCAAAATATGGATTTTTTCCTTTCTACAGCAGTAATGAACAAAAATGCAATACTGTTCTGTGTGGCAACATGACTCCAAGTAAAAAGTGCTTATTTTTATTATGCTATTTGGAAATGATGAAAGGATGGTGTTGAAGTGCTCTTGATGGATTAAAAAAAAAAAAAAAGAAAAAAGAGAGATGATAAACTCTTACATTCATTATAAATTCCCTTTGGCTTCCTATAATCAGCAAATAGCTTAATATTTACTCTTTAAAAGCGTCATAAAGTTGACATAGTTTTCAGATTAGATTTTTCAATTCTGCACAAACAGAGAAAAATTTTCTGAGGTATGTCACCAACTGCCTGCTTAATTTATATGAATTGCACCACTTTCACTTATTCCTCCCAAAAATTCACTTTTCTGGAAAAGAAATGGAGTTGTTTTACTCTGTTGGTCTTTCTACAGTCTGAGAGACACTTAACAATGGATGCAAAGTTTCCACTGCTCTGGGTATCTGGCTGTATCTGTTTGAAAGCCATACAAATTAAATAGTACTGTCTTTGTTCACACAGACAAGCAAGAAGCATTTATGCAGTGCTTAAGCACCCTTCAGTCAATTGAATCCATGGCAATAAAGCAGAGAATGCAATCCCACTGAATCCCCACAGCCTCTGTTGATCTTTCAGTTAGAAAACAAGACTTTTTAGAAGCTTCCTCTATATAAATAATAAATAGAAAGACTTATTATGTGCGAAGCTTTTAACAATGCAAAGGTTTGAAATCAGGTTGTTTGTTTTCTATATCTGAACTGAAAGCTAGAATGCCCATCATGAGGCAGCATGCAAAAATTTTAAAATATTGGGCAAGTGGAACCCATGCTTCCCCCGTAAGAAGGAAGTACACCTACAGAAAAAATACTCCACTATTATAGGTGATTTGCCTAAGTCATGAAAGAACAGTCATGTTAACTAACTACTCCTTGTGAGATCATTTTTAACCTGAATCAAGTACCATATTTAACCATATGGCCATACAGTTACTAGTTCCTGAGCTAGATAAGGTATCTTCACAGAGCATTACACATTGTGATGAAAACACATCTTGCATTGATCTCCCTGGAAAGTTCCATCGTTTAGTTTGAATCTGTGAATCTCTTGTGATTTTATTTCCTAACAATACTGCTCTCCATTTTTTCTATCGCCCCCAGCTTCATTTCATGGCATTATGTGTATTACCACATGGAGAAAAGATTGGACCCTCCATTATCCTTAAAAGGTTTTAAAGCAAGAAACAACTAGTGTGAAACCTACTTCATCTCTGGAGATCTGAGCAATTTTGCTCTGCAGGTGGCTTGGGGAAGATGAAATCCTTGTTCAGCTTGAATGCAACATATGGAGCTGCAGCAGGCTCCCTCCCTACAGCTTTGATCATTTCCGTAGGCTGAGCACTAGGGATCAATAGACCTCAGTCCCCAGAGGGCCTTGAACATGCACAGCTCAATGTTAAGTCCCTGACAAAAGCTGCCCTGCATTCTCATCTAGTAAACCATACAGTGTTAAAGTCACTGGGGCTTCTTCTCTTTTTAGCAGCTGTGCAACAGTGCTCTTAATACAGAGATGTTTTGCTGCCAGATGTGTTATTACTGCTGGATGAGATGTAAATGTTATCAGTTCAAGATATCACCTGATATCACCAAGTCTGGGAAGGGACTGAGGGGGTAGAATAGAAACAGCCACCTATCAAAGGATGGTTAAAATTAAGTGGAAGATAATTTAGTGATGTTGATTGTTGTCTATTTGCCTCAGTTGAAACTGTACCACTGACCTAAAATATGTAAATATTTCTACATGAATAGGACTGCTTTTAACTGGATCCAAGTGGTACTACACACCCCTAAAAAGTCAGTCTGGATAAGGGACAAAGTAGAGAGCTAGAACAGAGTATCTAAAACTGCCATATCATGAATTCCTACAGTAACACTCAAGACTATTATAGAAAGCATGGGCTGGAAGCAGTTCACACCTTTGCCTTATCTTATTCCATCTACTGCAGGTTACAGTACAGTTATACAAACATAGCTCCATTCTAGCCCCATAAATACATCTGATATGCCAGTCATCCCATGAAAGAGCAATGTGAAATCAGGTCAGTCTCACACACCATTATATGTGGCTGAAAGTTAAGCAGATGTACAACTTCACCAATGTAAAATATATACTGAAGTGTTCCTAACACCTGGGTCTAGTGCTAAGGTAAAATGGACACTGCCAAGGTAAAATGCATTGATTCCTACTTCTCCTGATGAAGATCTGTCAATATGGCCCCTTAGTCTACCACTACTACTTCAGCATTCATGCAAGAATAAATATAACAGAGAACGAAGACATAAATCGCAGTTATGTGTAGATATGCAGTCAGAAACCAAAGTATTCTACTTTGAATTAAATTTAAAAAAAAAAAAAGGCATGTTATTTTTGTGTTTTTATAACTCAGTTCTATGGAGGATACCTTCAAAACAAAGTCAGGTTAAATATCTTGTTTAATTAACAGCTACAGTCACTTTTGTACTGATGAGTTATGTAAAACTGCAGAAAAAGCCACATACTAAAAGAGAAAGTGTGAATCCCTCATTAACAAGGTATTGAAACACCATTATAATTTCTCTCTGCTATTATATTACACTGTACTGTTCCCTCTTATTTATCAAAGCTCAGACTTCTCTTCTTAACAATAACAGTCATTTATATGCAGCTAAACTACAAAATTTTTATTAATCTGCTGCTGTATATTATGTAGTATTAGCTGCAAAATAAAAGATGTTGTTATTTTAACAAATTAATGCTTATTTTAGTTTTTAAATCTCTGAGCATCACCTTCTGCTGAGGAATGGTCACACTGCAACGTAAGTGTTGATTATTATCGTATTACTCATTTTGTGGCTTCACTGCTTGTTGTACCTCTCTCCCCTAACATCCTTGGCTGCAGCCCTGCCTCCACTGGGCCTCCTCATCTCACCTCTCCAAGAATGCTGCACTTCTGCCCCTCTTGAGCACAATACTGAGAATTCAGCTAGGTTCATTGAATCAGGAGATTTTGCAGCTCTTCTCTCCAGAAGCCTGTGAAACAGAGGTCTAAAACAGCACAGAGCATGCTGAGGATTTAATGTTAGGTTCTTTTTACTTGTATTTATAAATCACAGCCAAGCAAGGATCCTGGCACTCCTTAGGTTCCCCTTCTGAATAAGGAAGTCTTTTCCAAGGGTACTTCTGACTTCAGGTTGCCTAAGTCATGATTTGGGAGCTCCCCTTCTTGTTATCCATGTTAAAGACAGAGAAAAGATTTGGGAGCTCCCCTTCTTGTTATCCATGTTAAAGACAGAGAAAAGATTTGGGAGCTCCCCTTCTTGTTACCCATGTTAAAGATAGAGAAAAGATTTGGGAGCTCCCCTTCTTGTTATCCATGTTAAAGACAGAGAAAACTGTGCCAATTCCCCAGGTAGCTTCCTTGGTTAACTGCCTCATGTCACACAGGATGAATCTGAAGCTTCTGTTGACCTTGACAAACTAAATTCTGTTCCCTGACAAACTAAATTTCTTCAAACAACCCCTTTGGAGGTCCCCATCTGATATGCTGAAATGACAATCACTCCTCTAGAGGGTCTTTCTTTTAGACCTGCCAAAGTAATCTCTTCCCCTTGTAGATTTTAGTTTCTTGCAGTCCACAACAGATTGATAGGGTGCTTTAAAAGAAAACAAAAAGATAAAGGGATGGCACTACCAAAGTCTAGGCAGATGTGGTAGGTTGACCTTGGCTGGATGCCAGGAGCCCACCCAGCCACTCTATCACTCCTGTTCCCAGCCAGACAGGGGAGAGAGTAAGATGGAAAACAACTCGTGGGGTGGGATAAGGCAGTTTATTAAAGCAGAAGCCAGGTGAAATCTTGCACCGCCAAAGGTGAAAGATAACGCAGTTTATTCTCCACTTCCCATGAGCAGCCATGGTCGGCCACCCCCAAGAAGCAGGGGTTCAGCTCACATAACAGTTCCTCAGCAGGCAGCCATTGGAGTCAAGCAATGCCTGCCTTCCAGCTCCTTGCCTCAGCTTTTATATCTGGGTTGATGTCACATAGTACGGAATATCCCTTTGGTCAGTTTGGGTCAGCTGGCCTACTTGTGTCCCCTCCCAGGATCTTGCCCTCGATTGAGGAAGGAATGTTACAGTGCTGAGGCTGTGCTCAGCAGTAGCCAAAACACAGGTGTGTTATCAACACCCTTCCAGCTGCCAATGCAAAGCACAGCACTGTGAGGGCTGCTGTAGGGAAATGAACTCCCGCTCAGCCAGACCCAATACAGCAGACAACACTCATAACCTTTCCCTCATCCACTAAGTGAGTCACCCTGTCATAGAAGCCAATGATTTAGCCAGCCAAACGATTTAGCCAATCTAACTCTCATATAGTTCTGTGTAAATCTTACCATTGATTTTCCTGTCATTTGATGTGGCCCTCCAGTGAAACTCATGTCAAAGACAGCTAGATGCTAGAGGCAATAGGCTACTTGCTGTACCATAAAAATCACTCGTAAGAAAAGTTCACAGAAACATGCCTCTCTCGTTACTCTTCAAACACACACATAAAAATATTGTTTAATTGTTTTCTTGTTCAAGTGTAAGAAAAACTCAAAGTGTAGCACACAGGGATACCACCAAATCAAATAACATTTTGCACGCAAATCCCAAGTGAAAATACACTTGAAGTGATATACTTGGGACCTTCCTTATGCATAAACCTGGACTCACTGCATTTATTATCATGGTTATAATCTATATAGTTTTTCCTCTTGTTCTTCCAAAATATAGTGGGCAAACTTTACTAATATAACCAACTGGAGGTCTTATTTTTCCTTCCCATTCAAACCTTGTACCCTGTTCAATAGGTATTTTGAATGCCTAAATACTACTGAATCAGGTCCTTGATTAGTTTTTTATTTATACCACAAAGACCACAAGATTCAGAGGTTGCCAAGGCAACACCTGTTCACCCTCCATACATTCATGCTTTGATATGAAACCCCTCATTATATAAACGTATCAAAACCCCAGTCAGCATGACAGGCTGTTTTACAAATATACCTTCACATAACAGACAGCTGTAGCCTTCTCTTTAGGTGGGAGGGAAAGGTAGGAATAAGGTTACCTTTTACCAAGGGGGAGGGAGGAGGAGCAAAAATGGCATTCCAAGCTGTATAGGATTTAGTATGACATTGTATCCTGAGCCTTCTATTACAGCCAATAAATTTTGTATTACATGGGCAAAAATCCTCAAAAGGGCAGGAAGGAAACAAAACAAAACGAAAAACATCAACCACACCACACAAGTAGAGTCTAAGACTGAGATGCTGGAATTTTAAGTAAATGAAATTAACAACTGTATATAAAAGCTTTACTGAACCACTGGAAATCTGATACTCCAGCATATGTTTTTTAGAACTACAGACAAGGCAAAGTTTAGTAAATCACAAAAGACTTACTAGGAACCTACTGACACTTTTGAACCCTGATCTTGAGGTACTTAGCAATATACAACTAGCCTTCTTTACTGAGCAGTATTCAATATATAGTACTCTACCTACAGTTATGCTCCAGGATCCTTTATAGTTTTTCCTCTTGTTCTTCCAAAATACAGAGGGCAAACTTTACTGATATAACCCATTGGAGGTCTTGTTTTTCCTTCCCATTCATATCTTGGTCAATAGGTATTGTATAGGTATTGTACCCTGGGGTCCAGGCTACTGCAGGAGGAGGGATCTGTTAAAGATGGTTACTTCTGTGTCTCCTAGACCCACTGAGTTTGAGCAGCCTACAAACTGATCCAGAATACACAACACGGCTGTCTCCCTGGGTTAGCAACAGGATGGCAATAGGACAGTTCCAGATGTACACCTCCAAATTCTTCCTTGTGCCCTAGCACCCTCTGTGCTGCCAGGAGGCTTTCCAGAGACAGTTTTTCTAACAATCAGCTAATTCTACATCATCTGCAGACACTTCAGCATAAGCTGAGAAAGCTGACTTTTATAAAGAGAAGATTATTACAAGAAAGAACACGCACGGATACTTACAGGTATGGAAGAAATATGAAAATCAGAATGCTATCTGCTTGCATTTTTTTACTTCCTCCCTCACTTCCATTTCTGGCTTGTAATTTCCAGTTCCACTTTTCTCACTGTGACCCTGCGACACACTGACCATCCTCAGCAGTAAAAAAAAGTAAATCCTACAGTGTCACCAGAGGAAGAGGAGCGAAACTCCCACTGGGGGGCGCATACAGCACTAGCAAAGCCGTCGCTCCTTCATCCCGTCAGTTGTGCCAGTTCTAGGCCAGAGACAACCGCCCCCAGACCGCAATGACAAAATAACACCACTTACAGATATTTCTAGTTGGATCTAACAGCAGCTCCTCAATTACCTCAGAGAGCCCGTTTGTACAGTTTCTACAAGAAGAAATCCCTCCTCACTTGTGAGGAACGGCACTGAAAAACACCTTACACGGTCAGATCATTTATGGGTTACTGCATCCAAAGCCTTGCTGTACTATTTATAGAACTAGTTTCACTAAACAGCCACATCCTGCTGTAATCCCAAAAGGTCAAAGTGGTACCATAGTGTGGATGTGCAGAGAATTCCCAGTTTTACTGGGTAACAGAGTAACGTACTATTTATGCTGTTCTTTACTTCTCCCACCCCCATGTTAATTGGCTTTCCATAAAGGGTTCAGGTGATAAGTCAAATAACCAGCTAGTGGCTGTTCCAAATCCTTCAGGTCCCTCTTTCCTACCACCTTTCTGTTTTGAATGTAGAAGACTCTGAAGAGTAAAAATTGTACATCTAAAGTTCAAGGCCAGGCCATGGAATTCAACATACACAGCCCATGGGGGGGGGAAAGACACTTTTTATGTAGGATAGCTGACATTAGAATTAGGTATCATGCCGTGACCCACTCAGTCCTGACACATTTCCACATGAAGTGGGCATGGAAACTGGAGAAGAGCCAGTACAGCAGAAAACCTTCAGGGTTATTTTGCATAGGACTATGCAAATTCTTCGTGAAGCTGAGGAGTTGAAATCAGAACAATTTGCTTATCAACTTTAACCAGCACTAAAACTCATAACCAAACTTAGAAGACAGCATGTTATCCTGCACAATATTGCTGAATGAGTAGTTGAGTAAAATCAATTACTTGCTGTAGGGATTTTTAAGACGTATATTTCCCTAATTATTGTCAAATATGCAGGTCAACAAAAAGGAAGATTGATTTCTGGATAAACAGAATAACTGTGACATTAAAAGGGGATGTGAAAAGACAAATTGTGAATAGCTCATTTTAGTGAAATGAAGGGAATATTCAGGAAATGCTTGCAATCAAGAAACTCACACCCCCATCTGTCCATCAACTGCATCATGTAACAACCTCTCCAGCCTTAATCCTTGTATCATTTACACCTTGCTGATGAGGATGCATTCCCTCTTGTACAGTAATATATCTGTATTGATTAATGTAATATAAAGCCTATGTTCTTTGCATCAGCAATGATATAACAAATTGATGTTAGCTGGAAAAGTCAAGTCAGTCTTATTTTTTGTGACCCAGTGCTGCCATCTCATCTGCTCATTGATATATCTTTTGCCCCAAATTGGCCCTCAACATCCAAAAAGCAAGGTAAACCTATCCCTGTAGAGAATCAGGAAGGTGAAATAACATGTTTTAGTTGCAAAACAGGCTCACTTCTGCAGTGTCAAACTACTTCCCAGCAGTGTCTAAAATAACACAACTAACAATCATCATTTGTTGTTTCCCCTGGGAGACAAATTTGTGCCATTCAGTGCCCTGCTCTGCTAGGGAGTTTTGGTCTGTTTCATGGCAGATTTTTTTTTTCCAGGCTTTTGCGGGGAAGAGTGACATAGTTATATTTTAGGATTTGAGGTTTCTCCGTGTTTCATCAAAGGAGATAAAGGAATCAAGAAAATGTCACCTTGCCCACAAAAAGAGTGGTTGAGATCTGCAGCAGTGTTCAGTCCTTCAGAGACACTGCACCCAAGTTTCTTTCCCTCTAAGTTCTCTTCCACAGAACACTGGCTAGGAAATCTGCATTTCCAGCATCAGTCTACCTATATTAGTACATAAAAGAAAGCCAGGCATCTATTGCCTACCCCGACTGGAAGAACCATAGAGCAATAGAGCAAAGAACCAGTAAGTTACACTCAATAAGCTACTTAAATATACATGCTCAAAGCCATTTGTCGTGCTTCATCCCTTCCCTCTTCGGTCCCCTCTGTAGCATACATAAATCAAACAGTGACTGTTGCAGCACTATGTCTTCTATGCTTTCCCACTGCTGCTTTCCAAATCCACACTCCTCCATGGGCGGAGGAGCTGTTATACAGCTCTGTGTGTGTGTGTATACATACACACACACATTCATACACAGGCCTTCCACTCTAACATGAGGAAGGGAAGCCCCGTACGAAAGGATCATAACCCGTCCATGCTTTGCAAAAGCATGGCAAATGCAAAGCCCTTGCATCCACACTACAGCTGTGCACGGCTTTGTACTACCAAAGTATACTCTCCAAAACAATACAGACAGGGTTAAGGAAGACCTCTCCCTTAAAGACACCAGCCTCTAGCATAAATTGAAAGCAATTCCAGTGGAAGCTGCTGAGAGCAGATGTTATAGGAAGCATGCATGTATATATAGTATGTATAGCTTGTATGCATAGTAGGCACACCATATGCAAGCATGCATATGGTATACACATCTATGTTCTAGTATAAATTTCTAGTAGCAAATTCTAGGAAAAAATAAATGCAGAACACCAAAGCTCTTCCAGAGATAAGCAAACAATGAATTAAATTCAATTCCTCACAGAATAGCTTATTCAGTAAAACATAATACCACAATGTCTAGTGGCTTCTTAATTAAGTCTTAACTAACGAGTTCCCCAATAGTAACTTCACAATTTCACTGCTGCTTTTTTTCAAGATGTTCATGATTTCCTATCAGGATGGCAAAGAGTTACCAAAACACTCATTAGTGAAGTCTTTCCCACTGTATTTCCCCATTGTATTCCTATTGTCATTTATGTTTAACATCAGAAATATATTCTTAAGCACTTCCTCGCTTGCATTATCATAGATTATCATGGATAATGCAAGCCAAGTTCCAAGGACAGCGCTAAGTATATGAAACAGGTAATGAATAATCTGTCTAGACAAGAGATGCAGATACAATGCTGTTCCTCTTCTCTCAGTTCTGCCAGCTGCTAACAGCTTTGAAGTGAGCTGAATACTTGTTAATGCCTACACCTCTTACATTAAGAAAAAAATAATTAGCTTTTTCTAAGCGGAGAAAAAAACTTCAATCCTACCAACATCTATTTAAGGATTAAATCCCCGTTCTACTGATAGGTTATAAAAGTGAGCAAAGCCAAAGGCTATTTCACATACTTATCTGGCACACAGATAAATTAGTAAGTCTCAGGTAACACATGACGCTCACCTGGTGCAGCTTTTGCCAAAACTCAGGTCCATCCTCCATTTCTCTTAAGCTTGGTGGAATGTACCAAAAGCAGACGTTTGCAAACTCCGGCTAAACAAGAGAACAAATGATTGCTGATAAGATGTAACAAATGGGACAAGGATACATATTACAGCTTGTCAAAGAGTTATGCTTTGTTTTTGGGGGGTGAGGGGGAGGGAAGCCTTTGAGTTTATACCCTTTTCATTAAAACTTTCTTCTACGACTCACCTTTTGTATCCCTTTTTTGAAACTAGAAATAGTTTTCATACCATCCATTTCTGTTCCTGCTGCCAGAAAAAGGAAACCTGTTGGGGTTTTAATTTCATCTTCCTACATCCATATTTAACTCTGTTTTGCTCACAAAAAAATTTTGGTTTGGAAAAGTGTAAGAGAGGCATAAAAGGGTAAGTTATAGAATTCAAATTTTAAGCAACCTTTAAGAATACATTTTCTTTTTAGTGTTTTGGGCATTTTTGATGGAAATTTCCTATGATGTCTTTTACACAAAACACACAAGCTTAATTTTTGTCACCATTTAACGCTTGCACATCTAGTCATTTTTCTACTGAACAATGCCAATCTCCTTTTATATCACAGAACACACTATACAGTGCTAGACAATGATTTTCTCTATTTATACATTTTATAAGAATCTCAGGATCCTTTGCAGGATATGTGCCATATCCTGAATGTATCTTGTCCAATATCTAAGCAGGTGTTTTGGCAAAGGCCGAGATTCCACATTTCAGTTTCCCTCTAGAGAAGTTTTGCCTTTAAACTCAGCAGAGTTATCTGCAAGGCTCACAACAAAAGCATCTCTTCACCACACATTATAAAATAAGGCATTTTGTGCTTATGAGATTTCTGTGTCATATATGATAGAGAACACATTCCCAGCAGACCAGTCTAGGATCTCTATACATTTCCTGCTAATTTGGAACAATTTTTATTTTATTTGTACAGAGAGCAATAGCATGAGGAACAGATATGCCATCTAATCCCATTCAACACAACTCATAAAACCACTACAACAATCTTGACCTATGCTATTTGCAACACAGTATTCAACTGGCATCTATATTATAATATGGATTATGATCTCACACACCCCTCTCCTCTCCCACATGCCACCCTCACTGGTACTAGTTGAAAGAAAAAAAAAAAGTTAAAAGAGAGCTTGGTAGCTGAGTCACACCATCTCTTTAGTCCACTGTGAATGTGGTTGCTATTATAATCCCAGGCAGTCTCCTGAACGAGGAGAGCCCACCAGCTGAGACATGTTCTTTCATGAAAGGGCACTGAGAGCTGCTCATATCATTTTCCGCTTCACTTCAAAGAATGCATTAAATACAATTTAATCATCAAGAAGAATATCATTGTCAGCAGGAACAGAGCTGCAAACCTGCCGTGTGTTGCCACCAAAAAGTCCCTTTTCTTTCCCCAAAGAGCATGCATTGACTACACACATAAACACAGACACTGAAAAGGCAGTGCCTTCCTCAGAAGCACAAGCACTAGCTCGCTGTTACAGGGTTTATTTTAAAACTATTTAAAATCAGATGGCAGGAGTAGACAGATGGTATATATTACCATATTGCCATCGCCTATGTTGCTTTCTTGATTATCTCAGTTTCCTCTCACACATCAAATATATCATCCCCCTCTGAAAATACCATTCATCCTAAAAAACTACCCCCAGCCATGCTTCACACTCTATTTCTAGTTATGTTGTCACAGCTCTTATCCAAGCAGGTAAGCACTTACACACAAAAGAGTTCAAGAT
The DNA here is from genome assembly GCF_009829145.1 of Chiroxiphia lanceolata. Classification (NCBI taxonomy): domain Eukaryota; kingdom Metazoa; phylum Chordata; class Aves; order Passeriformes; family Pipridae; genus Chiroxiphia; species Chiroxiphia lanceolata. The sequence goes on along the minus strand of NC_045637.1, from coordinate 114,118,328 downwards.
GACTCAAGCACAAGTGCATTTCCAGGCCACAGAGGATCATCTTTCTAAGCTTTTTGTCTGAAGCCCAACTTACTTTCAGGAAAAGGGCTCATGTAACTGGGCCTAGCTGCCTGACAGCAGTCTTTCTTTGAATTCTCATTGCTTGTCCCTCTGCACTCCTGAAAACTTTTTCTTAATCCTTGCTCAACTTCCATCTCAGGAAGTGCTATAGTCCATCCTATAGCACTCCCTTCAATCTCACTTTTAATCCAGATATCCCATTTCTGCAGGAACTAAACAGCAGCCTCTGTTCTCAACAGCTTTCACATCTGGGTATTCTACAATAACAAAAAATGCACAGCTTTTTACAGACTTGCCACTTTACTGACCTCATCATGTGCTGCTGGCCTAATATTCTTCAGTCAATTAGCAGTGTTCAAAGTTAAAGAGAAAATTTGCATTGTATGAATAGGGTAAAATATTTTTTATATTTTGTATTTCATCTATCCTAACAGGGAATATAGCGCTTGTTATGTGTGTTCAGTCATATCTGTGGATACACACACTTATTAAATTATATACTTCAAATACATATTGATAATTGACTAAAGAGAGCAAAAATCAAACAATAGACACTTCCCACCAATAACAACAGCAGTTCAGTTCCCTGTTCACTTACCTCCAAAAGAAGCTGAAATCCCTCTCTTTTTTTAATTTCCTCCACTAGATATCTGTAATTAAAAATGCAGGGGTTTAAAGCATAGAACAAAACAATACAAACAGAAAACAATAACAAAAGGTCTTTAACGTGTGGGGTTTTTTCCTTTTTCTTTTTTTCACACTAAAGAAACTACAGAGTTAAACCTCATTTCTACCTGCTGTGAAAATGCAATACCTATCAGTTCCTGGAAACAAATGAAGGATACAGCCAGCCAAGGAGCGTTGAGAAGAAGTCAAAATCTGTCCTCAGGCACAGATTTTCAATGGAGCCACACAGCACAAATTGATCCTATTTGCATTAGGTTGTGAACTTTCCCAATGCAAATTTCCATTGATGTTGGTCTTTACAAATTAATCCCTCCATCTCTTGTTCTCAAGTGCTGATGCTGTGTTGCAATGTTATTTCGTAGTCACCCTGACACCTGTTGCATTACTACTATCACCAGAAACTCTTAGTTTAGCCCAGAATTTAAAAATTTGAGCGTACTTGAAGCCCAACAATTTTCCCAGTACTGCCCTTGTTCCACACTGTACACAACAGTGTACATTTCCATTCAGTGAGCCACTGCTTATGCACAATAATCGCTGGACATCCTACGCTAACATACTGAGATGAGAATTTCTTTCCTCTCTCCCCTGACAAGCATGAAAAACCCAGAAGTCTTCAATGGAAAGATGGGTTTGAATCAAAACTTCAGACACAGCTTCAGTTTATAGAATTTTTTTAAAACATGACCTCAACTTTGCCATGGCACAGGAATTCTGAAGCAAAGAGGACACAGCTGGGACTTCTCTCTTTATTCTCCTCCCCTCAAAGCCTCCCAAAGAAAAACTCCAAAGAATTCACCTCAAATTCACACAGCTTTTCCATGTCAACAGAATTTTAGTCTTCTACATGAAAATTTTGCTGCCTAACAGGAAGAAAACTGACACAGTTTAACTACTGATTTTGCACAAATCTGTTCTTTGTATTTACTATTTGGCATTTTCCTGCCTGCAGCTACATTACTGGTCATCACTAGTAATTCTTTTATCCACTACTTGAAGAACAAAAATATTGCCAAAATAACCCTCAGTGGTCCTATCCACGTGTCTGAAACTTGCCCCCACAGGGACACCTCTAGCCCAGTTGTATCTGCAGTGCCTGCTATTTGGCAGACGTGCTGCAGGAACAGGTTGGCTAGGGAAGCAATAAACAATACCCTAGATGGCACATGTTTTTTAAAGCTGTGCATAGGGAGTTGTCACACTGTTTGTCATTAACAAGTGCTGTGCCTGTGACTCATTACTTCAGCACACACCCCAGCAGTGGAGTGCCAGTTCCCACAGCACACAGGCCTAGGAGTTGTGGTGTGCACTGTTGAGATGTTCCCTCTCACTGTAACAAATCAGCGTTCTGGGTTGTTTCTGTCATGACCATTTAGATCCCACTGTATGCAGCTGTTTGTTATCCAGCTGTTAATGCCCACGCTACCACGTAGGTTGAAAGAGAAGCATGATGAAAGGCAAGTAGAAGGGTAGATATCATGTGAGCATGTTGGGGGGCACCTGTTTCTGTTGGGTAAATGTCTTAGGTAAAACAAGTTTGGTGCTTTTGTCCTGTTTATTAGAAGATACCTGTCTGTGCCATAAAACCAATATTCAGCAACATCAGCTTGCTATTCATAATTTATTTTTTCTTTAATAAATCACAAAAGGGAAATCTATGCATGATCACTTTTTTTTTTTTTTGAGGTCTTGAATTGTTAGAGCTATTTCACAATGTGCTTGATACCTTTCCCTCCTGCCACAAGTGCCTTTTTTTTTATACCACCATCTGACATAGGCTATCTGATGTCGGTCAAGTTCACAACACTGTTAATCATGTTCTTAACTACACTGCCAATAGCCTAAGAAGGCAACCATTAGAAAAATCCATCGCCCATGATTTATCTTGCCAGCATCATTTGATGGCAGTGGAGCAATTTATTCCGTGCATCTTTCCACAGTTGACAGTGAAGTTTTATTATCATGTCACAGTTGTAGAACATCAGAAGGTCTTGAGTTTTAGTGAGGACTGAAGTACACAGACAAGTGGCATTTGCTATGATTAAGCCTTGCAGAAAATAAGGGGCAGAGATCTGCAGTGAAAGTAGACATATGTCTGCTAACAGTGGGTGTCAGAAGAGGAAATGCAGAAAAACTGCAAAGAAGCTGAAGCATAAAATGTAGAGGGGCTTACAGTAGTTGTATTTGAAAAGCCGTTTACTTCTGGGCTTTTTTAGTGTACTTCATAAAGCAACATCCCTGCATTAAAAATAATTGGGCAGAAAAAATAATCCGGAAAAAATCTGACGCAATCAGCTAGATGCTCTACTCTAGCTATTTTAAAAGTAAGCCTTTCCAAATAGGTAGCATCACGATATCCCTGGGATATTTAGTACCCTGAAAGCATGATACAACTCCAGAACAAAAAGATATTACTGGAATAGCCAATAAACAAAGTTTGATGTACCAGAAATACATGCTTGCAATTACCCTAAAACCTTTGCAGGTCTGCTTGGCTACTGGGGAAAAAAAAAAAAAGCAATATTGCCCTTAAATTCTATAGACAGTAGACTAGTTCCAGAAAGTTTAAAAATTAAATTTCTTCTTTATGGAAAAAACCCAAAACAATGAAGAAACAGAAGAGACAAGCCAGTCGCTCCTTAGAAGTGCTACCAACTGGATCCTAACATTAAAACAGAAATATCGATCCCATAAAGGTCATTAGTCACTACATAGTCAGTCAAACAATCTTGGCCAATGACCTCGATAAGGCTGAATTCCCCCACTAATAATGGAATGAATTACTTACTCTGTACAGACAAGGAACAGTACAATGCTTCAGAACAAAAAAAAGGTGCAACTTAACCAGAAGATATCAAAAACATATAGCCGGCCAAAAAATTAGTGGTTTTAAAAAAAAATAAAATAAAGAAAAAGGTCATGGCTCATTTGAGCTTTTCTGGGTTTGCTTCTTTCTTTTAATTCCTTTTAAATCCACTCTGGATCTAGGTCAGGGGTATTTTTACCTTTTAAGTAACTTCACTACAGTGAGGCTATTCCTTTAATTTTCATTGAAGTAAACATTCAGTTCTTTTTGTCTTGCTAGTTCATATAAAAAAATAAAATGTCAATATCAATGATTTGACTTATGGAAACGTGTAGCTAGTCTGGTGAAATTTCCATTGTGATTTATCTCTTATAAATTCTGAACAAACATGATACTTAAAGTTAATTCTTTTTAATGGGACATTATCTATCCTATTTCAAAATCATTTCTTCTATGAGAAGAGAAAACCATCTGTATATGGAAGCTTCTTCCCAGAAACCAAGACATCATCATCACTTTAGAACCACCTTCTAGCAATCATTCTGCTGAATTCAGTTGAGAAACTCATTTCTGCAAGACCAAAAACTTAGTGAAATTGAAGAGGACGTGTGTGGGGAAGATCACAAGAAAAAGGTGTTTCTGTCCCTAACAGAACACACTGTAAGCATTAAGAACTTCAATATAAACTTGTGGAGAAAAAACAAGCAGTATGTCAGAACAATATGCCTTCATACACCTCTACAACATCCTAACATTAACAGTGTTCTCATATGAATTTCCCTGCATCATCAGCTTTCTGCATTTCCTTGGTGATGAGGAAGTGACAGGAGAGTGGCTAATTCACTTATTGCTAGATCCTGGCACATGAGGCTGTTTTTACATTGACACCAGAACACATAACTGAGTTAGAAGAAGGTGTATTGGTAAGTCTATCCTGTGTCTGGTTCACATAATATAAATGTTTGACAATACTGTTTACCAACACCTACGCTTATTGCTGAAAGCACTAATTACTACTAAATATTATAGCAAATGTAATAACACTATTATTGTTATTAGTTCCTCCTATTATACACAAACAAAAGGAGAGGGGAAAAAAGTAACAAGGTGGTCTGTTCTGGGATACGGAGTATCAGCAGTGTCAGCATTTTGGCAAATTAGACAGAGTAGATGTATTCAAAACTGTGAGGAGGTACCTTGCCAAAGCCAGTGCCCTGTTTACTCTCTCCTCCAGGCCTGTTGTTCCCAATGCTTTCCACATCAGCCAGAATTTGAATGCATCCGGACGTCTGCTGCACTGAATGGACTTGTCACCAGTGTCATAGCTGACATCATAGAACTTGTCCTGCTGGAACAGGTATGCAGCCTCAGCAGAGTAACATTTCTTCAGAAGGCCCTATTAGAAACACAACGGAGACTTAGATTCCTGGTTTCCTGATCAAACCACTTCACAAGCCAAAGCCTATTTTTTCCTGTCTGTACCAATGGCTTATTAAAACAGACTTGGATGTGCAGGATACTCTCCAAAGCGTATGGTGTCATTTAAGAATCCTGGATGAACTTAAACCCAGTGAAGTCAGCACTGACAACAAGCAAACTTTTTCATTATTATTATTTTCTCCATAATGTCACTGAAGAGTGGCAGGTTGAAGAGAAATTTTGAGTCAGAATCTCAAGAAATCATGGAAGTGGGTATCACAGAAAGAGTTGTCCAAAGACATATATGGATGGGAAAGAGGGAGAAGAAGTAGACACCTATGTCCACTGCTCCAGTCTTTAGATGGAAGGACAGCCCCTGAAGAACTTCCTACATGTTCACAAATGGCTCAATCTATTCCTTCTTTGGTTAGTTGCAGGTAAGGAAGATTTTAGCCCCAAAAAATAAATGTTTAGCCCTTATCAGCAAATAATCACTGTAGATTTAGCATAGGCTATCTGACTGTTTGAGCAGAAAGACTACAAGGAGATTAGTACCACACCCATTTTTGTCTCATTTTACAGTTCAGACAAATTTAACATTCGAAAATAAACGTGAGGAAAGTACTTGCACATACCATAATCATGGTTTGTTAATAAAATCATTTTTATTCAGTGATCTCCAGCCTCCAGTTTCTGAGAGGCTGCCTGAGCAGAGATGAGCAGCAGAAAACAGACAAAGATTAACAAGTAACGTGGCAAGTTCCAGCAGAGAACAAGGCTGTGAAACAGAAAGCACAGAGGTTGTTATAGGTTTAAAGGTACGGAGGAAGAGACTGGCCATTGGCTGAAGAATGAAATATCAAAATATATTCTGTAATACTGTGAGGTAGAGAGAAGGGCTGGCAGAAAGCAGGTTACAAAATTAAAGATGAGGGTGGCCCTACAAGGGGCCCAGAAGAAAGAAAAGGTTATAGATTTGTCAGTGAAGTGGGTAAGAAAAGTAAAACACAACCTATAATACTCGAATAGAAATTTAGATGAGTTTAAAAGCATGGCTACTGCACCTGATTCAGATCTGGAAACACCTATTTAAGTGACAGCTGAACCTGTACAGAACAGACAAGGAACAGAAGTGGACAGCAAGACACAAGTTGCTAAACAGAAGACCACAACTCATTTTCCAGTTCAACATCACTCTTCAATTTGAACCAACAGAAAAAGTATTTCACATTTCATTCTTTTCTCTGCATCTGCTGAAAGTCTGATTTTGAAATGGCAGACAGGTCTGACATCACTCTTAATCAAAGTGTCATATTCCTGTAACAGAGGTATCATTCTTGATCTACATTACAATACACTACTGATAACTTTAGGACTGGCAATAAAATAGAGAAAAAAGGTCAAGACCAAAAAACACCAACAGATAATTAACCCACTGGCATACACAGAATAACTCTGCCTCTCTCCTAGACTTTTCAATTCCCTCCATCAATACTAAAAGCAACACAAACAAAAAAACCCACCTATGCACCTATTTGTAAGAGCACAAAAGGAGAACACCACCAAAGGTTGCTCCACAGCTTCTGTAAGGGTTTGACAGTCTCATTGTAATATTGCTGATTTGCTAAAAGTACAGCAAATTCAGTCTGAACTCTTCAGTCATAGGTCCAGCACATTCAGCCTTGTGAAAAGACAGTTTATGTGACAGCTTGGGGGAAAAAAGGGCCAGCACCCGCTCTCCCTTTACAAACATCAGTGATAATGTGCAGCTACAGCACAGGGTAGCCATAGCTGGAAAGCCAGTGCTGGGTGCAGTGTTTTGCAATGTGTAAGATTCTCACAGTTACTTTCCAACTTTCTCAGAAAAAGAAAGGCAGAAAAAGGACATTAGAAACCCAACAGTCAAGCACTGAAGCATCCATATTTTACAGGTTTTTTTACAGCTTTGTGTTCTCTGGCTAGCAGCTGCCCAACAAGGAACAGGAGTCATTCTGTGAAGCCATTGTGCTCTATTCGTTTAAATCTACATACCTTGATTTTCAGGGAATAAACAAGTTTACTAGACATGGTCTTAAAAAAACAAACAAACACCAAGCAAACAAACAAGCAAAAAAAGGCAGCACCATCTATCCACAAATTTAATTTTTTTGTCTCTTGCTGACTTAAATATTTGCATAGTGTTTCTGTCGTGAACGCATTGATCAATGTGGGACTATCTTCTGTCTTATCAGAATGCAACGCAGCTACACAATAGAGGACATCACAGAATATTAGTTCCCCTCATGCCTGTCCTCTGAAAAATAATAACTGTTGTTTGTCACAAGAAACCTAAACTCAATTGGTAATATTATAGAAAGACTGAGAAGTTCACTTAAGATCACAGTACAGCTGCAGAGTTTAATAGTTTAAACTCTTTAGAGTGACAACGCAACAAGAACAAATAGTTCAATGGCCCAGAGTGAACTCCAGTTCTTGGGAATATATTTCACTATTAAAAAAAAAAAAAAAAAAAGGCAGGTACTGTCCTATACTCCTGGTGCATTCAAAGCTGACAAGACATGCGGGCTTGATGATCCTTGATAATCAACATGCTTGATAATGCAACACGCTCAAGAAATCCTGCTGAAGACACTGCCTACTCTCAATCTACAGAGGCAAGCACAGTGACATCCTCATGCATGTTACTGGAGCAGACAGAAAAAGAAACAAAAATCATTCTTCATGAGAAAGAAAGAAATATTACAGAAGAAAGGTGGAGAAGAAAGAGAAGGGAAAAGAAAGGGAACATTGCAGAACAGAGTTTGGGAAGGGAGGACAGCAGAAAAGAAAAAAAATCCAAAAGAAATATTATGCTTAAGAAAGCAGTTACTCTTTGATTGCTGCTGTCTCAAAATTAAGAGATTGAAACTTCCTACATGCTGAAGACATAAAAAGTCATCTCAATTTTCCTAGTCAAATTATGGAAAAGCAGAAGAGAAAAAAAAAAAAAAGGCAAGAAACATGGCTTAAATATGTTTTCTAACTCAATGCTCTCAGTCCCAAGAAGATGCCAAGAGTTTTCCACACAATAACTGAGCTGCTCCATCTGTTTAGAAGAATTGCAAAAATTTCATTAGAAGTGCCTCATTTGACAAGTTTTGACTTTCTTCAGCACCTTTTATCTTTCTACAGTTTTTACAGAGACTTATAGTCAGGTTGCTAAAGTTTAGATAATGGAAATACTATTTTCATGGAGGCCCCAGTCTACTGTGAAGTCTCAAAGAGCTTTTGATTTTGATGAAGTCTACGGATAGTTGCTGTGTGTTCTAATTAATGGGAAATTAATGAATAATTATTGATACTGAAACCTAGAGCTCCATTTTCATAATTCGACATATTTTTCTCATTGAACAGAGTTACCTACAGCAAGTCTTCTGATCTCTTTCCATTTTCATTGCTAGTTAAAAGTGAATTTCAATTTCATTAACAAAATATCTTTTTTCCTCAAGACAAACATCTCCCTGATTTGCCTTATCTGAAGCAGTATGAACATCATACTTGAAAATTCTCAAAAGTAGTTCAGTGTGAAAGGCAATTCTAGGAATTCACTTCAAGAGGTGAGAAGAGGTCTCAGTTGCACTAACCCCAAGTGAAAAGCAATGAGAATAGGGTATTTCCTGCAGGTGCCCTGGAAAGGAATCAGGGAGGTAGATATCTCTATGATGTTGCTAATGATGAGGAAGAGATTACACTGTAGATGGCTTCCATCACCTTAATCAATTATATTCTTGTTAAACTGAGATTTAATTAGCTACATTGAGACTTTATTCTTAACAAATAAGTGAAAATTCTGCTCATTGCTTAGAATTGATTCTTAATTACCTAACCTAGTGCTTCACTCTAATGAGTCACTGGCAGTGACGGTAAACAGTAGTTCTCTATTTATATGGTGATAATATTTACACCGATATGGATTATAGCAAGGACAAACTGTAGTAGCTCTGTGGTTTTAAGGGAGTATTTACAACCCAAGACTGATTCCTAGCACTTTAAGAACATTGGAGAGCAAAACTGACTTCACTAATGTTTTGAGATTATTGCTCCATCTAGCTTTGTGTTTAAACAGTCACTGCAATTCATGCCTCAGCAATACAAGTGTTTTCTGAGTAAGACTATTCTATTAGAGAAGTGATGAAAGTTACTCAGGGCATGGCAGTGAAAAAGGAATAACTGTGCAATTCTTGAGTGCTTTAAGCACTGAAGAACTACTGTCATTGATCTGAGCTTTTATAGAGGATTAACCAATCTCTCTTTCCCTTTGGTGAAAATACTTCTCCCATCTAATCAAGTCAAACACATATTTCTGTCTTCTGTCTCTACCTTCTTTGGAAATATTCCAGTTTTGTTTCACTAAGGCTGGAAGATACTCTTTTATCAGCATTTCACTGCAGTTTATCCTTTTTTTTCTTTTTTTTAAATCTGTATGGGAAAATATTTAAATACAATGTTTTATTCTAACAGGCTAGCTACAATGTCTTAAGCCTGTTAATAATGCTAAACCATACTGGGGCTAAGTGGCAAAAAAACCCAAACCAAACAAAACTAGTCACTATTACTTTTGCTAATGGGAAATTACAGTGTTACCACCACAACTGAAATGTGATGACACCTTCTAAAGGTTGTCTTTTCATACAGAAAGTATGAAAGAGAGAAAGAAAAACTGAAGGGGATTAATTTGTTTACTTATAATCAACTAAGCCTAATTCTGAGGTACTCCACAGTTTCCAAATGGACCTCAAAGCAAATGAGAAGACAGAGTAACAAAACTTCCTTAATCAGTCTTTCAAAGGGAGATAAGGCGTGATTCATAAATAGGACTTAACATTCATGATTAACATTTTGTTGCTTTGATTTCTTGCAGAATTCAGCATTTCAGCAACCACCTGAGGTTCTTTGAACATTCACTGGCAGAGCAATGTGTTCCAAACTCTTCCAGCTCCCACTGAGGCATCCTAACCACAATGCAAAGGAATTATGTTTACGTGTAAATGTGTGCTTCATCTGCAGCCATAGGTATTTATGTACTTTAAGAGCAGCGGAACAAGCTCTCAAGTGAGAAAATGATACACGTGCTCTTTCCTTCTCTTACTGGTGTGAAAATAACATTTTTAATGGAAAACTGGAGTCAGCTGCCTATTCTGGTTATGGAGAGGATCAAAGTGAAGCAACGCTTTTCTGTCAAAGTGTCTTAAATATGCATTTGATCTTTTTTTCTTATGGATTTATATTCCAGCTAGTTAATAAGAAAGTACTCAAATTTGTATGTGTCTCTTTGCATATAAAGACTGCATTGGCACATACACAAAATAAGTAAGTGTCAGTTTTCCAGGAATTAAACACAGAGTAAAATGCCCTTTCTACTCAATGCAAAGAAATCTTCTACTTTCCAGAAGGTGTCTTGCTATACAACAGGATCTATGATCAGTGATACTTGTGTTTTCACCCCTCAATGACCTAGGATTCATCTTTACAAACATTTCCAATACAACATTGCCCAGCTGTGGTTTAAACGTGGAACAGGAGTGCTCCAAGAGACATTACACTGCACAGAAGGAGAATATAACATAGTTGCTAGAGCCCTGAAGCTGGAACGGTGCTTGTAAAGTGACTCTAAATGCTTGAGCAGCTAGAACATTTCCAACTTCATTTCTTTCCTCTTTCTTCCTGAGAAATTTCTATTATGCAGTCCAAGTAGTCTAATCATTACCTGGGGCTATATCTATGTACTAGGGCTAATTAGTTAAAAATACAGCAATGAAATCTTCCCAAGCCTGCAATTAAGACACCATATTAATCTTAGTCAATAACGTCATTCTGTTTGTTTTTCATCCTGGAATAAAGATAAAGTGATGGACAGTAATCTTGAGGTCTAATCCTCTTTAATCCTACAGACTCTAGCCTAAGGAGATGAGGAGGTACACTTCTCTTTGCTGTCCTGTCATGTCTCACCTCTGACTTAGAGCAATCAGCTCCAAGAGAGTGCCAATTAGCAACTATGGTCTTTGGTCCTCATCAGTTCTTACTACTAGAAGTTAGTAACAAATTACATGGATAGCTAACCCTAGCAGTTGAATAGAAAATATCAGTAGTTTTGACAGAGTAACTTACAAACCATGGCCACAAAATAGTGGTGCAAACCTCCAGGGCTCCAAATCTTCATGATGTTCAGTCATTTATAACCTATATAAGGTGAAACTCAACCCTGATGGTTGGTAAATGGGTATAAGTTTTAGCAGTTCTGAGTTTGAAATGGAGCTTGGAATAATTGACTTCTTACTGGTTTCTTTATTAAGATAAAAGAATTCCACAAAGATAAAAGCAGGGATTTTTACTATATTGCAGACTCATCTTGAGATCAAAGCTCTGTTGTTTGCTTGCTAGACCTTTAAATTAGTCATGGCTTTTGGAAAGCCTAAATCACCCTGGTGATGAGGAAAAACTTGTAGAGTGAGCAAAGAAGGCTCAGCACCTTCTCCTGGATGTGATCTGCCTCCTATCCCTCTCCCACTTTGGTGCACCTATGTAAGGGGATGGGAAGACAAGCTCTGCCTACTTTAAACAGAGACGCAGTACTGCTGCAGTCCCGATGGATGTCAGCTATTCTGAGGACTTTGATGAGCTCTGTGTTTAAGTGTTGCAGGCCCAGGTGACAAAAGACTCAATTCTGAATGTAAATCATGTACAGAAATTAACTACCTAAGGCACCAGCTGCAAAATTTGACCACTTGTGGGTACAGTGACTTGGATCCTGCTCTCTTATTCACCCTTTATTAAAATGAATTTAGTGGTGAAATTCAAAATAATATAATTCAGCCTTTGCACTGTGGTATAGTAAAAATGACTTGCAGTTGTTTTCTAATTATTTCTACTTCCATATAACAGCAGTGACAGCCTACTGCAATACAAAAAAAAAAAAAAAAAAAGACAGGAGGACTTACAGAGTTGTCTTTCACCAGAAGAGCACAGCACTGTATTCCTGCCAACAACATTTTATGGGGATTCCAGGCAACAGAATCAGCCCTGTGAAAATTATAAATTGCACCTATAATCATGGGTACTAAAGAATCAAAAATGGCCAAACAATCCAAGCAGACGAATCAGATTTACCATCCCCCCACTCCCACCATAGGTTCAGAAATCTCTCCAACTAAGTAATTTCTATTTATGGAAGCCAACAGGCCACACAACTTCTATCTCAATCCCTGGTAAGTGAGCCCATGAACTAAACTGACTTACCTGTGGATGCCATGAAGAAGTCTGCAATGTTTCCTTGATATCAAAGCCGAGCCACCCCAAGAAGCCTGTTAGAACATTTATAGAGCCAAGAAAATATTATTTGTATAAAGTTCTTTTCATAATACTTCAACTAATAATTTATAAAGATGTCTTAGCTCATTTAAAACTTAGTTTACTACATAGTCAGTGGCCCAAATTTTGCCTTTAGTATCATCTACTGAAATAAAGATGGCAGCCTGGGGCTGTGCCTAAAACAGAGGAGTTGATGGTTTGTGCCACTGCATAAGCCACAAACTAGTCTGGACATTCTGTGTAAGCAAGGCAATGAACTGAAGTGTCCTTGCATAACCAGACTCATTCCAGATACCGAATAGATTTGCTTCCTTTCCCCCAGCCTTAACCTCAGCAGTGAGAGCAGAAAGTCCCATTTTGCACATTTTCTTCCTGCTAGCCATTTCCTTCCTGAGAAATTCACAAGGAAACAGCAGACAATGTAAAAGCTCTGCCAGTTGCAAAGTCCAGGCTTGGATTTTCCACACATATGAAAAGCAAAGTCAGGGAGTGTGCAACAGCAGCATTCCTGTTACCAGCAACCCAACTGACCTTAAAATGGTTTAAGACTCATCACATCTCCCTCAGGTCAGTTAACAACTAATAGTGTACTCTGAGAATCATTTAGGCCTTCTCTGTAGAGAAGAACTCTCTACTGAATCTCCTTATTGAGTGTCATCTACTCTAGACACCCATCTTTGGGTGATATCTTTTGCAATGTACATCTCCATGGACAACAGAAGGAACTCAGACAACAAGCTTTTATTACACAAGTTTAATTTCTGGACAATCAGAGTCAGGAAATGTGATCCTTATTCATGAATTCTGCAGGGATCAGATTTCACCCATCACGTGTTGTGAATCTTCAGTTCTCAGACAACAGTATTTATCCACAGGGGATAGTTGGAGAGATCATGCAAACAGCAGACGTCATACAGTGCATTTGAGAAATTACTGATAAATAAATAAATAAATAAGAGGATTTTCAATGTTCATGCAGGCAGAATACACTTAAGCAAACTATCTGTGAAGTAAGCAAGGCTTTTCAGAGATGCACAGAAGGCATCAGTCCACAAAACATCTGGACTCAGCTTATTTAAAAAAAAAATTCATATATTTTGTGCTAATGAAGGGGAAAAAAAAATCATTGATGTAAAGATTCCTGACCTAAGCATGGAGAATATATGCTTGTTTAGCTTTTCTTCCTTTTTTTTTCCCTTGAAAAAAACCAGATGTGATAGATGACATACAAATTTAGCATCAGTATCTGCTTCATAGGCCATACATTAGGAATAAGATCTGTTATCTCTGCGAGACAGGAACGGTAGAGGCTCACAGGGGAAATGAAAGGTTATTAACTTGTCTTAACACATCATTCTCATTTATGCAGTACATTAATGCATCACATCATATTTTACATTGTCATGCTCATAATATCCTTGCTGCCACCCAATCTACAGCTGGGACCTAAGGTAGGAAATGATTCTACCTGCAGAACCACAACTTCGAGCTATGTTTCTCCAGCTGGTCCAAATTTGCCATGTTATGGGAAGACAATCAAACTGAACTTCCTCTTCATAGAAAATTTTACTCTTTTCATTCTATGATTCAATAAAGTCAAAACAATCACTAAGTTATTCCCTGACTTTCATAATTTATAAACAACGCATTAAAAGATAATAAATTTCATGAAATCTGCATCTAAAGGTGTCTGTGTTTTAAAAAGTTGAAATTTTCACACTGTCTCTGAAAAACAGGATTAGAAAGGCACTCAAGAGGTCATCTCAACAGTGTGCCACTCCCAAAGGCAGGATCAACATATTCATCTCATTTCTGTCAAATGCTTGTCTTTTCTAGAAGTTACTAATCAGTGAATATATGGCTTGTAATTAGCAGGAAAATGAAAAATAAGATGCAGAGAGGTACCAGCAATTTCTGTCTCTACAGCACTACTGGCACTACTTTCTGCCTTTGTTTTAAAAACTACTGCTGGAGATCTAGGAGAGAGGAATGATAGTACTGGAGGTCCAGGCATCTTCACCACTTTTCAATCTCTCCTTGAGCCACAGGAGTACAAGATAAATTTGTGATCCATGTTTCTCACCCAATTCAAAGATCAGGTGCTTAGGGATCCAGGGCGGGCAAAAAGAAAACAAAAAACCCACCACCACCAAAAAAAAAAAAAACCACCACAAATGAGAAGACACCTAAGACAACTGAGAATCACTGTCTTTGGTTTTAAAGACCTCTAATGATGAAGGTTGTATAATTCAGCCACTTAATTTGTGTTTAATGGTAACAAACTGTTTTCAATTTGAAGTGTCAAACCTAAACAATGTCACCTCTAGTCACACCTCCAGTGGTCAGGGGTAGAGATTATTCCTTTCTTTTTTAAAGCATTTACAGACTATTATGTATTGTCTCTTTGTCCTTTAGTTTAAATAACATCAGTGCTTTCCATCTTTCCTCATTGGTCATGATTTCTAGATATGGTTCTGTTTATCTGCATCGCTTTCTCATTTTCTAATCTTTCTCCTGTAGGTCCTTAACCTTCTTGAAATGCATCTTTTTATTTGGACACAATCTAGATAAAGCAGATGGAGTACATACCAGGAAGAATCATTTTACGTATCTTCTTTATTCAGTTCTGAAATACATTTAACTTTATTTGAAAATATCACTGATTTGTGAAGTACTGCAAAGCCCAGATCTTTTTCTAAAGATCTGCTGTCTAGCCAACAATACCCAGCCTGTATTTGTGCACTTGATTATTAGAGCTTAGAATACTATCTTTATTGAACTGTAACCTAGTTTTTCCACTTTTTTCTCCAAATTATCAAAATCTCTTTGATTTCTAATCTTGTCCTTCCACTGCCTCTTGCAGCAGTTTTAAATAATTTTCAAATTGTCAGTGTATTCTTTTTCATCCAAGTTATTTAATGAAAATAACAGATAACTTCTAACCTAGGACAGACCTTTGTGGAATCCTGCTCAAAAAATTTTCCCCTTTCAGTGAACCACTGGTAATTGCTCTCTGGGTATGATTTTCCAGCCAGCTTTTCACTCACTACCAGAGCTGCAGCTTGGTATGTTTCTCTGGCTTTTTGATTAGATATTGCAAATACACAATAAAGTTAACTGCTTCTCCTCCATCCATGAGACTACAGAAGGAAGGCAGATTGATCAAACTAGACTGGCACGTTTTGTTGATGACAAATCCAGCTGAGATCAATGCAGGGTAGGTTTAAACATTAATATTATCACCTGTGTCCAACATAATGTAATTGATAACAAGGTATGAGAAAATTACTCTGTTTCATATGCAGCAAATCACTTTCAGCTGAATGATGGAAATCACAGTGTTCACAGTGATTAAACTAATTACCTAAGCACAGGCTAATAAGTCAAACCTGATTTTCTGTACTGGCCTCTAATAGGAAAAAAAAGAAGAGTCAAAGTAAGGACCATCAGGGAAGAAACTCATATACAGTACTTAAAGTTGCATGAAGACAATACATGACATAGGTAAGTGCTGGAACTTGAGTGCATATTGATGATAAAACCAAGTTATTAAGAAAGGCATCACAGATGTAGATTAGAATAAAATAAGCAACTGGAATGCTTGTATAAATACCATAATGTGAACAAAATAAGCTTGTTATAGCTCTGCACTCAGGCTGTTGAACAGCTTGACTGCTAGGACAGTTTGGACTTACTAGTATTATCTTCTTAAAATAATATTTTCTGTAACTCCCTTTACTTCTTCTGGTTTATCTCCATGTGAGAGCTTATCTACTATTTCTGACTTTATTGAAATTTATCTTCCTGAATCTCACTAATTTTATGTTGATGTTCTCCCTTTTGCCCTTTTGCTCTTCCTAAGAATCACCGGCTTTATCATTTCATATTTAATGAAAATAGTTTCCCTAAGGCAAACACATAGATTTTTGGGATCAGAAAATATTCTGAAATGAGATAAATCATTGTAAACCTGGAAATAACACCACTGACATTCATATAGGTTATTCTTAGTAATAGCTCATGCGAGTGTTTACAGTAGACAATCCTGATGCCCATTAATGATACATGAAAAGTCCTAAATTAGACAGAATTTTACTTGGTTCTGTCTGTACTGTACCTTTTTTCCTTCACAGTTACAGCAGGCCCAAACAGCAGTACTCACTTTTTATAACTCAGACTGTATAATGTGTAAATCATTCAACAAGAAGCCAGAGGACTGCAGATTCTCAAAGCTTTCAAAAATATCATATTCTTGCCTATAAGGCTAGAAGGAGGTAAGCCTGCTTAAAAACAAAGATAAAAATCCAGTTCTTCCCTGTGTCTCTTGTACAGTCTTTCTGAACAGCAGAGACTTAGTTTCACTGTACGTGTTCGCATATTATTTTATTAAATCTATTTCTAGTGGTACTGAGTGAAAAAATATCACATTATGAACTACAGTCTGCTCATTTTACCACAGTACACTTGTACATACATGTATGACTGACATCACTTACGTGGAAAGCTTTCAGTCTTTCCCTATATTCTGTTCTCTTATTAATACAGCTAGAAACTTTTAACAAAAAAATAAAGAAACGGCCATCCATTCAACTCTCCACAGAATGTGAAAAATAGAAAAAATACTGACAGAACTTCTGAGAACCACTGAGAGGTTCATAATATGAATCACATCTTAACAGAATGATTGGTCTTCCGGACCATAAACCCAATTTATTACTGGACATTTCTCCTTCTACTGGGAATCTATTAACATCTGACACCTACAGCCATTTTTCAAACAGAAAATTGACTTAAAGATATTCACAGACATTTTTACCTTAGTTTAATATGAGGTAAAATTGGAAGAAGAAGGTTAATTCTTTTCAAACACTATCAGTTGTCCATGGTTCAGAATATGGTCCAGGCTTATCTCACCTAATTTTAGTTCAGCTACAGGGAGACTACTCATTGTACTCCTACAGCCACTGGAGATGGGTCCAGCCACGTCTATTCAACTCACCTGAGGTTCAACACAGATTCCAAATACATCCTTCTTTCCATCAGCTGTACACAGACACACAAGAGACTGGCATGCAGCGTGAGTGCTGTGCTTCTGACGAAAATCTGACTGGTTGTTCTCAGCAGCACAGAGCCATGAGGGGGCTTTGCAGATATTTTAAATATGAGGCCTAGATTCTGCATCTTTACCTCCAAGTCAATAAGAAAACTCTTTTGACTCACTCATACAGTGACCTTATTTATCAATGTCTGTGAGACATTTATTTGAAACACACATCACTGCCTACGTGATTTTTCTCTAGATACTCAACTTTAAACAAACACTTAAAAAATTTAAAGCAGGTCTAAAAATCTCCATTAACATTGCTCTAGATTTTCTTGTTGCTCCACAACTTCTAATGTAGCTATTCTGGATTCGTGGTATTGCAATTCTAAAGAGAATATAATTTTAGAAAAGATTAAGACCTATCTTTATTTACTCTTGCAGGTAATAAAAGGGCTCAAGGATTATTCCAAAATGATTCATAGATTTTAATAGATTTTAATATCCAAACCTAAAATTACAAAGAAATTTAAAAAAAGAAAAATGTAAGGAAACTCAAACCTTAAATATGAAACAGAATAATTTATGACTGGTTGAGCCAGAAACATATCTTTATTTTAACCTGTATGAACTGCACACCACAATTCTAATGCGTCTATTCTCCAACGGAACATGGAAATAATTCAAATTTATACTTGTATATAATCACCCTTGAAGCATTTTTAGGAGGTAGCAAGAAGAAGAAATTGATTATAAAATAATTTTGAAATACAACTTGACAGTAAAAATATAGCTTTGACTGTTTGTCAGAACCAAGCTATTTTCTGTTTTGCAGCACATATAACAAAGACAAGTCAGAATGTACTTCTGGTCCCTATTAAAAAGAAAAGTTATTAGAGCCCAACTTACTTTTAAAAAGAAAATCGCAATTATAAAAAAGCAGTGCTAAACAAAACCATGCAGTATACAAACTCACATCAACATGAAGCCAGAGGCCATGCTTTTCACAGATATCAGCAATTTTATCCAGAGGATCAAATGCTCCCAGCACTGTTGTGCCTGCTGTAGCACAGACAAGAAATGGTGCTGACCCCTGCAATAGAATTCAAAACAAAAAAATTATAATTTGCACTGCTCATTTGCTCCAGTATACTTGCAGAGAATAAAGTATAAAAAGGTCTAGGAATGTAGGACAAAGATGTGACAGTCTACATTTAGTTTCCCAACAGAAGGTACTGCATTTAAAAGTGCTGACTCCTTTTTTTCCCATTAAAAAAAAAAGAAAGTTCATTTTGCATTTCTAGTTAACACCACCCTAGGGCAGACTTCACCAGCTTCAGATTGCTTTGACAGATGCCAGTTTTGCCAAAATCAAAACACACCAGATATTTGACATCTCTCTTTATACACTGATTTTCATTTCTCAGTCTTCACATTTCACTACCATATTTGCTGTCACTCTGATGGATAAAACAAAGCTACTAGCTCAGACAGCAGACTATCCATGCAAGGAAAGGGCTCATCCCTCTAGGGTTTCCACCTGCACTGTCTCTACAATACCCCTATTCTCTGCCTGGTGAAGAGGAAACTTCAGTTAGACAACACGATTTGCTTTCAGCAGCATTGGCACATCCCATGACAGGGATGGTCACCGCTGCCTGATCCCATGCCTGACCTACAGCACAGTGCTATTCCCTTGTTCCTACGCCTGTCTAGAAAACAGGAAGGGTTGTAATATGGTAACTGAATGTTAGGAGAGAGATCACTGGAAATCTCAAATAGTTTTAAGGTCAGGCAGCTGGGATAAGGAAAACTTTTGTCAGGTTGCGGTCTCAGGCAACCACTGTAAGCCATCCATCTTTGTTTCTGTGGTTTTGTGCATTGTTTTCCGTTCAACTAATAGCAGGGGTGCATTTACAATAGCAGGCTAGGTCACGTACCCTTGCAGATCTGTGTGGCTGTGTCTACTTAGGAGCAGAAACTGAAACAATTAAAAGAACTGGTGGATTCTGTAACAGCTCTGTGAAATTGAGGGTATCAGCCCTAGCAATGACTGCGTGGCCTCCCCAGTAAATCCACGTGGCAACGGATTTGCCATATGTAGGATGGAAGAAGTCCTGTCAGAGATGGACTAGTGAAGAAAAAGAAAACAGCTCAAATGTTATAGAAACAGAAGTTTTTAAGGTGGTTTAAACAGGTTTTAAAATGGCTTTTGCTTTTTTGCAAAATCATTGCTCCTTCTTCCCGACACCCCCTGTGAAGGACTATTGTCTCCCATACAGGAGCGTCCTGGGAAGATGTCCTGAGGGGTTTCTCATTGGTCCTTGTTAACCCCTTCCTATTGGCTGTTGACTCTTTACCTGATTGGTTTTTTCTGTGTACCCCGAACTCATAATTGGTCCCCTTTTGACCCTCCTAAAAGCCTTATAAACCCCTACCCCACAATAAACTTCCTCTTTCATCCATCCCTCCCTGGCAGTTTGTGTGAGCTCCTTGCGGGGTCGCCGGGCCATGCGGCGGGGGCAGGGGGGAAGAGCATTCACCTTCCAGGTAATGGGCTGGCACCCAGAGCCTGAAGGTTCCCCCTCCAACTAATCCATCGTAAATCCATGCTGAAGGAACTGGTCTGCACGTTTTAGCATCTGGCCTACAGCATGACAATGCAGTTACTGAAGAGGCACTAAAGCTGCAGTTACATTGTACAGTCTGGAATCACTGAAGCTCATTTGCAGGGAATTAAATCTTTCAGATGATGTAAGTGTCTGCTAATGTAACTCAATGTAGCTTGGTGAAAACAGACATCAGCTGAAAAAATCAAACTCTACACAAGTCTTTCATGTATCTTCACTCAACTGAAATCTGATCTCTCTTATAAAAAAAAAGAAAAACTGTTGCCACTTTTAAACATCTACAGAGACAGATAGGCTTAATTCACATTTGCACCCTAACAGTTTTATACTTCTTTACAGTGTAGAAGACTATTAGACTGGTACATAATTATGATTTATTTGTATTTTAAAATTTCTTTACAAATTGCTAAAGTAGTGAAAAGTAATACTGGAAAGAATTTAAATTAATCCCATACATTCACAAAGAATTACCAGCCTATAATTCACTTCTTGGTCATTTATTCCTAGGTACAAGGTACCACAATAGTCAAACTTACAAGCCAGCCTGAAGCTCAAGTACAAAACACTTGCAAATGAGGCAAAGATGTATTTGATGCATCTAGTTTCTGTCAGTGTTCCCACCAATTTTCTCCCAGAGCTACATCAAAGTCAAAGGTCCTCAAACAGCAAGCTGATAGCATGACTGAACACAGGGACAAGTCTAAGAACTCTTCAAATTCCAGTAATTGTTACCATTACACATTTTCCTTGAAGAAGAGAATTCAATTTTTGTTATTCTTGACAATAGAGTTAAACAAATCTTCCTGACTAAACTCTCTAAAAGGAGTCCTAAGACTCTTGCTATTCATATTCAGTGATCATTTTGTGGTTTTGTCACTAGCAAATACATCTTCTCTTGTCTAGAGTCATTAGAATATTTACTGCAATTCACTGAAGTGTCCTTCTGTAAAAGTTGTAAAGTAGCACTTTGTCAAGGACAGACGCACTTACAGAAGCTCTGATGAAATGAAAACCTTCCAATACACCTGTAACTTCCATTAAAATGCAAGTGAAATCGTGTTTTCCTGTAAGCAGAGCATTTCAGTATAGAACATTTGTTTTTAAATTGCAGAGCACCATACTGGGATTGACCTTTTTTAAAAAATCATAAATGCCAGATGATTTCTTTCAAATAACGAAGTATTAGTATTACATGAACAAACACAAATTCTGTTTTTGCAAGAGCAAAGAGTTCATTCTCCTGTGAGCCTGCTTCCTCTTGTTCCATTTTATTTCAGCCATTTTTTCCCCCATCTTGCTCAAATGAATAAAGTACAGGTTGTCTTGCTCAGATAATGCAAAATAAAGAGAGAGGCAAGCAAGAGAGTTTCCTAGGTCATTAGGGCTATCATGTATCAATGGCTATACTATCTAGCATGGAACTCAGAGATGATTGTCAGGCAGAAGATGTATCTAAATCAGATCTCACTGAAAGCTGTTGTGGCCGTGCCAGTGCATGACAGGACAGCACTACCTTGGCTTTTCTACCAGCCACAAAAGCAGGTTTGCACTAATTACTTTGTATTCACAGATCACGACTGAACTCTGAATCCTACTGTTCTGATACACAAACTAGAAGTGAAAATTAAGGTGAGCTAACCAAGCCAAAAGAAGATGCTCCCGGAATTCACATTCAGTCCTCCAGGCTCTCTAAAATAAATTATGTTGACTATAGTTAAACACCGTCTTACAGATTATAGAAATGTATGCTAATGCTGTCCAAATATACACATCAGTACCTTTCTAAATGTTGGCCTTTGACTTTCTACTTGGCAAAGTCCCTAGGGAAAAAAAGGCACACCTCTGCACTCTTCCTACAATAATAGAAAGGACTGAATTTAGCATTTGTAGCTTGTATGATGGTTTCAGAGACTAAGACACCTTACAGTTCTTGCTTACTGCAGAGGATAGAGGAACAGCTGCTGTAATTACCTGAAAAACCTTTTTAGGAAAACAAATACCACATCCATTTAAAAAAAAAAAAAAAAAAAAAAAAAGATCAAGGGCAAAAGAAATCCTGTAAGAAATGTGCTAAATATTAAGAGCAGCATTGTACTCAGGACTTTCATTAGCAGCAAACACCCTGTGGAATTTTCCTCCCTTCTAAGAGTGTAGAACCTATAAGCCTTGACTTGTTATACAAGTTTGTGGAAAAGAGATTTCTCCTGTAAGAAAGCCATTGTTACATTAATTGCCCTATTTTTAAGATTTTGCTCACTCTTAGTTTCCTTCCTTTCACTCAGACAGAAGCACACAGTCTGCATACACTCCTCTCTCCTTCATGCTCTCTCTCCCCCTCTCACCTCTTTCCTGGCCCGCTGGACTTGTTTCTCCAGTTCCTCAGGTATCATCTTACCTCTAAGGGACACAGATTTAAAACTTTTTCAGTTACATTCAAATAGGTTGTTATGTATAGCACTAATGCATTTTAAAAAAGCTCAGAGATCACATTCATGGCTCTTGCTTTCTCACCTTTCATCTGTTCTGATGAAGTAAACATTCTCTGTACCAATACCCAGGAAGGAGGCTGCCTTCTTCATGGAGTAATGACACTGTCAGTGAAAAGCACAGGGGAAAAAAAAAAAAACAACACGCAATTAAAACAAAAGAAATAAATTCCTCATAGGGAATTCCCACATAGGGAACAGTGACACTAAAATAAATTCAACTACACATAACAGCCATGAAAACAGCATATTCTAACACAAAAATCAAACTGATGAGCTACATATCACAAAGTCCATCTTGTATTTAACAATAACATACACTGAAAAATGGGGAAAATAATGCAAAAAAAGATGTGTACCATGTTTAAAATGTGGCCTTAAAAAAACTAAGAAACTCTATTACATACAAATTTTTTTAAAGCTGGTTCTGCATTAGAATGAAAAGTAGAAATTTTGAAGTGTCATCAGGGAAGAACTATTAATTGTTTCAAAAGGTTTTGCTAGAACTGAGTCAAAAGTATCAATGACTGTAAGAGTTAGGAAAGGCATGAGAAGAAAGTTCAGAAGGCTATTGAACTCAAAAAACTAGAAGTAATGAATAGGTCTGAAAGTCAAAAAGCACCATTCTTTGGAATCTGGACCCTTAATTAAGATGTGTGTTTAGATGATACATCTACAGCCTCTACCACTTTATTCTTGTAACTTTTCTGCATGCTTTCTCTAATCCTCAGTTGTTGGCCACTGTCAGAGACAGGATACTATGCTAAACTGACCCTTGGCCTAATTCAGCAACTCTTGTTCACACCATCAAGGAGCTACCCAAAGCCTTCCCAAGACCTACCAAAGCCTTCAGATGTGGTACAATTGGGACTTACAAGGCTTTTAAAGTCCTCTCTCTCTGCAAAGGGATCTGAAAATCATGGTGTTGTGAAGCCATTATGAAAACAAGCAGACTTCAGACAAGACTCAGCACATCTTCAAAAATTAATGTGGATTTTACAAAAGGTTCCAGTCTGGACTAGTCTGCATTTTTCAGAAAATGAAGTTACTAATTCAGCAAAGAATTTTAGCTAGGTCTCATCACAGAGACATTTTTGAATGAGTACAGACACATGCAGTCCACTTCTCACCTAGTGTTGAATAATGGGCATCAGTCTACAAAGCCTGTGAAGTAAATGTAAGAGAGGATGTTCAAAATGAGTATTTATTTAATCCAAATGTGGTAAAATAACTTCAGTGAGAAGGATACTCAAGCCTACAGACCACTCCATACAACTTTTTTTCTGTTGAGCAAACATTCATGGACTATCTTACCATATTTCCAACATTCACCTCTATAAGGACCTGCTCTACTGTGAGTACTGTTATTCCAGCACAAGAACATTTTGTCTTATGCCAGAATAAGAGTACACTGATCTCTGCTTAATTCATCTTCATAATTAGCCTGGGAATTTAAGATACGGTAACCTTCTTAACCTGAAGATATTTAGAAGCTGAAACCACTCTGAGGAACCTGCAACATGCCAAATGCCTACCCACTCATAGCAGTGGGGTCAGTTTTGAGAGTGCACAGCCTCCCATAGCACTAGACAGTTCTTCTCAGAACAAAGATCATTCAACACTCGGATTATCACTGCCCTTCTCAGAAAAAAATAAAGTTGGCTCTTTTACATGTTATTACTGAAGAGTTAAAATAACGTGTGCTCCAGCAACCATGAAGATGTCTAGAATTGTTACTTCTCATACAGGAGGTGAAGCCAGGTGGTTAATTAATTCCATTTTCTTCCAGAGAGTTCACACAAATGCAGTTACTGCAGAACATAATTATGAAAAATGTACAACATTTTAATGTGTGGGTATGAATACATTAAGAGTAATAAAGCCTGTCATGCTTATTTTGATGAGATGGATGATCTCAAAGGGCTCTCTTTTTTTTTTTTGACAAAAACGTTTCCCCCACTATCACCCACTTTTTAAATAAAAGCATACAAAGACACTACCTGATATTAGAAAGTAGTCTTAAGAAAGCTTAATTTTGTAACATGACACATCCACAAAGCTTTTAAAACTCATTCATTTAGACTGTTACAAAAATAATAACATACATAGGTGGATAATTAGTCTTACATTACATCAAATTACATCAGTAATGGTAATAATGATTGTAAGTGGTTGTGTGTTGTTTAGTAGAAGTTTGGAGATGTTTTTGACTGATTTGTGAATCACTTAAAATACAAGTTATCTCCATCACTGATTTCTATCCATTACATTCAAATGAAAGGTATGAATCACCAAGAATAATCAGATTCCTCCAGATTAAGAAAGCAGTAGACCTGCAAATTCAGTATACTAGTAAGCAGACAATCACTAAATCATGTATTTTATTATAAAATATGGTGTGGGAGACTGGGAGAAAGAAAAAAGACTTGAGCACCTGAGAGATTATACTAAAAAGCAGAAGAAAAGAGAAGTACAAAGGGAATACCAAAATAAAAGGCTGTAAGATACATTATTTTTTTTCTCCAAAAGTATTTCTGCACCTCTTGGAAAATTTTGTCCTTCAGTAGGACAGAAAAGGAACAAGACTCATATTACCACATAGACTTGGAATATGCTTTCTTTGATGCAAAAAGTAGTCTTTCAGTTATACTGATTGAAAATGTAAGAATTTCTCCCCCCTGCCACCCCCACTATCACTAGAAGCCATTAGGCTAAATTGCAGTGCACCACTTTAAGAAAAAATATACCAGACAACAACAGTCACAACAATGTCAACTAATTCACTTGTTCATAGTTCCCTTAAAAAAAAATAATAAATAAAAAAAAAGGAGAAAGAAATATCCAGATAAAAGGTGAATTCAGGTAACTCTTCCCATGTCTATCGTAGTTTTGTTTGTTGAGAAAAATTATTAAATCTATAGCCATTTGCAGTAAGAAATTAACACCTTTGATCACAAAATCAAATTGGAAGAATGGATTTAAGATGTGCTGCTGTACTATTTACCTATATCTAGATGTAGCTTTTGTTTCCTAATAATGTTTGCAAAGACAAGGTACTTTCCATCCTGTGCTCATTAAAACAAAAGATAAATTTGTCTTTTCTTGATTTTGAAAAGTTTCCTAGAAACATGATTGCATAAAGCAATTACATTATTATGAGATTGTTTTATTACTCATTTTTGTCTGTTTTAATTTCAACAGGGGACAACATGATGAGTTAATGTTGTGTTCTCTCACTTTATTACTTTCATGATCAAGTTGCACTGGGGAGGAATTACGTTTCATTGCATTTAAGAAACTGCTCATATCAGCATGCAAATTTCAGTTGTTTACACATCCTCTTTTACCCTCAGTTACCTCAAATTTAGCAGATTTCTACCTTTCAGATCAATGCAATACATACTTGTGTCAGAATAAAGCTCAGATGGGACTCAAATAGCAAAAAGTGAGAAAAAGGTGGACTGATATCTATAACTACAACTGTATTCAGCTCCTACAGAGCCACAAATCATGCCACAAGAAAGTGGGATATAACAATTACTCTTCTATGGCTACTGTCTCAAGAGGAATCACACTGTAATGGTCCAGCAAAAGAACTACCGAGTGGCAGCACAGGCAGCATTCACTGCGTATCACCACCATTTTACTTGCAGGAACAAGGAGCCTTTTTATTCTTGAAGGCCAAACAGAGCATATGAGGACCTTGGGTGGGCCATGCATTAAACATACATCTTCAGGTTATCCAAGAACATACAAAAAATTTATAGCCCCAGATCACATAAAACTGAGTCATTGACAAATCTGTGCCTTCCTCTGTTCTGCAGCAGGGCAACTCTTTCAATCCACCCAGTGCCAAACTGAAACTTTGGGACTTGGCAACTCCAGGCAAAAATCATTTCATTTGAACACAGCATTGCAGCCAAGCCCTAAAATGAAAAGAGGGCCTTGAGCAGCTATGTGTTTTGATTCCTTATCAATACTCAGTTCATTATAGCCTCAAGGCTTCCTCATGCTAGTGCTGTTGCCTGATTCATGACTAAGATGAACACAGGTTGTTAACTTCTCCAGGATTTGTTTTTTAAACAATTTGCTTCTCCAAGTACCTCTTGAGTTAAAAAAAAAAAAACCACCCACAAAACAACAACAACAACAAAAAAACCGACAACAACAAAAAAAAAAAACCACACACACAACACAACAAAAACAAATGACGTTTGGATGAGGGAATTGAGTGTACCCTCCTTAAGTTCACAGATGGCATTAAGTTAGCTGGGAGGTTGATCTACTGGAGGATAGGAAAGCTCTGCAGAGGGATCTGGACAGGCTGGATCAATGGGCCAAGGCCAAGGGTATGAGATTCTACAAGTCCAAGTGCCAGGTCCTGCACTTGGGTCACAACAACAGTATGCAGTGCTACAGGCTTGGGGACGAATGACTGGAAAGCTGCCCAGTGGAAAAAGACCTGGGGATGCTGGTCGACAGCCAGATGAACACGAGCCAGCAGTGTGCCCAGATAGCAAGAAGGCCAATGGTATCTTGGCTTGTATCAGAAATAGTGTGGCCAGCAGGAAGAGGGCACTGACTGTCCCCCTGTACTCGACACTGGTGAGGCCACATCTTGAATCCTGTGTCCTGGTCCCCTCGTTACAAGAAAGTCAATGAGGTGCTGGATCATGTCCAGGGAAGAACAGAGAAACTGGTGAAGGGTCTGGAGAATAAGTCTAATGAGGAATGGCTGAGGGAGCTGGCATTGTTTAGCCTGGAAAAAAAGAGGCCCAAAAGAGACCATATTGCTCTCTGCAACTACTTGAAAAGAGGTTGTAGCGAGGTGGGAATTTGCCTCTTCTCCCAGGCAGCCAGTGACAGGACAAGAGGACATAGCCCCAAGCTGTGCCAGGAGAGGTTCAAGTTGGACATCAGGGAGAATTTCTTCAATGAAAGGGTTGTTAAGCATTGGAACAGTCTGCCCAGGGAGGTGGTAGAGTCACCTGGAAGTGTTCAAGAAACAACTGGATGTGGCATTTAGTGCCATGGTCTAGTAGACATAGGGGTAATCGGTCAAAGGTTAGACTTGATGATCTTAGAGGTCTTTTCCAACTAAAATGATTCCGTGATTCAAAGGCATAAAGTGCTAAATAACAAAAAACTAAAAATAAAAACAATAATACTGTATGACACAAACAGTTATGTATTTATCTACAGTGTGGACCATTCATTACATATATTCTCAATATGACATATTTGAAAAGTTCCCAAAAGGCCATGTACCTTGAACTCAGTACAGGTGGATCCAAAATAAGTATATATGAATATGCCCACCTCTTCCCTCATAACCATGAGTAAACACTAGAGATCTTAGAAAATAGTCATACTATTTAACTACTGAAAGCATCAGTTTTACAGCAAGTGATTACTGAGTACTGAAGACAACATGGTTTTGTGAATCAAGCAAAGTATTAGAGATCAAAATCATGGCCTTACAAATAATTTACCAATTTACTTTGGCTCATCACCTCTAAGTTTTATGCTATTGGTCTTTCTGTTGAAGCGCAGGCATCAAAATAAATTTACTCCAGGGGCCAATTAAAATTTGACATGAAATTAAATGTTTGCTTATTTTAGAGTACAAGAATATACATTTTATTTAAACCTTGTAATGAAATAAAATGTTACTTCATAATAAAAAATTTATGTGCTTCACTTCAAAAGCAGTAATGGAACTTGCTTCAACCTCAGTTTTACCTCCTTAATTATTTTGAAGATGTGACATTGCAGATTAAGTATGAACTGGCAAGTCATTTCATATACACACTTTTCTGAAAAAAACAAAACAAAACAAACCTAAATATATTTTGCTTGGGGAAAAAGCCCAAAACAAACCACCTGTATTTAGGACATTAGGACTCAGTTCCAAAATATATGTGCTGTCTTGGACAAGCACACAAGGCCTTCATCCCTCAGGCTTCTCCAAAATAAACCTCTTGTCTATTTACACTGCAAACTGTTTGCAGCATAAACTTCTGAGCTAAAATTATTCCTGTAAGTAGCTGTTTTCTAATACAACAAGGTTCTCACTTCCACTGGAGCCTTTATATAGTGGAGTTAGAATTAATAACAACTCTGTGCTAATCAAATGATAAACTCTTAAAACTGAAGGGACAGGGAAGAGAAAAAAGCCGCAAAAATTACCTTTAGAATAAATGTATGAATGTAACTCAATTTCCCACAGGCATTTTGGACAGATATTATTCAAAAACCTTAAAACTAGCCACATATTTTCAATTATTTAAAGAACTGCCTAAAGGTTCAGCTTTTTTTTAAGAGGCATATGGTAGGTTTGGTTCTGTTCCACAACCATCTATATTCAGACACAAGGCAGAGTGGGAGCTGCAGAGAGCCACCTCACAGGTCCACAAGTGCTCAGTTTAGTACAAATTAAACATGCAGAAAAAAACCTTTGACATCCAAAACTTACCTACGGTTCCTGCTAGACTTTATGTTGTGGGAAATCAAATGTGCAGACCTCCACAACACACCACAAGCATTCTGCTTCAGGTTTGCCTCATGTACAACCTATTCTTATATCAGCAATTTTCAAAGCAGGAACATCTGTGTTTGTTTTCTGAAAGCAAGGAAGCTTTGGTAGGGAAATTTACTATCAGACTTCTCCACCTAGTTCCAATATTTCGCATCATACACTGATGGAAAAATTGTTGTACCAGTGCTCCATCAGATACGCAAATGATATAATTTTGCAGATGTGGAAAAATAAAGTTCAAAAAACTTTTTTCAGTTTTGTTTTTTACCTCTTCTGAAGTGAACATGACTAGTCTTGGCAGACCTGAAAGCCCTTTTTCCTTTATCTCAGGACAAAACTTGTATCTTGCTAAGTTCATAGCATACATATTAGAAACAGAGCCACCTGCAGAAAGAGAAATACAAATATCATGTTAGTCACAGCACTAGCACCTGTCCTGAGCCTAAGTACTTGACCTATTAGGGAAAAAATAAACCATACAGTTAGCCTAGTTATGCATCCATCACAATTTATTTCCTCTTCCCCTGGGCTACAGACATAAAATGAACTCTGGGCTCTGCAGCAGACATGGAAACAAAGCATATTTGAATGCTTTTTGGGGATATTTCCCGAGAAGTAAGAGCTCTGTTCAAGCAGTCCTTCCCAACACAGAACACCCTGCCACAGCTCCTTCCCATCTATACTGAAGCAACGTGAGTTTAGGTGTCTGCACAGAGCTCACCTGTGGCTGCACTATACAGAGCCCAGAGATCTCTTGGGCAATCAGGCCTCAGAGTACTATGGGGAGAAAAAACTCATTAGAATAAACAACAAACAGGGTGAGTGGGAACAGGAAGATCTGCAAGGTAAGATCTGGATGGGTTTCGATATTCAGTTAGAATAAAAAAATAATAATAAAAACCCTTACATTATTAGCACAAAAAGTACAGTTAATTTATCTTTTGACAGTATCCCACTGTTTTAAGCAAGAAATTCTGCTGTTAAAGGAAGGCTTCTACTAAAAATATACATCAAATTTGATGTGAAAAAAATCCATAGCACTAACGTATTAAAAAAATCTAGGGGATTTTAGTTTATTTATTTTTCTACTACTCATGTGTAGGTTGGAATTACTAACTTTGGTTTGGTTTTGGAGGGGGAGTTTAAATTCATTTACTCATTTTATTCCTCTCCTTCCCCCCAAAATAGATATAAAAGCTTCATATATAGCCTAACAATTTTTTTATCTGAATAATCTGTGAAATATCACCATTATGCTTTATTGATTCAATACAGTGGGCTGGAACACTGCCTTATAGGACATTTGAAAACCATGGATTATCAAGCAATTTAAGAAATATCTGTTTAGCTTTCCCATTACATTTAATAAAATTTCAAAAACTCAAAGGACTTAAGCTCATGTAAACTCTTGCTCCCACAATTCATAGGCAGGATACACACTTCTATGCCCTCAGGCACCATCAGTTGATCTAGCATGTAAATCAGCTCCCTGTCCATCAACTAAGTTAACTCATTCCAACAAGGCTTTTAGTGTTGTTGTTGTTAAGGTCAAGAAGGACATCAGTTATGAACAATTAATTTCCATATAATTATATTTAATGTAGAACTGGTTTCATTCATTTACTGATCAGAATAACCAAATTATTACTAGAAACACATAAGATAAGCCTACATTAAATAGCTCTGTGTGTGTATCACTAGACTTGTGCATGCATTTTCAAATATTTTACATTACTCCAATGTTCATAGAATTAATGGTATTGGGTGATTTACAGCGACTCATTTTGAGGTCTGAACTGTTCTTACCTGGATTAAATATGCCATCACCTTCTTCCCAGCCTATGAACTCAATCATTTTCTTGATGACTGCTTCTTCCACCAAAAGAAACACAGGGGATACTTCATATGTATATCTGAACAAAAACAAAAGCATCAAAATTGGTATTAAAACCACAGAATTGGTATTAAAAACACAGAAATTGGTATTAAAAACACAGAACTCATGCCAAAGAGTCTTGCTAAAACTTCTTGCACCTCTTTTTAATCTATCAGTAGCTGACCACCATCAGCAGTACTCTAAAGTATAAACATTATGCATCTGACCCAGTAGAGCAATTGCTTAGTTCCTGGCAGCATCACATTGACACTTCCACTCTCAAAGTAATACATCAGAGATTGCTTTTAATGTAGGTCACATGCTTAAATTTCAGCTTTACATTTGCAAGTAAACAGTAGACAGATAACCATTTGCACTCAACTCTGTGCAGAATGCCTCAAAGGATATGAACAACTAAGTCTGATTAATTCATTTCTATGTACTAAGATAAAAATCTACATTTAAAAGCATTAAAAAAAAAAAATTCTCTCCTCTGAAACCCCACCTCACAAACAATGAAAAAAGGCCTCATCAGATTAGTCAACCTTCTGGTGAGCTATTCATCCAGTCTGAATCAGACCCTTTTCTCTCCCAAATTCTTGCACAATTCCTACCTCTCCTATAATACTGAAAACAGAAATCAGAAGCAAGGATGCAAAAACAGCTGTTGTTCCGAAAATCATGCTAATTCATCATCAAGAGGACAAAGAACCACACTTACACACTTGGGTTCAGTGCTTCTGTAATAAAACGAGCCACTAACGAGTAATAATCTATTCCAGCGTAGAGCTGATTAAAAAATCTTGGATGACCTGAAAATACAGATCAAAAGCAAGTGACAGGATACACAAGAAAAAAGAATACATCACAGTCCCTCTGAGCTGAATGACAATCACTGCAAACCACAATTCACCCCATTCTCTCAGTATTCTCTGGATTCACTGTCCTTTTCTTAGGTTAGACAATCCTTTGAAAGTAAACTTAATAAGCACTTTCAAACCTCAGAAGAAGTCTTGAGAGGTGCAAGTGGTGCCCAGAATGAATGCAAGTTGTTCACTAGTTTTAAAAATCAAAAAAAAAAAAGAAAAGGGATTGACAACTCAGCAGCTTTAAACAGTGTTTTTGAGAGGCCACAATGGATGTTCAGCCAAATTTTGCTAAGCAGTACAATATAGGAACTTGCTGATTCCAGGCAGCTATGCCTGTGCTCCCACCAAAGTCTTTATACAGGGAGAGAGAAGGAAAATAACAGCTTGGAAAAATTTGCTGCACACTTAAAATGAGAAGTTAAGAGAATTTGTTTACCTCCCTTGAAATGCTGAGATATAACTAATTATGACAAAATTTTATACTATTACTGACTATAGAAACAATAAATGTCTCTACTTATATTAAAGACTATTTGCACAACGTACTTTTATATCAACATCCTTTCTAAGGTAACATAGTGAGACAAATTATAATCCAAAGGCAATTTAAGGAAGTGAGATAAACAGAACATTTTCCAGTATCTCAGTAATTATATCTGCATATTATTAATGCATTCCTCCTGCAGATCAGTAGTGCTACTCTTCTACGGTTTTCAAAGGCAAGAGTTCATTCTCAAAATTATTTTACCCTTTTACTTTGTAGCAACAGTGACTGCAGCAGGGACTGTGACCTCAAAATGCACAACGAACTGTATCAAACGTCCTTCTCACTTTCCAAAACACAGTTTAAGCCATACCACACATGAAATCCTGAGCTACTGATTCACAGCAGTATTTCCTAAACATATGTTGTTCATTCCTTTTTGCTAGGATTGAATTATCCTACACATGCTGCAGAAAGGTTAGAGAGAGAACTGAGAGAGAACTAAAGGTTCTGTAGAGAACTAATCCTGCAGAGATGTGGCATACTGTCTCTGAAACACTGCAGTCTCCCTTCTCACAGGGTCTGGATCAGGAATTACTGCCTATCAGCAAATTA
Source organism: Chiroxiphia lanceolata (assembly GCF_009829145.1). Classification (NCBI taxonomy): domain Eukaryota; kingdom Metazoa; phylum Chordata; class Aves; order Passeriformes; family Pipridae; genus Chiroxiphia; species Chiroxiphia lanceolata. The sequence continues at coordinate 114,085,470 of NC_045637.1, read as the reverse complement.
ACACCCTACAAGACTACTGCTCAAAAAGAACAATAATAAATGGGGGGTAATCATCACTAAGAACATACGAGGGCAGTGATGGTGACTCCAAATCTCATCACTCAGACAGTAGGAAATGACATACAAAGGCCCTTCTCCTTCCTGTTTTGCTAGACTGTTATATCATACTTGTCTTGGTGACTTTCATAAAACTTTAAAATGACAGAATCTACCATTAATGCCAATGACATTACATTAATTAGTTTTTTATTAGCTTGCCAGTATTACACATTTTAGTCAAACCTATGGTGACCAGCATTCAGTCAAACAACACAAACATGACCAAGTGTTTGCATACTTGTATAGGCAAGCAGAAAACAAACATTCACAACCTCGGTTCCCTGAAAGGTGAACAGAGGTTTGTAAACATTATCCTGTCTTCCTAAGTTAGCATACAAAATAACTCCATTAGAAATCACATTCCTACTGGTTTTGACGCTGTATCGTATAACATCCTGGCAGAGTTGCAGGAGTTTCTGGTGACATTCTCCAGTGTCTCTCATTTCCAGGTCAAGAATCTGTTTAAGAGTTTCAGGGGCTTGCCATTCACAGACCTAGTGACAGGGAGGGGGCAGACACCATCAGTGAACAGGTTTGTCAGGAGGAAGAGGTTATAAAGGTACAAGGTAAGAACCACATTCAGCACTGCTTTCACAAAACTTCCCTTTGCAGGGTAATATATATTATATATCGTAAACTGGTCTCATGGGATGTTGGTTTTATTGCGTCTCAGGCATTGCTCAACCATAAAAATGAGAGTGGAGAATGCTAGAAGGCAGAACAGAAAGAGGCCTGCAGCTCAAGTTCTATTCTTTAGCTAAGGATTTGTAATCACAGCATTTTCAGATGTTGTTCTGCCAAAGGGTGGGAGCAACCAGTACATGCCCAAAGGCAAGCACAAGTTTATTTGCAGGTCCTCTTCCCATACAGCCCCTTAAGCAGGGGTTCTACAAAACCCAGAGCAATCTCATAATGTTGCCCTTTCACAGCGGTACCAAATCCACTGTTCCTCCTCCTCCAACACCATTGCCCCTGAGGAGCAAACAAATAACTCACCCCCACTTCAAACAAGAAAAACACTACAGCCATTTGTGATCACATAGAAGATGACCACTGTACTCTCAGATAAAAAAAACCCACCCTCATTACTTTCTGGCAGATATTTATGGTAACTATATTATTGAAAGCTTTTATAATATATTCTTTTTTTCATTTCTAAGGCTGTCTTTTTATTTTAGAGCCAGGCATAGACTAGAGGCAAAGAGGCTACTGAAAGTGCAATAAAATACAGCTTATATAAAAAAAATGATTTATTGTTCATTATCTCCATTACAAATTCCTAACAAGACTTTATTGCTTTACCTTTTCTGTTACATCATCAGCTTTCTGGATAACTTCTTCCATTATAATCTTACACGCCTCTTCCACAAACTTCTCTCCTGCTTTTGAGTCCATTATTGGACCATTTAGGATGACCCCATCCACCAAAACAGCATTCTTCTTCTGGAGCATCTCCTGTTTGCAAACACCAACTGTAAGGTGAAAAACTCATCATTAGAGCAAGGCCTGGATAACTAAATAATAAACAACAAAAAAAATTCTTTCATTGCTGAAGATTTAGTAAACTTAAATAAAAACTCACATGGACTTTTACAAAATCCTATATTTTAGTGGAAGAATCTTTGCAGACAAAAGAAAAAAATTATGTGTTACTTCAAAACTAGACCATTATTCTGTAGGTAATAATAACCTAGTGTATTTTATCTACTGCTTTCTGTAGCATGCAAGAAACCTTCCAAACACAGAGGAAAATACAGTTCTGGCTGAGAATATGTTACAGCTGGATAAACAGAAATACAGTGAAAGGCAATGGGCATTTTTCCCTCCACATGCCATCCCTTCTGCTCCCCTTTTTCCACTAAATAATTTCCAGCTTCATTTCCTGTATCTTTGTGCTACTCCTTCTCACCAGCCAGTTCTCTTGCTCTGAGTCTTCTGCATTCTTTGCAAAGTGCTTCACTGACCCACACTCCATGAAAATAAAAGCTTTTGAGACTGCTGTCAATATCACATACCTGTCCGTACTCCTTTCTGCCCTTATCCTATTAAGAGCCCTCAGTCACTAATTACAGTAATCTACTAGGCAGATTATCTTGTTCATTCACTTCTCCAATGATGATCTCTTTCCTTTCCCTCCCCTCCCCTTTACCCACAAGACGTACTCTCCAGATGTGTTTCATATGCGCATTGCTACTTCCTCCTTTACATTACTTCTGAAAGCACATCCAAGATGCTTATAAGACACTGGCCAATAGTGACAACTACGTATCTATTTCATGTATTGATTTCATATGGCAAGATCAGGACTCCAGTTTTCATCAACGTGAGGATGAAGATGAAAGTGAGACATTTAGAGATATCAAGGGAACAGACATTTGAAACAGTATAGCGCTGAAAGGAGAAGCGGTAACTACCACAGCCAAATTATCTGGGTTACAGACAGTATCTGTTCACTTAGAATAGCTAGTATCTGTTGCCTTAGAATAGCTAAGATCTATAAAGCCAGGCAGCACTACCATGAAAAGTTGTCTTCATCTACAGTGAGGATGGTGGAAGGCTGTGATGTACAGAGAAAGCTCCGTGCCCAAAACAACTTTATCTTCTGCTTTACTTTTTGCTCCAGTTAGAAACTACAGAAGACAGATGCCTTTTTCACAGGTCTAAATAAACAATCATCTTTCCAGAAGACTGCTAGATACTGCAGTCTGACACATTCATCATTTTTATCACAATTACAGCTCCTCATGCACAGAAGGATATAGAAGAACAACAGTGCTACTCAGAAAAGTTCATCATTTCAAGATCCACTGATTGAAAGAAACTCTGTCAATCCCATGACTTTTTGCTTTCTGAGAACTCAGAAAAGCTATTCAGTTCACTTTGACTTATCAGGAGAGATATGACAAACAAGACAAAACCCTAACATGAGATGAGACCTCAGGCTTCCCACAATGCTGCCAAGAAAAATGAGACACACGCAGACGCATTTCTGAAATTACTTCTAGTTTTAATCCAAATGGGCAATATACTAAATTTTGCTGAACAGAGTAGCCTTCAGCACATTGTTACAGGATAGACATAAATGTTCTTATGGGACAGATAGTGAAGAAGCAGGTAAACAGTATTAAATCTTTAACAGGCAAAGAGGGAAAATCACAGACATCAAAAATGTCAATTCTCATCATGCTTTCCAGAACACCACAGCAGAGGCACTGTAAAGAAACTGCAGCTTTGAAAAAGTCTTAGAGGTTTCTCTCTGAAAACGCAAGCTAGTAAGTCAACTTTGCAAAACTTGAAACACCTAGTATTACCAAGGAATTTGAAGGCATGAGGTCTTTGGGCAGACAGAGCAGAGACCATTTGTGAATTGAGAGTTAGTTATTTGATGCATAAATAGCTACCTAAGCGCTATCCAGGTTTAACATAAACACTAGAAAAAATTTCAGCCTTAACATCACCTGGAGATGCTATCATCTCTATTTATGCCAAAGGTGTTTTGTTGCTATGAAACAACAACAAAAAAAATAAGACAGGATGTAAAAAAAAATATACAGGAGACGACTATCTAGCACAACGCCCAGATGTTGATACTTCCTTTAGTTATAAGAACAGTAGACGGTGGAGCAAGAGAACTCATTAACTCCTTTTTTTTTCTGCTCCACCTCTCAGGTCTCTGGTAGAACCAGAGCAGTGCAAAAGGTTTCTATTGGTAATGCCATCAGCCCTGTTCCTGTCATTTTTGCACAGACATAAAAGTACTTCCATGCCAGTGATCTATTTCCAGGAATTCTGCGAAAAGCAAAAGCCGAACTTTACATGAGTTTTTCTACCATGTCTCTAGGGGGCTGGGTGATAGGTCTGACATCTCCCTATTTGAAGCAAGTCTGCTCACCTCTACACACAGTTTTACAGTCTCCCTAGGACACTTTGTGGATCCTGAGGAAGAAGATATGCTCTGGAAAATGGGTAGACTTTCAGGTAGACTATCATCCTAGTCCCCACATTTGTGTTGGTACTAAGGAACAGTCCATGGAAGAGAAAGGCAAAGCAGAGAGGTTAGAAGGAAGGGATGAAAGAGAGCCTTCATTTCAACAGAATTTTACCTGTGCAAAGCTCCAGCAAAGAGTTCATGACTTAGCCCATATTTTATTTCCTGGAATAATACTCCTTGCAATTATTTACCACTTTCTCAATAATTTTTTGGTTACCACTTATTTCAATCTGAACTTTCTGAGCTAAATTCTGCCCTGGAACATACTACAAGACCTTTACTTGAAATTAACAGAAAACTATTTCACAGTCGGCATTTAAATCAAGCCCCAAACACACACATTTTTTGAGGTACAGGTCTTCAGGTTTTGCAAAGCACTCCTGGATGTATACAGTATTCCCATATCATGATTCTTCTGCAAATGCTATGATACTTAATTTTCTACTTATAACTGTCTGACGTCTGGAGTTCTTATGAAATTTCCAAATTATTGTTTCCTCTTGGTTGCAGTAAAACCCTGAAGAAGAAAACCAAGTAGATGATGACTATCTGAAATTCCATAACATTTTTTCTTTTTATCATATTTTTTAAAAGAGTCAATGATCAATTTATTATGTTTTAGATAGGTGAACTTCCAAAAACGTTCTAGGTTCACTTTTTATGTCACAGTATCCAAGTTAAATAGCAAGCCTTTAACATCATCTCAGAGCTCAGTATCCAAGCTAAGAAACATACACTATTTCTATGAGGTGATAATACATGTTGCCTCTTAAAAAAAATCATCATCAAATGCTCAAAACATTATTTTCCAAGAATTTTAGGCCTTTTATATATCTGTCTCAAACACCCCTGATTGCACTAAAGGAACACATTCTGCATGAAGCCCACTTCATAGAAACAGTATCTCATGACATATACCTCTCTTGTTTTCAGACATGATAGGGAAACAATCTAGAGATGGGGCCGCAACAAATATGTTCTTTTCTACTTGAGAATACAGAAACAGACTCCTAGGCAGACTCAGAAAACAGACTTCCAGAAAATATATCAAATACAATTTCAGCCAAATGGCTCCAGGCTTGAAACAGAAATAAAACTACCAAATGGAAGTGCTTTAAACCAGAGATTAAAGATTATTTTCTGTTCAAGATATCCTTCTGCAAAACAGAAGACTCAATCCTGCTTCAATTGAAGGCAATTGGGCATTCAGCCACTGGCTTCAGCAGCAGGAAAATCAAGCTCGTAATTCCCACATTTCATCCTGAAAGAAATATTCTGTTACAGAAGCCTAAGAATATCCAACCAGCATTTAATTTTTACAATCAATACTATTTTCCCAGCAGAAAACATAAACTAATTGGAGTTGGAATAATGTACAGAAAAAGTAAACACTTTTTCAGATGTTTCTGTATCTTTATGTAAGCACTACCAAGTATTTTAAAAGCTGTATCTGTGCTTCCATATTTGACTGCTAAATCCTTGCACTACAAAAAGAAACTGAAGCATTGTACTTGGCCCATTTTAACAACATATTGTAATAACATTTGGGAAAGTAGCATGAGATGACCAGAAAGATTTATTGCTCACAAGGAAAATGAGGAAACAGAGGGGGGTTGTTGTGAAAGAGCAGCTTGTGCTTGGATGCCAGGGCCAAATCCTGTCAGTTTACACTGTATTAGCACCACTGACTATTCAAGGGAATGCAAAAAGCTGCCTTTGATCAAAGGCTTATTTCTGTTTTGTAACAAATGCAGTAATAATTGCAAGCATTAATCAGAAACTAATTTTAAATTTCACGTTCTGTATGATCTAGTCATGGATAACCTTTCAGAAGACTTCAGTATTTTCCTTCAGTGTGTCCAGCAAAAGAAAAGAAGTAAATTCAGTGTCAAGGCTCCACACCACCATGTTTAATGAATTACTGTGGCACCATATCATGTATCAAAGCATTAAAACACAAACCTATGCACCTATGTCCCACGCTATGCAGCAATTTCAGTCCCTTGGTATTTATAATCTTTAAAGACATATCTGTTTCTTTAATCACTGCTTTCTGTACATATGAATGAAGTAAAGCCACTTCAGCCTTAACACAAAAATACATTGCTTCTTAGTAAAGGAGATGCAGGTTTCTTATAATCCAACATATTAAATCACTTAGCATCCTGGCAATGCTATCCATACAAAAAAAAAAGAAAAAAAGAAAAACAAACAAAAAGAAGTAGGCATAGGTATGGTAGGGCTCTTGCAATTCCCCCTGAATTATATATTCCTGTTTTGCAGGTTTATGGACTAGGCCTGTGGACAGGGAACAAGTTGGGTGTTTCCCCTCAGAAGGGCTGCAAGAGCCCCCTCCCACAGGAATCCTATGACTGTGAAAAGGCAGATGTGACCTTTATAGATCAGGACCCAAGGAAAACAGAAGTGCTTCTGTATGGGCTCAGCAGCCCCTGAATAGACTCATTGAGAACACTGCTAACACTGAACAGCAACAGCACAACAAATGGGTCCTGTTCTCCATCCCACACCTGAATTGCCCATTCTGAAAAGAAAGGTTGGGAGGAGAGTGAAATCTGGAGAGGAGACCCAGTAACAAATATCTGACAGGGAACAAAATGTCCACGCTAGGATAGAGGTCCCGCTTTCAGAAGTATTTCCAGAGTTCTGAGGGAGCACCCTCATTAGTTGAAAGCTCATGACTTTGTTGTGCCCATTTGCTGTGTGCCAAGCGCTTGCTATACACAACAGTCCTAGGCAGGATTTGTTAAAAAAAAAAAAAAAAAAAAAAAAAAAACCACAAAACCACAAAACCAAAAACAGCAGACAAAAGTTCAGAAAAAAGAATCAGAAACTTTTATGCAGCCAAACCACAGGAATTGATGTTAATATTTCATAAAAACTTCACAATGCCCTAACCAAGCAACTGCAGGAATGATTCATGCTGTAACATTTCCAATTAGGAAGAAAGGCTGTGGAGAATCAGAATTCACCTTGATGCAAAACTGAGAAACGGCAAATGCCAGCTATGAAATGGAAATCTCAACTCCCTGAACCCAAAGAGATTCTCTCAGCTCACATGTTCCAATTTTCAACACCTGCTAACAGTGCAGGAAGCATACGAGAAACAAAATTGGTTTTTATTTAATTAAAAGTTGCACATTGATAATGAACATTTAATGAATGTTCCTTTTTTTCTGGGGGAAATTGACTGAATCTGCAATATCTAAAGGTACAGTGCATGGGATAGCAAAGTTAACTTCAGGAGTCTGAGTTCAGACAGAAGTGATGAATATATGTGTGACCCACATAGAATATATGGAATCCCTCTGATTTTCCTGGTTCCCGCTGGAAAAAAAAAAAAAAAAAACGGAGACAAATAGGATTCTTTGTCCAAATTAAAGTTCTGCAGCTTGATTTAAAAGACTTCATGACAGCCTGTAATTTCATGCAAGAATTCTATTTTTAGTCATAATGTAAAATAAATTTTTAGCTCCAGTCTTTCAAAATCAACTAAGAGAGTAGTAATTTACTAAAGCTGAGTTTTATGGGATTCAGTGAAAGTTAAAATGTAGAAATAGATGAAAAGTCTAAATTTCATTTTAGGAAGTTTTACCTCTACACTCAATTTACAGTCAAAACAACTCTTTCCCCTTGCTTTTTCTTAATATCATAAACACTTTCATATTTTCTGCTTCCTACAAAGGATTTCCAGTTGCTGTTCACTAACTCATGTCTACAACGTATCTCTGAGATACACCCTTATTTACTAACACAGGGAAGCTGGTGCATAGTAAATCAGGATGTAACTTTCCAGCCCACTAGGTCCTCTGAACTAGTTTCTATGCAGATATTCATAATTTATTAGTACATTAATTCAATGTAAAAGTAGTTCAAAGTAACCCAATGCACTTTCAAAATGGAGCAAGCTGCTTTGCACGGACTATAACATTGCTGATCAGATCAGCAGAGACCAGTCATGTAGATGAGGGACCCAAGCAGTGCTCTGGACACACCACTTCAGATTGTCCCTGCCATAGGTTTAACTATGTGATTTTGGGAAACCCCTCCTGAGCTGCAAGAGGCAAAGCTGCTGGGTGACACTGGCAAGTGCCAGCAGAAGACACTAACAGTCCTTTTCTAGAGCATCAGCCTGGATGAGACCTGGAAGAAGCACAGATCTGACCATACTATGCATGCTGAGACTCATCAACAAAACCATATGATCCCTGTCACAGCAAGGCAACTGAAAGAGGCCCAAACAGAGCCACCACACCATCTGTAGTCTGACTACACCCATGTCTTCCATTTTTCCTCTAACAAAGGCAGAAGATGGAGAACTTATTTTGTTTGAGTTTTTGTTTGACCATGTTTGACTATGCCAAAACATGAATCAGTCATTTCACGTTAGCATTGCAACCAAATACCAGGCACATACAGCAATTGTTGCTTTCTCTTTCCCCTTCAGGCTGGTACAACAGCTTTTAAACATGATATATTGGCCCAAAAGGGGACTCAATAATCCCTTAACAATAGAGTAGGTCTGCTTGAGAAAAATTAGTTTAAGCAGCTCAATGAGACACTGCAACCTTTCTTGTTGAAACCCTGACATTTGCCAATGCATAAGATCATATTTACGAGGCTTTTCAGCTTACATAAGGGCAGAGACATCCAAGCTTTAGAGCCACAAGCTCTTCCAGATTATCTAGGTTTGACCAACCACTTTGTAGAGTTATTGCTACTTTGCTGACAAAATGCCTTGGTGACTAAGAACCACTTTCCTCATCATATTCACAGCATGGAAGAACTTCTGGTCCAGTGACTTTTACTTTAAAAGACAATTCTATTTACTGACATTTGACAAGTTTTTCACTAAAGAAAAAAATAAAGATCACATGCACTCAAGAAACAGTAATAGAGATGGATGACATACATCCATTTGAATCTGGTCAAAGAAATCTTTTATTGCCCTTAGACTAGACCTGACAATAATCAACAGAAACGACCTCTAACATGCCACAGAGCAATAACCATTTGCCTTTTCAATTAATTATTCCCTCATTGCACATGTATAAGCCACATTAATGGTAAAATAACTTGTGTGCACAGATGTGAGAATAAAAAAGGAGTCAAATGGCCCCAATTTAGCCATGTCCTGCTGAGTATCCTTGACTCATCAATGCTTTACAAACAACTACTTCCAACAACCTCTGCCTTTTATGACGTGAGGCAAAGCAAAAGAGGTCATAAGAAATTTATCTTTTGATTTTTGCAAATCTTAAAGAGTTAATTTCTGTAAACATCTGGGATGAACACAAAAAACTATCCCAAATCTCTCCACAGGTTGGGTGGAAGTCAGAGAAATACAAAGATATGTACAAAGAAATACAATACACCTGTACTTCAATGTGTCCATTTTTTCTGTCTTGAATGTGTGACAAATGCTAATGCAAATATCGATCGTCTTTAAAGAAGCAGCCAGCTTAAAACAGTTAAGGGCTGGGAAATTAAGGCACATGAAATCTAAACTGTTTAATAGGCAATAATAGCTGAATCAGTATGCAACAAGATCTCTTATTGCATTAAAAAGTGACAACTCTTGTTGTATAAGTGACAGCTTAAAAGATGCCTTAATCAAGAAAGAAAAATTATTTATTGAACTTTTCAAATGTCAAATTAAGCTTCTTCACTAAATGTTCATTAACTGCCAAGAAAATTCTTATTAATTTTAAAGCACCATGAATGCACTCTCACGGAATGACCTTATTTGATGCAAGCTTCATTTCTTTCAAACCTATGTTTCCCTTCCTCTGATGAAGTGATATTAGCAAAGATCCTAGGACCTCTTTTATCAGATTAGATTTTAAGACACAGGAGAGATCCTATTCCTCTGCTCTGACCAAAATACTAACCTGAGTGTCACATTACCAGAGCCTTAAAGTCACACTGACTTCCAGTATGTTTCACCATGCTTCAGGTTACAGAGGTTTGAGATGGCAACATAGCAACATCTTACACAAAATATTTGCTGACTCACCTCCCCAATCTGCTGGTGACATAAACCACATAACACCCTAAACACACCATATACACTCTGAGCAGACAGCAATTCAGAAGTTAAAATCAGCATATTCCATAAATGCTGGCTGCTCCCTTTCCCTTGTGGTTTCCAGCTCTGACTCTGTTTGTTGTACTTGATGAGCTAGCAACTTGCCTGAGAATCTGCTTAATTCATTCAGCCCTTATTCCCCACAAGGGAACAGCTCACCTATTTTTTTTCTCCAAATACAGAATTTGCCAGGCTTTCTCCATGCCAAAACAACCTTGGAAAACTACCCTGATGCCAAATTACTGAAGGATATGTGCAGTCAAGATCCCTTTCTGCAGCTAGGAGTAGGAATTTACAACTCCGCTCCCTCTCATTAATGGGATTTTGCTGTCTTTTATGTTAGTGGAATCATTGCCTAAAAAAAATCCTCTTACTCACTCCTGCATAGTCATTAAGGCTTCCCTTGTGGACAGTGGTGATGTCTGAAAGAAATTAGGCTCAATTAGCAACCGCAAGATCAAACTCAAGCACACATTTTCAGATACAGTAACAGTGTTAAAAAAAGAAAAGGAAAAAAAAAACCAAAAGAAACAAGGAAAACAACCCATGGTGTCTCCCCACAAGATTGCTGCCACTGTGCTCACCACAGCAGCCACTGCAAGTATTAACTCCACGCACATACACATCTCCAATCCAACTGTGTCCACTTTGCCAGCTGCTCCGGCGCTGCGAAGCAAACACAATGCTAGTGCTGCAACAGGCAGGTGCCTTCAGACTTTGTCTCCTAGGTGTTTTCCAATAAAACCTTAAAAGCTAAGAGTCCATAAAATTGCTATTGAAAAAAGAACGTCACACATCAGCCCAGAAGGTCTGGTTTTAACAATGGATTCACATTTGCTTGGGGGGGTGGGGAGGGGGAACCTGACGGTAAACACGGCAAATCACCAAAAATAAAGGGAAGAGAGGATTGGGAGAGTAAAGGATTCCTCATGAGAGAGAAAGTACACAGAAATTACAGATGCTACTCATGAATAAGGAAGAGAGACTGGAAAACCTTCAGCAACAAGGGTGGAATCTCCAGACACATTCTGTCTTACCAACACAAGCCAATGATTTTGGAACAAAATTAGACTTTGAGTAGCATGCATCAGACAATATTTGAACAAGAACACTACTACCCAGCTAAACCACCAGGATCTCAGTCTTAGTGACTACTGGCAGCATATCTTTGGTGTTATCCTGGCAGAGGATATAAATACAAGCTGTATCTGAAGCAAATCACTTTTTGGAGCTGCTGTCACAGCACTGCTCCTGCTACTCACGTAGTACAGCTGTCGTTACAGTACTGCCTTAGACTACTGTGCAGACCAGATCATATTATATCACATATATCACCATATCACACTATAATTGTCATGTAATTTTACAATGCTCATTTAATTTATATCAAATAAAGCAAAAGGGAGTAATTGTTTTCAAAATATTAAGTTCCTAAAGTTTTCTTTCAAATATATTAGTTTATTTGGCAATTTGTCTGCTAATAATTTGGATCACTCATGAGTGCAAGACACTCAACCTATGGGAGACAAGCTAGGAGACTTCTCAACCTGAGGATAAATACTTTTTTGCTGTTTCACCCATGTTTAGGGTAAAAAAAAAAAAAGAAACATACTAGATCTCAAGCCTTTTTTGACTGTTTTCATAAGAGATTCCCAATTTGAGACAAGTGGAGAATTTTTTATCAAGAATATTGATCTTGCAGGAGAGGAGGCAGCCATCTGCAAACACTTTTACTATTTTCTGACTTAGTAACCAGCTTCCACTCACAAGACCAAAGAATTCTTTGCCTCTTAACCTTGCAAATAATCGTTTGAATCCTAAGTGTACCACAATTTAATCTCTGCATTTGCTAACCTCCTCCAGCAGTCTCATTATTGTATTAGCCACAGGTCATCCACATTCTCAGCTTTCATAAACATATGGCCAACTTTTACTTTTCATCACTTAATGATGCAAGGCCTTCCTCTTAATGCAGGTAAAAAAGCTTGACAATACGTTTATAAAACAGGATTAACTTCTCCCTTACTGAGACCTTTTTTTCCAAAGCAAATCACTGTATTACCATGCCTATTTTATTCTGGTGCCGGAAAGAAAAAAAAAAAAAGAGTTAAAATAAAAGGTAACTCTCTTTAAAGATCATTTATTTCATTTATTTCAGAAAAAAAATACTGTTCTGCAATGATTTCATGATAACTGTTGCAAACCCTGTACATTATTAAACCATTCTGGCTACGCTGCTGCTGCGCTGTAACAAACGGAGGTTACAGGTCGACACCCAGCAGGCAGCTACACCTCCCGCATCTGGGCTGCGCGCCGACCCTGCCTCCCTCCTCTGCCCAGAGGTCCCTCTCCTCGCCAAGCCCGGCGACACCCGTGGCGGGGAGGCTGCTGGAGCCCCCGCGGGCCGGGCAACGAGTTCAAAGCCCCAAGCAGGGCTGAGAGCGCGGTTCTCCCCTCCTCCCGGCCCTCTCCAGCCCCTCCGCCCGGCCCGGAAGGCGGCTGAAGCGGGGAGAGAAGAGGGAGAAGGCGGCTGTGCCCCGCCGGCGTTTACCCTCCATCTCGCCGTCGAGGTGGGACCGGAGAAGGAGGAGTGGCTCCCGCGCCGAGAGAAACCGATCCCGCAGCCTTCGCCCCGCACTCCCGCAGCCGCCCCGCCGCTCCTCCGGGCCGCCTATTAATACCCTGGTGGCCGCTGGCCCGCCGCCATCCGCCTGCCCCGGCGGGGGCGGGCGATGGGGCGCAGCCGGAGCGGTGCCGCCCGCAGGGAGCCTGGCTGCCCCCGAGGGTCAGGGAGAGCTGCGTAAAGGCGGGGATGGTGGATGGTTTAATGCCCGGGGGTGGCCTTTCTTGCGAACTCGGGGGGTTGTGACAGAGTTTGTTTTGGTGCCTCTGAAACCTGACCCGGTGCCTCAAAACTCTCCCCGGGGCTGAGTGGCGCTCCCGGAGGCAGGCAGTCGGCAGCCGGGCTGGTCCAGCCCAGGCCAGCCCGATGCCATCAGCCTGCCCGGGCACCGCCGCCCGCCGAGAGCAGTTTTCACAAAATCACAGAATGTTCTGAGTTGGAAGGGACTGACAAGGATCATCGAGTCCAACTCCTGGCTCTGCACAGGACCATCCTCAAAAGTCACACCATGTGTCTGAGAGTACAGTCCTAATGCTTCTTGAACTCTGACAGGTTTGGTGCTGTGACCACTTCCCTGGGGAGCCTGTTCCAGTGCCCAGACACCCTCGGGGTGGAGAACCTTTTTCTAAGTCCAACCTAAACCTCCCCTGACACAACTTCAGGCCATTCCCTCTGGTCCTGTCACTGGTCACCAGAGAGAAGAGATCAGTCTCTGCCCCTCCACATCCCCTCACAAGGAAGTTGTAGACTGCATTTAGCCCCCCCCCCGCCTACTCTTCTCCAAGCTGAATAGGGCTCTCGATGAGTTGTCACTGACATCCCTGTTCCAGTTCGTTCCAGGACACCAGTTCTATTCAATGGAACACAGGCCTTTTTAGTTCTCATCCCTTTTTTTTCTTCTAATTACTACTTCTGATTTCCTCCTAATTACTACCTCTTAAAAAAGTAAGCAAGCATTCTTTTGGACAAAAGGCATGGGACTGTTTTCACAAAAAGGTCTGAAAGTGTCCAAAAATTAAGTACCAATGCCCCCAAAAGTTTATCTTCCCTTAAAATTCAGGCCTGATTGAAATTTGACAAAGATTTTCAAAAGTCAGTTAAATATTTGCACATGAATTAAACATTTATTCACATGTAGTATCCTAATTTTCCTTGTTTGTGGGGAAACAAGCACAGCTCTTTTTTAACTTAACAGCAGACTCTACCTAGTCATTAAAAACTTCTGCGATTGGAGAAGGTAATTTCGTAGCCCAGTAGATATCCTACACTGCAAGAGATAAGTATTTGAGCCTCATTGTGATAGATAAAAGTGGTGGATGTCACTAAATTAAAAAGTTTGTAGTTGCCTGGGAACAAGCTGATTGTATTCATCATGGGGAAATGAAAGACAGCCTCAGTCAAAACTATGCATTTCTGCTGCTTCAAGAGAGCTAATTTCCCCAAACTGAGAAAAACAGTAAAGGGAACCGACAAGGCAAAACATATTTAGTGTGAACATCAAAAGAGGAGCTCTCTTAAAGCTTCTATTAAATGGCCAAAAGACTATGACTTTGCAATCACAGAAGGCAGTAACTTTACCATAAAAACTCAAATGTGGCTGTTAGAAAGAAAATGGAAAACAAAGAGAAATTATATAAATTACAGTTACTATAAATTACAAGTTACAATAACAGAAATTGATAAGTTAATAGGCAAGCAAAAAATCCAGAGTTTAAGAGCCAAAGATAAATAGGACATTAAAAGTGTGTTAGGAATAAAAGGAAACTCAAGGATGGTACTGGCCCATTACTAAATGTGGTATTTTGTTGGTGTGGAAAATGTAAACATGTTCAGTAAGCACTTTTGTGCTACAAAAGGAACAAGTTGATGGATCTCAAGGGGATTATGAAGAACTGCTCCAGCCTGCTAGTAATTAAGATAGGAATCATGACCACTCGTCTATAGGAAAACTTAGATAACTTCTACTCCCAGATCCAGAATAGATATGTGGGCTCTTTCACCTGTCTTAGTAAACTTTGGAATACTTGTGAAATTCCAAAGGTGTGCTAATCTTACACCAGTAGTCAAAAAGGGGCAAGTGAAATGAGAGAAAAATATGAGCCAACACAAGCACCCTAAATAATAATGGGAGTAAAATTTAATTTTAAAATATTTCAAAGAAATTAATAGAAATAATTCCAGTCTTTTTTAGGAAGACCAAGTCTAATCAAACTTCTCTAAATTCATTCTTTGATGAGATTGCTCGTTTGGCTATGTGCATATTGACAATTTAGACTTTTAAGAAAGTCTGGAAGAAAATGTAGTATCCCATGAGATCATTAAAGCAGACGCTAAATTGGCTAAGCCTTGCCAAATGACTGATGACAAAAAGTAGTGGACACCAAAGGAATTGTATGTTTCTGTGAAAAGGGGATCACATCTGAAAATGACACAAAAAGGAGAGAAATGGCAAAGGTATCAGTCAACCATGTGAAGTAGTCTGAATTGAGTGGCAAACTGGACCTTGTCAAACAAAATGCATTTACTATAACTAAAACATAATTACTATAATTAAATCCCAGTAAACAAGCTTGAAGGATTGTGAGTGTGTACTGAGAAGGAAATAGCACTTGCTGGAAAAGATTTAGAGGTTGTAGTCACCAACTCATCATAAACACTTGTTCTGACACTGGTAAAAGGATGGATTAACCTACATCAGGGAAGTAGGAAGTAGGGGAGATAGTTCTATCTCTGGATATATCACTGATGAGACCAATCTTGTATACTGTGTTCCTGGACATGTTTTAGAAAGAACATAAAAAAATTGTAGAGGGGCAGATTAAGATCTGAAAATATGACTTGAGAATTGAAGAAAAATTCTGCTAAGTGAGACTTAAAGAGCACAGTCTGTTTATCGTATCAAAAAGATTGACTTGATTACAGAAAAGTACCTCTATGGAGAAAAAAATTACTGAATTCTGAAGAGCTCTTTAATCTAGCAGAGAATGGCATAACAAGAAGCTGTAGTAGAAACTGAAGTGAGACAAATTCAAATAAAACACACAATTTTTCTTCTTAAGGTGACAATACATCACTGAAACAAGCTAGCAAAGGCACCAAGAAATTTTTAATGGTTACACGTCCGCCGGCCAGGACAGGATGTCTTTCTGGAAGACAGGTTTTAGCCAAATGCAGGTTACTGCCCTCATACTGCTTCTATATGTGTGAAATTTAATGACACAGGATACAGAGGAAATCAGACCATATGACTAAATGGTCCTTTGTGTCTTAATTTTTTCTTCTTACACTAGGTAATTATAAGAAGGGGTGGCTACTGATGAGCATCTGCTCAAGATGATATTCTTTGTCAACTGACTGCAATGAGTCTGACAAACATGACTACCCTGAGTGTGTAGGATTCTAAATGATCACAGTACATGAGACATTCTTGGCAAGCAGAGTATGAAATATGAAAGACAATCAACATTAGTCACCTATTTTCATTTGTCAGTGCACTAAGCTGACAAAATTTCAATTCCTCTGGGTCACAAAGGAGCTCAGAAGAGCTTAAGGAGAAGCTGAAGAAAAGGGCAGAAGAATGAATCCATTAAAAACACTGGCCATCATACTTAGGTAATGTGATAATTAAACCCAAGGTTTGAAATGCTGGCAGGCAAACCAGACAACTAATTCAATATGCAGTATTACACTAGTAAATATACATCAGTTTTAAATATTTATGGATTTCTTACCCAGCTTCTGCATAAATGAATCAAGTTACCCCACCTGAAGCTATGATCCCCCATAATGAGCTGTGGTATGCAATGAGGACTAAAAGGTTTGACACGACAAGTAATGCCTACCTCTCTGAAGGCAGCCAGGACCACACAACTGAATTGTGTTGCACATAAACTATTGAGAACTGCATTTAAACATTGATGAACTAACATTCTTCTTAAATTGTTGTATTTGCCAGGATGTGAACTTGCATCTTCTCTCCTCTGCTTCCAAAGTTGACATGGCAGTGTTCACCTCAGTGGCCTTTCTATTTTCGTCATCCTACCCCCTCCCTGAAGTTTATTCTATGAAGGCAAAACATTTCAACAAGTAAGGAACCTTCTCTAAATTATGCAGGACCCCAATGGCTGTAAACAAATAGTTAAAACAGAACAGTAGGATAACAATACATTCCTTACTTAAGAGAGAAAGAATTATGTTGAAGAAAGTTCATTTTAGAGATAGCATGTAAAATTTTTTTTCAAATCCACTACCCCAAAATTCCAAACATGGGTGTTTTAAAAAAAACCCTCAATTTTATTTAAGAGGCTAAAAAATTTTGACATACCTAATATTAGTGTGCAAGCTCTTAACACCCTGTGATTAGTTCTGACTTTTAGAAATTATTTAGAAAAGTACTAGACCCTTTAGATGGTCTTAAAGATGAAGGCTTTTAAAGTTACCTTATACTTTACAAAGCTAACCTAGAACATACATAAAATAGAATCTCAGGTCTTTTTCTGTATTTTTCCCAGGAGAAGCCGTGGGCTCCATTTTTACAATCACAAAGAATTCACAACTCCAAGTGAAGTGGGGAAAGAAAGCTGCTTGTGAAAATCAGATCCTGGAGCATTCATAATTGAAGTGTCATGGTTACCTCCATTGGTATCAACGTCACCTATGGAACTCAAACATTAGTAGTCTGGTGTAGGTAACCAAGACAGGGAAGAAAAAGCATTAAGAGGTTGAAGGGCATTCATTACCTATTTGATGCCTAGAGGAATAATGTTGCTGTGCCACTAGAGACCAACCAAAGGTGAAGACTGATCATTCTATACACTAAAGTGAAGAAGTAGTTAGGTTCTCAAGTTGCAGCATCTGATGCCTTCAAAGGAACAATATGGCATTGGCTGGCTGACAAAACACATTGTTCAGAACATCAAGGCTCAAAACAACATAACATATTTAGTGAGGCTTGGACCCTACAGGCATCAGCAAAGACAACAAAGCCAGCAGAAATTTAGTCAACTTGCTGACAAGTCTTTTCTGGTTTCATAGACCCAGCTTAGATATCCATGTTGTATATTTAAATATGTTAAATCACATCTGTATTTTCTTGGGGAAAGTAGGGTAATCCAAATAGGGCTATTTATAACCCTTGAGCATGCAAACTTTCAAGACTGACTGTTGTTCATTCAAGTTAATAATGATAATTACAGATCTGTTATTATTCCCATGTTTAATAAAAGAAGCCATGCAACATACATTATTAAACAGTAGACTACCTAAGGTGCCTGATCTCAAAATTGTAATACTATTTTTGAGAAACTGGTGTGTCTTGTACATTCTTCTTCAATCAATGTTAGCAAACCAGGTCATGTCATATCCCTTCTCTGAGGCTGATTTTGGTGGGAGGTGAACTTCACAAGAGGAGGAATGTCTCAAGGTTTGGGATCAGCATACTGTTTCACCCATTATGTTTTAATTAGATATTTTTCTGGGAAAAAATATGGGCTCTAGGAAAGATCCTCATGATAAAATAATGCTTAAGAAATCTCATTACTCAGGTTTATGAAGTTGCTTGCCCCTTCTGTAATTCAGTGGGATTAAATCACTCCTGCAAATTAAAAATAGGATGATCAACCAATTAGAGAAGGGCTTCTGTTTGCTATTTGAATCACACAAAACAGGGAGCAGGCACAAGAAGGAAATCATATTCAAGAATTGTAAAAAAAATGAGGATATTTCAAATCTCAGGCTCATAATTTTATCTTAAGATCTCGTTGATTACAAAGAAGAAGACTATACAAGCTTCTATGGTTTACAACATTACCAAAATCTTTTGATAGATATATAACTCACATTTGCCCATTTCATTTTGTGCTAGATAGAGAAGCTTAGGGGGAAATGGCTAATAAAAACAAGGTGTTTTCATCCTTATTATGTGTCTGTATTTGATTTTTTTAATAAACAAAAATATACTAGAAGTGCACATAGCTTTTTCTTTCTCTTTTTTTTAATACAAGAATCTTAACCTATTTTAAGCCAAGGGGATTACAAATCAGGAATAGAGAAAAATTTGAGTAACAGCAGATGCCACACTACTGTGAACTAGCGCAGCTAGTGTAGGCATGCATGAGCTATCTTTAAACTAGCAGGCTTATATATTGCTAAAGGAGTAGCAAAGGTAAGACAATGCTCAGGACAAGTTGCAAACTCTTCCTCAAGGCTGGATATTTGGCCTGTCGCCCACTTGAGGTGACATGCTGCTGCAGCCAGACTTCTGCCATGCACAGGAAGATAACAAATGATTATATGTGCTGGCTGAACAGATCAAAGGTCAGTCGTTGGTTCATCTTTGATGTTATATGAAGATTACAAAAGTCAAAGATGCAATTAGTAAAAAGACAGGGTTTCACTCATTGGTCAGCTTCATCAGTTAGACTCACTCACATTGTCTCTTTTACAGAATTTTTTACAGATACTGTTGAATCAGGCTTCACTAGATATTCTTGAGACAATGAACTCTAAAGAGCATAAGACTAGAGGTGACAAAACAGAGAAGGGGCAAACGCTCTACTTTGACATTTTGTGGTGTCAGGAATCTTAAGAAAACCCCATATAACTAGTTTTCCACATAAAGTAGCTTGCATGTTTGTTCCCCACCTAAAAAAAATAATCCCTTGTGGTTTTCAAAAAAAATAAAAACTGGGAAATTTTGAGCAGGGTAAGTATGCCATCCAGAAATACCTTTGTGACAAAAGCTGTAACTGTCTTATTAGTAAACCATAAAATGAAAGGCATGAATATTGTTTCTAGAATCAGGATTTATGTCCTTTGTAACATGCAGCCCCCAGAAGGTAACATAAGTCCAAGAAATGAACTCAAACAGGTCCATCCAATGCAGAACATTGTGTGGTACCATTTGCAAGCAAATACAGATACCGGAAAGTGTAAGCGAAACACGTCTATGTTGTCTTCCAGAACATGTAATCATGTTAAGTAAGGAGGGCTAATACTTCAGCTTCCCATCGCTCTAAACTTCAGGAAAGAATGAAATTTATTTCAATTCAAGACAAATTTCATGTGAATTCATTCCAATTGCAAAAAAAGAGTCACGGACCACATAACATTTAAGAAGGATGCAAAGCAGCAGGTGATTTCAGAACCACACTGAGCAACATTATTTAGCAAAAAACTAGCCTGTGGGTTCTGCAAATGGAATTACTTCCAATGCTCTCTTCCATGGCAAAGGCAGAATTCTGTGTACAAACAATGCACACCAAGCAGCCTGAAATCACATTTGAAGGGAAAAAAACAGCTTCTTTGAGCCATCTTCATATCTGATGTGACTTTGGATAATTTCGCTACCTGTTATGGACAAAGAAGTCTGAAGTAAAATGAAGTTGCTGCATGCAGAGATTATAAGAGTTGATGTCATGGCTGGGATACAGAGAACAGGAACAGGCAAGAAGCAAACAGATGTCACCATACCACAACCAGAACAAAGTATTTTTTTAATGGTAACATTTTGAGTAAGGAAAATACTGCATGTAAATTAGAGAGCTCATTTTGGTTAGGTGGCTTATTACTTCTTTGTCTTCCAGAAGAAAGGGAGCAGCAATAGGGAAGGATTAATTTCTTCAAGATAGCATTAGCTATATGAAACCAAAAGGTACTTTTGGCTTATGTCATTTGGCTTAGCTCTCTTATGCTAGCACAGGCAGAAATTATGTATTTCAATTACCCTTTTGACCAAGTGTACACTGTTGCTTAAAAGGACAGCTATGCCAAACATCGTGATTGTGATAACTGGAAGTGGTTTTAATATCTAGGTTCCCCTGCAGAAAGTTAAGTGAGCTGTTATTTCTACTGGACACACGTTCAGTCTGTCCCGATACGTCTGGTTTTCATACAGTTTTCACAACACTGAATTATATCACTGGCTACAAATAGGTAGCATATATGACAAACTGACCTTACAAATTCAACCTTAAGGCCAAGAAAGAGAATACTGGGAGTTGGACACAGTACAGTGCATATCAGTAATGTCTGCAAAATTTTTTTTTGGTAGTTATTTCTCCAGCAACTATTTTCTAGCAAAGAAAAAGGTTAGGCTATGACAAAGCATCTTTTCTGAGATCAAACGAGATAAACAAGAAATAAAAGCACCTCTCAGGACAAGAATTATGCTAAGCAGCTCACTCCTCTTAGCGTTCTCAGCTCTTACATAACTTTAAAAGTCCCCTTTGTTAAAGAAAACAGCTTGCATGCAGCCATTATGGGGTACAGAAAGGTCAAGGGAACACCAATGTTTTGCTGAAAGTTAACTAGTATACTCCTGAGAGACCAAGGATCTGAACTCCCATCTTCTGCATCCAGCATAGCGCTCTGCACATAGGGTACATTTTACATTTTGAGTTTGGGAATGAGCCAGTGATTTTAAATTATGGCAGGGCAAAGAAAAAGAAGTCTAAGTCCCAGCCCCTTACTAGAAGAAAAGGCTGTTTTTGTTGCTGAAAGACTATAACCCCTATTTTGCCTTCCTAAGTACTCAGAAGATCACTTTCTCCAAACGAAACACCATGAAAAGTGCCAAATGTTTCTGCTGAAAGATCTGAGGCAAACCTAGGACAGGTTTCCAAACCTGAGGAAGGCACTGGTATAAGATGTGGCACTTAATGAGTATACCACAACCTGGAATGTCTTTTGACATGGACACCTACAGACCTTTTGTAATATGATCATTATATAAATAAAAAAAAGAAACTGAAGTTTCTAGTGCAGAAATGTCAGTGTGTAAACATATGAGAGAATAGAAGAGCTTTGAATAAAAGATTGTTTTGACTGCTTTCAACTACATTTTCACTTTGGCAAAGACATTCACAGCTGAAGAGCTAAACTGGAGCCTGTACACTGCTATTTCTTTCACCATCAAATGCTTTAAGAACAGTATTAGATATTAGGGTTGTGTGAACTGGTCTCTTGAAAACAGCAATTCCTACACTATTTTTGAGAAATTTTAGGAAGAAAATTAGAGAAAAACTTAGCTGCAACCCAACAGTTGCAACTTGAGATAAGTGTTTCGAAATCGTGGATCTTTCAGTTATGTAGTCTCTTTCATGAGATGTACTGGTATTGGGCTGCTCAGGCAGGAAAGAGAAGTCATTATTTTAAATTTTTTTCTTTTTTTTTTTTTTATTTAATCAGTCAGAACTGATCTTCCCCTGAGACATCCTCCATTCAAACTAATGGCATTCTTTGCCAAGGCATCTTTTCTCCTGGGGTCTCTCTGGATTTCAGAGGTAAAGAAATGCAGACTGTGATTGCTCACTCAACCAGTTGTATTAAAAATAGTAGAGATGACAACACTGCATAGTTTTCTGTATTTGACAACATGGAAGAATATGAAGACTTACTCTACAAGCATATCAGAAAGAATGGAGCCAAATGAGTCACAAAATACAAGACCTGTCAGCAGTGCAATGGAAAGAAAACAAAACAAACTTCCACCTTGTTTTAGAAAAGATGCCAGTAAGATTTTAGTACCTACTTACATAAAGCAATATAGAGTGGTACATAACACATTAAGAGGTAAAGATGCCTTTAAATTATGTGCTTCACAACCAACTGTAGTACATTAAATCCAGTTACATTCCCTCCTGAATCATAACCATCCTCAAACATTTAATGTCAACAGCAACCTAAGTTCAAAATATGTGTTGCATCCTGCGCATAAGCACACCATTTTGAAAGGTTTGTCTAGATACAGTTCTAGTGTCAGTGTAGCAGTTCAGACACAGAAAAACTAACACAACTTCTGAAACAGGTTCTCTTACCACTGATATTTGAAAATGCTAAATCATTAGCTCAAATTAGCATACTGCCTTTTAAAAGAGGGTGACTTATATTGACAGAGATAATTCTTCTTAATCATGTAGCTATTTGATTTCTGTTCAAAGATTGATCTCTCTAGTTTAGAACTTCTCAATAAATAGTATAGTCCCCTAATATAAACTGACTTACTGTAGCAAAATTAGGTATCTCAGATTACTTCTAGTTTTTCAACATGGCTCTGTAAGGCCATTTGCTTTTTACTACAGTGTTTAACCATCGAAACACAACATTGCTACTATTTTTGACCCCTCTCTATAAATGCATGAATATATTCTTTAATCCTAGTTCCTTGCAACTCAGTTCATTTACAGTGGCAGAGTGGCAGCAGGGGCTTTTGTTCCATTCTGGATGCTTTGGTTTCTTTACAGATGCCAAACAAATCCCTGAGTATTCCTAGTACTAAAATGAAGGTAGTAATTGTGCCATTAGTTTTCAAGAAACACCTCTGTTGATAGAATATGGGACTTTTTGCTTGACAATTCTAGCCCTGAGTACGTTTTACACTTTACTGCTCTCATTTTCTTAGAGGCTAGTTTTAAGAACTAATGTAGTAAGGGAAATATCCCAAGGAGCACTCTCTTTTCCTTTCCAAAACTTATGTAAGCTTGTTGGAAGAAACGTAAGTCTCTGACTCCATGTAGAATCATTAGAAAAATCTCATATTTTTAATTTTGTTACTCTAAGGCTTTTTTTAGTATTCTAATTCTCACAACAATAAAAATCAGGCACTAATTAGTTTTATAATTAGTCAAGCTATCAAAAATAGAGACAGCTAATTAGCATTTCTCCCTTACCAGTTCAAAAAAAATTCTGTTCAATGAAAAGGTTACAGCAAAATGGCAAATAACAGGACTGCATTCAGGTTGTTTCCAAATTCTAGCCAGCACTAAAAGGAATAAGAAACCTTTGGTATACTAAGGCATTTTAAACCCAGTCTTTCCCACCTCTTGGGAACTATGCCTGAGACTTTCAAAGGTTTGCAACTCAGAGTTGGGTTTGTCTATTTGGGAACTACCTGGATGATTAGTGTGCTGAAGTGCTATTTTCTGTCCAAGGACAGCATAACTACTAATGCCTCTTTCACAGTCTCCTCTTTTCCGAGTCTGGCTCCAGAATGTACAACCTCCTGGTGTAAAGAATGTGCTGAAGCTTTCACTTGATTTCTCTTTTACATTGTCTACACCCATGCTTTCTTTGGTTTTCTTTAAAGGCTAGAAGCATATGGCCCTTGGTGGCTTTGAAACATCATAGGGTAATTTTGACAAACGTGTATGATAGAGGCTCTAAAAGTTAACCTTGTTTGATAGCAGTCCCACCTGAAGGGGTTTGATTTATAAAAAATGTGTAGGAAAGAATAGATTTTCTATCTGATCCTTGCTACTGTAGACAACAACAGAAAAAACTAAGATAGATGTACATGGCAACATAGGAAAACAAGCCAACAAGACTGCTGTGCTAGTCATTAATGAGCTCCTTCTCCTTCACTCTGCAGAAAGGTCTAACAGGAAAACAAAGAGACATTAAAAACAAAAAAGTTAGCTTATTTTCAGAGGTCTTTTTTACAAGATTTGACACAATCTCTCTAACAGTGGGTTAATGATCAACATAAGATGCATCTGAAAGTCTGTGTCCAGTTTCTAGTATGTCTCACTATCACTATACCCAGAATCAATACTAACACACCATCTCATTAGCTGCCTCAGAAGATAGAGGCCTGTGAAACAAATGAATAGACATGGAGGATAAACAGCTGTCCAAATCATGATGCATCTTGCTCAGGCACCCAGGGTTAAGCTGGTCACAAGGTTTGAAGCCAAAAAATCCTTTCAAAGCAGTTTGGCAGGGAAGACTTGGAAGGTTTTGTTCTGTATCAATAGCATGATGAAATGTTTACTTTGTAGAATTGTTTACTTTGTTTACTTCTAGACTTCTTTAGGGGATAAATTCTCCTGATAGAGTCTGAACACACTGGTAATGCCCAAGTATCTTCTCCTTTTTTCCTGAGGTGTGATGTGCTTTTGTGTTTCTGCCTTTCATATTATGGCCTTTTATGTTTTTACAAGTCTGGGGGAAGTGTTCTGTGGCTCCTAGGATATACACAGAGTAGCATTTCTGTTGGCTTGCCTGTCCTAAACATTTAGCAAAGGGCTATCTGCTAAAGGACTAAATTTGATGGCTGAGGTGCTTCTTTCAAGATTCCTCTTCCATCAAGGTGTTCCTTACCATTTATGCATTAGCCGACTTAACGTGCAGCTCACAGGTAGCATGCTCCAAATCTGCCCTGTCCAACCAGCACAAAGAAAGCTAGACAGTCTCCAGAGCTATCAACACAACATAAGCTCCATATTGTTGTTAAAATACACAGCAAAAGCAGATATTTCTCAGTCTGACTGCAGCTGCTACTACTTCCACAATCTCCTTTCCCACCCCAGGGAATCAAACTTCTCACTGCAGATGTTTCCACAGTACGTCCTCCTGCCTGGCTGCCTGATATATTAATACCAGGCTCAAAACAACAGAGATTTTGTGTTTACCTCTTTCTCTAGGTGATTGTAATCCTTGGTCTGCAGATTTTAATCCTTTCTCTCCTGAAATTTACCGTCTTATTTGAGACATCCTTTCACCTCAAGCTGTCATTGTCACGTACACAAAACCAGAGCCAATAGTAATGAGCAGTGCTGAGGAAAAATAGCATAATCGATGTGTTACCTAGATCCTGCCCTGAACTTGTTAAGGAATTACAAGGAGTAATGCTGTCCCCATACGACTCAAGAAAATGGATTATTATTAACTATAACAGAGTCAGATTTTGCAGCCTTGAAGCTACAAGTAAAGCACTTTATACTGAAAGCTCTCTGTATGGCTATCACCAGAGGATCTGAATCAACTAGTAAGGTATTTGTAGGAAAATATGAAGGCAAAAATAGATCCACATTCATACACACGTTCACACACACCCTCCTTCATCCACTCTCCTTCCCAAACCATCAATATACCTGACCCACTTTCTAACTCCCTGCTGTTGCAGATGTTGCTGATGCAAAGCCAGTTTCAGTTTATTGGGAAGATACATTCATCAGAGAAATAATGCAGTGCAGCAGTGTCTTCTTTTGTCAGGAGCAGCTGGAATTATTGCTTACTTGGTCACCCCAAGGCATTAATAATTGGGAGCAGAAGATGCGTGTGCCAAGATAAGCTGTAAAACACACATTTTGTGCCAAAGGCAGGTTGGGAATGTCTTTGTAAGTACGGCAAATGGTTTCACTTATACCTTAATGAAGGCAATTTTCTTGGATTTCATTTTTGCTGTTTCCATAGAAGAATTTGATCTGGTACAATAAAGATTCAAGTAGAATGCATTTGATGCCACAATACCAAAAGCTGTTACTTCTGTCTGCAAAAAATTCATGATTCCACAATAAAGAAAAAAATCTCAACAACTGTTAACATTTTTGAGTATTTAGATATGAATCTGAAGATTTAGCTTTACAATGAAGTAGCATTAGTTTAACCAAAAGCATGATTTTCAATTAAAGTTAATTTAAGCATGAAGTGTGTTAGTTTAAACCCTGCTCACAAAGTTTAAAACAAAATCACATCATCTCCCAATGCACCTGATAGATGGCAATACCAAAGAACATGGATTTCCACTAAGATGACAAACTGTGAATGGGAATGGCAGAAGCATGGGCACATGTTCCTTTCTGCCAGGTTTTGTACTGCAGTAGTAACTGCTGGCAGAGTAGCCATCAGCAAGCAGACTATAAAAGCTTAAACCAATGCAGCTGTTTTCTTAGCAACAGACTTAGCCTTAACTGCAAACACACGGTTCCAGCACCTTCACCAAATGGGTGATAAGCTGTTATCTCTTGTCACATTTCCTTGCTTAGCCACTGCCTGAGTAGAGGTATCTGTGATGAAAGGAAATTAGCAGTCTAGCTCCAGAAGGTGGCGAAGGATTGTGGGCAAGGTTGCCTTTCTCAACTCCGCTTGCTGCATCCAGCTCCAGGTTCACCAGCAGGACTGTGCTCTGCAGTTTCCCAGTGGGGGACCCTCCTGTCCTCTTCTGTTCTTAGGGACAGGTTGAATAGACTAATTCGTTGGTCTCAGAACAAACCTGTCAAGAGCCTCCCTCTTACCAGAAGGAATTATTACTTATTACTGGCTACTTATTACTTATTACTTAATAAGTCCTACCAAACCCCTTTGCAGGACTATCCCCATGCATTTGACAACACTTTGGCCATTCCTGTGAACAACTCAGCTGGGAATCAAAAGTTTTACAAAAGTCTTCAATATGGCATATTGTACACCACTGATTCGCAACCTGTTTAGTCTAGGCCTCCCTTCAGTGAACCCTTTTGCCACTGGTCACAGCCAGTGGCACTTTGGCAGCATGGCTTGATGGAGGGCTCTGCAGAATGCTGGGTGAGCATCTCTGCACTGTCTGCATGTGTGAGTGCAGACTAGCAGTACCCCAGAGGTCTAGGTGTTGAGTTTCATTTCTTAATACAGAAACATCCTCCATGACCTCAAGTGCCTCTATACAGTACTCAGATAAGTTCCTCTGGAAAGATCAAGTTGCAGGATAGGGGCCAATGACAATTGCACACAGCATGGTGCCATAAGCTCTTTCCTCATACCTCTCCCTGGTTAAATAAAACTTACCTCCAAATGATCAAATATTACTTAAAAAAACCCAAAGGAAAAAAAAAACCAAAAAACATATTTCAAAGATATTGTCAACTTCGTTCTGTATTGGAAAACATTTTGACTGGAATTTTCCAGCAAAAAAAAATATGACCTAGAATGCCCAGATGCCTTTTTATCTTAACCCAAGTTGAGTGAATGATCCTTATTCTTCTAAAAGCAGAAAAATAAATTAAGACTCACAACACAGAGGAAGAGAACACTGATCCATTTTGACACGACTTTCAGATCAGAGACCTTTGAAAACAGTACTGTCCTGTCAAGATTTAAAAAAATGAACTGGACGAAAATCACCTACAGAATGCTAATTAGGCCTGTGTTTCTCTGTCCATCCCTGACATGCCACGTGTTGAACTTCTGTTCTTCCCTCTGCAACTGAAAGTCAAAGAGCGAAGTGTTGCTGAGCTGCACTGACCATTAGACAAATAAATGAGGTGACCGGAGATATATTTGTTAGGTCATCTTATAACTGAGATGTAAACCATGCATTTTTAGGGATGAAAAGGAAGGCTTGTACGGAAGCACAGGATTATGGCTACATGATCAGAATTGTACAGGACAGAGTACCTCAAGACAAAAGCCTGAAAGGACTTGGCTCAGAACGGCAATGTGCAAATGCAGAGTTTCCATGGGAATAAACTATTTTGATCAAAAAAGAAGCTACTTGGAATTCAAACAGGGGCAGCACTTCTAAGGTAAAAGCGCCATGTGGACATAACTTTTTCTCCCTTGAAAGACAAAAGGTTTGTCCAATCTTACCCCACTTACACATTCATAGTCACAGAATATGAAACCATTTCAAAGGCAATGGAGTAAGTGGAGTAAGTATTCACACTTACACAAAGTTTCCTTGCTATACCTGGAAATTTTAGCCATTAATAGCAAAAGTTCTTTTCCTTGCTGGTCAGCCTTGTTGCTGATTGTCATCATTATGATGTTTTACAACGAAACATAAAACACTAAAGAAGTTTAATCTTAATAACTACGTACTGCAAAATATATACAGAAGAAATTCTTTACTGTGAGGGTGGTGAGGCTCTGGAACAGGTTGCTCAAAGAAATTGTGGATGCCCCATCCCTGGCAGTGTTCAAGGCTGGGTTGAATGGGACTCAACAACCTGGTCTAGTGAGAAGTGCCCTTGGCAGGAGATTTGGAACTGAGTGATCTTTAAGGTCCCTTCCAACACATGCCATTCTATGATTCTATGACTCTATGAAATAAGCAGGGCTGCGTACTGCCCTGAGTTCTGGACCATGACCATCAATGCCATTTAGGTGTTAGCATGCTCCCAGCCTGGTTCTCACCCATCCCAACTCTCACTTTCCCACATCCTACCTGGGCTCATTTTTGGGATGGAACAGTACTGGCACGTTTGTATTAAGCCACTTGGGCTCAATCATTATGTTTGAAGAGGGAAAGAAAATTTAGTCATGTGACTATGAGCTAGGCTTAAGGGCAGGGAATGCCTCCTGGACTGTTTTTATCTAGCTTTAAAGACACTTCCCCTACACAATATTCACAGT
Source organism: Chiroxiphia lanceolata (assembly GCF_009829145.1). Taxonomy (NCBI): domain Eukaryota; kingdom Metazoa; phylum Chordata; class Aves; order Passeriformes; family Pipridae; genus Chiroxiphia; species Chiroxiphia lanceolata. Next base: position 114,056,544 of record NC_045637.1, on the reverse strand, counting down.
ACTGTGCAGCAGAATGAAGTCCAAATTGATGCATCTGGAAAGACTGAAGCATTTTAATAATTGACATGTGTTCAAGAGGGGTTATTTTTTCAAAAAGTTCTCTGAAATAGAATAGGTATATATTTAGGTGTGATAAAACTAGAACATTTTTCCAAAAATGGAAGCCATTTGACACTGCTCAGAAAATCTGTAAAACTTTCACTGAAAAAGTTCAGATCATCACAGTTTAGATCACCAAAACACTTTTTGTTTCCCCAGGAGGAAGAGAAACAAAACTCACTGTTGTATTTTGGAGTCATTAATGATCTCACGTGAACTTTTTCCACACTGTTTAATCTAACAAGGAAAATTTCAGCTCTAGCAGTCTATGCCAAAGTGCAATGGATGTGAATATATAGTGGTTTTTGAAACAATAATGAGACAGTATCTAACTCTTTTGTTTAGATTCCTCTTCAGAAACTGTTCTCCATATGGTTGTTTTTACAATATTACAACTGAATCAAAGACCTGCAAGACATTTTGAACTGGTTCAACATCATCAAGTAGATGACGTGCTGTAAAGTGGGCAAAGTGTGAAGTTGCATGAGATATTAAATAGAGGCCAAGTGAAAAACGAAGGTGTTAAGATGGGTGCTTGGGGAAGGAAATGGAAAAAAATGAACATCAAGACCAAGATCCCATTCCCTGCAATATCAGTGGCCTGTGCAGATCACAACTACGTCAGAGTCCCTGCAAAACCAGAGGACAAAGGATGGAAAACTCACAGAGTTTTCACAGACAGCTGAAATGAAGACAGGTCTCAGGAAAGAAGAGAATACCCCTGCAAAGGCTAAAGGCCAAAATAAGCAAGCAAAGGGCCAAGTTCAGGACTCTCTGCCAAGAATACAAAAGAGCAAATTCCAAGTCCCAGAAATACAGTCCCTGTTTTCTGTACGTCATGTCCTCAGACTCCTAGAATAGCAAACATTTTGTATCAGAGTCACTTCTAGTTATTAAGGAAGGTATTCACATAGCCTTCGCTGAAGGACATTGGTTTGTTTTGGTTTAGCTGTTCTGCAGGCCTTGAAAGCTGCTTCTTGCCTGATATTGAAGTCCCAGAACCTTCATTTTGTGATAGAGGAGTGGATCTGGTAAGCTTGTGACAGGGAAGGATCCTGGAAAAAGGCTCCTACAAAAGAAGTTCTGAAGGTCTGTTTTGAATACTGAGTATTATCACAGGGCATATCTGTGCTTCATGGTAGTAGTGTGGCCTTGCCCCCCTACCAACCCACTGCCACTACAGGCAGATTACAGGTCACATTGGTCATGAACATCCTCCATCATCAGGCTCCACAAAGCAGGAGAAAGCGCAGGATGTTATATAGTGGATGGTTAAGGCAAAGGACAGTCACATGAAGAAAATGGGATGTGATGCCATGGCAGGAACCTTTGAGCAATTGTGAGATTTGACAGGTCTGTGATTTCCTTAATGTAAAATAAAAAGTACATGTTATCCTTTCAGGAGGAAAAAAGCTTGGGACCCTTAATCCTAATAACAATCATCCTAATAGCATCCTAAAAATAATCCTAATAACAACCCACAATAACTGAAAGGCCAAAGAAGGATTGCTGCTAGGTTTAGCTAAGGAAATTCACTTACGGTTTTAATTTATGATATCCAACTGCCTTAAAAACTGTACTTTGGGCTCTCTTGAGCATGTCTCAGAATGCATTCACGGAGCCTCCCTATCCTAAACTGCAGGGAAGGAATTGATGATAGTCACCAAAGAGAGAAAAGTGCAAACTCCAAAATAATGAGTCAGCCTGAGCTGTCTAAACGTGATTGTACCCCTCATGTATTTGCAGCTATGGATACTGTGGGGGCTAGTTCTCAGTTTCTCAGACCACTTGCAAAGCAGGAGATACTCTGAATGACGCATACAAAGAGGGGAAAACAAGACAAGAGGCTTCCTTGGTGGAAAACATCTGATCAGATTTCTTCAGGATCAAAAGCACTACACCAACAGATCTTTCCGTATTCCTCTTGTCAATAATTTACAATAAAATTAGCATATACTTAAAATCTACTCACAGATGGACTAGAAAACTTCCACGAAGCATTACACAATCAAGAGGACAAGTGGATGTTAGATGCAAGAGACTAGGGATCAAAAGAAGGAGCTGAAGCCAGTACAGACAGAAGGGTCTAATAACCAACTCACACTGACATAGACTGAAGCTTCAGCTGGCAGCAGAGAGCGGCATGAAGCCACCGTTGAATGGAACTTGCTTTCTGATGTTCAGCTGAGAAAGGAGACAGGTGACAGAACTGAAATGGGCTCTGTCACAGTTAAGGGACCAACTTTATTCTCTCACTGGTGCTATAAATATTCCCTTGGTTTAACTGTTTTCCAGCAGTAAGTGCACAGACTTGTCAAGAGAGAGATACTGCCTCTTTCTAGCAGGATTTCAAAATCGCAGTCTCAGTGACTCTCTTTTAGGGGGGGCACATAAGCGCCAATCCAGATAGGAAAACTATGTTTTCAAATGGCCTCCTTTGAAGCCCCACACTTGTAAGTAGCACAACTTGACAAGCAGAAGAGAATTGTGGTATTTACCAATCTGCAAAAACTCACAGTTGCTAGAAATTTGTATATTAACATTTTTGCTTTATAGTTTATGAATAGAAAGTAAAAAATGTCACCCAGTACTCAGTTAGCCTTACGCACTGTGAAAAGCACTGAGGTCTGTTCTGCTTTCTTGAGGACAGCAGGCTAAGAGCTCCCCAGGCAAAGCAAGGGGGTGTTCAGTACTGTGTGTGGCATTCTCACCTACCTTGTACATTTGAACATGCATTGTACTGGACCTGCTACAACTATTCAAGATTATAGTAAAAGTCATGTAGATTTCTGTAGTGACAAATAAAAAAATAAGACTGTTGTAAGAATTGTATAAAGAAAAAGATGTAAAATTTCTGGCCCACAAAGAAATGGGTTCCACTATCCAAAGCGCTGTGCATGAGCTGGAACTCTCTGAGGAAGTGCTGCAGGATTTTTCAACAACTTCACTATATCACCAAAACTTGCATATGAAAACATCCCATAAAAAAACACCTGTCTCAATGCAATCCAACATGTTTTCAAGCACTGCACTATTACAATCTGGAATCCTGCTAATTAAGCCTTGCAGGTGAAAAAAAATAATCCCCTGCAGAAATCATTCTGATTTTCTAAACTTTCTAAACTTTCTTCTAACCAGTTTTCATTGTGTAACTTGTACAGCTGGCACCAAACATATATTACTGTGGTTTTCTTGGCATGAGGTTGCAATGGCAGAAGGCCATGTTGTTGAAGTGAAATAGATACTAAGTACCAGATGCACAGAAAAGCTAGGGCATATACATTTTGCTTCTCTCTGTATTTACCACCCAACACTGAAGCTAAGATACATAAAACTGCTGGCTGTCTCTTTCTCCACTTGGTGTGTAAATCCTCAAGTACTTCTAGAGACTCAAGTGTAAATGTGAGTGTTCCCTGAGTCTCTAGAGTACTTCTGCCGTGCACACAGATACTAAACATCATTTGGCAATTGAGTGCTAAGCCCTGCTGGGTTCCACCAGTCAGTGTTCCAGTTCAGGGGCGATCCAGGTGGTGGTATATCAGCACGTCTAAAGGAGAAGTGTTATTCCTACCTCTGGAAGCACAACTACTCTTCCCTCTTTTGTACCACAATCTAGTGGTAAATTCAGCAAAAACACATATTTACAGTCATCTTGTGCCTGATAGAATTCAACTGGCCTCTCCAAAAAGCTTCTTTTACCACAAGTGTTTGCCTATTTTATTGGGCAGGAGTCCTTACCATCTCTCTGGCTGAGCCTGTTTCACTTTGCATGAAAAATCAAAAGCTTGTTGGATGAAGGAAAGTAAAACTCTGTCACCTAGTGGTCAGGATTCTCTCCAGGGAGTTTGAAATCCCAGATCCATAGAAGTGATTACAAATTGCAATGAAAATTATGATAAACGGTCATCATTGGTGAAGGGATGATGTTCCAGGACTTTTCAAGGGGGAATCGTTGAATAAAAAGTTAAAAAGTATACTCCTTAAATTGTTTATTATTTTACATACACAAAAAAAAAAAAAAAGGAATGGGAGTGTAAAAGAAGTACCATTCCTTATCCTCAGATCAGGGCAGTTTCAGTGAGAAAGCTGGGTCAAATTCTATCTGTCAAAGCAGAACAAAGTGCCCCAGTGTCTCTGTTTGCTGGTTATTGCCTCTGAGCTGTTGTGCTGCTGCATCATTCTTCAAACAAAGAGGACCAACACAAATCTAGGCTTAAGAAAAATGCATACTGCTAACCACACTTTTACAATATACTGATTTGTATTTTAGCGCTTGTACCCAGGGACACTGGGAGCCTCTGAGTTTGGTTAGCTTGCTATCCAGCAACCATTTTACAGATGCAAAGGACACTTGGAGAGTCGCTGTACTGTTCTGTTTAGACAATCATCTTCTGCTTGTTTTTTTCCACACAGAGAAATCTCTGAGTCATCAGCATCATTACTGCCTCCTTTTTGCTTACCTAGCCTCATTAAAAAGATTAGACCAATCAGCAAGGGGCAGCAATTTAACCAGTACATACTTTACAAACAAAGCTTCACCAATTTCTTCCATCTCCTCTGATATTTTTACCACATGAAGAAACACTGTGGCCTAATTTTCCCTATGTAGGACTTCTGTTCTTGAAAAGATGGTGTTTGTTATTTGCTGTCTCAAATACAAAACGTGTATGTGTTTTAAGTCTTCCCATCAGTCTAATATTTCTATCTATAGTAAGTTTAAGATGCTTATTATTCTATTGTCTAAGCAACTGCCCCATAGATGGCAGAGAACATTAAATCCCATTACAGCCAGAGGAAGATGAGTCACTGAATGGCAACTAAAATAACCATGGAATTGTTTTCAAAGCCTATGGAAAAAGTCAGGATGAGTAACACCAGGACTCTATTGGCAAAATCTGTCTCTTTTCAAAATAAGATAGTAAGAGTGGCTGAGATTAATGACCTAGAGATCACAAAGTGTATATATGCTTACACAGAAATACGCTGCAAATATATCTGAAATGCAAGGAAAGCCACTTTGTAAAGCTGTCATATAGTACAGAGTCTTATACAGCTGAAGGATAGATTTGGCCAGGGAACATTAAAGGCAAGGCCTACTCTACCTCAGCAATAAAACTAATGTAACAGCTGTGGGCAATGAAAACCCTTCTGTTCAGTAGGGAATTTAGTCTAATTCTCTTTCTTACTCTGCTAGAGCAGAGTTTGGTGCTGACTGGGGAGGGGGAGTACCACCTATTGCCCTGAAAAACACTGCTTCATTTCAGAGGAAAATTATTTTCTTGCTAGTTTGCTGTATGAACAGGCACCCTGCCTGTCTCACCAAACTACCTATAAGCAGCCTGTAACTCTGATGTGATACCAGTGTTTTATAGTCAAGGATAGCAGCAGAGATTTCTTTATCTGTGGGTTTGACTAGGCTGATACTAGCAACTCTCAAGTGAATACTGAAGTCCTTATTCCTCTCGTCTCATGGGATCTCTGCCAGTGAGGTATCAAGCACAAGTCCTATGAGGAGAGGCTGAGGGAGCTGGGGTTGTTTAGCCTGGAGAAGAGGAGGCTCAGGGGAGACCTCATCATTCTCTACAACTACCTGAAAGGAGGTTGTAGCCAGGGGGAGTTGGTCCCTTCTCCCAGGCAGCTATCAGTAAGACAAGAGGGCATGGTCTTAAGCTCTGGCAGAGGAGGTTTAGGTTAGAAATTAGGAAGAAATTCTTTGCAGAGAGGGTAATCAAGCATTGGAATGGGCTGCCCAGGGAAGTGGTGGATTCTCCATCCCTAGAGGTTTTTAAGATGAGACTGGATGTGGCACTTAGTGCCATGGTCTAGTAACCACGGCGGTAGTGGATCAAAGGTTGGACTCGATGATCTCAGAGGTCCTTTCCAACCCGGCTGATTCTATGATTCTAAGGCATAAGGATGCAGTTCTGAGTGTTTCTGCTCTTCTAAACTGCATCTTAAAATTCTACAGCTATTGTTAAAGAAAAGCTAATGAATAAGATTTGGCACAAAGCAACAGGGTAGGTTTTAGGTCTTCTGTTTATTGTATTTCATTTAGTGAACTTTCTTGGATGGAATTTAAGATGCAGCTTTCTACAGTAGCAGCAAATATTTTGATTCCTAATGGAAAAAAATCATGTTGATTATTCAGGCCAATGGATCCACAGCAACCGTGACATTACTTGTGACAAGTGATGGGAACAGTGGATATTTTTCGCTAGAGATAGTAAATTGGAAGACAGCTGAAAAATGGAACCAGCACTGGAAGAGATTAATGAGGAACTAAATGATTTACAAGTACCATGTCCTCATTTGACTGAGAATTAGATAAATTAACCAAAAAAAATCAATGCTCTAATGAAGCTGAAGGACAACTCCACAAACATATCACAAATGGACTTGGAGACAAAGGAAGGAAAAGAGGGGAGGGAGAAAGCAAGCAAAGAAAGAAATGACAGCCTACATTTAAAATGCTCTTAGCAACCCAGTGGAAATGGTAACAATTCAAGCAGAAGCCCTAAATGTTGTTTCCTGAGGGTGACAGGCAGGGAAGCAGAAGCTGGTAAATTTCATTTGAGATGGTTGATAAGAGGATACCTTGTGTGTGGGGAAGTCTTATATGCTACCCAAAATGCTAGCAGAACTTCAATTTTAAACATAATAGATTGACTGTACATGGAGTTGTAAATGCTGAAGGTAGAGGGAAATTTAGCCTACCTCGCCTATATTAAGGAACACACTTCCAAGGATCTTCCAGGATATATTCCTCTAAAAACAGAAAAAGTGCAAAAGCCATGTAACTTGTCCTACTTCAGCAAACTTCCATAGCCACAAGACGAAAAATACTTCTTCTCCACCAAAGATAAAGTTCTGTATGAAAAGGAATACTTCTTGGGAACCTGAAAAAAGTTATCATTTAGCTGGATTGTAATTAAGGAAATAGTGCAGCTGGTTTTCAGTAATTACCATCACCAGATCCATTTCTTGGGCACTGAATTCAATCTTATTCCTGACTAACCCAAAAAACGGGCTACAGCAGAGGATGACCAGCCATTTACATATTAATGGTCATCCCTCCACCCTGCTGTTTTAGTGACAAAATATTCACTGACCCTGGAGCTGAGGACTATTCATACTTGGTTTATTTTAATCATTTTAACAGGCCTACTATTTGGTTTGTTTACTATGTTAAGGTTCCTGGAAAACGAGAAAACAATCCACAGAAAACTTTTACAGGTCAAGTTTGCTACCCTGCAACCCATTAAGGTGATTCAGCTATATCTTGTTGATAAAAAGTCTATAAGATTTTTCATCAGTTTTACCTTTGGTGGGAGTTTGCAACTGAAATAGTTATGTTTGCATAGTATGCTCTATACTCTTTAATATGCTTAAAGTTTCTTGCTCTAACACTTAATAGTGCAAATTATAATTAATATGTACATTACTAAAAGCATATTCTTTTGAAGCTTTTCCCAGTTATGAATAAAACACAATAAAAATCCAATTTTTCTTATTCAGACATCAAACCAAGAGATGGAAAAATATTTTGACTCAACATTAACCTATTTGTTTTCAGTTTGACAATTATCTTTAATATAGAGCATATTAAAGTATTTGTTTGACAAGAGAAGAACAATGAAAATCACTGCAGATGTTTTCAGGGCTTTTTGTAAAGGAAGCTATCTGGATTCTTATCTGCTGCAATAAATGCTTCTGTATTACTGTGCAGTAAAAATATTATGTCAGGAGGAGTCAACACACAACCTCCTAGAGATGGGCAACAAGTGCTGTTCCAAGATGTGAGAACCACTGCTGTGATTTGGATTCAGCTTGGATTTAAAACTTCCTCATCTAAAGACCAAGCAAGAACCACTGTATTATGGAGATTTTTTCCAACCTTAATGATTCTATGAGTCTATGACTCTAATGCTGAAATACTCATGTTTGGAAAATATTAAAACTATTCTTGTCAACATTTCCATCTCTTCTTTTTAGGCTTTTTGGTTTTTGTTTCAGCCAGCAGAATTTGCTGAATTAATCTCAAATTCAAAAATTGTTCTGACCAACAAAATATGGCCTATTTATTATTAAAGTAAGGTAAGAAGCAAGGAAGATGCAATTCTGCTCTGGGTAAAGGTATTTTATAGGTACTTTATGTGTAAAAAAGGTTAAGAAACATCACAGGGATGATGAGATGAGCTGTCCTTTTAGTGTGACATATAGCAAATTTTAACAGCATAGTTAGAACTACTGGAGAATGAAATTCATCTCTGTGTAGAAAATTGCACCTAAACTTTCAAAACAAGGCTATAAGTGAGAGATAATGGTTGTCTATACCTTTTCCTGGCTCATGAATGGACCTGAATTTCCTCCCAAGAGGTTAGGATAAATAGGAATACTCTTCTGAAAAAAATGCAGAAATGCCACTGGTAAGCAGAAAAATGTTTGTTTTAATGAAGGTTTTAAATGAAACAGAGGAGTGTTGTGAATTCCTGCCCACTTGCAGAAGTACCCTTAGTGTACATGATACTTCCTGGGAAGTGTATTCATGCTGTGCCTCTTAAATGCTTGGTAGGCACAGCTGTAAAAGCCTGTGATTTTTTTATTTACTCCTGATGATTTTCCTTTCTATTCCATTTGATTGCTTAGGTCTTAGAGCAGAAACATATTATCCAAAAATTATCTTGTGTTACCTGTGGTATTTCAAAAATAGCGTGGTTAAAGAGATATTCCTAATTTGATTTAATTCAAAAAGTTATGCTAACTTTGCTGAACATATAACCATAATCAATGCTTTTAGTGGGGCATTATTCAGAAGAATCATGAATCAGAAGATTCATAGATCTTCTAAAATGAAGATCCCTTTTTTGATCCAATCAGCATGCAAGCACACTTTTTTCAAGAATTAGGATATAAAAATAATGTTGCCATTGAACAGCACAAAATAATATTTTTCCAACATGACACAAAGTACCTGTTAAAATCCAGTTTTGCAAGGCAATGAGTGATCTGATGAGAGCTAAAGTTTTCTCTGTGCTTTGCATAAAGGTTCTCAGTCTATAGCAGTAGTATCAAATAAAAGGAAAAACAATACAAAGATTGTAAGAGGAAAAGAAGAAATACATTACCCTTCTGTTTTGCCTTAAAGATATTTGCTATCAATGTTGATAATGTTGCAGTGAAATTAAATCTATTCTATGAATTTGTATTCTCAGCACAAACACATTTCTCAGAACAAACACATACAGATTTATTTTCTTCATATAAACAGTACATGCCTATCTAGCAGAATCTGAGTTGTAAAAGGAGTAACTTCCAAAGCACAGGGAACTTGTTATGTTCTTCCTACATCTCTCTGAGAGAACACAATAATCTGAACTGTCAGTCTCAGCAGGCAGGCAATGAAGGATCACTAAAGCCACTGCTCCACTGCTAAGGAAATTACTGATCTCTGTGTGCAAGGACAGCAGTCCTTCTTCACCTCTCTTTGAAGAAGGAACTCCACCTGCCAGGACACACCAGGTAGTGATCAAACTACTCTAGCACAAACTACCACCAAGTGGTCGCTTACTGGCAGAGGCAGAGCATGTAAGGCATTTGTGGAACTGCTGGAGGACATGAAATGCCTGCAAGAAAACATGAATGTATTTGAAAAGGAGGCAAGAGGAGGAAGAGGAGAAAGGATAAGATCATCTATGAGGTCAGAGATGCAAGACAAGAGATGTTTGTAGCTCCACTTGGAGTACCTTTGGAGTCCTTCCCAGCAAATTCAGTGGGACCAAAATGTTTCCTGGTCTTTTTAAAGATAAATTTTAATAAATTGGAAGCTATGAGAGAAGCCTCAACATGAAATCACTCTGATAGTTTAGTGAACTGTAAAAGGAGGAAAATCAGGCTCTGAATAAATGAAAAGCTCCAGGTACCCTGCCATCGATATGCTAAATTACTCTCCTCTGGGCCTGGGACAAGTGGCAGAGATGCTGGCAGATTCAGAGTGCTAGTCACACATAACATACACACATGACTCCTTTATTCTGTGGAGGACTTGGGACTAATCTCTGAACTACTGGGTGATGCTGCCGGAACTTCATAAACCATTGCACCACAGGACAGCAATTTTTTAAAACAAGCAGAGATCAAGGGGAGGGAACCACAAGGACAAATTATTTGAAGTATTTCAGCACCCCACTGCATTCATTCCTTTATGAAGATCACACACAATATTTGATGGAGCAATCAAAAGTGCCAAGGTGTAAGACATTCGCTTCACTATTAAGTTTTAAAGCTTTAATTATAAAAATGTCTGACCAAATCTAACTGGCACCTTTACCTTTATGCTAATAAGAACAAGAAACAAAGGGACTTGAGAGACTGAACTACTCTTTCATTCTTTTAGATCAGCTCTTCAGATAAAGGCAAAGGCATAAATCTTGTAATTAAGGGGGAGTTTGAACTGCCAGCGTTTGAGCCAGACAAACTACATCTGTCTTGCATATAAACAAGGGCTTATAACCTTGGTATGATAGTTAGGACACACACTCATTAATGTCTGCCTAGATCTATAATACGGGTATTTCTTTACACATCTATGTCTTTCATTCTCCATTCATAGGCTTTTAAACTAGCTTTTTTTGGCTTACCACCTGCCTTCTCATCCATTCAGGAAACCAGCTCACTTTGTGGACCCAATGCCAACGTCACGCTGAGGCCTGGCACATGATCTGGGGACTATTTGAGGCAGAAAGGAAGTTCAGATCATACGGAGTCTTTGTACTATTTCTCGACATCTATCCCTTGTGACTACACCTAAGGGAATCCTAAGAAATGTTCTATGTAGGTGGAACTCAAAAATGTAGTAGCACTCATGGCAGGTGTGTCCAGAGGCCCTTCCTGCCAGAATCCTGTCTCTGACAGGGGCTAGAACTGGATACTTAGGGAAGAGAACAAGAAAAGAGTTAACACATAGAGAAACCATCCCAAAGGACCATACAATCCATTAGCAATTTACAGCTTCCTGAACCACTGATAATGTATTTTTATTTCCTAGTCCATGCATTTGTCCTATCACTTCTGGAACCTGCACAAACTTGTCAGGTACAGAATGACATCTTGTTCGGGCAGGCCTAATTTTACCTAATTTTTGCTGTGTAGATCTTAAATGTCTAGTCTAAGCCATTTTCTACATTATCAGCTGGGAGAAACAGGTTTTTCAGAGGGAAATTCCACTCATCCTAAGACTAGATGTTGAAGACAATGGGGATAAGTTACCTCATGGAGATGCTGTTTCTTCCTCCATTAGACTCCATTCTGAGGCAGTCTAATAAAAGCTTAGCTTCTGACAACTATAGGTAGGTGACACAGGCGCCTTGCCAAAAACATGCCTCTGGAATGCAAAGACACCTTTGCTGTAAATGGGTGATCCAAGAAACCCAGAAAATAGAGTTAAAAAGGACTTTAAAAGGGTCCCTTTAACTATATAGAGATTCTCTGGCCTCTGAACTGAGTGATCCCATTGCTCCTTAGGATGGAGCTGGTTACTGGAATTACCTACTCACAGTACACATTTTCTTAATAAAGTCCAGAGCTCTGACAAAGGAAACTGAAATTAGTACAATATTTGACAACACACTTGACATTTCCAAGAGAATGCACTATCTAACAATAACAACAATAATAAAACATTTCAGAAAAGCTGAATCTGATTACACGATGAACTGCTAAACTGGAATCTGAACAGAATCTTTAAAGGGGGGAGATAATTAGGCAAATGTTCAAGAGACAGAGTTTCATAAGAATGTCAAATGTCACTGTTATCCATTTACTTGATAAAACAAGTACTCTGTTGATTAAATTTTATTGCTCTCACTGCTTCTTGCTTTAAAGATTAAAACATCAGAATCAATTTTATGACACTGAGTTTTTTTAGGAAGGGAAAGAGGATGCCTGTATCAGCAGAGGTCATCAGACAGATTCTGGGCCACTCTAGAGGGTCTGTAATACCCACTACCAATCACAAACACTAAAGCCTTAGTTTTGCTGACTGTGCTGCTGGGAGGGACAGGTAGAGACCACAGTTTTGGTTTCATCAGACTTTTTTTTGGGAAATCTAGTCCACCCACCAACACCAGCTATTCAATGCATGCAGTCCTGACTGGCCACAAAAGTTGGCCACTACAGGTAGGAGGATGAAGAAGATTTCACTTACGCTGTTTTTCTGTAGAACCAGCTATCGCCTGGCTTTAAGCAAACACAAAATAGTCATTACCATTTGAGCTCCAATCCAATTCACCATGGCATTTCCATTCCAGTGTAACTTTATCATGCATCAGCAGAAACCTGGAGTGACAGAGGAGTTATTTCAGCCCTAGCTATCTGAAGCTCCGCAGACATGAGCTGTGTGTGTTACAGTAGATCTGCTTATATGAGAGAGGGACCTTGTGATTTACAGCTCGTGACAGAAATGTGAAAGGCCAGCTGCTTTCACTCTGTGTTACATGATCACTGGCTCTAGCATGAAGCTGACCCATCAGTTTTGGAAATCCCTGTGTTTCTTCATGGGGCTATTTCCACCTCTTGCTAATTAGATGTAGCAACAACAGCTACTATCGCTGCCACTAAATCCAGATGCATCAAGTCTAGTCTTCTGGCCTGCCTGTTCAGCGCTGTCACTGAGCTGTGGTGTGGAGGGGTGCTGTCCTACTACATGGTCTCTGAGCTTCTTGGCTCAAGCTTTCAGTGGAGTAGAAGCAACTTTAAGCTTATCAAGTGTCTTCTTGCTCCATCTCTACAGTGGAAAAGAAGAATGGGGACTGTGCAGCAATAGTGGCTAAAGAGCAGCAGCTGCAATGATAATACCTGTAGGGATTCCTGGAGATAAAGCAAGTGTGAGAAAGGAGGGTGAGAAAGGAGGACCTACTTTAGTCAAATCTTCTTTTGATACATACAGATATACAGGAACAGGAGCTGAAGGATGCTTAGCCTAACATGTCAGTATTACAAAGAATCTGCCAAAGGACAGTAATTACCATTAGCTCTGTTCTGCTACGTGTTTTGTCCTTAGCAGCACAATTTAAAATATCCCTAAGACTTAGGCCAGAGTTTTCAGAAGTAGAAACCTCAAGTTAGAGCTACATTTAGACACTGGCATCAAATGGTGAGTGGTGGCTGCTGCAGGCTCAGAAGATTTCACAGTTAACCCACCCATGTCTCAACACAAACTTGGCTACTCAGGTCCATGCTTCTATTTCTAAAACCCTTGTGTGGTGAACCCACTTTTGCCACACCCCAAATCCCAGCCCTGCCTGCTCATTATCTTCTGATTCAGTATCCTGCCAACTAGCCTAATGTTCAGATGAGCTGCACACAATTCCAGCAGAGCCTGCTATCACCTTTCACTTTGATTCCAACTGCTGGGTAGATTAACATTCAGAGGGTGAAAAAAATGACGTTTTGCTTCATTACATTTAAGTAATAAATAAAATGGATTCTGAAAGTTCTCCTAACCTGTTCCTCATTCTTTATTGCCACAGTGTCCCAAACAGGGCATATTTCCTTTACATTCTGTTTACTTCACTGTGAAATTACTCAGTTCAGCAAGAGGGTTTGAAATACACACCGAAGACAGTGTAAAACAGCATCCTCACCAAGTGTGGAAAAAAAGAAATGTAGTTCATAAACAGAGCATATTTAAAACAACTTCTAATGAACTCCAGAGGCAGTGGAGCTTGAACCAGACAACATACCCCCGACATCAGCACTGGCTTTCAGAAAATCACATTGTCCATGGGTCATATATTTCGCTGCATCTCTAAAGAAATGCTAAATCAATAAAATAGCTAAAGGTTGCCGATGAATCAGACAGTGTTCTATAAAAAGCCAACCATTATTGCTAAGGGGCAACATAAGAGCTGAAGAAATATTTGCAAGGAAAAGGCCATCCCTCTCTCTGGAGCCCATTCATATTCAGTCATCTGACACATTCCAGCGGACACCACTGAGCAGTACCAGGAGCTGGAATCATGTTGGCCTGCTTGCTTTGCTACAGCAGCTTTTCTTGATGATGTAGGGTATCTCACACGCTGTCAGTTTTTCTTGAGTGTTCCCGCTTGCTGAGCCTGGATTTTAGCACCATTATGAAAACTCAAGCTTGTGTTGGCAGCACATTCACTGATTAATGTCTGCGCTGCATCAGCACCCATATTTCCAGGTTGCACATTCTATAAGCAACCTTCAAAAGGCCATAAAGTTATCCATACCTGGTAATTGTGAAATCAGATTTGGACACTTTTTAACAACTCACAATAGATCTTTTCTTAAGTTGTTTCTATATGTATCACAGGATGCAATCTTCTTGCTGAGGAAAACATACAGAGGAGAATAAAAAACTAGGTGAAAGCAACTTTGATATTCTGCTGCAAATCCAGAAATTTAGCCTATTGGTGTCACAGATGACTTTTGCTTCTTGTTTCCTTCACATGCTGACATCCCTTTTGAGTGAGCATAGTCCTTAGAAAATCAGACTATCATACTCATCTGCCTCAGTTTTCACAGTAGTAGAAATAAATGTAGGTGTCTATTTCCTGAACTCCTGCAAAGCACTTTTATCTTTTTAGGCTAGCAATTTTAAAGAGGGCAAAGAAGTCTAAAAACCAATGCAGTGTTGATGGGGAGGCTAAGTACTACTGGAATTAAGATTATTTTCATTTCATACAAAAGCTGGGACTAGAATTTGTATCTCCTGATGTTACCATTATACAAAGCACTCTCTTTTCAGTCATGGTAACATACAATTCTGCAGTAGTTTCAGAAAATAATCCGTTCCAGAAGAAGTGCATGGTACATGTATCCTATCTTGGCAACGCAGTTCTCTTTCTTGCTATCCTGTTGCTAAAAATACAAATTGTTCACAATCATACTTTCAATATCCATTTAATATTTGCAAACAGGCTGTCTTTGACAAACAGAGCTTTTGGATAAGCTTCAATGAGCACTGGGTTCAGTTCCATTACCTACAGTATCACAGCCCTCTGAAGATGTATCTTCCCACTGTTATCACCAACATAGACACAAAACAGGGGTCTTATTCTACACACAGTCACTCTCCTGCGAGCTTCACAGTTTGAAAAAGCCAATCTCACCTACATTTCATTACTCACCTCCAAGAATTTGCAAGTACAGGGGAATGTCAGATAGAACTTCTTACACAAAAATGTTGTTTAAGTTTTGCCCTACATCTATACCCCTCTTCCTCCACATACTTCCATGACGCAATCACTTCTCCTAGGCACTTAGCAATGCCAAAGACAACATTTCCAAGGAGATGACTTTGTGGATGACCAAAGTTCACCGGTTATATGTACATCAAAATTGTTTTCATTACTTTGTAGGAAGGCAGCCCAGAAAGACATGGATTCCAAAATGTTTACCACCATGTAACATTCAACATTGTGCTTGCTCGCAGATGGCTATCAAAAACTTGCTTTTAGCTACCAGTTCTGTGGAACACTTACTTACAATATATCAGTTTTTTATCTCTCCTCTGATAGACCCACTTGATCCTCACAAGGTAGGGTTTACAAACCTCCATTTCTTCATACTTTTCTGATGCTAGACTTTGAGATACTGGGCAATGAGAAACAATGTCAGACAGCATACAGCTAATAACTTTACTTGTAAATTCATCAGGCATTTCCATTTAGCATTGCTGTGATTTTTATCCTCTTGAAATGATCCTTTTGATTCCAATTGCATTCTATCATTTTTCTGAGTAGAGCATTTATCTTGTAATAATTTTAAACACATTTCTGGAAAACAGTCATCCTTTTAGCCCTAGTATTTAAAAAAATGCTGCACACTATTTTTTGTCATTATGCTGTATCTCTTTTGTACAACACTGATTTCTTTTTCATATTCAACGCTGACATAAGTGGCATAAGTGGGCAGGATGATGAGATAAATTCAGTCCATGTATCTTCAAGCACAGAAAGCTTAAACCAAAAATTAATTAGGCCTAAGTAAGTATGACTGTATTGCTGGAATGACAAAACAGAGCATCTCAAATATTGAGTGCGTTTCTTAGGAGTGAATATTTACAAGAGATCAACACATACAGAGGAACATTTTCTTTTCACAAATTCTGATTCCCAGAGTGCCATTAATAACACCAACTCACTAAGTTTAACAAAGATCAGTGTTCTTGTCAGATCCTCATCAAATGTAACATTTATATCCTTCACCCATCAGAGTCATTAATATTAACACAATACCTATTCCCACAAAATAACTGAAGATTAGCATGTGTTATTCAGCATTTATCAGGCTCTAAAACAAGCACAGAGTGTACCTGGAGTGAGACTTTTACCCCTACAAATTTCTGTAGAGTGCATCTTGTGGGGTTTACTGTGGTAGAAGAAGAAAGCTACAAGGAACACCTAAATATTGTCTTTTAGGTGAGCAATGTACAAGCTCCTAACATCAGGGTGAATCTTGCCACTGATTTCCAAAGCTGTTGGGCAAACCCTAAAAAGTGCTCAGAACATATTCCCATTTCTTTCTCATGAGCGCCAATAATGCTGGGCACAGCATGACCCCTCCTGTTGAAGTGTTAAATGGAGGCTGGGAAAAGCAGGTGGATTTTCGTTACTGGTATGCTGAGAGTACTACAGGGAAAAGATAGTTAAAGATCTAAACATTTCTGCAGTAAAAAGTTGAGACAGTGGTAAAATGTATGCAACTTTTATAGCATTGTGTTTCTTCAGGTTTGGGATACAGTATTGTAGTGATATCACCTCTCTGCCTGAAGTGTGTCAAATCTAAAGTGTATAGGTTCTGAAAGAACTGTTAAAAAATATATATAAATGGTGAAATCTTTAAACAATTGATGACTATACCTACAAGACCTTTTCAGATGATATATTATGGCATGTATCTCTATCTTTGTCTTGCCATATTATTCAAAATGTTAAAACTGTCTCTGATTATGATTTGTATCTGAGCTAAGAATATAGGTGCTGATCAGCCAGAGCTGCTTTATCACACTTCTCAGTAGGTGTAAACTGAGATAATTTTATTGTATTTTTTAGGTTGAGGTTTGCTTTTTACCTCCAGAACAATGCTGTTCTTGCAGTTGGTGACTTGGAAACCTGCTCTGGTACCAGGATCAAGGAAAATAAGACTAGGCAGAGTTCACACTTGCCAGCCACCAAGGACAGTCAAACTTTGGACCCTACTGCAGGAACGAACTGCTTGAGCTCACACACTGTGTTACTGGACAGGCTACAGAAGGGCCTGGCTACCACTGGGCTTTCACATTAGATCCTTCTGATGGGAGCATAAAGAATTACATGCTTCAGCACATTCAATCAAGCAAGGTCAGAAAGAGGAAAATTAATGTCACATTACACTTGGTCTTCTCTGCTAAGCACAGTCTGGTGTCAGCCAGGTTCAGTTTCAAATGAGGTTGTGTCAGTAGGGCTTAGGTCATTGAACTCTCCCAAGCACTCTTCTTGTCTGATTAATTTTGCTTATTATTCGATAGCTTTCAGGTATGGTGGAGTTTGCTGAAATCCTCTGGCCACCGTGGTATATAATAATGCACTGTAATTTTGCCATTTCATTTTAAATCTCAACTGAAAACAGCTGTTCCCCAAGTCTATAACTTGCTATGACTGACTCTTTCTGCTGTTATTTATCTCAAAAGCTGTATTATTTAACTCTGTGAAGCACACTGGAATGCAGTTTATCTGGAGAACACTATAAAGTGGAGAATGAAGTGGTACTCCTTAATCAGATTTCACTGATTGCTTTGAAAAACTTCTAAAAGTTTTCACCTGATGTTTCCCTTGCAGTCATTCTTTACACATCTATTCCATAATATGACATGGAAGGAATTTTAGGCTTCAGTCCTTCTACTTTCTGACTCCAAGAGCTCCTGAAAATCTTTCAGATCGAAGACTAGATGACAGGTTATCGTCTTTGTAATGATGCATTTTTAAAAGGTATAGCTAATGCAAAAAGTTACAGGTACCTTTTCTGCATCAGTGCATTTTTCCAATTAAGATTCCCTGTTTCTGCAGGCTCGACTGGTCAGATAATGAACTGCAGTGATATGTCCTGAGCTGAATGTTGCAACAGGGGCAAAATTAATGCTGGGAGAAAAATGACACAAAAAGTAAAATTAAGTGGAATGATTGCAATGCAACTACATAATTCATTTCTAAATTGTGAGAAAAATGAGAAAAGTGTTAATCGTTTAATATTTAATTGGTCAAATTAATCCCTAGCTCTTATAGTCCATTAGAATCTCACAGAAAAGAAGGAAAAAAAGCTTGTGAATACCCTTTGAGCAAGCTGCAGAACTTTGTTGAAAATTATATCCTTACTACACAATATTACAGGTTATTTTTTTCCCTGGGCTATAAAAAAAGGATACATTTTATAGTGACATTTTGTTGTTTCAAGGCTTTCATATTTAGGGAATTCTAGCCAATCCATTCCTGCCTGGTGGAGACAGGATCTCTATTTGGCCCTTGGCTGCTGGGTAACGTTCAAGTAATTTTGTCACTGTTCTGCAATATTTTCCTTTCTATTCTTCAGATACCTGGTCAATTTAAATAGAAAATTTCCTGAGCCAGGCTGTCACTTACTGCGTGTATTTACAGCAACCAGGCTACTGGTATGGTCATTGATCATTGTGACTTGATCTTTAGTTAATCTTCAGCAGGAAAAAAAAAAAAAGATAAATATGAAAAATTACTTTGGTTGCCTTTTACTTCAGCAATGTGGGTTCATGACTGACAAGTAGGTCTTGGGCAAAGAGACACTGTTCACACACAGAGTAACCAGTGGCCACAGTATCCCCTAAGTGTGTTGCATAAAGGCAGGCTGCCCAAAAATTCTGGTCAGTTTTCAAGACAAGGAGTTAGACTGCTCACAGTACCAGATCTTCTGATCAACCATTGAGATCAATAGCTTCTCTGACATAAAGCTAGACATAGAATTAAAGATCTTATAAGGAGCAAAGGGTATTACTTAAATATTCTTTGTGGGAAGAAAAAATGCAAATGAGTGAGTCATGGCTTCTATTAGCATCAAGTGCATTCTGATGGCCAGCTTCATTCTGTCTGATTCATCATTTAAAGCTACATGTACCACTCCAGAATGTATAACTAGGGGTTTACTAGTGCAGTCATTCAGCTTGCAGAGTTCCTATGCTGGTTTAGGACATGAAACCACTTTAAGCCCATGAATGTCATGACACGAACTTTCAAGGTTTATAGTTACACAGGGCAGAACACTGCATTCCCAAATAGTCCTGTCCCAAAAGAGCAAATAAGCCTCTTTGCAAGAGGTGTACAACAATGAAATGCCATAAATAGAAAGAGAATATGATCTACATAGAGAAGTGTCCTCATTTGAAAAAAGAGTATCAGTACATCTCTGATCCTATCATTCCCTTTTAGTAAGGTTTTTGCATAGGACTGTGCACTGACATGTTATTAGACTATTTCCTCTTAGCAATGAACTGATTATTTTGGATTAATGATTAATGAACTTCAAAATATTAAAAGCCATATTTCCATTTACTAATTACTGCATCAAGTTCAGTGATTGTGTGCAATTGTAATAGAACAAATCTTTCAAAAGAAAATATTGAATTCTAATTTTTTACATTAGCAGTTTTCAAGAACCCACCATTATTCTACATAAATGATTTCTAGTGATTAATTATCTTCTTTGTTAGAAAGGTGTACCTTATTTCTCTGAATCCCAGTGTCCACTGTAAGTGCTAAAAAATTACCTTTTTTTGAATCCTTCCAGGTGCAAAAATAGAGCTACAGTGGGAAAAGCAACTGGACAAACCAAATCCCCACACAGCTTATATGTTATATTTATACCCAATGTCTGAGCTGGAGATTGAAGGTTTCCATCTTATTAGAGATGTGAATGTCAAAAGAGTTGCTATAATCTTTTTCATTCAGGAAGGAGGATATTTTTCTGCCCTAAGCAGCAAAACTTAGCTACTGAAAAATACTCAGGTTTGTTTATATTTTTAACCAAAAACTACTCACTGAAACAGGACAAAGCTGAACACAACACTTGAATACCAAGAAAGTGCTAATAAGTGAAAATTTACAGATCCTCCACAAGGAGAAGGGCTGATTCAGCAATGGGGACAGATTTGAATGATTTTGAGAATTTTACTGTCTTATAAGCCAAAACACAGCATGAAGAAACAATGTACATATATATATTTTATATCACATTGCAATAGTTTGCAGAGCTATTCAGCCAAATCATCTACCAGTTTTAATTCCCAGCATAGACTGCAGTAAAGATAGGCAAGCTTCCACCAATAGATACCATAGACCATCTTCTAGAACCAAACAGAAATGAAAATGCTTCCAGGTACCACATTAACACTGAAAATTATCATCCTACCTTTTACCAGTCTTGAAATTCTTGAGCATTATTTGTCTGTCCAGATTTAAAATCCGAGAAGCAAAAAACCCTCCTTAGAAGTAAAAGACATGCATGGAGAAAGATCAAATCTGAGAAAGAGAATGCTCAATGGTGAGACAAAAACTTGCCAGTTCATCCTGGGCTGATGCCGTAGTGACAGGGAATACTGAATGTATTGGAAAACTGGAGGTTTCCCTTCCCCTTTGTTGAACATCTTCTCACTCAGTGGCCAGCTAAAGGGATACTGTCATTTCTTCATTAGCACTGCTGACAATCAGCCTCCCCCCTGCTTTGGACCCGGGGACAGAGGTGTATAGGATTGTGCTAAGGAACAAGAGCCATGTTGCCAAGTCAGGAAAATTATACAAATTATTGATTTTATCCCAAACAGACAAAGTATTTTTAACAGACTCAAACACATTTATTCACCCAGTTTCCTCACAGATTTGTCAAGTATTGACATGATAGGAAGGCAGCAAGTAGTCACAATGAAATTTACTTCTAAACCAAGCATTACTCCTCCTCACCTCCTTCCCACTTTTCAGCATTATTTACCCTGCTCAAATACTCAGAATTTAGAGCAATCTGTTTTAAAAACTGGATCAATTCCTTTATTTCATGTTAGAAAAAGATGAGTTGGTATGTGCAATCCAAATAATCCTAATTTTCCAGGAACCATAAAGCCAGCCTATCTAGGTTTGTATTGTTTTGCTTGTATGTGGTCCAGATGGGCTGTACCTTGCTTTCTTCCACCTTTGGCACACAAATTCCAATGCATCCTAAATTTTACTCACAGATGAGACAGCAAAACATTGTTTGTGGCTAAATTCTGCTAGGACCACTGCTGCTAGGCAACCTGCCTTAAGCACAGTGTGAATAAGGTCAGTCAAGTTTCTAGTTCAGCAGGATGTGTTTTCTGTGAGCAAAATTTGGTGGCAGACCTGATATGATTCTTGACACCAAGTTACCCCTTACTCTGCATCTCTTCCTCTCTGTACTTGGTCAGCTGTTTATCAGCTTTAAAATACTGCAAGGATGAAGCACATCTACACAGACTGATGCTCTGACTAACACAGCCATCATGGGAGAGGCTGGTTATTGCAATGCACTTTAGCCTGGAAGCCTGCTGAATGTTCTGTTTCTGCCATGCTGAAAACACATGTTTAAAATCCTTGGCAGATGCTGGGACAGGGACTTAGTAAAATACACTAAGTGCAAATAGGATGGCTGCAACTGCCCTGAGATTAACCCCCTCACACCAGGTCACATCTGAGGGCAGGTTGAAGAAAGACACCCAAAGGCACCACAAAGCCTATCTGCTTTTTCTCCTGCTCGCAGTATCTGGCAAATGGGACCACAGCATCTGCAGGAATCTGTAACTCAGTGCAAGGAATGTGTGCAGTGCCACTGCCACAGCAGATGCATGGCAGAAGCAGAGGAACTGGGCTTTAGTGTTAGTGGCTCAAGGGCCAAGGGACAGGTTATTTCACAGAAACTTCATGTTATGGGCCGAGATTGACCACAGCGAATTTCAGCATCTAGTATATAGGCTTCCTCTGTACCTGCTCGTCAGCAAGCAGCTCAGATAGTCTCTGAAAGTAAGTTGTTCTGCCACTAACTCACATGCTTCAACTGAGTGTTTCTGATGAAATGGGGTGAATAATGAGCATGGACCTCTTTCTGGATAACTAGCTAGGGCTGCAGGGGTTGCACTATAGCTTGCTAAAGCCTGATTCAGCAATGACATGATGTCCCCTAACTCCAGCTAGCAACAGTTGTAGTAGAGTCTGTTCGAATTGCTAGAATAGCTAAGGTTCACGTCTTCCATTGTATTAGAAAAAACTCCTCTGTTTAAATAACAGTTTCCAGTTTATATGTCCAATTTTCCAAAACACAATTGTCCTGATGTTATGGAGGGTTAGGAAAAACGGACTACCTGTCAAAACCACCCAAACTCCTCTTTGTTTTGACACTGATCTAGATATATATTATGCAGTGAATATATAGCATATTAACATGTATATGCTTGAATACTAATCCTTGCTACTGTGTGGCAAAACTGATCAAGAAAGTTTTTTATCTAACTTAAAAAAAATGTAAGCAGTGAGCTGTGTCTATGCATTTTAAATAGCCTGAATACATAGTAACGTGATTTTTGTTTTCATTATTTCTTACATGAAGTACAGGTGAGTTGAGCACACTCAGAATACACATGGAGTTTTTTTGCCTGATGTCATAGAACCGTTGCACATCATATTATGCTATGAATAATATGTTTAAAGTTTTATTCAGGTTTTTTATTTTCCCCACTTTAAAGAGAATTAACTGTCATGTTCATGTTTAAAATAAGTTTGGCCATTAAATATTTAGATTAAAAAAACATTAGCCATCCTCACTATAAAGCCACACCTGGTAGACTTTCATATGAGAAGTGCTTCCTGAAAGACAATGGACAGAATACAGATGGTAGTGAATGTAGTTTTCAAAACAAGAACAAGAAGCAACATACATAAAAGTCACCTTCTTTTGATGGCCGAAACAGTCACTGTTACAGTATGGGTATGTGAAATCTTTATGAAGTCAAACAAAACACTTTCAGACTGTGTGCTATATAAATCCATGATAGAGGGGTTTTTTTTACTACCAGATGGTTGTTGCTCCAGTTATGATAGCCTGGATATGTGCTGACATCTAGTGGTCCAAACAGTCCAAACGCTTATTAATTAGCAATAAAGAATAATAATCTCAGATTCAAAAACGTATTTTTTTCCCTTTTCTTTCTTTCCCCCCACAGCACAGGTAATAGTGTTCTAGATAACTGAATTTTAGTGATTATTGTGCCTTTTGATATTTGTTCAAGCTGAGGTTTTCTAAAGCATTGTTCCCATTGACATCATGCTGAGTCCTTTGGGAAAATCAGCCTGGAGGCTTCTCTTGACTGACAATCACCACAGTATTTAAGCAGAGACTGTAAAATTGAAAAAGAAATAGATAGGAGTGCAGTTCTGAATGTCTGAAGCCACAGCAGGATCTGTATTACACCTGATTTGATCAGAGACCCCCTAAGCTATTCCCACTACATTCAAATCAAAATTTGTTATTTACCTATTAATGTAAGAAAATGGCTACAAATAGCCTTTAAATGATAATTTAGTTTAATACTATATTGAAAATACCTTATTATATTGTAGACATCAATGAATATTTATGAGATAACAGTCAAAACTCTACTTAAAAACCCACTTTCCACAGCACTTACTCTGCCTTCATTTAGCACATATTTCTGTCCATTTGCAAAGCCATGCATGTAATGCACCCCCTACCCAGGATAATTAAAGTGGAGAGAAACTATTAGATCTTTAGTGACTGACTTCAAAGTAGGCTGAAGGGGGAAACACAACCACAAAATCAATTACGTTTAGGAAGAACTGATACATGGGACCAAAAATTCCTGCTTAAGTTTCAATCGATTTTAGAGTCTCCACCAGTGAGAAAGGTTTGTCTTACTTGAGAAGTAAAACAACTGGAGATTTTACAGTGATGTATCTGGTCAGAGAACCCCAGTTTCCAGTGTGGCATATTCACACCCTAAAAAGAAGGCCTATACCACCTCCAGGGGGTCCCTTAAGGCCATGTTTTAATGAGCTTTGATTTCCAGGAGATAGTCTTTTAGGCTAATGGAATAGGCTGTTGCAGAAGGCCCCAGGTCACAAAAAGGGAGAGGAATGATGTGCTGAACTAGCACTGAAGAAATTTGTTCTGAATGAGGAAGATGGGAAACAGCCTGATAGCTGGCATATGTGTGCTGTCAGTGTTTCACACAAAGATCACCAGTATACCTTTAATGTTTCCCTGACATGTATCCACCAGTGTCCCTAACAACCCAGTGTGCTCAGTTCCTCATGAACAGATCGTTACTTATCACGTTCATTTTGGGGGATTACAATTCAAGTGGCTGCTCAACTGGTATCCTATAAAGAGTCTTGCCACATAATGTTATTTTTCATTTTTTTTGCCTCAGTGCAAGACCTGCTCTTGATTTATCAGCTGTAGCAAAGCACAAAGCCATAATTTTCTTTTATTAAACTCACTCTGGGTAACCATCACTCTGCAGAAATGCAGATGGTCATCTTATTCTTATTCTTAGCAACAGGATGAATGCCATAACTCTGCTGACAAAAACAGGAAAGCAGTAATTTATAATAGTAAGAGGAGCATTCCATTTAATATCTCTGTTAACTGGACATAGTTAGGCATTTTGGACACAGTTATTATAGGATCCTGCTCTGCTAATACTTTAGGGCTTTACAGTATTAAGGTAAATTTGTGTAGCATGTATACTGGCATCCAGGTGCAATATCTGTACTTATGGCAAATGAAACAGAACTATACCCTACTATATATAGCTATTCTCCAACTGAACTCTAATCAGGTTTTATTATGTGTATTTGAGATACTGCAGTTTAGTTATTCATCTATCTCTTCCCTTACTTCACATTTCAATTTTCAGGGGCATCCACACTGCAGATGAAATTCTGGTTCTGGATCAGAATCTACAAGCTTGAGTGAATGAATGTATTTAACTATTTCATTGTCAATGGAATTAAGGAGGTGACTTGCAGCTTCCCTTCCATTTCAGAAAATATGGGTTTAGGGAATTGCTGGTGCCAGCATGATACAAAAAACGCACTTTGTCTGTTCTGGGGTGAGAAGAGTGGCAGTGAATAATTCACAGCAACTAGTGGAATGCCCAGAGACTTGCCCTGTGATGACCAGTGAGTTTGTGGAGGACAAAAATATGGTGTTGAATATTAAACAGAAGGGTTCAGGTGTTTTTTAATAAGCACCCTGCTGGATCCTGCCAAAGGGCCCCCATACAGACCTTAACAGCTGAATCTGGAATGTCCTTCACTTCATCACAAAACTGGCTATTGCTACAGTATGAGCTCTTGAAGAATAATTCAAAGAAACAAAACAGAGACTCAAGTCAAATCCAGGGATTAGACTATTTAATCGTTTAGAATAAGGGGAACTTTACCTAGCATCTTCAGTGAATGGATTCAGAGTAAAAATTCATCCAGCATCTGCTAATGCCACATTTTAGTACTGCCTCTTCAATCAGAGTAAATTATATAGCTTAAGTGTTCATATCACCAATTAATCTCTTCTGAATCAGATCTGCATATTAGTTGCTTGAGATAGGCTTAATATAGTCATAATTGTACAAAACATGAATACCATTTTTTATAATAATTAGGTAGTCACACTGCCCTTTCTCTCAATTTGTCTAAATGTTCGTATTTACATTAGAAGTTAGCAGTTAATTTTATCCATATGACCCTTCTAAAATATTCCTTTGGTCTGTCTATAGAACCTTCTGCTTAAGGCACTAAACCTGGGCAAAGTACAGGTGTTCAACACGCAGAGTATCAGTTTGAAAGGATTGGAACTCTGCTCCAGCAAGCATGTGGCAAGGAAGCAAATAAGATATTTCCCATTTTGGAAAAGGCTCAGCAAGAGGAGCCAGGCACACTGACTATCAGATCCTTTCCTTGTAAGCTGAGAGCAGGCCAGTATCTTGCTGTGAGTGGGCCATGGGGCCTTGCAAAGGAACCCCATTGTGCCAAAACTACCCAAGCATTATAATGCTCTTCCATAGCACAGTCTGATCACCTCATTTACTACAAAGACCCCAGAAGTGGCAAGGAGATAATTACTCTGACCTCTGCTTGTTGGAAGTTGAGAGAGAGTGAGTTGATAGCAGCACCATGAACTGTCCTCATGTTTCATTTGCTGCTGTGCTGTAAACCTTTGACTTGCTGCCAAAATTTAAGGTTGCCTTATGAGATAATCCCAGCTAAGAAGTTCAGCTTATATGCATCTTCCTGCCCTTCTGCTGGAGACAGGGGCATGATGCAGTTAGCTAAGAAAAGAAGCACAAAAGCTCGTGGGCTATGAATAATGATCTTGAATATGTTCTTGCATTTGCAAAACAGAGATAATACTATTTACCCTCATATTAAATTTATAAAATACTTCTTCCCTGCTGGAGTTTCTAAATCCCTTCTTAGACCACCAACAATTCTCTTATATATTTCCCACTAGTTTTAATTGCCTACCTCCAATTTCAAGGATATTTTCCCTAAAGAGAGAAAAAAAAAAAAAAACAAAAAAAAAAAAACAAAACAAAAAAAAAACCCAAAAAAAACCAACAACCAGAAATTGTGCATTTCAGAAACAAACAGTTACAGCAGCAGTCAGAAATGGTATGAGACTTGGTTTGCAAAAATAACCTTAAAGATACTGTAAATGCTTTATTAATCCATGCTGTTGACAGCTTTGAATGCCAAATTATCTGTGATGCACTGAGCCATGAAACTATCCCATGAGGTACTAAAGTCCACCTTGAGACAACATTGAGGCCAAAGCTTTGATCCTCAAGGCTGACTTGAGTAAATCATTATTTTTAAACTCTTTAATCCCTCAAGCATCCATAACACATAATTTTGGTAATGCATTTGACTTAAATTTCTTATTACTTCAGAATTCAGTCCAACTTCTACTGCAAATAAAGTCAGAGCTCCCAGGGGCTACAGAGAGCAGAAGTAGTCCTGCTCTACTGCAATTCTCCATTAAACGGATGAGACGACAGAAACAGTATGTCATCAGGAACCATAATTTTACCTTTTTTGGATTTTTTTTCTCCTTTTTTGTATTTCAATGTAGCATTTTCTGGAGAGGAGGAACACAAGAATCGGAAGTCTAGAGGTCCTAAATTTCAGTTCTTGCTCCCACACCAGTTCATGAGATGACTGCTAGAAAATGACCACTGATCTCACACTTCAGCTCAGATATACCAAGCTAAGGATTCAGACTTTATCCATACTGCTACATAAATCTCAAGCTGTATGGTATTACCTCGTCATTCTACATAACGTTTGGCCAAGGGTTTCCCTTTGGTCTCCCGTGGTTGCCTCAAAGGCTGAATACATAAATGCTATTTCATTGCATATTATTCTCAGTTCAAAGCATTTCAAATAATGCTACAGATGTGTCACAGCTCATCAAAACAACACTTTATCAGCACAAAATGCAGACTATAGGTTGCACGATCTGCAGTGTAACAGAAGTCTTGAAGGTGCAAAGCATCTCTGGATATCATTTGAGAGTGGGGAAAACAAAACTGGTCCTGACAACACAAAACAGTTCCAGACTGCAAAACAAGTATTAGCAAACCCAGGATTTCATGCCCTGGCCCTACTCTCTTCTACAGCAGAGACACAGCCATGGACACCTCCAAGCCGCAGCTGCCCCAGTCCATATTGTAGGCTCTACCCACTACAGACTGTGCAGGGCTGCGTCAGGCTGCCCCGCCCTGTATGTCTTCTGCAGCCTAATGCAAACTCGTTTTCTGCCTGTAATGCAATGACAATAGCATTTACCCAATTACTTTCTGTAAAGTTCACTTTATCAATGCCAATATACCAATAATTGTATTGAAAAAATATATCTTCTCCATGAATACGTCTTCAATAAAGAGAGTAAACAGAGAGATGTTTTATATCACTGCAAATGCAAACTGTACCCATGATTTAGGCAGTCATTTGCCAAGTGCTGTAAAACAAACCCAATTCCAAAACTGCCCTATCTATTAACTGTCAGTTCAAAATCAAAGGCCAAATGAGCTCCTGCTGGAAAAAATAATCTGCGCCTGAGTATTGCCGCAACATTCTGCTCTCTCTGCAGTTCCTGGAAGGACAGGTTGGAGAGGGAACCAGGGGTGCTCAGCTGCAGGATAGCCTCAACAGATGCTGCCTACAGAAATTATCACCAGCAAAGTTGAGAGGAGACGTGTGTGCCTGATCAGAAATCCTGCATACTTATTGTTTGGCTGATCTAAGTTGCTGTTAATTCTCATGGTGGTACCATAACTCAGTCATGATTCCAGTTGAAAGAAGCTTATTTTTTACAATACTTGGTGTCCTGGAAGAAAGCCTGTCAGTGCTGTCTCAAGCTTACATTGCTATCAGGAGTCAATGAATCTCAATGAACTTGTCTTTTGAAAATAATTTTTTTACTGCTCAGAAAAACATCACCTGCTTAGTGTAAAAGTAGTGGATAAAACAATACCTTGCTTTGCCTGCTCTGCCCTTTTCAACTCATTAAGTCTCCAGAAAACTCCTTGCTGGAAAAAAGTGAGCTGAAATGTGAATAATCCAGTTCTGTTTACTAGAGGTATATATTGCATATATGTGTCAGTGAACCTGTTTTCCAAATAGCATTTAAAAAATCACAATCAGCTAAACGTTTCAGATTTTTGCTCTTTCTTACAGGAAGCTAGATGGAAAAGACAGATTAAGGCAGAAAAAAAATAAATTTAAAAAGAGTTAAATGTTGCCAGTATAGAGCATCATCATTGCTCAGTGAACACTGTTTCCATTTAGTACTGCACACATGGCAAGGCCAACAAGTCCACTCAGACCAAACAAGGGAAAGTATGCTTTCACCTACCAAGCTGAAAAAAAAGATGAAAATGCTTGCCCTCTTAGTTATGTCCAGCAAATATCATCCCCTTAAAACAAACTTGTTTATATAAGCTGCAGAAAATGACAGTTCTCTTACCACCACCACTACCAAAAAAATGACCCACAGCAGAGGGAAGCAGCAGACACTCTCCCGTGCACAGTGAGCAGTTTGGTGTCCTCGCTTTTAGGTGCTTCTGATGCTGTGCATCTCCATGTCTAATTGAGATAAGGACCTAAATTCCACCATAAGAGACAGTTTGGTGTCAGACAACACAGGTTTTCATGGGCTGGCTGTCAGTTGGTCCTTCTGTCACTAACTGCTCCTGCAGAAAATGCATAAATCAGTGCTAATAACAATTCTGACAACATCATCATTTCAGTACATTGCAGACCTGCATGCTTAGACATCTGTAGCTTAGCAGCACCGTGCAGCCTAGCTTTGCAACAGCAGATTAACAATATGACCTCTGAATCACAGTTGCTTGGCTAACAGACTGAGGGCTAAGAGGGAGACAAGACTCAGATCCAGAAGTTTGACACACTGAATTTCCATACTGGTCATATTGAAAAGATAGAAACAGGAAGGAAAAGAAAATGCAGTGAAACTGTCCTTTCACAGTTAAAGTAAGCCACAAAATAACTTCTAATGAAGACATTAACTTACTATGAATACAAAATTAGCAACTTATAATTCTTATGAGGGAATCAATTAAGAGCATGATAATGGTAGCAATATATAAGTTTATACGACAAAACAATTATCTTCAACAGTTCATTAATATTTCAAAAGTGTCATTAATATTACTTTAGAAATAGACATTCTTGACATGCTTATAGGTGTATATTTTTATATTAAAATCCTTAGCACTACAGAATTTGAGCACCTTAAAACTTCCAAAGGAAGTTCATTGGTTTTTTACTTACTTTTTCTTCAAGGATGGAAGAGTATAAAGATCATGAAAGACAGCCAAAATGCTCTACATTTTGTCTATAGCTCTGCATATTCATGGTAAACACAGTCCTAGTCTTCCTAGTGTAATAATGTCAATCAAAAGCTTTTTTAATCTACAAGAAAAAAATAAGAAATCCACAACTAATAACTGTCAAAGTCAACTGAGAGAAATAAATGTGGCTCTAGATTCTATCTCCACTTACAAACTCTCCCACAAACACAGCAAGGAGCTAGCTTAATGTGACAGAAATGATCATGCTATTTGTTCAAGGAGGTATTTACCATTTAAGACACGCAAAAGCTTCATCCTCTGCATTCTGTGCAGTAAGGCATGCAGCAACCTGCCATCCAAGACAATGACTTGGAACTGCAGGCAGCTATGGGATTTGGGGAAAATGGAGAGTTTGTACAAGCCAGTTTATTAGGAAAGGCAAAGAAAGGGTCTATGCAATTATCATAACAGTCAGACGAACTACAGATTCACAGCCATATAAAGCTGAATGGAGAGAACTGAAGGCTGGTGAGACATTTTTTCTGCTATTGGGAGAATGTCAATGACACTGCCCAAGATGCCCGAAGGAACAGGATTGACTATCAACCAGAACAGGTAGATTCCACTTAGGAAGACTAAGCTGGAAAGGTTAGTCATGATGAAAGATTTCATAATGAAAAGGTGTGAACATGGGCAGCAGGGGAAAAGGTTCTGTATAATGTCTCTTAATTTCCCTATCATTTCCATCATCCCTACGTCCCCTACTGTTTTGCTTATTTGAAATGCTCTCTCCTTACAGTCATTGTCCTTTGCCATTCATTTTCCTAACAAATGCTTCAGTCTTTTGAAGTCCACATAATCCAACCTGAGCTAAGGTATTAAACACACGCATCTTGGAGAAAAAAGGACAAGTGAGAAGCCAGAGACAGGGAACCATTTAAATAATGGAAAAAAATGCTGGCCATGAAATCAGAAAGTGGGTGAGCATATCCCTCTCCTAAAAATCCCTGCATTTCCCAGCATCCTCTTCAATTCAGATTGCCTCTTGTGTCTGCTCTGTCCATCTGATAAACTATGGGCTCACTCTACAAAATGTTATCATTCACTCCCATGAACCTTCTCAAATCTACAGTAGTTACTGCAGTCTTCGTACTATGCTGCTTAGGAAACAAATGAGCTACACCATGGTACTTTGGAGATTAGAAAAATAGCGCAAATAGGGACATTCTTCACATTAATATTTGGTCAGCTGAAGCTAAAAAAAAGTACATGCAGAAATGCAAAAAAATTTTTGAAACAGTGACTTGTGAAGTTAAAAGCATTACACAAAGGAATGGGGAACTGTAAATTTTCTCCACTGAGTTGTATACATAGATACATAAACCATGCTGCTCTTTCAGAATCACCCCATAAATAAAATCAGACTCACATATGCATTGATGTGCCTTATTCAGAGTCAATAAGTAATTTAGTAATAACACATTCTGTCGTGTATGAGCTCTGCAATAGGCAGTGTACAAAAACAGGGTAATATCCTTTTAAGCAGTCTGTGACCCCTTTGACAACTTCACTCTTGTTCTGTGTCCATGAGAGCAGCTGCAAATAAAAAAGAACATACCTGCTCTGTATGATTAATAAACACATTTATTGGTTATTTAGTTGAATATCTTACTATAATTATGTATATAGGCAAAATGCTGTTCTGTTTGTGCAAGTCCTTATCCGGCTTATGTATAAAGAGACAATTATATCATTCTAACGTAGCAGAATATAGCTAATATGATTATTAATATATGCTAAACATCATCAATGTAATTATATTATTAAATTATATTATTGATATAGTTTCATTATAATTGCATGTTATGTTGCAAGTATGCATATAAATGCAATATCACACAGTTCCAGACCTTTGAGCAGCTCAGGTTTACTTGGAAGGGGGTTCCTGAGGCTGCTCTAAACAACAGTTTCGAATTTTTGCCTCTTGCTCCTTGGACTCCTCATAGAACCGTGAATCTCAAGCAGACCACAGGATTCTACAGTCTGGAGGAGTTACCATTTATAGCTAAAATGCACCTCAAGATAAACTGGACTTTCTGTGTAATTATAGGGCACTACAGAACAATTCTGCACACCATGCAAGTACAGAGAAGTGTAGCGGAATATGTCATCATCCTTTGACTACAAAAGAATAGTATAATGGAGGATGGTCAAGTCTCCAGTCCATTGCTGGCTGGATGGAAACAAAGTATGCCAGCTTTTGACACACAGGAGATACACAACCTGTAGGGCACTGTGTAGGTACTCTGTAGTTTGCACTATTTAGGCAAGCAGATACAGAAGCAAAGTAAAGCTGGGGTAAAGCAAAGTAAAGTGGTGTTGGATTTAAATGGTTTTAAGGTTGTGGCATCTTGGAATCCCATTCTGAGAACTATGTATTTGAACTTGAAGCTTCTAATGCAGCATTAGTGTACTTCTCATCTCAAAGCAAGAGAGGACCTGTAACGAATAACATTCAGGAGACATTTATACACCCACTTGCAACATGTACAGATTAAACTAATATAAACAAAATACTTTTTTAAGATTCTAATACATACATATCTCAAAATTGAGTGCTCTAGAAAAGAGACATATGGGTAAGAGAGAGCAGCTTCTTTCAAATGACATAAGTTCTTACATTGGAATGAAAACATTGCATGCTGTCTGTGCAAGATACTAAATTCATTCTATTTTTTATATACACAAATATTTCATAACTTTGTTAGTTTAAAAGGCTTCTACCTTTTCACATTTCCCAGTTATTAAAGTAAATCAATTACTTATGAAAGGTTATACATTGCCAATACTTTTTACACAGAACCAAAGACTGTGCTCTTTGCTTTCTTAAGAAGCAACATTCCTTATGAGGAGTTGGGTGGCCCAAAAATGGCAGTAACTGGGGCTAGATCTAAGATGGAGAACCTCTTCACAACCTGGGATGTCTCCAGAGTGCATCCTGGCAGCAAGTCCCAGTCTGAGTATAGATGAAGGTCACACATACTTTGTCCTGTTTTTCCTATGAAGGTAGTTGGTGCAGTATAAATTCTAGCCCTGGGCTGGTACAGCTGTTTGACTAGCAGAGTAAAACATACTGCCCCAAAAGCTACTGCACACCTCTTCCAAAGAATGCTTAGCTAGCCTCATGGAAACATCTCACAGCCTCCATTTACTCCATAAATCCAGCAGCAGAATCTTGCAGGTTTTGGACTGGCAGCACCAAAATGCATGAGTAATTTTAAGCATGTGAACTAATGAGACCTATTCACAGTTTTCTGCTGAGTGAAATACTAGAAAGGTATTTACAGTGAATCAAAAAATTCCCAAACCATCTCATCAACACTCCAAAACTTTAGCATAGATAAACCAACATAAGAGAATTATTCAAGCTCCAGCTTTATTCATCCTTCAGCTGTTTTGTTTAAAATTTTCACAAAACTCAATCTTACTAGCACTTTTTTTTAGTAGTAAATTGACTGACACCATATCAGCCACCTACCAGCTATCAAAAATTACAAGCTCTTTTTCTACTGACATGGACCACCTTTTAACTGGCTTTGATATGAACATCTCAGGTTATTATATGCAACAGCA
This sequence comes from Chiroxiphia lanceolata, assembly GCF_009829145.1. Classification (NCBI taxonomy): domain Eukaryota; kingdom Metazoa; phylum Chordata; class Aves; order Passeriformes; family Pipridae; genus Chiroxiphia; species Chiroxiphia lanceolata. The sequence goes on along the minus strand of NC_045637.1, from coordinate 114,022,886 downwards.
AATCCACAAGGCACATCTTCATTAGATCCCAAGCTGTGCACTAAAGCTGCATTTAGAATTATAGAAACAAAATGCAGCCACTTCAGAAATGGAAGCTACGTTGCCACTAGGAATCACAATACAGACAATGCTGAAAGAGAAAAAGAAGCTGCTAGGGTTAAATTAAAAGTTCAGTCCAAATGCTTAGAAGTGTGAATGCAGCTGTCTGTCAGACAAAGAGCATAATTTCCAGTACTGTCAGTCATTTACCATAGAAAACTACAAAGTTGCGTTTTGAACTGGTCAGAACCCAGGAGACTTCACATGAGATGAAAAATGCAATGAAGAAATGCCAAGGAGGCAGTGAACTATTTAAAGATCTTTCTGGTTTAAAAAAAAAAAAAAATCTTTTAAGCTAAAAAAAAAGAAAGCTTAGAAAATAAATACAATTTTAAATAATTTCTTGTGTGAAAACATTCCAAGTGGCCTTGAGCACATAATACTCTCCGAAGTACTGTCAAATAGTGCCCACCAGTCAAAGCACTTTCCCAAGTTTTATTGCAATTCCTTAAATTTTATAGAGGCAGTTAAAAGGGATGTGAGGCAAAGAAGGTATTCTCTTAGCCTTTTATGATGGGCCTCACAAATTGCTTTATTCTAAGGAAACAGCTATATCTATTTCCTACTGTATACAATAATGGTTCTTAGGAAATAGTTACTCTGGTAAAATCAGTTGCAAACCAGGATTCTTTTATTTTATATCTGAATTGGTCTCCAAAGATATTGCCAGCACTAAATCCCCAGCATTTCTTGACCATGTAGAAAATTAGTAATGGGTAGGTGTATCATGCTTCTTTACCTCTAGAATTACTACAAAAGATTTAGCAGGATTGAGAAATAAAAATGAATTCTAAGGGGAAAAAAAAATCTATTTAATCCAGAAACATATTCAGAGATATAGCTTGGGTTTTGGAGGAATGACTTAAGATTTAGTCTTTCTTTTATATTTAGCTAGTCATTAGAGAGAAAAATGTTTCTGAAATATCTTTACAGAACGTAAATCAAAGCAGAGGTGAACAGCAAAACCAAACAAAAGGAGAAAGTGTTTGCTATTCAGATCTGTATCTCTGTGAGGGAGAGGCACTCATTATTCCAGGATGTGTGTGTCAGATGAATGTTAATCTGCCTTGTTAAGATACCTGGCCAGGTTTTCTTACAGGTGACCCAAATAATACGATTCTAATTTGCAGACACAGCACCATGCACAGGCATTCAGGCAAGGATTTCTAGAAGGTCAGACAAAGAAGATGCCACCTTCTGCTGAACCTCAGCAAGAAGTGGATGCCTAACTCATCTAGGTACCTTGGCAGATCCAGTCTGGGACACAGGCAGCCCTGAATGCTGATGTTTCACTTGTATATGACAACAAAATATTTGAAAGGGCATGTCTGAAAAAAATGTTAGCCTTTCAGAGTTTTGCTGTTATTTCTTCGACAATCATTTGACAGCTATCTATATTTCTAATTAGCTACAAAAAAAGCATCAGTCCTCATGAAGGGTTTTTTGGGGGTTTTTTTTAGAAAATGAAGCTTTTTATCTAGATAGAGCTTTTCATCTCAGAAACAGAGTACATTTATCAATTGTAGCAGTGATATTGATTCTAGGACACAAGAATGGAAAGAACAGCTGTATCGTGCTGGATCTCTGCCACAGCATCAACTCTGCCACTGGCCAGTACCACTCTGCCTAGAACAGAGTGTAAGAAAATAAACATTTAACCACAATACTGTTCCGGCTTCCTGCAGTTTATTGAGGCAGAGGTAAGAACTTTCTGTTAAGCAGCCATGCTTGGATTTTCTTCCATTCATCTGTCAACTGCTCCATAAAATCTTAACATTTTTCAGCATCTTGTGTTGATAACTTTCTTGACTGAATTACACATTATACAGAAGTGCTTCTTTTTGCTGTGAAACTAACACCTAATTTCATTTGAAGTCTTCTGTGGTTTACACTGGAAACGACAATGAACTCTACTCACCTTCTTTATGTCAGGCTTTAAAGACTTCTAGGTTGTTGTCCCTTAGTCAACTTTTCTCCAGACTAAACAATGTTAGCATACTTAACTTCATATTATGGATATTTTTCAATATCTTTGTTATTCATCTCTCTAACTTTTTAAGCTATTTTATATTTTATTTTAGATGGAGGAACCAGAACTGCTTAAAGCATTCAAGATCCAAGCCTAATGTGGATTTATATAGTGGTATAATAACATTTCCTCAAAATTGTAGAAACGGCTTGCTTTCATCATATAAAAATATAGAGATAAAGCATCAGAGCTTAGAATTCAGTATCTGTAAGTCAATTTAGACAATATTTTTAAATATTCTTGCTGTCCTAAGGGCAATCTTATTTTCACATATATCCAAGAGAACCTACAAATCACTACGATCCAATAACTGAGACTGACCTGCAGTACTTCTTGTTTTATTCATAAGGCTGAATCACGGCCCTTCAGCTAACACCCATATGGTAGTTGCTACTAATTCTGTCAAATTATTAAGTGATGAGATAACACAATGATAAGCTGATTAGAAGAACCCAGATAAAACCAGGCAGAAGACTGAAATAACTCAACTTGTTCTTTACCTGCCTGGTGCTGAGGTCAAACAGGGGACTGCATGAACAACTGCTTCTGCTGTTGAGAAAAGAGAGTCAATCAAGTTGATCCAAGATTACAAAGTCCACCAATAAATTTCCCTTGCAATGCCCTGTACCAGAGAGGTGGCAAAAAAAATATGTTAAATTTTCAATTTAGTTCTTCCAGATATTTGCATAATGGGAAAAAATGTTATATGACTGTGATAGCTGTGCTCTGTAGCAGCTCCTGGCTAACAGCAGTGGGTAATGCTCCATGCTGAGGTGCTTTGGCTGTGAAATTCCCCATGACAACCTGATGAAAGTTGTTTTATCTGCTGTATCAAGTCTGGTGGCAGAAAACTACATCTTCCTCTTTGAATGTTGTAAAAGTGTTATTAGGTTGAATGGGATATTCTATTTTGCAAGCAAAAGATGTGCAAGTTAGGTGATATACTGAATCAAAGTGCAGCTTCTCTTCCCTGCATCTCTTCCTCACAGCAAACCATCTGCTGAAATGTGTGTCGACAGGTCTCTGCAGACTGAAATAGGGACAAGACAAAGTTGTTCCCTCCTCTTCAACATCATCCTTTAGTTATCAAGCCCTCAGCAAACCACAGCAGAAATAATCAAAGGACTTAAGGCTTTACACTAGAAAGAGAAGGCGAGAGTTGCACTAACATAGACATACCGATGGTGTTCACGTATTTATAACACATCTAAACTGAGGTTGTCAACTGGTCTGCAAGACGTAATATCAGACCATGGTATTCCAGGTTGCAAGGTCAGCCAACAAATATCATGGGAACCTCTTCAACACTGCAGAAAATCAAAGGGAAAATTAACCAGCATTTTTCAGCTACTGTGAGCTGTACAAAATTGTTTTATACAGGGACGTACATCATTCCTTCTTATAAAGAATATCTATGGTGCCAATTTCCTACCAACACCATACATACAAACTGAGACAAGAAGCAAATACCTGGAACTAGATATATATTACTTGGCTGAGCAGACTAAATGCAATAAAACTGAACTGAATCCCAAAAGTATTTTAGTTATTGTGTATACCACCTTTAACCACTTCTCAGTCTTTCTTCCAATAATTTAATAGAAGTTTAAAGATTTATAGGTCTTAAAAGAAAAAAAAAAAAAAAAAGTTAAAATTAAGCCTAGCACTACAAGAATGTTTTCTAGAGAAAGGAATGTCAGGATATATTTCAGGATGTTCCTACTCAAATGTCTAACAAATAAGGATTTATTTTTGGATGAAGCACTGCACTGAAACTGAGGATGCTTACATTCAATCAGCAGCCCTGCCATCAGCTTCTTGCATGACCTGAGGCTAGTCAGCAAATTACTCTTTTATTCAATTCTTGCCAGTGAGGACAATAACAGTAAAATTTTCCCACTTGTGCTTATTTAGGAAGCCATTTGAGGTACAGACACTTTCCAACCTCATGTATATAAAGCACCTATTGCAAAAGAACTCTGATCATTTGTGCTGCTGTAATAGGAGTAATTGTACGTATTATTTCCTCCAGGTATTACCCTGTTCTTTGAAAGTAAACTCTTGGATCTACAGGAGGGCTATGTAGTCACCAGTAGAAGCAAGGCAAAACTGTGTTTAAAAAAAGATGCCCTGAAGTAATATGAGTATGTTCATGGTCTATAGGTCTTGGCAAAATATTCCAGTTCATTTAAGCACAGAATTAGCCTTGATTAACAGTCAACTTGTGTTATCAAATACCATCTATTTAATTAAGTTATTCTGTAAATTACTTGTAATAAGAACCTTTGTGGCTAAGGTACAAGATGTAGCAACTGCAGAGAAAGACTCTTAGAATCATGATTATGGTATGAAGGCACCACAATTACATGGTGTTTTTTATAAAATTGCTATGCACTAAGAACAGAAAGCAAGGCCTAAAAATTTACCCTCTGGTTAAATTGGAGTTCTTGCCTGTAGTATTTGTCCTGTTCCAAAGTATAGTCAACCAATGCTTTCTTTTTATTTGATCCAAAACAAAATTTAAGAAAATGTTATTCTGAATGGTAACTATTACAAAATATACTCTTGAGAGTCAACACAACAGAGCAGCAAAATTGTTCTAGAAAATGACCTATCACTGCCTTCTCTATATAGAAAATGAAATAAATGAGGTAAAGCGTCTTAGGTAAAAATAGGGAAATAAAGAAAAAATGGATTCTTAAAATATATCAGCATGATTTTATGTATGACTCAGCTGCCTTTTAACTTCCACCCCCCCCCACGAAGGCCCCCCTTTCAAATCTCTGAAAAGTCAGATGGTCAAGTAGTTTAAAATCCTATCATCTATATTTAGAGTGCTCAGAAAATTGCCAGTGTAGACTTTCTCTTGTTATCAGCACAAACAAGTATGGCTCTGGATGTTTCTGCAATGTTGGTCAAAACTAAAAGAAAAAAAAAGAAAGGTGAAGTAAGAAGAAAAAAAAAAAACATGAAAAATTATTTTTCCAACTATGTACAATATGGCATGATTTATTAATATCAACAGTTTGCAAGAGTTTCTTGACCATTTTTACTTTGATTGTTAAAGAAAAACAAATCACAGAGTTTTGGCTAACACAAAGGACTGACGTTAAAAAGCATTTCATGGGATGTCAGGGACTTCATGTTTGTCAAGTATAAGATATATTATTGACAACCGACCTTTGTAGTTATATTTTAGTGATCTTTTAGATCTGCTCATTCATTTCAGAGTCCTAGAAAACTGTATTCGTAGAAAATCTTTTCCTTGTGAATTTGTTCCATTGTTTCAGTGGCTTTTCAACTTCTGTTTGTGATTGACTTTTTTATCAGAATTTATATAAGCTACAAATTGGATGTAAAAAGTGTGAGATTGCACCATATTTTCTGAAACTATTCCTTAAATAACCCTTCATTGGGATATTCTGTGTGATGTGAGTTTGTGATACTATTTTAGATTGTAAGTTGTGAAGAGATATTTAGCATTCAAGTACTGCTTCTATATCCTACAAAGGGCAATGTTTGGAACATGAACAAAATTATGGTCTGTCACTACAAAATGACATTGTGTTATCAAGTAATATCTGGCAAGATAAAGCAGTTGGATGGGGATCTAAACACTTTTGATATTCATCCAAAGTGAAGAAAATCATATCTGTTCTGACTGGTTGCAAATTGTTTTGAGCAATTTATCAGACTATCAGTGTCAAAGTTAGTGTTGTGAAGTACAGATTGAGACAGTGATTTTGGTCTGGAAGACAAACTTAATTCCAGTATTAAGAAAATATAATATTAACACACATTGTTGTAATTTAAACAGCTGTCAAATTAGTTGTGCCATGAAATGAGCTTTGAAAGACATTAATGTGTGAAGATACTTTGTTAACTACATCAGTGGTAGATGATGCACCAAGTATGCCCAGCAATGAAAGCATTCTTAATGGAAAGCTGTAATATGTAAGCTAATGCTGTTTGTTTCATCTGAGTGGCCCTCTCACTCACTGGAAATAGTTGACATATATAATCAAAATTTGCCATCAGAAAAGTTGCTTGAGCTGTTACTTATCCAGCTCATCACAGACCTTTTTTAGGATGTAAAACTGTGGTATTTTATAAATTTATATTTATACAAAAAAGTAGAGCAATACTCTACAGGCAAACCAGATGCTCATACAAATGGTGACCTGATAAGCAACAGAAAAGAAGAATTGACCCCAAAGGATTAACAATACTAACCTTAAAAAATACCAGTTTTTACACTTTCCCCAAGATAGTATATAGTCATTGCTATATACAAACTGAAATAGGTTTAAATCAGAAGATATAATGTTACATGCTTGGTAGAAAAAATGAATTGGGGCTCATGGGATGATGATAACCACAGGTTATTTCACATCTCCCACATAATTATGTTTCCTAGCAGCTCCTTTTGCCATATATTGAGTTTTTACTGGTGCTGTTGAATTAAGTTCTCTGCTTTCCTCTCTCCAGTTGTGCTCACCATCCTTTGTCACCTCCTAAAACACAGTCCCATTCCACAAGTAGTTGAAACTTTATCATTTCAACCTGTTTTAGGTTGCTTTGCCTGCCTGTATCAATAGAAATTTCTTTCTATTTAATGCACTTCTGTGTAGCTTCAGGATTTTTTTCACCTTTGTCATTCACTACGAACCCACAATCTCTGGGTCACTTTTCCTAATAGTTCTCCATACTCATGCCCAGAATGTTAAATCCTTTCCACCATGCCAAACAGCACCATTTTGTTCTTCCTAATCCCATGGCAAATATACCTTCTACTGCTGTTGTCTACCCGTCTCATGTGCTCTTTTCTCTCTTCACTACTTACAATAATAGTCACACATGGAAGACAAGAAAACTAAAATAATAACTCAAAATGAACAGGATATGTTCATTCACCTGCACCGTTTATTATGTTTATATTCCACCTCTTTTGTCCCACGACCTAAAGTTGTTTTTTTATTACCCCTTTCTGTTCTGCTACACGAAGATCAACTAGAATTCCTCTACCACCACTGGCAGCTCACTTTTCACATACTAATTCACACTGCAAACTCATTGAAGCAAGGATTCCTCTTTTTAAATATGTTTTGAAGGCCTTTTGGGCTTAATTCCTCTCTCCCATGTCCTGATTTCATACCCTGTCTAACCACACACAGCCCTTCTCTTTTACCTGTGAGAAGCCGCAGCACTCAGTTTTACCACTCTTCCTTCTCAGAAGCACTGAGAACATAAGGTTTGTTTAGTCCATATGCAAAGGTGAAAGAGGATGTCTAGAATCAGGTTCAGCAGAAAAGACTCTAAAACTGAAAGATCAAAAGGAAGGGGAAGGCTTCTCATTTAAAATTGAGGGATTCTTCCAAAGCATTGTAGGTCTCAGTTAGAACCACGTAAGGCTTTTTAATTGACAAGGACCTAAAGAGCTGGGGAAGAAATCCCTTCCATTCAAGAGAAATTGAAGAATCCAAAGGTGCTTGCTTATTTGCATTTTTATCTACCCAATACAATGGAGGCCAAGCATTACTGCATACAACAGCTGCAGAATTAGAATTATATAACATGAACTATTATCATGCACCACTAAGCCATTTCTGATCCAAAGATTCAAAAATTATGTACAGAGTCACACACACTCTCCTGCCCAAAGATGGTCAGATCTGTGAAGTTAGATCGGTTTACTGGAATCAGTTGTTTAATTCAAGGCTCACTTGAAAGAATTTCTGGCCAACTTAAATATGCAAATTTACATCAGATTTGGAGACTGGGTTCAACTCTTATCACTAATGAACAATAAGATGATGTGAAATAGAGTAAAAATCATCCTGCACTGAATGAGGTGTTCTCATTCTTGTGTTTTCCCCTTCACATTTGCACAGGAAACACTTCACAAATTAACAGCTATAGATATAATGATAAAAACATAAAAGGGAAAACAATTAGAATATGCTGGCACATGGGGAAATGCATTGCATTCAATGTCTCCTATTTTTCAATTGTTTGACATCTTGTAATACCCACCCGTGCATTCTTTATCTCATAAATGGAGTGAGAATCAGTTCTTCTATGTTTGAATCAAATTCTTAGAAATTATTTTGAAGCATAAATTAGAACATACTTTTTCTTCAGACTAGCTGAAAATGTCTCTTAATCTTTATTAAAATGAAACAGTACTAAATAAAAGTTTACTCAACCTGGAAGAAAACTGAGTTTTATCAGGCCTGATGATCATATGAGATCTATAACGTTTACTTGTCCTAATCTCAATTTCTGATCTATAAAATATTGTCTTCATGAATTCTTGTTGATTGCTAATAATGCTTTTTTTCAGAAGAGTTTATTTTCAGCATGCCTTTAAGGGTAGTGCTCACGCACACCACAAGGACATTGAGCACTCTGAAATCCTCAATTGCTTTTTTCTTTCTAGGCCAGTCCTGTAGTGATGTTCTCCAGAAAAGCTGAAGAGTGGCTTAAAAGTGAGAACATTTTTCTCTGTTGTTCAGGCTTTGATTTTTGTCTGCTCAGTAGAATCACTAATATGCCTTGTTTCACATACGTTTTGAGAAGCCAAACATCAGAGTTCAGATTCCAAGCACAGAAGATTAACCCAGACCATTTCTATTGAACTCTTTCTGTAGGCACCACGCACAGAAGCACAGCAGGACATTTTGTTCTCAACAGTTTTCAGAGCCTGTTTATAGACATATGTCTGTATATGCAATTCAAATATCTAGTGCTTTCAGATGGTTTAGTAACCTCTCATTTCATGGGGGATTATCCTTTTTCTTTTTCCCCAGAACGAAAAAAGGCCCCAACATAATATTTTTGTAATGGGTTGACCCTGGCTGGGTGCCAGACATCCACCACATCTGCTCTATCACTCCCCTCTGCAACTAGACGGGGGAGAGAAAATATAACAGAAGGCTCATAAGGACAGGGAGAGATCAGGAGATCACTCACCCAATACCATCACAGGCAAAACAGACTTGAATTGGGAATGTTAACTGAATTTATTACTAACAACGTCAGAGCAGGTTAATGCGAAGTAATCTTAAAAATGCCTTCTTAAATCTTAAAAACGCCTTCCCTCTACCCCTCCCTCCTTCCCAGCTCTACCTGCTCATCTGCAGTGGCACAGGAAGACAGGGAACGGGGGTTACAGTCTGTTCCTCACAGGTTGTTCCTGCCATTGCTCAGGAGCGGGAGTCCTTCCCCTGCTCCACTGTGGGGTCCCTCCCATGGGAGACAGTCCTTCACAAACTTCTCCAACAGGAGTCCATCCCATAGGCAACAGTTCTCCATGAACTGCTCCAACACGGGTCACTTTTCCACATGGTGCTATAGTCCTTCAAGAACAGCCTGCTCCAACGTGAGTCACCCACAGAGTCACAAATCCTAGCAGGAAAACCTGCTCCAGTGTGGGCTCCTCTCTCCACATGTCTGCAGGTCCTTGCTAGAAGCCTGCTCCAGCATGGGTTTCTGACATGTTCACAGCTCTCTCTTGGCCATCCACCTGCTCCAGTGTGGGTCTCCTCCACGGGCTGTGGGTGGATCTCTGCATCCCCGTTGCCCACCATGGGCTGCAGGGCCACAGCCTTCTTCACCATGGTCTGCACCACGGGCTTCAGGTGAACCTCAGCTCCAGTGCCTGGAGCACCTCCTCCCCCTCCTTCACTGACCTTGGTGTCTGCAGACTTGTTCCTCTCACATATTCTCACTCCACTCTTCTCTGTCTGCAATTACTTCTTCACAATAACTTTTTTCCCTTCCCTTCCCTTCCCTTCCCTTCCCTTCCCTTCCCTTCCCTTCCCTTCCCTTCCCTTCCCTTCCCTTCCCTTCCCTTCCCTTCCCTTCCCTCTGTTATCACAGAGGTGTTAATACAATTCCTGATGGGCTTGGCCTTGGCCAGCAGCAGGTCCATCCTGGAGTCAGCTGGCATTGGCTCTGGTGGACATGGGGGAAGTTTCTGGCAGCTTCTCACAGAAGCCACTCCTGTAGCCCCGCCCACTACCAAAACCTGGCCATGCAAACCCAACATACTTTTATAAGGAGATATATGGATATAGATTAGATATAGATAGATATACGTATGTATAACAACCTACTGCAAGAGGATAGCAGGGTCTTACATGAGAATTTAGTTGAATTAACCTTCAGCTTTGTACCCCATCTCTCTAATTGTCCTGAGTGCTATGCAAGACCACACAAAGGGATGCCAAGGAACAACTGATGAACCATCACCAGATCTAGAGGATCTGGTAATGCATGTTTTTTCTGTAGAGGGTGCAGGAGTGACTCCATTTATTGAATTGGAGAAGATCTATAGAGCATCACCTCAAAATAGAACAGGAAATTGTTTTTTTTTTTTCCTCTTCTGCCCACTATTTGGCCTGATATTCAACATTGGACTTTACCCAAAACTTTAAAATAGGCAGCTACTTTTAGCAGCAAAGTGAGTTCAGATCACTAGGTGCAGAGTAGATTGTAGACTAGCAATCCAAGATCAAAAGGAAGAAACCAATAAAATAACTTATTACTCTGTACTATTTTCCAATTTAAATCTGCAAGCCAATACAGCTAATTTATTATAGCATACAGAGTTGCAACAGATGAGGCAAAATGCCATCAACTACAGACTTTGTTGACAGACTCATAGCTAGGAAAATAAGAAAAATAACATCTGAGAAGCAGCAGAAAAATCAAGCAGTGGGGATTGGATTTCTTTGTCATAGGAGAGATGCTGAAGAAAAGTGTCATGGGAGAAACAGGAGATTACAAACCACGTACTCTGCATAACAAAGTCCCTTTTTTCCCCTGGAGTAAGGATGCCAGTCAAAGCTCATTCACCAATGACGTATGGTAAGTCAACTTTATGACTTTATTTCTTCTGTCAATAGAGGTAATACAGGCAAGAAACAGAAATCTACAGATAAATATACCAGGATATCTCCTCTGAGTAAAATCATCAGAAGGAGATGTAGATGTATTATCAAAATATGAAATGAGAGGAATCACTATCATTTTCCAAAACCTTCCTTCTATCTCCCATACCTGCTGCAAGGATCTGGGGCAGGAAGAAGTTTGTTGAATTTAGTGGAACAGAAGAACTCTAGTGTCATTGTCAACTCTTCCCTGGCCCCTCCAGTCCTTCTCTCTATTGTGTGGGCAACCCTTTGCCCTGCTATCTTCTTCAGTACAGCTAACCTCCTGCCAAGAGACCTCCAGGGACAAGGCCATGACCTCTGTCTGAATGCGACAGAGAACAGGAAAAATTTTATCCTGCAGTCTGAGATAGTTCATCCAGGGTAAAAGTCCATTGCTCTCCCTGGTAATAAGGCTTTAGCTCTCTTCCAGTGCCTCAGACTGAACCAACTTGTGTCCTCTGAAAAAACCCTTCACTTTAGGGGTTCACTTTAGGAGCTACTTTGCCTATATAATACTGAAAAGTCCACATACATTTGGCTTCATCCATGTCATCTCGTGTCATATTAAGGACATACAACACAAATTCTTTTTGCCACATTAAAACTGAGAATTGCTATGGAGTGCAATGCTTATTATGCAGCCTTTATACTGTTTTATGAGATCTGAACTGAGGGAAAAAAGATCAGGATGTATCTTAGAATTCAGAAGAGACCAAGTGTTCAGCAGAATGGGCTAATTCTGAGAGGAGCATACTCAAGGTATTTTGTACTATACGCTAGAGCTTCTAAAATGCTGAAGAAACACAAGTCAGTGCTTCACACATTTTTGGAAGAGACTTGGCATGTATATGTGATTCTCTGAAAGGCCAAGACAGACTGTGCTGTCTCAGCCACTGCCTGTTCCTACCAAAGCCTCTCATAATGCTCACATAACTCACAACTTACCAGTACTCCACATAGCATCTGATTGTAACATAAACAGGATTTAGGAAGCAGAAAGACCAGCTGAATGATGCTCATTGTTATACATCTCTGCAAGGTCAGGCAAGCACAGTGTGACCTACAGACATTCACTTTGTGCCAGCTGTTCTCTTATTCCAGGAAAATAATGTTGCTTTAATCTTATTTGCAAGAGTCTGATAAAAGAGAACCATTTATCATTCACTTTAAATGAATAAATCTCATTTAAAAATCATTGTGATGCAGCTTATATGTGATCTATATTGTTAACTTATCACTGCAAAAGCTGACAGGCCTAAAATTAGATCGTCCAGATGCATATGGATATGGGGAAGAAAGATTGAACACCACACTGTCCCCCTGCTTCACTCTGCTCTACGGTGGTGAATATTGAAGCCAGAAACAAGCAGAGCAGAGAGCAGGACACTTGCATATTTCAGTCCTTTCCTTGCGTTTCAGGACTCTCTTGAAACACAGGGAAAAGATGCTGTGGAAAACAAGAGATCACAGAAGAGGTCAGTAGTGTGAGTGTGGGTGTTGGTGGTGATAGTGAGTTGTCTGCCCAAGAAGCTAAAATGTCACCCATATTACAGCCTTGTTTCATTTGTGTATACGGTTCACACACTTTTTAGGAGCTATATGATAAAAATTGTTTGGTTTTAAAGTGTCACAGGAGTTTTAAGACAGTTTACATATTGCACATATAAGGATGCCAGTCAAAGCTCATTCATCAATGACATATAATAAGTCAGTGGTATGATTTTAGGTTTCTTATGTAAACAGAGGTAATATAGGTAAAAAATAGAAAGCTACAGACACATAACCCATACATATACCACAGTATGTTTCCTCTATTCAGCTTTACAACATGTTGCTATATGTAGAAGGACCTCAGGACCACGAAATCTATAGACTGCTAAACACAAGGGTTCAGAAGACAGAAAAGCATGAATTTCCTAATAACCAGACACTCCACTGACAGGTCACATCCTATTTTCAGGGTTGGTAGAAATAATACAATAAAATATGAACTGTTGTCTGCCAGAGACCTTTCCTGAGAAAACAATGGTAAGGATTAATATTATTTGTGTTCCTAGTGACTTGTGTTCTATGTTGTCTGATCCTCCCTCATTTTATCTTGCATGCACAGACAAGCACAGGGTAGCTGAAGCTGGCATGTGTGTGTAAATACATTACACCACCAAGTGTACAGGCACTCTCTGTGTAAAGGAAAGGAGACAAACCAGGATGCCAGGATGTCAAAATATCCATACAAGTATTATTTATTCCTGTTTTGACCACTATGCTTAAGACTGCAAATAATCTTGTATACAGAAACATCTAAGAAGTAGTACAACCAGGAAAAAAAAAGAAAGGAAAAAAAAGAAAAAAGAAAAAAAAGAACCCACAAAACCACGGAGGATCTGAGGAATCCAAGAACAGTAGTCTGTGCAGTGTTTCAAACCAAATGCAAAGACAATCAATGCTTCATGAAAGGCCTCTCTGTCTTTGTGTCTCTCTCTCTACTGAGAAAACTAATGGAGGGTGCTTAACACTGTACTTATCTGTCTATAAGATGGGAATTCTACACAGTGAAAAGTTACCAGAGAAAACAAGTGTTGAAAAGGAGGTCTATAATGTAAGAAACCTTGAGGAGATGAAGAAGGAGCTCTGGGAAGGAGATAAGAGGAACATTCTTTTATAGCAGGAATGCTGGTCTAGCTCCAAGAAGGTCTGGGGTTAAAGAAGAACTAAACTGGGAAGATTCAGCTGCTTGGGAGGCCAGTCACAAGCCACAAGAAAGCAATTCTGGGCTATCCCAGAGGGACTGATCCAAGAGCTGAAAGAATGTTTCAGAGTAGTAAGAAAATTGAGGTGTAGAAACATATCCAGGATTTATTTGTTTTCTAGTTCTTTTTTTTTCCCCTATGCAATTGAGAGTACTGTCACTTCTGAAAGGCATATACATAGCATTTACCTCAGCTTCCCTGAGGAGTTATACTGTAGCCCAAGGTACACATGTAGTTGAAATTTTGAGAAAGGGTGCTAAACATACACAAATGTTTGAAGATGTTATGGCCAGTTTTAGGCCCTAGGAGGGCATCAGAGGCATAAGGGAAAAAACAGCACTACAGTCCATTTGTACACACAGAAATTTCTAGCAGCTGAGCTCAATGAAATAGGGTCCAGGACAGCAGTCTGATGAGTGTCAGTACTGCAGAGACTTGATTAGATCCCTGACAGATCATTAGGCATGTCTTTTCAAAGTAAGCACACTCTGGATTACACAACTACACAGTTAACCCAAACTCAGAAATACTCTTAATTAACTTTCAAGAACATTGCATGCGCTTGAACCATTTAACAATCGCTCCTGTTCAACTTTTGACATGAATGTTTTCTGTAAGTGTTGTGAGAATATTATGAACAAAATAAAATTATGCAAATGTGTCTCTGTGTCTTTCTATCCGGTGCTTTCTATGTGCAATCTATGTGCTATTCATTTCCACTATACAGTGGAAATGATACCATTTCGTTATTTTGGTAAATATTACTGCTCCTGCTATCCTTGCAAGTCATTTTGATCTTCAATAAATATCTACTCTGCCTTGTACAACATTGTATTCTAAAAATCTAGGGTATCAAGGCAACCCATGGTAACCTTTCACTCCAGCCGTTCTAATTTTACATACAAATACAGCATGCAATACAGATATACTCTCAGCTCCATTTTCTTAGGTGTTTAGTCTTGCTCTGGTGCCACTGACAACTTGGTTTCTGACTGAGATCACACCAAATAAAATGCTTGTCAGTAAAAGCGAGGCTTTTCTGAGTGCATGCAGCACAATGGGTACAAATTCTCAGCACAGTAGTCACTCAGTTTTAATTGCCTTTGCAGACACTCTGCACAAAGCAGAAGATAGCCTTCTCCATCCCACATAAGCCAGCCCATATTAGATGCACTGTTAGTGCATACTGGAGTGCTCTCACGGAGACAGCAAGGCATACCTATCCCACTTTATACTCATAGCCTTTACACTAACTTCTCATATAGATAATCTCTAAAAGACATTAAGTACAGACTAGGGATAAAATAAATAACATGACAACGGATTATTCACAATCTAGACAAGAACAGGTCCATAGAGTACAGCTAGACAGATCTACTGTACAACCCTTATTAATCTACTTATGGCAAGTTAGGAATAACTGTTAGCAAATCTCTAGACAAACCTTGACCAAAAAAAATTTTTAAAAATGCAGGACAGGGTCTTGCTTACTGCCCACATACATCATCTAGGGAAAAAAATTCTATTGATTCAAGGAATAAGCAAAAAAGAGCAATATGTCTTCCTTTGGCTTTAACGCAGGGTGAATGTTATTAATTTTCTTATTACCTTCGCTGTTTGAATCCAAGTTCAAAAACAGCACTTCTGAGACAAGGTCAAGATCATGCTGCACGTTATTGTTAAGGAAACAGAATACAGGGTCAGGACTTGCGTCTTGTTGAGATTTTACTTTCTCATTGCAAGGTCCCTATTACCACAGCTTCTGATAGCAAAATGCTTCATAAAGAAATTACTTGAATGACTGCACACAGAAATCAATATTTCTCTTACCACTGACAGAGATAGCTGAAATAGATTTCATAGAATTAAATTGATTGGAGAGAATGTGGAGCAGTAAAGACTAGAAAGAAAGCAAAAATTTTATGAAGTGCCAAAATCTCGGCATGTGCAAAAAAGATCATTAACTATTCTACACTGCATTAAAAGAAGTTCAGATTAATCAAGAACTGAGGTCACAAATGCAACAAGAGGTAGAACAAGAAATTCTCAAGCATCCCAACCTACTGGGCAGGTTATGAAGACATAGTAACAAATATTTTTGCTGTTATTTTTTAATTAGTCACTTTTTACTGTTATCATCCAAAATTAGTTGAATCTGTTAGAAAATACAGGTTTAAAGTTTAAGAACCTGATAGATTAGAAGCATAAGAGGAAAAAATCTTTTTAAGGAAATCTTTCTTAAGTGATCTTTTAATGATGTATTAAATTTCTGTATACTGCTGAAAACTGGCAATCAGGCAATTTTAGATATGAACAGATAAAAATGGGATTGTCATGATGCCAAGCAGCACTGACACTGAGAACACAAATATCAGCATGACAGGCTTTATAGTTCTGTTATTCTTGTTAATATTCCGCTCAGTCTTTCTGGTCTATTGCACCCAGGCATGCAGGTCAGTTTTACATGATCATGTGTAAAATGAGGAAGAATAGTTATAAGTCAAAACCATAATAATTTACAAGTGTTTGGCTGAAAGGCAGAAGTGTTTTTCTTCTTCTCATCAAGACCACTTAAATGAGCTCCAGATTTTTCTATGCTCCAAATATAAACTCATCTGCTCCCAGTTCTTAGTTTTAATAAATCTATACTCTAGGAGAAAACAAGCATTCATGTGAAAGAAAAAATCTGAAGTGATGAACTAGAGCTCCTAAGACAGAAATTTGCTTTCAGTTTTTGCAGACATGCTCATGCAGCCCAAAGCAAGGCTGTACATGAATATGTGAGTTATTTTTGTTTAGATATATCAGCAAGACTAAGCAGCTCTTGGCAAGTTTACACCCCAAGGTTACTATATTGCTTCCAGTAGCCCTAGTAAGCTGTGATTCTGTAGACATATCCTTATGATATCCTTAGTGAACTCTTTACAGTATTGGCCCATTCTATGACTCAAATAATATTCAGGCTGCCATGTCTCAGGCCTGTACTACACTACTTCACTTGTTCTGGAAGTCAGAAACTGAAATGTGCAGTAGTCCTCTTATTGTAAATGGGCAAGGTTTCCTTTGATAAATAAGAATCTTTTCTTCTACTAGGATTACCTAATTAGGTGCCAGATGGTTCACATCACCACACAGAAAGGGAAAGACCTAGATATTGGTGGGGACAAGGCAGCACTCAGGCAGGACACAGCAGTGACCCAAAAAGATTGCCAGCCACAATGTTACAGGGGGGCAATTGTTACAGAGAGGCAAAAATTAAATAAAATCCAGATGTAGCTTAGCCTCAAGGCAACATCTTCAGAAAACGTTGAAAGCACAACCAGTTCAAACCTGCCACAAAAATCAGGTGGGAGAAAGAAGTTATATATAAGAATAACCAATAAGACTGGAATAATTTGGACTCTGAGCCTGTACTCTTTTCCCTGTGCTTAAGTCTTTAAGTGAGGACATCCCTTGAAAACAAATGACTCTCTCCTAAGGCAGAGATCTTCCCATGTGACTAGTAAGATTGAAAAGAAATAGGATAAAATGCAAGTGATCCGAAATTTATGATGCTGGGAAAGCAAACTCTCTTTTTTTCTTCTTTTGCTTTTTCTTTTTCTTGTTTGTTTTCTTCTAACTCACGTGGTTTACAGAATGATCTGTGACTAAGGAACCAAATGTAATTAGGGAACTGAATAACCTAGTAGCAAATGTATCTTAAATGGGGTTGAATGCAGAATAATGGAAGCAACAGGATGAATTCCTTGCATGCTCCAATGGCTCGTGCCCATAACCATTTACAAAAAGAATTAGACATCTTTCTGAAAAGCACAATGTCCAATGGCAGTATAAAAACCACAAATAATTTTCAGCCCTCATTAAGGAACAGATAACAAGCGATCTGGAAAATATCAAAGTGCCATTATATGAAATAACAGCACAATCACATTTCAGTTCTGGTCATCCAATTCCACCAAAAACAAAGCACAAATAGTACAGGAAAAGGAAGGGCAATAAAAACAATTTGAGACACAGAAATATTTCCATATTGAAACAGATTGAAAACAAAGAAAAGAAATATTATAATTCTTGTTTGGAAAGCAAGAAAACACCTGGGAATATGACAGATCTATGAAATGAGTAATGTATAGAGAAAGGCAACAACTGGATCCTAGGTTATAAGGAAACATACTAGAACAAAAGAGATTTTTCAAACCAATAAAACATATGAAATTCAGTTCCACAAGATATAATTGAAATGAAAATTTTATTAGGATTAAAAAGAAGCTACCTAAAATAAACACATTTCAGTAACGTCAGTCTGGTTGCTTTCAGTTATTGTTGTGTGTAGGGATATAACTGCAAATCTTTCCATAAAAGATTAGATTCTAATCTTTCTCTAAAAGATGTGGTATTAGCTACTGCTGGTCTCAGAAAATGCAGTTCTAGATGGATATTTAGACTGGGCAATTAGAGCAACCTGGGTGTTATTTGTGAAACTAAATAGTGCAATGTGTCCACTAACAAATTAGTCAAAAACACTTTGGAAATTAACCATTTAGTTCAGAAAAAAAAAAAAAAAAGTTAAATGAAAATGATAACATACCAGTGAGTTATTTCTCAAAAAAGGAAATAAACCAAAACAAACAATCCCCCACAAACACAAAAAAAACCCAAACAAAAACACAACAACCAAAAAATCCAAACTAACAAACAACAAAAAAAGTACGAGGAACATGATTCATATCAATGAAGGTCTTGTTGTTTTGAATTACTTAGCACAAATAACTTTTGCCAATGTGTTCAAGACCTACAAAGGATGAAAACTTCTGAAAAATATTATTTATAATAACTTCTGTAACTACAGTGCTTTAGCTAATTCTTACAATGGCTAATCATTTCTCATGCCTCCCCAGCCAAGGTCAGCAGTTGATCTCATCTGTAATTGAGCTACTACTTCAGAAAGTGAAGCACACTCTGAAGGTATTCAACTTTTTATGAAAGATCAGAACAAGGTTTATTGATTCCAGGTTTTTCTCCCCCCTTCGGCTCATGGTAGAAAATTTCATATAGCATAATTGAAATAAAAGAGATATTAAACCCTAAAAGTCAAGGTACATATAATTAAAAAGTAATCACTGTTCACTTCAGCTGTGTTCTAGGACATTGTCTTATAAGTCTCAAAAGCCACATCATTTTAAACTACTCATTTCTGTCTGCTCTTTATTTACAAATTACTGGCATTATTGAAGTTCGTTTGCTTTGATTATTCCACGGACACCACTTAATAGAGAAGTTTGAGCTTCCCAAGCTCATTTGACAGAGGTTCACAGATCAGACTCAAACCAAGGTCTCTGAGATAAAATGCACTTATTTATCCACTAAAGCCATCTACTGGAAAATCAATATCTCAAATGTAATGAGTGGTAAGACAAGTAAATTAGAGTACAGATTACTCTGTCAATTGGAACACATAACTTTCCTCTGTAATTAAGTATTTCATATGTGATGCACTGCATTTGGCACTGGTTGCTTTGTCTAATTACTGTACATTTCATTTTAAATGAACAAGAAATTTCCTAAAATACCTTGGCTTCCATTTCCAAAGGTGCACGAGCCAAAAGAGAGGCTCTGGAGTAGCGAGAAAAATTTCCTGCCCTAGCAGGAGCTGGCACTGGAAATAGAATGTTCTGTATAATTAATGTGACTGTCCTTTCTCACTTCAGCCCTGCTACTGATATGAAAACAGTTACTTTTAGAATAGCTCTAATCATCACTTATCCAAAGCACAGGAACAGTGTGAATACAGGAGGAAACATGAAAAATTACAGCTGAAATCCATATTTCAAGGAAATATTTCTATTTAAAAGTACAGCTAGAAGAATACACAATTCCTCCATATTATTCTTAAAATGTCCATTGACAAAGAGCATGCAGACCCTGTCTCAGCTGGCAGGTGGGTGAGGCATCTAAAACCTGTTACACCTGTACTGACACAGGACTATATAGTGAGTTCAGGACATACACAGCAATGACATCAACTTTGGAAGAGGAAGGTCTTGGGGTGGGACAAACAGAGAATATTCTGAACACTTGAGAGCCTATACCATAGTTAAAGTTTCCACACTGTCAAAGATAAAGGAAGAGTTTGGAGTTTGTCCATGCTACAACACTAGCGTGAAGGACCAGCAATAACCTGAGTCTGAGAGTTCTTCTGTTGTGCAAACCTCTGTTCTCAGGATGGAGATAATAGAAAGGATAGGGTATCTGCATCCCAAGAGTATACCTGCAGACTTGTGAATATGTGTAGTACCTGGACTCCTAGATTCAAGAGTCTGAAAGTTCTCAATTACCTCTAATCAGATTTAAACACAAAAGACTGATAAATACTATATTGGTGTTTTAACAGATCTAAGACTTACATGTTTTTAAAGAAAGAGCTAGGGCACTTCAGATGCATAGTATTGGAAGATTCTATACCAGAAGGACAAACTGGAAATACCATATCACCTTGTACACACTGATATATATATTTTTATAAAAGATATATTATTCTGCAGTTTTCAGGTACTGTATGTAGAAAGGTTTTGCTCACTCTAAGAATAAAAAAGGACTGTGATGTCTGTAGTTCTAAAGAACATCGTGGATGGAGATAAAAAGTTCACTTTTTTGTGTTGTTCATTTATTCTTCAGCTCCTTCCTTCTCACTGTTGCATCTGATCCACTATCCAGAGAAATCAAAGGAAGATTTTTCTGATCAGTGCTCCTCTGTTGGTGTCAGATACAATCAAAGAGTAGGAGTTCATTGCATTACAAAGTGTTGAGATTTAGTAACAGATCAGATCAAATTGGTTAAGGGAAACTACCACAGATCAACATCTAAAGTGCATTGCCTTTTTCTTGAGTAAAACCTGGCCCGTTGTCAAGGAGGAAAACTTTTCATATTTTGATACTCACTTTGTCCTTTCAAAGTCACATAAAAAAAAACACAGATGCATGACAAAATAGTTAGTTGCTTGGACTGTCATTATTTTATTTAACACGCACTGCAGAGAAGATATTTTATTGCCAAGGAAACAAAAATTAGGGTAGACCAAAGCCCTTCTGTATCATCAGTAATAGAGAAGAGAATTTATGTAAGTATGAGCTAGGGAGTCTGTCCCTGTCTACATCAGGATCAGGCCAACAAAAAGTGAAAAAACCACACTTCTTAGAGTGAAACTGCAGGAGACAAAGGTTCTGCCACTCTCACAAAAAAGACAGGGAGCTGGGCACACAGAGTGATCTCTCCACCTGAGCAGCCACCAGCTCAAAGTCTAGACACATAACAGAGAAGAGCTTCAAAACTTTCCCAGTCATTCAGCACTCAGCAGGACTTAAGGTACAACTCACCTGCTAACCTTACATAGCAGAAAATCAGATTACATAAGGAGGATCATACCACCTTTAGAGTACTCTGATCCTAGAACAATAAGAATTCAGGTGATTCAACCTGCCTGCCCGTCATGCTACTTCCATCCAGTTTGCTGCTAAAATTAGATGCCTTTGTCACTCTGCTTGCAGGCATCCACAGTATAAACATTGAAAATATGGAAGATGTATAGCCTGAAATGTTTCAGTTTTTCACATAAAACCTCATAAAAATCTATTCACTTTATTCCTAGCAGTCATGTAGACACTTTTCACTGAGCAATAATCATAGGATCTAATCTTAGTGTCAGGTTCAACCATGCCCTCAAACCCTGAAGAAGGCATAGCTGAAGCCATTTACGTTTTCATGCAAAGGAACTAGGCATGGAAGAGTATTCAGGAAAAGTAATCCAAATTCACTTTTTAATATGATTAGCTAAATTGCATTATGCTGGCAAGTGAATGCTTTGACTCAGAATGAAAGTGACCTTAACTTGGTTTGGTTTAATTTGCTTTGGAAGAAGATCAGGAATTAATCTGATTTAACTAATCCATCTTTAGTCCATTAATTACTTCAGATTCTTTAGTTTTCCAGTGCAGACAAACCCACTTTCATCTTATTAGAGTGTGAGCTTGCAGATCTAGAACAATTTAAGGAGCATATTCCAGATACAGGTTAGCATCTCCATAGCTAAACCTCATTAAATAGTTTTGTGATCTTAACACAATTCCATTGCAAAACAAGAGATTAATCACCTACAGTGGTCTACAGAGCAGGTCATGTGTGCACTAAATACAATAGACTCGTTTCAGGCAGGCTCATCTGATACTCTGTTGCTCAAGAGGCTTTTAGCTGATAACGATTGGAGGGTTTATGGGTCAAATTGTTTTATCAGCTGAACTGGTATTTTGAAAATACTGAAAGTGCATCTTGAAAGAAAGAAAATACAGAACTTTTCTCTTTGACTTTACTGTAGCATTGGTCTTCTTTCCCGGTTTTTAAGAGTTTCTCCCAGAGCAGTTGATATGCAACCAGGATAGATGCTCCAAGGCAGAAACTTTCAGGTGGCCCTAGGGCACCAATTCATCACATAGTGCTGGTATGAACCTTGCTCAGTATTTTCAAAGCTTTTCCATCTATCACCTAAAGGGAGGTCAAACATATTGATTATTTTGCAGCTCTTCAGAGGATGGAAATTACCGTCAGATTAGGGGAAATCTGAACTAGTGACACAAATGCAAATGGTAATTCACTCAAGGAAAGACAAGCTGAAGTCAAGCCTGCTACAGTTATTCACTGAGGTTTCGTGACACTTGTCAGTCACATATCAGAAATTTACTGCAGGGAACAAGTAGACAACAGCCCTACTCTTGCCAACCCAGCCCAATAAAATGCTTCAGGGAGAACTCATGTCTCCACACTTCTCGTGGTCCCAACTCTCTCAGGGAAAGGCTTCTACTCTCCCTGCCTTACATCTCCACTAACCTCAGCAGGCAGGACTGAGTGCAGCTGGGGCCAAGCCACTTTCCTTTCAGAGGACCTATTTAACCTGGATATGGAACAGAAGTCTGAGGCAGGATATGCTAAATCCATGCTAATGCTCCTTCTGGCCTCCAGGAAAAGGGGTTGGGAGGTGCAGATTCCAGCACAAAACTCAGAAAAACACAAGAATATGGTAAAGACACCGAAACAGCTTTACTCTTAGCAGAAAAACTGTCTCAAACCCATTCATGGCATGTTGGTCTCAGCCAGCATTCCTCTGCCTACCATGTCATGAAGCCAATGAACTGATGTCCAAAACACAACTAATGACACATTTCACAGCTGAGTGGGGTATGTGACCCACTCAGTCACTGAATGAACAGTATCTGTCCTACCTGAACATTACCACATACTCTCCAGACAGTTAAAAACATCACTAGCCACTGGCTGTGGCAGGCAGAATGGGAGAAATCCTCTAATCCCACCATGAGGCCAGACAGACGCCTTGTCGCTGGTTAGCTGAAAATGCATGGCACTTTCTTTCACTTCAGTCTGCCTGAGTCCTCTCTGAAGCAACAGAACTGAGGCAAGTGATCTACATTTTAACTAACACTTTTTGACTAAATCCAGTTGCCACAGTAATGAAGCCATCACGAACTAGTGGCAACCAGTGAAAGTAAACTCACTTATGAGTTTGATTAGATTCATCTAGGAAATTAACACTAGAAGGTTGTAACATGCCTGGAAAATAAGTAGTTTCATATGGTTAGCCTTCTCCAAGATTGTTAAATTTCTACAACAGCAAAGCAGGTAAAATGCTAAATTTAGCACTGAACAGACTTTCTACTTTAAGGCATATTTATGACAGTAAAAGTACTGTTTTACACACACACACATGCAAGTGTTATGGCTGGAGTTCCTTTATTGATTTAGAAAAAGATAATTTTCTGCTAGTCAGACATTAAAGGAACCAAAGAAGAACCTCACACACCCTGTAAACAAAATATATAGACCATAAAAGCCAAACACCATGATGAATATAGAAATAAAATCTTGTGTCATAATCATATTATTACCTGAGTATCAGTTACAGCAGTATGCTGTTTTGGGCTGGGATAGAGTTAATTTTCTTCACAGTAGCTAATATGGGGCTGTGGTTTGGATTTGTCCTGAAAACAGGCTCTAGCTCACATCACTGTGAGATAGATATTGCTGTGCTCCATGAAGCCAGGCATTACTCTCAGTGTAGAATATAAACACCACATAAGCAAAAAAAAACTTAACACAGGACAAAACTACTTACTTAATATTAGTAAAGCATTCTGGAAAATAAATTCTCAGAGGACTACTGCTCTTCCAGGTGTGTGGCCTGCAGCCTTATGCCTTTCAGCAATCCAGCTGAGGCAGTCAATAACCACTTCGAAAGATGCTGCTGCCCAGAGTGAATTATCACTTAATTAGATGGAGCTGGGATGTTCTATCACATGTGCAATGCTTTATGAATAAAATCAAGCGTATTCTGCTTTCTAAGCATTCATCTCACCACAGCACAAAACCTGGGAAGTGACAGTTTTCTACCAGAAGGAAATCTACCCAAAAGAGATATGTTATGTTTCAGAAAGGAGTGCAACTATAAACAGTTCAAACAATTCAACAGTCTGCAGTGCTGTCAGTCATAAATGCTGACGTGGTGCAGAAGCAGAGAAAAGCTCCAGTCAATATCAGGACACTATTGTGAGGAGCTGTATCAATGTGGGAAAACAGCCTTGTGAGAGTTTCTCTGCAAAAGCAGCCCCATGGTCACTCCCCTCCTATGCTCACTCTAATTCCCCGCTAAGGATGCCTCTATACTAATCCACTTCCAAACTAGTTTGAAGCAATTTCAGAAAGATCCTCTGTTTGGATTAAGAATGGCCACATGATGAGTTTGTGTAAAAATAGCTGGCATGCTTTAAATTCACATTCTAGATTGTTTCAAAACAGCATTCGTGTACAAGGTTATACCTTAAACATAAAATCTCTACCTTGAAGGATTTATTAACCAAAAAATCCAATCTTGCAAACACTTATACACCTTCTCAACTTGCGGTACACAATTAAACCATTACTGTATGTTTTAAGAAGCTTGCATAAAATTTCATGATCTAAAATGTTGGGAATAGCTTTTAATTTCCAAGTTAATTGGAGGTATCTCCCTCACGTCAAACTCCTAACAACGGGTCAATAAATTCAGTAGGAGGTCTTTTCAAGCAACATTTAAATTTCCAGTTCATAAAAGAAGACTCTAAAATCAGCATATACTTGAGTGAATATTGCACTTCTCAAGAGGCTAAAATCACTTATACTTCTCACATTTCAAACGTTTTGCTAGATCAAATACTATAAAGACACATGTTGACATTTTAATTATTTAGTTAGGCCATTACTGAGGGCTTTCTATACAAAATTGGCACAACATTAATTCCCTGGTTAATTTAACTCTTAAAAAGGTAGTGCAAGGAATGAACAGAAGGATGAAGGAAAGATTTTAACTAATATGGCTGCTAAAAGGTTTCATAATTTGTGTAGCACATGGAAAGTCCCTACAAAAAACATTTAAAGAAACATCTATGATTTATACATACATGGGGTAGACGTCCAGGGGACAGTGATAGTAGCCCAAGTAAATCCAAAGACCAGTTAAATAAATAGAATAATAGAGTAGCTTGGGTTGGAAGGGACCATAAAGATCATTTAGTTACAACCCCCCTTCTGTGGACAAGAGTACTTTCCACTTGACCAGATTGCTCAGAGCTCCATCCAACATGGCCTTGAACACTTACAGGGTTTGAGCAGCCACAGCTTCTCTGGGCAACCTGATCCAGTGCCTCACCACCCTCGCAGTAAAGAATTTCTTCCTAACATCTCACGTAAACCTATTCTCTTTCTGTTTGAAGCCATTGCCCTTTGTTCTGTCACTACATGCTCTTGTAATAGTTTCTCTACATCTCTCTTGTAGGCTCTCTTCAGGTACTGGAAGGCTGCAATTAGGTCACCCTGAAGCCTTCTCTTTTTAGGGCTGAACAAACTGAATTACGTCAGCCTTTCCTCATAGGAGAGTTGCTCCATCCCTCTCATCATCTTGGTGGCCTCCTCTGGACTCAGTCCAGCAGGTCAATGTCCTTCCTGTGCTGGGGACCCCAGGGCCAGATGCAGCATTGCAGGTGGGGTCTCACAAGAGCAGAGTAGAGGGGCAGAATCCCCTCCCTTGACCTGCTGGCCACAGTGCTTTTGATGCAGCTCAGGATACAATTGGCTTTTTGGGCTGCAAGCTCACACTGCCAGCTCATGCCCAGGCTCTCATCCACCACCATCCCGAAGTCCTTCTCACTAGAGAAACAGAATAGAGATGTGAGTAGTGAAAACTGATTCCAACCTACATTCAGTACAGGGTTGAGGGCAGTAGCCATCAAGTCTTACAAATGGGTGACACTGTACACACAAGGAAGTAACCCCACTGAGAGCACAGCTGGTGCATAAATTCCACTGAGCACCTCTACTGATAGGTCTCTGCAAAAGGTCCTAATTAGATAAAGCTTCTATTTTCTGAAAGGAAGCTCTGAGGAAATGTAATCAGTGGCTCTGTACTAATGAGTGGGAGACGGACTGTGTGACACTGAAGGTACAAACACTAAAAAGCAAATGGGGATGATGCGTATTGGACTATTTATCTTTCTAGAGTAACTGTCATCATTGATGTGTCGTGTGTAATCTCCTCTGAAAGTTGGTATCAAATACTGAAGACCATGAATTCAGAGAATGTATATGTATTCTATAACATTAAATATGCAACATTAGTAGCTCCTTCAGGGTACTAAAGTATAAATTCCTCAGCCCTGGACAAGAGTAACTAGCCAGCAGGCTAGCCCCAATGCCTTTCTCCAGAAAAAGCCATCAAGCCCCCACATTTTTGTTCCAAACCTCACTTCTCAAAGATATAGACCACAGGTGACTGAAAACACTAAAGCTTTTGAAAAAGAAGAGAGATTAAGTTCCTACAGAGAAGAGGGAGAGTCCTCAGGCAAATTTTGAAGACGAAGCAGTAAAAGTAAGTGGGGAATTACACAGGTGGGAGACTGCCCGGAACACAGCCACGTTTAGGCTCTGTTTGAAAAAGGTAAGTGTGACTACCTACTTATTTAGACTAACTGGATTTCTCTGTGTGTGTGTTTGTAACATTTCCTTCCATATTGGCAGGCAGCAGTATGGCCTTAACTTTTGCTTGGCCTTGTTTGGCCAGTTAAGTTTTTCTGAAGCTGTCTACAAGGTGGTTTGGGGGAAACCCCTTGAACTGAGCAGATAGTAAAAATGTTAGTGTGACAATGACAACTGTGGACCTGCAGGCATTTTTAGAAGAGCCAACACTGAAGGGTACTTCTTGTTACACTGCTAATGACCCTTATTTGCAGTTGCTACCACGAGTGCCAAGCCTGGGAAAAATAGTTCCCTCTGGCAAACAAAAACCAGAATTTCTCTTGCAAAGAGCAGATGGATGAGCAGTATCCTGAGACTCTAGGCAAAGCCTGAGGCATCACATTTGGGAAATTTCCAGTTATCTTTCTTTTCCCTGCTTCCATAATTTAAGGACAGCTTGTAGAAGAAGCCAGGCAAATCTGCCATAACCTAAGTAACATTTCTGAAAGTCATATGGTTACACTGCTTTACCAGTCACACTGTAAACCTGCCTTTTTCCATTAATCAAGGCAACTGTTGATACCTCTTGTTTCACTTCAGTGGTGATAAATGCCTTTGTTTCTCAGCATCCTAATTCATAGTGAATACTTAAGAGTACTCCAGATGAATCAGTTGGGGTAGCAAGAAGAAAGAAGGGCAAGAGCTGCTATTTTAGAGTCTAGTTGATTTAGTATCTTAGTCTCCCTCCTGATTTATATTGTGTAATGTTGCAACATTCGTAGAGTGGGAGACATCCTGGACCAGCTGGTTATGAAAGTAATTTGGGTTTGTATCTCACAGTCTACAGCTGCCTGGCTTGGATAGACAGCCACCACTCTCCAAGTGAGCTTTATCTTATAACAAGATTTTGATATTCATCATGTGTCATCCCTCATCAGCTACAGTCTTGGTTTCTTTGGGTTATAACAGCTCTGCCAGGCATGTGGTTTTCCTGGGAACTTTTTGCCAGCAGCCCCACAGAGACAGTTTGCATGAAAAATTCATTTACGTTGAATCTCTGCAGCATCTATTTTATCAAAGCAAGTGCTTATACAGTCAACCAGTATAAGCCAGAGATGGGAGGTTTTAGGCAATCAGATGTAAGATTAGGAAGAAATCTGAATATATATCTTGCTTATGCATTTCTGAATATAAAAAAATAAATATCCAGTAGCATAGGAACAGTAGGCAGCAGGTCACTGCTGTCCATCAACTATTATATCAACTTCAGTAATGGAACATGGATATTTATCTGGGATGAAAACACACTGCTGTATGGTCTGCTTGGATTAACTCATCACATAAATCCTCTCACAGGAATTTTCAAGAGGTATTGAAAGCATTATTAGAAATGTCAAGGCTAGAACTGCCAAGAGCTACAGTGTGGGGAAGCCTCAATTGGACAGGGCAGAGCGTAACAACGAAAACCCTCCCAATTAAAAATGTTTGGTTAATTTAACTTTCTTATATGAAATCAAAACACCAGTTTGTTTCTAATGCTTCCCTTGCTGATCAGAAAAGCATCTTCAGTTTAGAACATTATTTTTATTTATTTTCCTGCTATGATTTCCCCAAACACCTTTGCAAATAGTATGTCTCAGTTCAGAGTGGTTTTCAAGAATGCCTGGACTGCTCATAAATTTTAAGCTTCCTATCATTTTAATCTTGCCTCAATATTAAATCCCTCATATATTCAGAAATAAACACAAATTTTCAAAGAGGTGATACTACACAAAGAAGATCCAGACTGAGTTGCAGTCCTGTGAATGGTGAGAAGACATCCCAAAGACTGAAGAATGAACAACACTGTTTTGGAGTTCCTAAAAAAACTATAAGACTGTATAAACGTCAGAAAAAGTCATTAGACACTTGCAAGGAAAAGGAATTTCACACATTGTTGCTATTAATAGACCCAAATAAAAATGAATAAAATTAAAAATAAAGTTTTGATAAGATGCTCTCAGTCTTTATTCCAAATCTCGTTCAGTTCCTAAATGTAGTTTTTATGACGATAATCTATTTTTCAGAAGTTACACAGCATTTTCACGAAACAATTTCCCATCTTAAAAAATATTTGTGTGCAAAATAAAACAAACACATATCATAAAGCTGGAAAGGTCTCTGGTTTTGCGCTTCTGTATGAAAACCTAACTATTTCATTTGGATATTTTATTACAATACCCCATGGAAGTCATACACTGGTTGGTGAATGCTACCATTCTCCCCTGCACACTGTGCTCCCTAGCTGCGTTTTCTCTTCCATCATTAAAGACCTAGTCTCACAGGGGATGAGACTGTCATAGTCCCACTAGGAAGGAAGGAAATTATGAGCCAACAGGGAAATATATTTGAATCCAAAATATAACTGATTTGAATGAAATGTTCCAAATTCAAGCGTTTTGAAAAAAAACTTTTTTTTTTTCAAGACAACATAAACAAATTAAGGTCTCCATAGAGCTGTACTTTAAGGTTTTGTCAACAATGTGTCTGGCAATGGATCAACAATGTAAAGTATCTATCAACGACATAAAATTTTGTTTACAAGTATCTGAAGGAGGAGTGCCAAGAAGATGGAGCTCAGTGGTGCCAAGCAATAGGACAACAGGGAATGGGCAGAAACTGATGCACAGGAATTTCCACCTGAACATGAGGAAAAACTTCTTTACTGTGCAAGTGACTGAGCACTGGAACAGGTTGCCCAGAGTCGTCGTGGATTCTCCCTCACTGGAGATATCCAAGAACCATCTGGACATAATCCTGTGCAATGTGCTCTAGGATGACCCTTTTTGAGCAGGGACATTTGACCAGATGACCCACTGTGATTCTGTGAATGGCAAACAATAAGGCACCACAGCATTTGTCCCTATAAATGCCTTACCTAAGTGTAGGAAAGCTAGAAATCCCCAAATTTAGGCATTATAAACCCAGATATTTCTGCAATGTCAATATCATTACTGAAATTCTTACTGTTACTATTTAAATCATAGTAGGCATTTAATTCATTCAGGCAGAATTTGTTCTTCCCATAAGAACGTCTGTGAGAGGTGCTAATGGCAAAAGAAACAGGTATCCCGCGCTTTATTCTGTTTTCTTTCAATAAACCAAATATATTTACCTAAAACAGGTACATATCAGCATAGTAAAACCTGAGAGCCACTGCAGCCAGGGAATGCTAAACTCTGAGAGAGAGCAAACAGGATCTGCGAGAAACAGAAAATTAATGCCTTGGATTCTCTAGTATAAGGCAAGCATGCCTTCTAAGTGTGTCCCACAAGTCATTTGAGCACTAAATGGTTTCTTTGTCATAGTATTCCAAGTGAGAAAGGTGTGATATTGCAAGGAGGATGAAGAATGGTAAATTTGAAGGAATAATGTCATAATAATCCTACTAAGATTCCTTGCCTGTGTTAGTGCTACAATCACAGTGTTTTTAAAAAGATACGTTTTTTTAATCTCCTGTGTTTCTTAATATATATATTTGTTTCTCTCTTCCCACACACTTTGACAGGTAGTTTCTTTTTCTTTTTCTTGTTTTTTTCTTTTTCACCTGTCAGTTTTCAGGAACAAGAACTGTGTTTGTGTTTTGAATTTATAGCACAGTAAGAACATATTGAATTTAAAGCCATAATCTAATGTAAGTACATTAAATCACTACAAATAATAGAAGGCAGATATAAATTATCCTAGACTGCATAGTTATAAATGCAAGATATATGAGTAAAGATTAGGTTGTAGTGGCATTTTGGCTGTCTCAATATAAACTAAACAGAGATGGAACACCTGTTCTGATCTTCACAAATTGTACATGTATGTGGATGCAAACAGGTAGGTAAACCAATGAGACACATACTAAAATTTCTGCAAAGTAATTCATCCTTCTGCTTCAGTTATTAATCCAAAAATAACAGTACATGCCGACTTCAAACACACCATGCAGGTCAGAATTGGCAGGGAGGCTCTCATAAATGAGGGAAACTGAATGAAATCTTTTGTAGAAAAACGTTACCTTACAATGACCTCAGAAATCTTTCTCATATCATCTTGTGATGAGATGCATTTCTTTATTCTCACATTACTTCTCTGTGGCAGGTCCATTTTGAAGCATAAGAAAATAGCAGCCCCACAGAGAGAAAGGAAAGGAGGGGAGGTAAGTAAGTGTCTTATTCAAGGAACAGAAATACCCAAACAATGACCAGAATATCTATGAATGAACACCGAAGGCGCATTTTTGATCCATGTTGTCTAGTCTTATTTAAGAAAGATTGATATAGCTATCAAAGTTATCATATATAATTACTGCCATTTTCATGGAAATAAAGAGTGTTCACGAAGTCATTTGACTCTGCCAGTCATCCTTTACTCATAGTGAAAATGAGTAAGAACATGGTTTTACAATGAACAAAAGCCACTCCCCACCACCAGCAAACTGTTCTTCTTGAGCACCCCGACAGGTCTATACACACTTCAGTCTTTACACTTTAGCGATAACACAGCTGTTCCCCAAATGTGTTCAACAACTGTTCTCTAATGCCATCAGTTTCATAGTGTAAATGGGTCCTAAAATAGCTGGAACATTATGTCCTTTACCATTATATCTTCCCGCCTGGCTGCCAGATTGCTCTCTTTTCCTTTTTTGATGGATTAAGTAGAACCACAGCAATTTGTTGATTTGAAAACTAAGCAATCTCTTTAAACTGTCTCTGTGCTCATTCACTGCTGTCACTGACTCTACCTGAATTCATTTTGGAGCCTGTATTACAGAAGCTTTATTCATGAGCGATTTGCATATGCAAGCAGGGTTGATGAATCCAATAAAATAGATTCATTTCATATCTAGACACATCTTTAAAGATTTACTTTTTGGCTCAGCTGCTGACACTGGCTACCTTCGCTTTTTCCTCTTACCTATCTTTTTAGGGGCATATGTTGATTCTGCAAACATTTCATCTGTAAGTGATGTCCTTTCACAGGTGCCCCTCTCACCAGACTGTGCAGAAATGCCAGCAATTATTCTAGCTTTGCGCTCTTCCAAGCTTTGTCAGTAGCAATGGGCCTCTATTCAAACACCAGTGTGATTTTTCTTGAAACCAACAAGAAAAATAGGCCCAATTCCATTGCCAGATATGAGGAACAAATTAATTAACAAAAGACTTGACATCAGAAATACATTCTTCTCTGTGATTTAAGAGCTCCCTTCTCCATTGAGGGGTGAGAGGGACAACAGGCCAGCTGTTAAGGTTTGGCTATGACAGCTTTTCACTCAGAGGGCATAACTACAGTTGTGTTGCACTCTCTCCCAGAGAAAGATGAAAAAAGCCCACATTTGTTACCCTAAAACCTCAAAACGAAGCAAGTCTTGCACTTGTACAGTAGGTAACATCAGCAAGGTCAGATCACTCTGCCTCTTCCCCTCGTTCACCAATAGATGGTGGCAAAGGCCCCCTCTGAAGCTGCCATTGGACTTGCAATTATTTTTTAAATCCCGCTAATAACATAGAAAATGGGGAAGGCAGACCCAGACGTCTCCTTTGCAATAATCACCTATAAACAATAATTTTTTGTTTCTAAAATACCTGTACATAATTACTCTGTTAATGCCATCTTTCTTTATCTTCAGATATGAACATATTTGTTTCTTCTTTTGTAAAGTAACAATAGTGTTTTGCCTTAATGTCAGGCAACAGAGCATAGAGAGGAACATCAAAGCAAGCTCTTCTAAAATAGGTTGAGAAATGATGCTTGTTCCTAAGAACTCAGCACATATCTGCCTGAAAGGGAAGAGTGACCAGAGAAGAAACACTCATAGAAAGTGATTTCAAACTCACTGTTACATTACTTAGCATTTTGATGGGTGGGCTGCTCTTTTCCAAATTGTCAACAATCAGGGCAACTTCACATCATTTCAATAGGCTCCACATAACAGTCTGCCTCTCTTGGCCACCCGTGTCAGGCTCAGCATAGTTTTGATGGCTCAGGGAAGCCAAGTATCACAGCCCTGTTAGGCAGTATTTTGCAGTAAAATTAGCAAATATTATTTTATTTTTATTTCAAGGCTTTTTAAGCATCACTCTTGTGCTTCAGGAAGTTGTGCAAGAAATCTACTTCTGCCTCACTCAGGAACAGAGCAGCGTGGGTAGAGCACTAAGGGTGGCTGGAAAGCCACTAGTGCAGGTGATATGTAAAAGAGGAGCTGTGAATATTTGCAAAGAACCCACCACAATACCATCTGAAGGAAACCAGACGTGCTGGCCCAATTACATAGCATGCAATCATATCCCGCCTATCATAATATGACATGGTTTGCAGTTTATGATGATATTCACCTCCTCATTTCATGATCCTGTGTAATGTTGCCAGCAAATGACTGTCACATTCCACATCAACTCTTGAGAGTCAGGTAAGTTTTATTAATCTTTTATTTGAGAACAAAGACTTTTGAGATCCTTAGGTTCAAATTGGTAAAAAAAGGTGATTTTAGCCTATTTGTTACCAGGTTCACCTGAGAGTTTCTTTAATCACGTACCTTTGTAGAGCACTTCACAAAGATTCTTTGTATTTCTGTAACTCACACAGATGCTTTTTAGTTCTTGGCTTATTTGCAGTAACTCCTCTCCAAGCTCAACTCATCTCTGGTCAGCTTATTTGTTTAAGTACCAGTCTGTCAGTTTAAATAACCCACTATGCATCAAGCTTTCTGTCTGGAAAATAAGAACAAAAAAGATATTTACATATTTTTTTCCCTCACAAATATAGCAAAAACTTCCCCCACTATTTTGCACAGTCAATAATATTTTGATTTTTGTATGAAGGGTCTAAACTCATTTTTCTAAATTATAAACCTGTTTTTTCCTTCTGAGTTTGAAATGTAGGTATGTAGAGAATCCAAAAAGACATTCCTAGCAACCCACAGGGCTCTATTTCTTACCAAGAGATAGAAAAAGCAGCTCTGAACCAGGTATCTGTGATGTTGCATTAGGTGAGCTCCAGACATCCCTTACAACCTAAATTATTCTACACATCTATGACTCTATAATTCATTCACCTATTAGTTTGCATCTCTGGGTTATTTATGAGAGAAGGGTTCTCTTTCTAAGAAAGAGATAAGTTCAAAACAGAGAAGATGGATAAGTAGTTCAGTTTTTGTCCTTATCCAGTCCTGAGCTGATATAAACACAAAAACTTATAAAATACTCAGAGTCCCAAAAGGCAGTACAGTGTGGGTACTAATACTTTGCTAAGAGATCACCACAGATAACACACAAACCTCCTTACAGTTAAAATCTAAACCGTTTCTTTTTTATCTCTGTAAGATATTCCTACCTTACTGAGTTCTTCAGTGTGAGTTTTTCGTTGTCTACACAAGGTGAGGTGGTATCTTTACTAACTTACAAAGTTAAGTAAACCGTAGGATGTGTCCTGGGACTTAATTCATGCCCTCCAGAAACAGTTTATGCTTTTTGTTATTATCATGCATTTAGCTGAGACAAGAGGATGGCAAGAAATTGAACTAGAATTTTGCTATTACTATTACTATTATTGCTTCTTGTAGTAATAGTAGTAGTATAGCAGATTGGAGAGAATTAATTTATGTTCCCAGCCACCATCTTATTTATTCTTCATTGGCTTTTAAAAATTTTGGGTAAAACATATTCCTGAAGGTTTCAATACTATGTAGTTTTTTACAGAGCAATCTGGGCAATAGTAACAGATTAGCAAAAAAAATTAGGAGAGTGTGTTTAGTGCACTGGGCTGATTAGTGGTCACCCTTCTTGCCAGTGTACTTAAAAGAGATTCCTTGGGAAGTGTGAATTATGGCATTTCTTAGGACAAGCAGCGTAACAGCCTGAGGACAAGAAGTGAAAACACACCTTCAGAAGGCAAAAGGTTTTCAAACCCACCAGTTGTGCTCCAGTCATTCAGTAAGACTATATGCAACAAAGACATTTTACGTGTGTATTCTCCATCCAGCACTGTTCGCTGGGTCTAGACTGCTGCTTCAATTTTAAAAGCTCCTTCAGCACCTGCCAGCCAGTTTAGGAGTAGTAGCGAGAACACTACAGCTTCAGTTTGTGTAGGGAGGAAGAGGAGAATCCTTGTTTGTTTTTTTGGAAGTCAAGGTGCATGATGGAGGGAGCAGCATTCAGTCTGAAGAGAAACACTAGTGCTTCAGTATACTGAGCATAATTATTCCTAAAAGCTCAGCATTTGATCCAATGTCTATTTAAGTCAATGGGCGTTTTTCATTGACTTGGGGTGATAGATAAAATGGGCCATTAGTGCACTTTTTAAAAGCTCTGCTGAACAAACACATCACTAGGTGGTTCAGGTCTTTTTTATAATGCCTTTCCTTCTCTGTCAAATACGGCGTTTATCTCTAGTCTTGTGCTTTACTGCAGCTTGTATTGTAACACTTTCACCTGCATCACAGGAGAAAAATTCTCAGCCTCTTTTCCTCTTAGTAACAGAGAATCTGCTCCATTAGTATCCTAGTACCTCTGCTGCTCTGAAGCTTAAGACACTTTATCGGAGTATACAAAGGCAGGTTAGGGTACTCAATGCTGTATACCAAGCTTAAAAAAAAAACAAACAAACAAAAAAACAAAAACAACAAAAAAACCACACATTTTTTTCCTTTAAAATTCTAATTAGACTATTTTGTTAGAGAATTTCAGATTTCTCACTTTGAAGTGCAGCAGAGTGAAACAACTGGGCAGTAAGTATGGATTCATCAAATGAAAAATACTAGGAATTTATCTACTCTACTGGACATTTCCCAGAGGAGTAAAGAGAGAAAAAGAAAACACCTTTAGAAGTGTCATCTGCATCATGCCAAATTGCCATTCCATTCTGCCTTCTAAAAGGGTCTTGTTACCTGATGGTATTGTGATTTAATAGCTAAGATTAGGTAAAAGTAGATTCCATGGAGAAAACACTGCAGTAATAAAATACTGCAGCAGGTTGTAATTCGCTGCCCACACACTGCAAACTTGTGGGTATCTCCATACATGTTAAGCACCCTGGATTCAATTCACAGAGAAAGAGAGCCAAAAAAAAAACACTGACTCTAGCTGTCTGGACCAGTAACACCTCCCACCTGCAATGGCACTGACTTGTTTGGGTTTTAATTTTTGAATTTTCTGTTTGCTTGAGGTGTAGTACACCCAGACCTAACATCATTGTCTATAGGAGGGAGCAGAGCATGAGCAGACAGGTAAATGAGAAATGCAGTTTACCAACCTGTCACTGCTGGACTAGACTACAAAATATAGATGGCTGCCTATTGATTTACCTGTCATTGCACCACTGGAATAGAAATGCTCAAAACTAAGCAGTCCTTCTGCAGCATGATTCCTCATAACAGCTGGAATTTCTCCAAAGAAAACATTATTATTTCTTATAAGTACAGAGAATCAGTAGGTCAACATTTCCAGAAGCACCTCTGTTACTTACAGGCCTGTGTGCTGATGAATATTGTTTTCCTTGAAACACAAAATGCAGTGTTTAAAAGGAAAACCTTTGAATTGAAGGATAACAAGATTTCCAGAAACATTGACAATGTTGC
This sequence comes from Chiroxiphia lanceolata, assembly GCF_009829145.1. Taxonomy (NCBI): domain Eukaryota; kingdom Metazoa; phylum Chordata; class Aves; order Passeriformes; family Pipridae; genus Chiroxiphia; species Chiroxiphia lanceolata. The sequence goes on along the minus strand of NC_045637.1, from coordinate 113,986,423 downwards.
TGAAAATAAAATGCTGGAAATGAGAAATTTTCAGATAACACTGCCTTTCAGCTCCCCTATGCTTCATGAGGCAACAGTGACTCACAGCATAGTGACCTTAGTGACAACAGCACTCTGCTGACACAGTGGTATCATGATGCAAAAAATACACCGTATCACATAATTGGAAAATTAATAGCTGCTGGTACTGCCATGATGTCTCTATTCAGTGCTACCTGTGTTTCTGCCCTTGTTTTCTGCCCATGTGAGCCTGGAGTAGTACTGGCAGATCAGTTCCCCTTCCCCAGCAGCAAACAGCTGGAGGAACTGGGATGGCCCTGCCTCCCTATTAGCTATACACTCTCTTTCCCCCACCCAGTGAATGCCAGTGCTGCCATCCTTGTGAGCTAAAGGTCTGGGAAAGAGGGGAGAGAAGGGAGAGATCTAGCACTTTTGAACCCTGCAGGCTTCTATGTTCTATGAATTTCTCTGTTGATAAGTCCCAGCTCCCCAGTTTTTCTCCCCAAGGCAACTCATTCCTGGACTGAAATCAACTGCATTGCAATAATTTGTGGCAGAATATTCTTTCTGTTATCAGTATCATTATAGAGTCACTAAGCATTGCCCCCCACTAAGCCAACTATCAACTTCCTATACCAGTAGCAAATGAACAAAAATTCAGGAAGGATGTTGGCAGGTGGGACACAGGCAACGCAAAACACCCTTTTTGTTATTCATAAAAGAGAATACTAATTCATTTTTAATTAAGTCATGAGGCTTTCTGCTTGCCTGAATCACAGCTTTTTGCTGATACTCTCACCACTCACCATGTCTAGAGTTTCTGATTTTCCATCTGGGTATTTAACAAACAACATAATTTGCCTCATAAATCTTTGTTAAGATTTTTTGAATGCTGGCTACTTCCCCACACACAGGCATACAAATGCACTCCCATTTCCACAGTAGAGCGCCACATCTCACAGCAGGAGAATGAAAGGAAAGAAAACCAAGAAAGCAAAACTCAGCTGTAGCACAGTCTTGCAAAACTGAATGTTACCAAATCTTAGATAGATTCAGCCTTCCCTCTAATTTTCTGGTTTCTCAAAATGAAACCAGCTCTACCTCCCTTGTCAACGAGCAAAGAGAATATTTTTTTAAGGAAATAAAGTACTTGGAACTGTTCTGGGAGCTCCCATTTTCCAAAGGTGGATGAGCAAGGGTGGGCTTGGCAACAGACAGTAACAAGAGGAAATCAAGGTATTACTCACTTTTATTTACAAACTGTTGAAAACTATTCCAGAACTGCCTATGTTTGCTCTCTCCCTCAATGCCACCCTTCTATGCTATCACTATTAAAATCAATCACAAGGCACTGTCTTATCACAAAAATTAAAACTCCAACTTTCATGTTGTTCCCCAACAAGGACAAGCAGCCGTAGCTTTTGAGGCAAAACTGTCAGTGTGCACTTATAACAGTACCTAAACAAACTAAGGATTACAAGCTCCTAATGAGGTCTTTGAGGCTTTACAGATGAGGCTTCTCAAATTGCTGTTCTCTGAACAAAGGAGTCTCACTAATCATTGGATTTGTGCTTTACAATTTTGAGAAGTTTCCAGTGTTGTTCAAATGATATTATCTGCTTTTAGATTTCTTTCTTAAGGAGCATAACAGAACTATCTGTCCCTTCTCTTGGCTCCACTTCAGGAAAATATTTGGTCACGTAGTAAGTCAGCTCTTATTCATAAATTCATAGGAATGAGTTTAAAAACATTGCATATAAATCCCAATGGAGTTTCAGTATACATTCCCTGAAAAGTAAATTTTCCCAACCAAAGCTTTGAGAATGGATTCAATTACTGAAAAAATAATTTTGTAGAATATGGAGAATTCTGTCTGCTGGACAAGCAGCTAAGAAGATGTTATTTTGAAAGGTTTGTCTTTCCCTGTGTTAAGTTTCCTCCCCTCAGCTCAGATATGCTGAGGTAGCAGGTCTCTAAGTTGCTATCTAGAGAGTTTCAAAAATCTCTTATTCTTGCTCTTCTTTGACCTCATCTCATTTCATTTACATATTCTACAGATTTTCAGCTTGGTCTGTCAAATTTGCCTGATATATGACAAACTCTCTTCCTGACTTCTCTTCCGAAGGTTTTATCATTCCTGTTTACTTCAGTGCACCTACTTCTCAACGGCAGTTTAGTTCTTGTGCAGAAAAAGTCAGTTCTTTCCTCGCTTCTTCTTTTCATCCCAGCTGTCCTCCATAGGCATGAGTGCTCCCAATTGCGTGCGACTTTGCCTTTCACTAGAGGAGGCTTTTTTACACCAACAAACACCACAACGTGTGAATCAAACCCAAAGGGTGTTTGGCTGAGAATTTAGAAACTTAAACTGATGAAATATGTAGTTTATAATTAAAGTACTGAGAAAACCTTTACAGAAGAATCGCTAGAGCAACACTATAATTACGCTGTCCTTCATATCCTGCCATTAACATTTCTAGAAGTGACATAATAATAATGTGGTCTTTTTTCTCTTTAGAAACTGTCAGCTCTCTTTACAAAATTCAAGTAAGTTTATAAAGAATATAAAGTTCTTAAATGGAAAATGCAAATGATGATTTTTGTGTAAAAGACATGACAGTCACATTAGTAAGCTCATGAAATTCATGACTATACATGTTTCAAGTCAGTAGAGTAGAACACTTTTTTCCTTTTCCTTCCCCCCCCCCCCATCTATTCAGGGTTCAAGAAAATAAAATTAAAAAAAAAAAAAAGAAAAAATATCTCTTTTGAGCTCTCCTGTTAACTCTTCAAACCTCGTACATTTGTAGGAACACAGACTGCCTGTGATTCCAGGAGCACGCAGAGAGCCCATTTAATTCAATTAGAATCATTGCATTATCAAGCTTAGAAAAGACCGTCTAAAATCATCCAGTCCAAGCATAAGTAAGGGAGATTCCAATTCCAGACACCAAAAAGACTTTATGCAGGTAGCAACCAAGCTTGCAATAATAGACACAATTTGAGGGATGTCCCAGGGAAATCCTTTAGGCTGCTGTTGCCAGCAGACAATGTTTCTGCCCCATAGCAAGGAAAACACTGCAGTACCAGCTGCAGCTGCTGAGTGCCTGCGAGCCTAATTGGGCATGTATCCTCTGACCACTACATCTCTCAAGAGATGTAATTTGATTGGCATTCTAACATGCTCAGAAGAGGCAAAAGAAAGTATGTGGCTCTGTGTTACTACCTTGGGGATTCTAGTGACACCAGTGATTCTGAAGGAGAGCTGATACACATTCAGAGCACAAACTCTCAAGACTTGTGGCTCACAATGGGACGCGAGGCCTTGGCAGTCAGTTCTCTTCTGTTGATTCTCAGTCAATCATAAGTGTTGATAAAAGAAAAATGTGTTTAGGAAAAGTGCATTTTCTGTTGAACAAGCAGCACAAGTATAATGGAGTTGAAATGAGATACTTCAATGCTTTAAATCTCTCTTGGACTGTGGATGAGAAATAAGTGCTAAAACAAATCTAAACTCATTCTCTGATTTTAATTATCAATCTCTAGATTTCAATTATTGACTGCTTGAAAATAAATTACATTCAAAAATAAACTGTGATATTGACAAAATTGCATTAAATTCTATGGTTAGGATATTTCAAGATCATCAAATATTACATTATTATAACAATTTTGGGAGGAGGCAAGCATCTCATATCTGACACAGACATATAACATTTACCTGCTGCATATGTACATATAAGATACTAAGACAGAAATGAGTGAAGTCCTGGGAAGATGTGAATTAGATGTTGTCTGGTTTGAGACCTCCAAAAATCCAATTTCCAAGCCCCCCCCCCCCCCCCACACAATTTGCTTCAGTGTGAGAAGGTTTTCAGACATAACACATTTGCTAGCATGGGGAAACTTATATTAAAATTTATTACCACACAATAAATACTGTAATACATTATATACAACAATTCTAACTATCTCTCTTATGGTAAAGCAATATATTTACATAGATCAAATTCCTCCTTTCCCTCCAATAAAAGTTCAGAAGGAAAGAAGAAAAGGTCTTTTCCACTTTCAGGGTAGCAGTGTCTCTCCTCTTCAAGGCAGCAGTCATAGCTGGATTTGTCATAGATGGAAAATCCCTCTCTCTCTTCATTAAAATACATTTCTCTCACTCCTCAGCCCTTCGACTCCAGCCAAAGGTCTCTCTCCTGTGGACTTGCAAAGCAGGGACAAAACTTGCCTTACCACGGTCATATCACGGGGTGCAAAGCATCCCATGACAGTCCCTTCCTCAGGGGGGTCAAATTCCCTAAACATCAGAATGTTTAGGGCAGCTCTCAGTTCAGTTTTTGCCCCAAGCATTCTACCAGAGCTCCTTTGCTCCGTCTCAAGCTGCCAATATGGCAAAGGAGGGGGGGAAGGGAGGAAAGCCACTTCTCCCGCATTCCTTCTGGCCATCCTGGTCCAGCTACAGGACGTCTCTGAGCTTCTCAGCTCCTCTCTCTCTCCCTCTAGCCGCTGCTACATTTCAGGACTCTCTTCAAGTGGAAGTCCACCCCTTCCTTCCAAAAGGAGTCTCAAGGGTTTGAGGAAATAAAGCCAGTCTCACCCCAAACAGTCTCTAAACCAACTGAGCTTGGTTCTCTGTCTCTCCATCAGACATCTCTCCGTCTCTCAGCTTGGCTCCATGCCATCTTTGCTGCTGCTGGCTATCTTCTTCACTTTAAGCCTCAGCTCTCTATTCCGTGCTATCTCTGCCACCACTTCGGCGTCTTTCTGCTGCCCACTCAAAGCGGAGAAAACTCCCTCAGCCTTCGGCCACGGCACCTGGTCCAGGTTTGATACTGTTCCAGGTTTCTGCAGCCCCAGTCAGGGGCTGGGGGGCCTTGGCCCCCAGCGGGGCTCCCTGGCCCCTCTCTCCTCGTGGTCTCAAACCATGGCTACCTCTCTTCTTCCAGCTACATAATCTCTTCTTTTCCGGCCTGTTGTAAAATGTTTAAATTTGCAGGGGCACTGATTGGGTCAACACCAAGAACACCACCCCCTGGGATTAGCCACTTTCCAACTCCAGGGCAAAACCCTTTTTAACCCATGACAGATGTGAACTAAATCTCCATTTGCCAAATTAGTGTTGCACCAACCTCATGTCATAAACTTTATGAAAGTCAGTGCACACTTGTTTGAGTCTAGTACTACCTAAATATAGCTATCCTTCTTTCATAAATCAGTTCCCACCAGCATAGAGCAGCAATAGAAATAACTCACAGCTGACAAAACATGCCAGGAAAATTGCTGTTGATAAAACCTTGAACTCTTTTGCTTTCTAGAAGCCTGGTCCAGAACCTGTGTAATGCAAGGTGTCTAGTGGTTTTCACTCCCTGCCAGCCAAAGCTCCTTCTTCCATGACAGGGATCGCAGTGGTAAGAGATGGACTCTTTCAGGTTGCATACAGTGGAAGAAAGAATTTGTCTTTATATCACAGCTAAATCAAGTTGTGGCTGCAAAATCTCCATTTTCTGTGTATAACCCAAACCTCCCTTTTACCATATATATGACAACTCAAGCTAGTTGGCTTTTAAGATCAGGGGACTAGATCAAATCAGCATAACTCAGTTGTTCATGCAGTGCAGCATCTTTTGGTGTGGCTAAGGGCTAGTCTACATCAGATGGGAGGGGAAAGAATGCATATGTGGGCTATTCTAGTATTTTCAGGTTGCAATCCCTACAGCCTCATGATGGAGTTCTCCCAAATGAACAAGCAAGCTTCTGCCAACTGGAGAAACCCTTTCAGAAGGGCATTCATTTCATGATAAGTTGAAGCAAGAGAAGAAAGAGTTCCTGCATCTCTATGTCAGATGTTTTTTTTTTAGACTTTGTCAGTCTTCCCACTGCTGCCCTGTGCTTTGCTGTCTTACACCATGTTGAGTCTGGCAGTTTACCCAGCTGCCCTGTAGTGCACAAGAGTCTAGCTGACCAGTTGCTAACTTGCTGGTTTTGAAAGCTAGCATTTAACTCAAGGCACTCCTCTGGTGGTCACATACACCTAAAAGCTGATTATCCTACTCGGCATCACAGCAAACCTGTATTTTGTAAATGCCTACCACTACTTGGAAACCCTAGATTTCTCTGATATCTGAGAGAATAAATTATTCTCCTTTAAAAGCTGTCATTGCAGCACAAAGAGCTATGAACAACGAGTAAATAAAGTTAGGACAGGGTATTTACCTAGGATACATCTTAGGTAATGTCAAAAAGAAGTGTTGCTTTTAAAACAGCATAGGAGAGAAAGAGGTCTTCTAATAACTGTGCAGGTCCTAATCCTTATCCTGAGATGAGCATTATGGAAAACACTGAGGTACTGGAGATACCAGAATCAGAATTCTGATGAGTTAGAGATGAAAGTCAAAATAATTTTTCAATGAAGGAGCCAAAGAATAACAGAGAGACAGAGAGAAACAGAATGAGTCCCGAGCTCACAGGGATATGGAGGAGACGTGGTAGTAGATGCTACATCAAAGTGCGTGAATAGGTGATCTAAACAAAGACAGATCCTCTGTGCCTGACAAAGGCTGTGTTTTAGGTAGGTGTTAGTGAAAACTCTTTCTGAACCTATTTGGCTCTATCCTTGTATTCTCACATGTATGCTGGAAAGTTCATATCAGCAGCAATTATTTTCCTTCTATTTCCAGATCCCACAGTCCTCAGCTGCATTAGCACTTACCTCTCAGCTGTCCTCTTTCCTTTGGCTGGCATCCAGGGCACTCCTTCTGCACCCTGTATAAGGCTTCATATGACAAAGCAACAGAGGATAAGTTGGAAACCTCAGGATCAGCTGCGGATTAATGAGCCTTTGGCAAAACTTTGTACCTTCTGTTTCAAGTGCCAGGCAAAATCCTTTGATCTTTCCTTATCTACACATTTACATTGAAGCATGGAAATTGAAAGAGCAAACAAATAAATAAAATACCTCAAGTCCACCAAAATAAGAGACCTAGTTGGACAAGTTTTTTCTCCAACAAGGAGAATCTGAGAATAAGTATGTAACACATATGTAAGATGTATGGCTTAATGCACTAACAGAAGGCTCTCATGTGCCACAGGGATGAATGTACTCTAACAGCCTAGGGAAAATGGAATTTTCTTTAGTAGCAAAACTGCAAGTGTTATCTTTTGACGTATACTATAGGTATGTACACTGTATGTTTTATATACACACACATATATGTTTGTTTCCTCCTTCTTACTCATTGAAGGTATGATTTTTCAAAGTTGCCTCAGTGACTTTCCCACTTTAATTTAGTTGAATTACATAACTAATGAAGCTGACAGGATAAGGCCAAATGCTACCCTTGAAATCATTCCCTTCTCTGGGAATTTTGTGTGTTCAGAAGACCAAAGGCTTTTGCAGCAACTGAATCTGCAAGCTGTTTAATCATAGCAGCCTGGTCTGGCCTTTTTCAGGTTGCCATCAGAATGATGCCTGCCCAGCGACTGTTGACAAAGCCTTCAATATATACAGCATATGAAAAAAAAAAAATCCTTGACAGAAGTGGTCCATTCTTCTCCAGATATCTGTGCTGGGCTTTCCCCCAGCACTTTTCTGTTGTTTGGAGTGAGTGCCACCAACTATTATAGGGCAGGTGTTCCATTGAAAACTAGCAGAAATTCTTGATGCCTCTATCTTTCCTGTGACAGGGCCATTTCCAAATCCCAACCAATGACATTGGAGAAACACTGCCGTGATCTGTGACGGTAATAGTTCTAAGATCACTGAGCACTTCCTTCTGACCATCCATCCAGGTGGCTTTAACAGGTATCTGTCCAGAAGGCTTTTTTGCAGAAAAAGTTGGATGCCTTGTGATAGTTCCACTTGGAATAATTTTTCCTGAAGTTGCTTTATTGAGGTGGGAAAACTGAGTGGAAAACCATCAGCTTTGATTAGGAAAGGATAGTAATGTGGTCATGGTAACAGAATCCAATAGAAAGAGAGAAACAAGCAGATTGTGCCTTGCTTGTGGAGGGTACCCTGTAACTATTTGTTTGTACATTCTCTAACCTGCTTTGGCCACAATACCCTCCTGAACAGTTTACATCGTAAATGCAGATGGACTGGATTCATTTCGATAGAAGAGGGTCAGGCATTGTTGGTAGCCCCAAATGAGGGATACCGTCTCATACCCCAAAGGGTGGTGATAAGCAGTAGCGGCGTGAACTTCTGATGGTACCTGCTTCTTAATGTGAGCAGAGCACAGCATTCCTACCTAGGTTTCAGAGTTAACCTTTTTAAAACTGGAAAAACAGTGGTAATGATTTATTCTTTTAATGTGAAATGTCAGAGCACAAAACTGATGCCAGCACTCTTGTGAGTCAGTGGTATTAGAATGAAGTGCAAATCCCCAGGTTATGTTACATTCTTATGTGCCATAAAGATGGGGGAGAAGTGATTCCAGCTTCTGAAGCATCTGGTAATAGCATTTGTGGAGTTTGAATGGGGAACCAAATCCCAGCCTCCTTTACTCATGTGAGTAGTTTTGTGCTGATCTATTCTTAAAATAACCATCAATTCCTGCTCAGTGCTTTCTCCCATAAATTAGTTCCTATGATGTATAACAGCCACTGAAAGAAGAATTGAACAGGGGAAATTAACTTGCTTTTCAGCAACAGAAATTTATCAAGGCCACACTTTTTACTGGGACAAAAACAATTCATTTAAGCCTTGTCAAGATTTCTAATTAAAAATCCTCTGCTCCTGATTGCAACTCGCAAATACTGTGCTTAATTTGAAAGTTAATAATATTTCTGTGCATTTCTGCTACACTCTGCTATTGCAGCTATGACTCTAATCTGATAAAAAGAGCACTGTACCCAAGCCAGCAGTACATGACTTTCCTTGTTTCTGTGTAAAAATGAAGCATACTTTGTAGAAGGGGAATGGGGAGGTTTGACGCTGTATTCATTGTCTGAATTTCAGCTCTATTGTATGAGATAAGAAAGATTTTTCTCCTTTAGGTGTAGGTTAACACATCAGATATTCACAGGCCCGAAAAGTTTTGACTTTTTATTTTGAATCAATCAGCTTGCACCAAGCTACCTGCTGCCTAGCAGGTCTCCCATCTGTACGTGCTTATGTGAACAGCTTGGACCACAGATCACACTAAAGGAAGACCAAGCCTTCAACCAACCATGAGTAGAGCTCAACTCTGTTTTTCATTTGTGAGTTGGAAGAGGTCTCTCCCTTCAAAGTCTTTGGTAGTGTAGATGTTCAGCATGTTCAAGAACCAATTTTCTGTTCTGGCAGAATACAAGTAAGATTATTCTGTTCTGTGTTCAATGATTATGATTTCATAGATAATATGATTTCACAGGTAATTCAAGCCTATAATGCTTTGAATGGATTTTTTTTATGCTCAGTACAACATGAAGTTGAAAAAAAAGCAACTTTCAATCTTCATAAACACACAGCAGTTCATGTTCCTCTACTTATAGAGGACTATTACAATGAAGAACTTGACATGTGACAAATCTCCAATAAGTCAAAACTCAACACCTCTCTTATATGTCCCAAAAATGTTTAACTTTGAAATATTTCATATTCTGTCTTCATTATACATCAATAACATCATGTCCCTACACCATCGCATTGTTGTTTACCAGTTGCATCCTTGCTTATGGTCTGTGAGACAAGAATGTGAACAAGGATGTTTGCTGGAAATACAGTGAGAATTCCATACATTTATTTTTCTGTGTGCTAGTTCATTACCTCAGTAGCCAGTACATTGCTTGAGTTTTTAGGGGATATTGCTTAAAAATAAACTGTTTTAAGGAGAGATCTGATAGAAAAACAGGAGGCATTTTCTGATATTTATTGGGAAGAGTTTCCTAATCATCAGAAACAGAAACAACAGAAGCTGTGAATTTAAAAAATCAGACTAGATGTAAGGTAGGATGTGATTTCTGTGTGATCACAAGGCTATCATAAAGTTTGACCTAAACCATATCTTCCAATATAACAACTGAAAACCAGGCTTGACTTCCCCAATGTGAAAAAAAAAGATGCATGATAAAAGCCTCTTAAAAGACTGACCAGCCTTTCTGTTCTTGGTTTTATATAAGTTGGATATAAACTTCTCCAATGGTCAAAAAGCAGCTAAAGAAATGGCAGTATAGACATTAAGGGGAAAAAGCCCCAGTACAAAGATTTTGTCCTTTTTTTTTTAAGCCAAATTTATATATTATCTGTCCTTGAAGTTTCAGAGGAATTTTATTGTACACCTCTCAGTTGAACCACCTTAGGAATCATTACGAGCAAAGATCAAGTTAAAACTAGGTATTAGTGAGAAATTTTTTTCTTTAATCATTGAAGTCTGGCATAGACACCAATTTATGAACTCAGAGTTGCAATGTACAAATCACTTGACAGATAGGGAAAATAGGTCCTCCCTAGCTAATACTGTTACCTCTCTCTCTGAAAGTCATTAGCAAACAAGATAAGAGCACTTCTCCTCATGTTGTTAGAACCTGGTCTAAAGCCACCAGAGCCAATACTAACCTTTCCAACGGTTTCAGATCAGGCTGTACGTCCTGAGACGGCACTATCTCTTAAGAGTGATGAACTAGGATTCCTCAGCACTGGTGGCAACACGCTGTCACTGGCAAGGTCACATCCACTAGTAACCCAGGCAGTGCTAACAGCCAGCCTGTCTTTAGTGACATAAGAGAAAATCCAGTGGGCTATGTGTTTTTTGCCGTTATCAGTTTGCTCTTAATGAACAGAGAAAGAGAGGTAAAAGAATGAGTCTCTGCTCTGCCACTCTACCTGATATTCTCTGGGGTTTTTTTCCCTCTAATTTAAATACTGTACACCTCATGCGGCAGTTATTTTTACTTATTCAAATTCTAAGACATATTTTTTTCCCACTCTGTAAATGCAAAAAAATAGGTGTCTTGGCCTATTGAGCTGGTATTGTTTTTGTAAATAGGCTGATGTTGGAAGACCACAGTTCAACATTCTGTGTTTTGCTATGTTGTTCTTAGGGATGTAGCTTTGTTAGACAAAGCACAGTTAGACAGATTTTATGAAAAAAAATTATCACTGACAGAAATAGCAGAACTAACTTAGCCAAGAGTATTTACCGAGCGAGCCACAAAGTTCAAAGAATCTGGAAAATGCTCTCCACCTCATAAAACTCATCCATGTCAGTCCAAAGAGGCTGCAGCACAACTCTGCCTCTGGGGATACCTGACCTTGGGGATTCAGATCATGCAGCCCAAACCACACTTGATGCCCTACTCCTCCTCCTAGTATTGACAACTGCTGCTCAGGTGAGCAGCTAAAGGAGAAATAAAGGCAATGCCATTTCTGTAACTTCATATTTTTCTAATCATTAATAATTACTCTTTCACAGAGACAATAAATATCCAAACTTCGTACAGATCTAATTATTGCATATTATTTGACAGGTGGGTTCCGTCCATCCTGACCTAAACTGCAATCATAGGAAATGCACTTCAGAACTCAACAGCCTCACTGAATTCATATTAATCCTGAGGAGCAGGAAAATAAGCAGAACTGCTGCAGAAGGTTCAGAAAGTCTAGAAAGAATTTCATTATCAGTAACAGCTATTGTAAAACATTAAATTAATAAATGCAAACCTTCTTCCTACAGATGAGATCCCGTTAAAAAGAGCTCCAAAAGTCACCACTTCCTCTCCTCTTGCTGTCATGGGGCTGCTGTCACAAATTCGGTTTCTCTGGAGATGCAGGTTTACCTTCTTGCCAGAGATGAAAGACTTATTGATACTGAAACAGATTTAAATAAAATAGTTTTGCTCAAAAACTATATTCAAACTTGCATGTATAAAACCAGCAAAAATACCTAGTTGCCATAAATTTTGTGACAACAACAACAATAACAACAACAACAACAACAATAATAATAATAATAATAATAATAATAATAAATTTTCTGCTTTCAGACTTAAATCTGTATCTAACCACTACTCAGGAGGGCACCAAATGTAAAGAACAAATTAGCCTTATTTCTATATGAAGCAGGTGGTTTCTTCCACCTTTCCTCTGAAACATCTGGTGCTGGCTACATTCAGAGACAAGTTTGTAGAACAGATTGATATGAAGTCTAATTTGGTATGGCTAATCCTTCCGGGACAAATTCCACCATAGTGTGCAGATGTACCGTGACTCTGAAGTCAACAATTTTGCATAATTTATATCATTATTGATTTTTCCCAGGTTGGTTGGATAAGGGTCCTGAGGTTTTATTGGAGTCCTTCTTCTCCTTTTTAAGCAGGACTTTTATGGATTTTAACAAAATAAAAAAAATGTATATGTATACACAAAATTGCGTTTTCTTTAGCATATTAACTCCAGAACGTACAGATGGGTTTTATGTAAGGCTACTGAATTCAAACAGGGAAAAAAATCCCTTGTTTCATCAGATGGTCACATTAGTCATGTCAAGTAGTATGATGCAGTACGGTGTCCAGCAATCTTATATATACACATGCCTATTCTCTAGATCTAACTGCACAGTTGTTGCTCCTTCTCCAGGTGCTGCCAGGATCTACAAATAAAACTGATCGTATTGTCTCCAGTTGTATTACTCGACATAAGGAACACTTCATCACTGAGTGCTTTTGACCACCTGCAGCCTTCCCCAACAGTCAGTTCTTTTCCTTCCTTTCTTGCTTTACAAATGCATACAGAAGTGAATTTAAAGCAGAAGCAGACATTTTTAACCTGGAAACAATTTGAAAGCTTGTGACCCGTGCATAGAGGTAATGCACAGATGGTCCAATAGGTCCTGGGAACAAAGGAAGAAATGAGAGGAATTAATAGCCTTGTCCCCATCCTCCTGTTTTCTGTCTTTTGAAAAGATACCTGTAGACCATTTGATTTCTTTCCCAATGAGAAGTGATTTATTTTTACTCACTGCCCGCTAGAAAAGTTTGTGTTCATGTTTGAATTAGTGAACACTTTTTCTTCCATAAGAATTACAATCCTGTTTCTCACATTGTATTAAATAATCTTTTTTCCAGAACTTGGGAAAGGACTAATGGTCACGAAATTATTTTCTCTGCAAACCTTTGCTTATATGTACATCAGGCAATGACAACACCACAAAAAGGCTGTTGTACAAAGGTAAACTTAAAACATAAAGAGTCTGTCTAGTCAAGCTGCTGACAGACCTCTCATAACTGATAGAAAGCCTCCATGAATTCAATTGCAAGCTGTAGATACAATTAACCTATATTTTACTTTTATTTCTGAATTTAACATGGATTCCTCCATACATCCTGCATACAGCAAACACCAAGTATTCATTACAATCAGTAGAGTGTATTTTATTGCGACCTCTCAGCTGTATCAAGATCTTTCACCCAGCAGAAATCATTCCATGTGAAGGGCCCTTGAGCACAAATTAAATGAAAGTAGACTGAAATTGAGGGAAATTATAGTCATAACGGCCATAGAAATGAAGTCAACTCTTTCTCTGCATGATCACAGCAAACAGTGCAGATGCTCTCTGCTACCAGCATTGATGTAGGTGCCAAAATTTCTTCCTGCTAAAAGAGTTTTAATAAAATGCCTTTATCCTAAAGGGATGTGTCATCAGTACCACCCAAAGACAAAAACAAGCCTTGAAAATACAGGAGAAGCCCAGGAACCAATTTGTTCTACTAGTGCCATTGTAATATAAATGAGTCTAATGACAGACATTACGCTTCAGTTGCAAATAAGAATCCGCAAGTTGCCTGCCTAAGTGATATGTGTGGAATTGTTACTAAGCACACTTAAAGGTCCCCTGCCCCAAGAAGTTTGACAGAATCACATTCTGAGAAAGTCAAAACATATATTTATTAAGGAATTGAATGTTTTCTTTCTCCTTCAGCATAGATTTTGCAGCATATCATTTTTTTCTCTACGAAGCTTATAAAAACAAGTCACAGATCCTACAAAGTAGTAAATCACCAGAATCCAAGTTAGCTTGACAATAGCTAAAAAGCTAAGAACACATAATGGAATCTGCTTGCAAACAACCATCAACTGAAAATACAACATTTTATTATTTATGACCATATAAATCAGAGAGAACTCACTAGCTGGTAAAATGTACTACAGTCAATAAAGGATCATAAAAAGGGCAGAGATATTGTTCTTTTCAGCAGAGGCACCAATTTCAGGGCTCTAAGCCTTTAAACAGAAGATCCAGTTTAGCAGAAATTTTGAGCAGTCTAGGAGAATAAATAGGCCTTTCATGAACACAGAAATCTCTCAGTTTTCCTAAATAAATGAATGCAAAATGCAAAATTCTTTTTTAGGACTCACAGACATAAAGTATACATCACTGAAGGAGCATAGGCCACTTTATTTCAAAGACACCAACAAATAAATAAAAAAAATAATAGAAACTTTAGGAAATGGTCAAGAAATATTTAAGGATACTTCCTCTTTAAAAATACCCTTCACAAACATATCAACTGAAAGAATCCTCCTTAAAGGTTAACTCCTAGTATGTGTTAAATATTAATTTACAGTGCTGACTTCTCAAAGAGAAAAATGAACATAAAAACAAAATATGTTGTCTTAATTGAATTGCTTGCAGGAAACATACCCATTTCCATCAATAAGAAGCAACATGCTCTGGAGATCAGGACAGATGGATGACAGGCAAATGGCGAGAAGTCTGAACCGATCATCTCCAACATCACTTTTAGGATTCCCTTCTCTTTCCATACTGAAACTGTTAAAAGCTGAGGAGTGGGGGGAAATATCAGAAGAGGGGAAACATCTTTTTGCCTATGGAAAAATAAATGCAGAACATACTATCTTTTTTATTTATGGCCTCAGCTATCCATTGATTCAGCAAATATTTGCATATATATAATTTTTTTCCCATTAAAGATTTTGGAAAAATGTAAAGGAAAGTCAAATTATTATTTATCTTATCCTGGCTGAGTCTCTTTCATAGGGAATCATCAGTCTGCTGTAATTGGATCTAACAGTTGCATCCCACACATTTCCAAGCCAGCTGAATCTGGCAAGATTCCAAATACTGTCTTTACTCTGGGTCTCTCCAGCAAATTTCTGAACACAGAAATCCTGTCTGAAGCCCTCTGCAGGGGATCCTTTAGTCCCACTGCCCAGGGCCAGGAATCAGTGGTAAAACTCAAGTCAATTCTGCTGTTAGGCACATTCTCCCAGAATTACCCCTTGCTGTAGCTGTTCTGCTTCATGTAAAAAAAAAAAAAAAAACATTCCGTGGAATTTCCTACAAACATGTACTTTAATTTTAGCTAGTGCTAGAGCATTGCAGTATTTGTAAAAAAAACCCAGAAATAGTCAAAAAAATCTTTCTTTGGAGCATTGATTCCTTCTTTTCCAGAAGTAAGTTGAACATACCTCCTTTACTTTTACAGATATTTCCTCTTTACAGTATTGGAGCACTATCCTTTTTCTTCTTCATCTACTTGAAATTTTCCCATGTCTGCCCTATCTCCCCTTCTTTATCAGCAGCTTAGCAGGGATCACATAAAAATCAGTGATTCTGCTAGTAGAAACCCTTTTGTTCTACCACAGTGGAAACATCCGCTGAGACCTTGACTGGCCTCTTACTGCTTCCCAGATGCATTCACCACTACCATAAAATGTATATTCTTCTCTACATTGAAGGTCACAGTCAAAAATCATGTTCATGAAACAAAGAAGTATTCTTGTCCTGACAGGGGCATATTCCCCACACTGTCACACTATTGCTCCTATCTGTATGTACCAGAGAATCCACAGACTCTGCTGAAGGAGAGCTACTGCAGCCAGGTACAAATAGGCTCCCTCAGCAGAGCCCAGGCTATGTGTTGCACTAACACAACCAGGCTGCCCCCAGTCCCCATGTTAGCTACCTGTGGTACATCTTGGTGATGCTGCCCTAGTGGATTCTGACCATCAAACTACTGTTCCTCTTTGCTTTTGCTAATCTTCATTTATGGGAGCAGAATGTGTACTGGATGCAGTTACAGAAACATCTCTACCTGCGGGCTTGCAATTTAAAACAATCATTTTGTGCTAATGTTTCTTTACGAAGGGTGTCGTCACATACAATAATTCATGAGCACAACAACATAAACACGAAATTAAGGCATAAGGAGTCTCTCTAACATAATGATCCATGAAACAGATAACTTCACAACATACTGTTACAGGCTTTCAGGCTAGAGAACAGATACTCCTTCTTAAAACAAGAAGTCAATACTTATCCCTAGGCTCTTCATTTGTCAATTTTCTTCACAAATCTTTGTGTAGCCATAATGTGGGTCCAGGCTAATTTTAAAACATCTTGTAAACCGAAACTTGTCTCAAGCTGAGCTCTCCAGATCGGGCAGTGAGGTCAACTCACCAAACATGTAAGCCCCCAGCTATATAATCAATCACAAAGTCAGGATTTCAGGCTGTGTGTATTTTAAAGTGTATTTTAAATAAAACAATACTGAAACACTCTTAGCCACCTGACCTGTTGGTACTAATAATAAATAGATCCACTCAGCCAAACCCTGCTGTCACAAAGAGATTCGTGTAAATTAAAATAACCCCTTCTTCCTCTTCTCATCAGTAACCATCTTATAGATCAGCTTATAAGACATAAACCAAAGGGCAAGTCACAAGTAATTAAGGAAGATGTTGTGCATGCTCAGAGGTGGTCACACATGAGATCTGAGAATAAAATTCTGAAAGATTGATCGCACCACAACTCAGAAAACCTGTAATCTTAACATCATAATTTCTTTTCCCTCCCTACTAACAAATCAGTTTCTTAAGATTAAGAATTAAATCTTTGTTTATGTTACATAGAAAGTATTTGCACCCTTCATGTATTATCTTCTGAGCTACACCTTTTCATTAGCTTCTTTCAGATTGCTCAGTATTGGCACTGATTGCCTCCATTCCTTGCTGCTGACTCTCATGACATTTGCCATTAATTTGTTGCCTAAAGAAATCATTCTGGAAACCTCTTGAAATAACTCACTTGTTCAGTGCATAAAATTAGGCACTTCTACAATAAAGGCTGCAGTTTCATCAAACAGCCAAGTTCTAAACAGGATTACTTGAGTCTTGATTTGACACCTTTAGGCTCTACACTGTCATGTATAAGAGTCATTAATAAAGCGAGTATAATTTTTACACCTAGAACAATTCGGGGCTGGGGCTTGCTCTCACGCGGGGTCGGAGGGCATGTTGTGTGCCGGAGAGGTACAGGGGCTGGGGGGGCCGGGCTTTGGGGCTGGGGCTTGCTCTCACGCGGGGTCGGAGGGCATGTTGTGTGCCGGAGAGGTACAGGGGCTGGGGGGGCCGGGCTTTGGGGCTGGGGCTTGCTCTCACGCGGGGTCGGAGGGCATGTTGTGTGCCGGAGAGGTACAGGGGCTGGGGGGGCCGGGCTTTGGGGCTGGGGCTTGCTCTCACGCGGGGTCGGAGGGCATGTTGTGTGCCGGAGAGGTACAGGGGCTGGGGGGGCCGGGCTTTGGGGCTGGGGCTTGCTCTCACGCGGGGTCGGAGGGCATGTTGTGTGCCGGAGAGGTACAGGGGCTGGGGGGGCCGGGCTTTGGGGCTGGGGCTTGCTCTCACGCGGGGTCGGAGGGCATGTTGTGTGCCGGAGAGGTACAGGGGCTGGGGGGGCCGGGCTTTGGGGCTGGGGCTTGCTCTCACGCGGGGTCGGAGGGCATGTTGTGTGCCGGAGAGGTACAGGGGCTGGGGGGGCCGGGCTTTGGGGCTGGGGCTTGCTCTCACGCGGGGTCGGAGGGCATGTTGTGTGCCGGAGAGGTACAGGGGCTGGGGGGGCCGGGCTTTGGGGCTGGGGCTTGCTCTCACGCGGGGTCGGAGGGCATGTTGTGTGCCGGAGAGGTACAGGGGCTGGGGGGGCCGGGCTTTGGGGCTGGGGCTTGCTCTCACGCGGGGTCGGAGGGCATGTTGTGTGCCGGAGAGGTACAGGGGCTGGGGGGGGCCGGGCTTTGGGGCTGGGGCTTGCTCTCACGCGGGGTCGGAGGGCATGTTGTGTGCCGGAGAGGTACAGGGGCTGGGGGGCCGGGCTTTGGGGCTGGGGCTTGCTCTCACGCGGGGTCGGAGGGCATGTTGTGTGCCGGAGAGGTACAGGGGCTGGGGGGGCCGGGCTTTGGGGCTGGGGCTTGCTCTCACGCGGGGTCGGAGGGCATGTTGTGTGCCGGAGAGGTACAGGGGCTGGGGGGGCCGGGCTTTGGGGCTGGGGCTTGCTCTCACGCGGGGTCGGAGGGCATGTTGTGTGCCGGAGAGGTACAGGGGCTGGGGGGGCCGGGCTTTGGGGCTGGGGCTTGCTCTCACGCGGGGTCGGAGGGCATGTTGTGTGCCGCGCGCGCTCCGCGCGCGCGGTTTAGTCTCAAGGTGCAGTCTCAACAGGAGAGGGGAGAGAGAAAGTGGGGGAGCCTTGCCAGCACTTGCTACACACCTATGGAGGAGGACAGAGCAGCCTCGGAGCACACAGAGGTTTGCCGTTTCAGGTCTGGGGGGAAGGGGGAGGGGGGGTTCCGGGGAAGGGAGTGGGGAAGAGAGGGGAGGGGTATCGAGCAGGCCATGGGGGGCTTCTAATTGACGGGGGGGGAAGCAGGGCACTCCTGTATGAAATGTAACAGATGTGCAGTGCACCTGCAAATACCTGGTAACACAGTGGAGGAAGGACATGGTCAGGGAGAATAGTGGGGTTCCTTCAGAGTGATGGGGGTCCCAGCCAAGCTGGGAACTTGAAAAGCACCTCAGACTTGGATGGGTACAAGGGCCAAAACACCTGGTCAGTTTGTTTTTCTGTTTGTTTTTGGCTCATCTGCTGCGACTGCCCAGGTTCAGCATGTTCCAGATAAGTTTGCTCTGCTCTGTTACGTCCTGTAAAGGGTGGGCAGGACAAAGGGCTGTTCCTGGGTATCTCCTTATGACTGTATATAAATAGGTGATAGTAAAACAGAAAATCAAAAACCTGCCCAAACCATTCTAACAGGAACATAGCCTGTATGTCCCTGTGTGGTTTTGGGCTATGCTGGCGATGGTACATGCCTTCGGTAGGGCCGCCCATGCCAGACAGGTCAAAACAGCAGGGCCAGATACAATAAATCTACGGGCAGGATGAGCTCGTTAGCCTCCTGGCAGTCATCCTAGGAGAAGGACAACTCTAATCTCAAACCCGGGCAGATGGAGCTCGCTTAGCCCTGTAAGGCCATCCATCTAAGAGAAGGTCACTCTAACCAAACCTACGTCCTGAGGATTTCGCTGCCACCGTCCAAGCTCGCTCGGCCCTGGTAGATGAACCTCAGGATTAAAGGGTGGGTTCAGTTCCGCGCATACTGCATCTCACCTAAAAAATCCATTGCGCAGGCTTGAAGGCTTTACCCACATGCAAAAAGTCCTGTAGCGACGGACGAGGGTCGAAACGGCAGGTGAAAGATGCACTGGGAGCCGCAGACTCAACTCCGCATGCAGGCGGTTCAGGATATTGGTCATTTGAGACTGACCGGAGTTGACAGTCTCTTGGGGCAGCACCCTGAACGACCAAGCAGCCTTTTCAAGGACAGCACTGCTTGCTCCACTCGGAGAGGGGCCTAGAAAAGGTGGCCTAAACAAAGCTCATCTCCACTTTCACCCGGTTGGTTAACCGCAGACCAACGGGCATCTTCCTCAAATGCGGTCGCACAAAGAGTAAAAGACAAAGGCATGCACCTGCCTCCAAAGGTGTACCTAAATTAACTATAGCATGTTGGAACATCAGAACCATGCTTGATTCTACGGATAGTGGACGTCCTGAGCGGCGTTCTGCCCTAATTGCCCATGAGCTGGCTCGTCTCAACATCGACATAGCTGCCCTCAGTGAAGTTCGCCTTCACGAGGAAGGAAGCCTCAGAGAACATGGTGCTGGTTACACACTCTTCTGGTCAGGTAAGCCCAGAACCGAAAAACATCTCTCAGGTGTCGGCTTCATGATCAAAAACTCTATTCTTCCCAAACTCGAAAATCTGCCAACAGGTCACTCTGACCGCATTATCTCCCTACGCCTTCCACTCCACAACAACCAACACGTCGTCCTCTTTAGTATATATGCCCCAACTCTCCAAGCTGACCCTGCCGAAAAGGACAAATTTTATGCTGACCTGCGCCACCTTACCCAAAAAGTGCCCGCAGATGATAAGATCATTATCCTTGGTGATTTCAACGCCAGAGTAGGTAAGAATTTTGATGCCTGGAAAGGAATATTAGGCAAACATGGTGTTGGTAACTGCAACGATAATGGTCGACTCCTGCTAGAATTCTGTGCAGAGCAACAGCTCACCATCACTAATACTATCTTTCAGCAGAAAGATAGTCTGAAGACAACCTGGATGCACCCCAGATCTAAGCATTGGCATCTCATCGATTATGTCCTGGTGCGACGGAGAGATGTTCGCGATGTCCTCCATACCCGCGTGATGCCCAGTGCAGAATGCCAGACAGACCATCGGCTTGTGCGCTGCAAACTCAGCTTCAATCTTAAATTCAAACCCAAAATGGGCAACATCACAAGGAGAAAACTCCAAGTTAACAATCTCCAATCAGCCACAGTAAGAGAGAGATTCCAGGCAAACCTTCAAACTAGGCTTGAAGACCGTTCCACAGTTTCTGCAGATTCCTCTCCTGAAACTACCTGGCAGCATATTAAAAACAGCATTCTGCAATCCTCCGAAGAATCCTTAGGGTTCTCCCTCAAGAAGAACAAGGACTGGTTTGACGAAAACAATCAAGAAATCCAGGACTTGTTGAGGAAGAAGAGAACCGCCCACCAAGCACACCTTGCACTGCCATCCTGTCACGCAAGAAAAACAGCCTTTCGTCTCGCATGCAGCAAGCTCCAACAGAAACTCCGTGACATCCAGAACAAGTGGTGGATCGATCTAGCTGAAAAAACTCAATTATGCGCAGATATGGGTGATCACAAAGGTTTCTATGAAGCCTTGAAGACAGCATACGGGCCTACATACCAGGTTCAAAGCCCTCTACTCAGTGCTGATGGCCAAACGCTTCTAACAGATAAAACCTCCATTCTGAATCGATGGTCTGAACACTTTCAAACTCTTTTCAGTACCAACCGTGTGGTCCAAGACTCAGCAATTCAGTCCATCACACAACAACCAGTAAAGTATGAATTGGATACAGCCCCCACTTTAGAAGAAACCCTCATGGCCATACAGCAGGTAAAAATCGGCAAGGCAGCTGGGGTTGATGGAATTCCACCTGAAGTCTGGAAACATGGGGGCCTTGCACTCCACACCAAATTTCACGAGTTTGTGGTGCGCTGCTGGGAGCTCGGTGAACTACCATCAGACCTTCGTGATGCTGTCATCATCACTTTGTATAAGAAGAAAGGTATTAAATCTGACTGCTCAAACTACCGTGGTATTACTCTGCTCTCCATTGCTGGCAAAATCCTGGCAAGAATACTCTTGAACAGACTAATACCCACTATAGCTGAAGGGATCCTACCTGAAAGTCAGTGTGGTTTCAGAGCCAACAGAAGCACCACAGACATGGTATTTGTTCTCAGACAACTGCAAGAGAAATGTAGGGAACAGAACAAAGGTCTTTATGTAACCTTTGTCGACCTCACCAAGGCTTTTGATACTGTGAGCAGAAAAGGTCTATGGCAGATTTTGGAACGTTTAGGTTGTCCCCCCAAGTTCCTTAAAATGATCATCTCACTTCATGAGGATCAGCACGGCCAAGTCAGGTATGGCAACACACTTTCTGAGCCCTTTTTAATTAAGAATGGTGTGAAACAAGGCTGCGTTCTCGCTCCTACCTTATTCACAATCTTTTTCAGCATGATGCTCCAAAGGGCCACAGCAGACCTCGACGATCAGGACGGTATCTACATTCGATATCGTACTGATGGAAGCCTGTTCAATCTAAGGCGTCTGAAGGCCCACACCAAGACCCTAAACCATCTTGTTCGGGAGCTGCTTTATGCTGATGATGCCGCCCTTGTTGCCCACACAGAAGCAGCTCTGCAACATTTAACATCCTGCTTTGCAGATGCTGCTGAGCTCTTTGGGCTGGAAGTCAGCCTAAAGAAGACAGAGGTTCTCCATCAACCTGCACCTCAGGAAGTCTTCCATCATCCCCATATCACCATTGGCGAATCAGAGCTCAAATCAGTCCAACAGTTTAATTACCTAGGTAGCCTCATCTCCTCGGATGGCAAGATTGACGGGGAGATAGACAACAGGTTGGCAAAGGCATACAGTGCTTTCGGAAAACTCCACAAAAGAGTATGGCGTAATAAACACTTGAAGAAAAGCACAAAGATCAGTGTTTACAAAGCCATAGTGCTGTCTACTCTCTTGTATGGTTCCGAATCATGGGTCATCTACCGCCACCACCTGCGTCTCCTAGAACGCTTCCATCAGCGCTGCCTCCGTACAATCTTAAACATCCACTGGTCAGATTATGTGACCAATACATCTGTTCTTGAGCAAGCAGCAGTCACAAGTGTAGAGGCCATGCTGATGAGAACACAGCTGCGTTGGGCAGGGCACGTCTCAAGGATGAAGGACCACCGCCTCCCTAAGATCTTGCTCTATGGTGAACTTGCCACTGGCTGCCGCAAGAGAGGAGCCCCGAAGAAAAGATACAAGGACTCCCTGAAACAACATCTCAGCCTTGGCCATATTGATCACCATAATTGGTCCACTCTGGCCTCAAATCGGGAGGCTTGGAGACACAGCATCTATAACGCAGCGGAAGCCTTTGAGAACACACGCAGGATCTCTCTCGAGGAGAAAAGGCAACGCAGGAAGAACCGTGTCTTGCTGAATACTTCATCTAAGGAGTCTTTCTGTTGTGCCTTTTGCAACCGGATATGTCTGTCACGTATTGGCCTCATAAGTCACCAACGTGCCTGTAACAAATGTGGATAAAGCCTTCCCAAATCTTCGTTCGCGAAGCCCAGCCATGATGATGGAGAACAATTCACTCTTCAGTTGGGAAAAAAGCATACCAATTTATTTGAGCTAAATTCCTAAGAAACCCTGGAAAAAAAGGGCCAAGTAGCAAAAAAAAAAAAAAAAATTCAGCACAAGACCAAAGAAAGTAAAGTAGAACAGGTTTTTGATCTTATCCTCTAGACAACTGTTGACCTACAGCAAAACAAATTATAATCACTTCTAACTAATCAGATTGCTGCCTTTTGCAGTCTTACTCTTTATCTGTGGAAATAAAATGATTTGATGTAATACTGGATTCCTGATTGTGGTCACCTTATCCCACAACTTCAGAAAGAATACAGCAGCATTTTTTTCATATGCAATCAAAGAAGCAGTATTATCTGGGAATAAATGTTTACCTTTACCTTAGGACAGGAGAAATTTCACTCTGCCTTGTCCACAGTAGAATTAGTAAATTCCTTCAGCTATCTGAGAAGCTTTGTTAGCTGACCAAAGGACAGTTTACAATTTTCTTAAATGGAGTACAAACTTATTATGCAGTTTCCTTAGACTATCTATAATGTTAACAGACTACCGAGTAAGGGCACTAATATGCCAAGTACTTCAATTTTGGAGATGGGGTATACGAGGCGTCAGAGAGAAATTATATCTATTCAGGTATTGGTATCTTTTCATTCCAAGAAGCTGTTGAAAGGATCCTGTCAACATTTTTACTTGGAATGAATTTCAGCCTCTTCTCTCTCCTGAAGCACTGGGGTTTTTTTCTGGGGAATAGGAAGAACAGGTCTATAAAAGTCCTTCCAGGCTGAACAGCAAAAACAGCAGCTGCAGGAGGTATGAGTGGCTTTTTGGCAGAAAAGCATCCTGTCATACATCAGACCCACACTCATTAGTATTAGTGAGCATTGCTGTAGTCAGAATTAACTGTTATGCACAGGGCTCAAGAATATTTTAGCCCCAAACAATGAGAAAGCATATGTATTTTTACACTAGAAGTAATGGTGGCATCAGCTCAGCTGCAATTCTAACTCTTTTGAACAGCATGCAAAACTAATGCCCTCCTGTTAGTTAATTTGAAGACTTCCAAAATATTAAATAGAAAATATAACACAGTCTTGTAAAGGGACAAAAGAAAGAAAAAACTGATGTGAAATAAAAATAAAAAAGCATCATTATTTGGACCTATTTCTGCACAGGACTGAGCACAGACTGAACATTAACATTAAGCATTACTAAGCATTAAGAAGTCTCATTACCATTCAGGTAACATCTAACAGAATCAGGTCTTTTATGAGGAGATAGTAGCTACGGAAAAGGTCATAGTAGGATTTTTAATCTGTACATCTCAGAGAACCACAGGAAAAGTGCTAGTATCATTATGCCCGTTTTACAGACTAAGAAATTGAGGCAAAAATGCTTAAAAAAATCTTCATCAAGACTTGACAAGCTACTATCAGAGTTAAAAACAGAATCCAGTTCTCTAAAAATCGTCATCTAGTCTAGTCACGAGCTTTCCAGGAGACAGTTGTTCTTGGACAATGATAAAGACCTGACTTTTCAGTGGTGGAGTCAGCAAGGGAAACAAACACTTAAAGCCTACAGAAAAAAAAGCTCTTATTTTTTTCCTTCTTGTAGCCAACACAGTCACCAGATCAATAAGCAGCCTGGAGTGCTAAGACCCTGTTTCTTGGCCTGATTTCAGATGGCGTTACAGACAAACAAATCCAGACAAACAAACCCAGGCAGAAAAGTTGTATGCACAGGACAAGTTATAGGAGAAAGACATAATAGCAAGATGAATTATTAATTTCAAAATATTTAAAATTGTAACATCCCTTTAAATATAAACAACTTCCTACATAGTCTTGACAGTATTCTCATTAAATGCCAATAGACGGTTCTTTAATAAACAGAACTTTAAAAATTAATCACA
This sequence comes from Chiroxiphia lanceolata, assembly GCF_009829145.1. Classification (NCBI taxonomy): domain Eukaryota; kingdom Metazoa; phylum Chordata; class Aves; order Passeriformes; family Pipridae; genus Chiroxiphia; species Chiroxiphia lanceolata. The sequence goes on along the minus strand of NC_045637.1, from coordinate 113,961,495 downwards.
TTTATGTACATTGAGATGTCATGAGTAACAGTGTTTTGCAACTTAGGAATGAGGATAATCTTTTTTTTATATGGCATTGACACCTCCTTCTTGGCGTTGAACAACACTTTATAATACCTTACATTATAATTTTTTTTATTTTGTATCAAAATTTGCAGTTATTCTATAAGTTTTAAATGTTGTATAATTGTCCTTTATGAGGATGCAAGAAAGTGTCTTCAGATTCACCTTTTTTTAACATATGCAGAACAATCAGTATTTTGTGTGCCATAACAATGACAAACCTCAGGTATTTTTCTTCCAAGACAGAAGTGATATACCACTCGCCACATTAGAAATGTAAACATTTGGGTTGAAGAGAAGAACTATAACCAAGTAATGTTCTCAGAAGCTCACATTTCTCATTATTACTGTTTAATCCTTCTCTAGGTGCATAGACCATAATCTGTTTCAAGCAAAGCTGCTGGTAATGCTGAAGTAATGGTTAATTAAATATGTTGTTCTAAAACACTTTGAAATCCTTCAGTCAGAGGCACCATGCAATTTCAAAAACTATTACATCCAAAAATCACTGTTAACAGCTACTATAATAATATAAATTACATTAATACAGGTGGCAGGCCTACAGGTGGAAATAAACTTGAATTTCAGAGGAGTCCTAAAATGAGATTCTAGAGTTGGGACAGAGGCAAATGACTCAGCCATTAAAAATGCAGTACTGTCTCAGCTATTCTTTTCTTTAGAACAAATTCTTGCAGTCATACTATGGGGTACATCTCAATTCTGACACAAAAGAAACAAAGTCAACAGCTGTTTATCACTGCTATTCGCACACTTCCAAGCTCATCATAGCCACTCGCTGGGGAAACCACATGATTTCTGCACATTCATGGTATCCAAACTGGAAATAATAGCAGGGTAAAACAAAAGGGTTTAAATGAGTTTTATATTTGGAAATACCAAGGGAAAGAAAATGAGATGAGAACCAAGTTATTTACTTAGGTACAAAAGGATGTGTACAGAGATCCAATTTTAGCAATAAGGTAGGTTACTAACATTGGTTGTGAAGAAAAGCAGACAAGCGTATCGTGCAAGCTCTGCAGTTTAGTGGCAATGTTGGTTTTAATATAACAATGATTAATTACCTGATTTAATTATTAGTAGCTACCTTGAATGCAGGGCTACAGCACAAACATGAACCAGAGGGATAAAATTTCCAATTTCTTTACATCTACAGGTTCTAAGTTTGTCTACTGTGGAGTTTTTACACAATGGCGACACAAGTGTTATTGCTAGCTGTGACAATAACCAGATCAAATAATTTATTTGCTCATCTAGATTTTAAAAACTGGCAAAACACAAGTTTAATAATAACTATCAAATAAGGTACATCAGTGCAAACTCCTAGAGGTCTGTGCACACGCACTGTGATGTAAAGTAAGGTACATATTGAGAGGTGTACTAAACTGATAAAAGGATTAAAAGAATGTAACTTAATTTGGGTATGTGCATGTCAGCAGAGGAAAATAGCTCCCATCTAATTTAGGCTAACATTTTAAAGGGATTTTCTCAGGTACACAAAATAGTCTGTCTGGAAACTCTCAGAAATTGCCACACAGACAAATTACAATAAGGTAACCAGCTACTGCATATCATCTGACCCATGGCTGCAGTCCATGTCAGTTTTCTTGTAGCAAGTAGTGACATAATAAAAGCCTGGCCATCTTTCCATGAAGCCTAAACCAATTCACATAATTTCTCATCTGCCTTGGACAGATGCACAGTCACTGTGGATCAGCTGATGTGCGATATCTTGTCAAGGTGCAGCATTGGATAAGGAACCGGAGAACAGAATAAAATTGGTCTGGCCTTGCACAAGAAAAATAGATAAATGACCAAACTAAAAATGGTATGAACTGCTTTTTGTTCCAATTGCTGCCTTTTTCAGGGACCTATGTTGGCATAAACTAACTGATACTGGTGCAAATTTTCTTTACCTAGATGGAAAACTACAGAAACATCTATAAAATGTAGCACCAGTTTAAATAAGGGTGCATTTAAAATTACTGAATGTAACTCAGTTCAAACCACTACATTTAAACTGGGTTTATTTTAATTTGCCTTAAATTGATTGGGAATGTGTTTAAATTAAACCAATGTATTCTTAAATCAGCATTCTGGTTCAGAATACCACAACTACACAGACTTTTTCACCTGTAAGGTTATTTTGAAATACTTTCTAACCTTCTCATCAGATAGGCCAAAATTAATACTGGTAAAGGTAGTGGAAGGTCCAAGTAAGAGCTCCATTTGTTGCCAAGTTCTCAACTGCATTAGCCTTTTGCACCTGCAAATGACCCAAAAGTGGAAATATTTGCATATGCAAGATTATTATTAATATCTGGCTGAACTTTAATTGTACCTGAGGAAATAGTCTCAGGAAACCCAGAAAGAGTTAATTATTATCCGAGGAAGAAATTAAGTATTTCCTCAGATTTAGCAATCCAAATTAAAAATATAAAACCTTTTGCCCCACAGACTCAAGGACTACAGCTAATTAGACCGAATCATAATGCTCCTTTAAAGCAATATATATTAAAAGAAGTGTATTTAAAAGACTAGGAAAAACCTCAATATAAAGTAAGAAAATCTGTAAATTGTTCATGATTCTGCAAATCAGTATCAAAGGATTTACTGTCATCCTCTTTTAACGTCAAACTGCATAAAAGAGAATTTCTCTACGTGTTTTGATGCAGGAACATCTCAAAAGAGATTTACCAGGTTTATTGCTTTGGTTGGAAGTGCCAAAATATACAGAAAAAATATTGCTGTCCAAGATGTCCAATTTTATTTCTAAATAAAGAACTAATAGCCTGAGTTTCATCTATTACAGGAATCCCAATGGTTTGGGAATCACTCACACTAAAACAACAGAGCAAAACATCTCAGGATACACACAAGGAATAAACAAGGCCTTGATCCAGGAAACTGCTCCCTGTTGAGACTACTTGATATCAATTAGATTCAGGATTGACATGGGACATGGCTTATTCAGAGAAGTTTGCAAGACTGAGGCCAAAAATCTAAAAGAAAACTTTAACAGAAATTCTTCTCACTGCAACAAAAAGCCCCTTCTGCCTCTTTTTAGTTTTCTATTTTTGTTGTTCCTTCTATATCTCATAGTAAGATATTAGGAATCTCAAGGTTAATTTTATTCTTAAAATTTTTCATTAGTAAAAAGGGATATTATAAAATTACCAAAACATTTGAAATAAATAATTTCACACTACTAATATTCAGCAATTACATCATAGGTGGACACAATGTTTCTAAAGGGCTAAGAAATTTTGTGGGGAGGCATTCCACAAAAGTCAGCTCATAAGTTCCTCTCCTCTCCTAGTGGCAAACTTCCAAACATCTTCCATTTTCATTAAAAAGTTTCTCACTTCATCCTTGTGAGTATAGGGATTGTAAACCAGTAGTAATGGAGAAAGGTCATTCTGAGCTGTTGTAATTCAAGTGCTGGCACAGGTTCTAAAATAAAGCAACCTTCTCAGTACTATGACAAAGACTGAACCTTCAACATTTCTGATTTAGCTGCTCTTGAAGTTATTGCTGATGCACAAAGTTAGTTATTCTCAACAATTCATACTACCCTTGGAAAATTTGCAAAGAAAATTGAGGTATGTCCCACTGTACTTAAAAATTCACAATATATCTACAGTTTCAATCCATTAGCTTAACAAAATTTAATTTATTCAAAAAAAGTCTGCTTCACCATAGAGCTTCTATGATTCTCCTATTTTCACTGCATAAAGTGAAATGCAAAAGGCAGACACTTATCCCAGCAGGAAACAGCACTGGGATATTTCATGGCTTTGTAAAGTTTTAAATCAAAGGAGACCATGAGACCGTCCCATCTACTTAAGATACATCATAATCTATTATGTTTCTTCTGGTCACCTCTGCACTGAGCCTCCTCTAACCGTGTTCGTTGAATGCCTGTCTACCAAAGTAGACACCTGGGGTTTTGCATCAGTCATCACTGATTAAACTGTGGTCTCTGTGGCCCCTGCTGCAGTTGCAAATGAATCCTGGGCATACAAAACAGCATAGTCTTGTGTGGCACTCTCTGCCAGGGCACTTCACACACGTTCCAATTCTTTGTGTTCATGTGTGAAGACAAGGCTGATGTAAGGACATCTCTCACAGTTCATGGCACTTGATGATTCTGACAGTAAGAGTGGCAGGTGTATTGTGGTGTAATGACAAAATCTGAAAAGACAGTTATTCTCCCTCTGCTGGTGTAGATTCCATTCTGGGTGACTGGCCATTAGACTCTTTCCTGAAAGGCAGGTGTATGGTGTTCCAGGACTATCAGTCCAAAAATGACTGGAGGACTGGTACAACCCTAGCATCTGCTCAGGCAGGAATAACTACACAAGAGGTTTTTTACAGAAATCAGAGGGTTCCTTTACTTTATGCCTATGCAGATGCCTGAAACTAGGACACTTGTAAAGTCATTTATCTGTACTATAGCTCCAGCACAACTGAGACTAGCAGCTGGCTTCAGGTAATCATAGGCAATACTTCACCGTCTGCTCTTCCTCTGTGATTTGACCCATAACTGATAAAGCCCTTTCTTCAGTTTGAACTTTCCTGCATCCCTGACACAACTGGAGCCTGGATTAGGGTGTATATTAACATACTTGTAGGCCTTTGAAAATGACAGCTGCTACCCTTTCGCAATCCATTTAGCTGATGTAATTAATCATGACCAGCATAACAACACAGGTATGGCCATGCAGAGGATATGTTCACCAACTGTAGGTGAAAATGGATCAATATGATCACAGTTGTCAAAACCAAAGTTATTCAACTTATTCCTGAGGAAGCCGGATGGAATTTAATGAGGTGATGTAGATGTAGTCACTCTTGAATGAGAACACGAGGAGACACACCAAGGGCATACTTGTCAAGTGTGAAAGAAGTGAATCTCCCATGGGAGAAAAGAAGAAGCCCTGATGCTGAATTAAAAAAAATAGGTAAAAGCACAGATGTCCAGAAAAAGAGTCCCATGTGATTCCTTCAACCAATGAAGCCTTTCAGTGATAAGACAGAGAACAGCAAAAAAGTAGAACTACCTTATAGTTTCACTTTCTAGTTCTCATTTGCAACACTGCAACTGCACTGCCTGCAAACACAACTAGGAGACCTTTCTTCCTCTTTATTTTTTTCCTGAGGTCAGTCATTTCTGCCTTTCCTTGAGGTGCCACAGGATTCTAAATCTCAAGGAAGAATTTAGTCAGCATAAAAGAAAGAAGGGGGAAGAAAAGGCAAACAAGTCAAATCAAACAAGTGAAGGATTCTATAGCACCAATATCAAAGCAGCAAAAGCCACAATGGCTGAGAACCTGAGGCTGATGTGATTTACTTGCATGCCTTAGGACATTCAGTTCCACATAATCCACTGTCAAAGTCAATTATATATATTACAGTATCTGCTACTGGAACGTATCCAATTCATTCAGAAGAAAACATCAAATGCTGCCTGTAAGGTACATGAGCACTTAATGACAAGGATTTATACCAAGATACAATCAAAACGAACAAGCTGTACAAAAGAGCAAACCAAAGCTAGGTTGCTTGTGTCTCTCTGTTTTTAATATCTGCACTTGATTTCTCAAGGGATTATTTTAAACTAACTTTCCTCAAACATAACAGTATCAGGAAACAAAGGACCAAAGATTTTTTTTTTTAACACTAGCCCATAAAATTACTTTCCTAAGTCTATGCTAATATATCAAACCAGACATAATTATTAGATTTTTCAAACACTCAGAGCCAGGCACCTTCTGTTGAAATCAGTAACACCATCTATCTCTCACCACATGACTTTACCACTACTGTGAGGATGATCCACTCTTGACTGTGATGAAGTAGTGCTATTTGAAGAAGGGAACTGTGCTGGTAGGCATAGAGAAATGCTTTGAAGCATATGAAATCAAAGCACAGTCTCTTTTTGTCAAAGATATACAGGTAGAACTGTTTATTTAGGACTGGAACTGCTCCATGCATCTTTCCCTATTTTTAGGGCAGACAGTGAATAACAATTTTTACTATATCTGCTTGGGTCAGAAACACCATCCCATTCTGGCAAAAGAGGACTTTGGCCACATTTATTTCTGTCTTTGACCTTTCTTGACTTCTGTGCAATCTCCATGTATTTCAGCATAAAGCCTCTAACATTTCAGAAATTCCAGCTAGCACAGAGCAGAGCAGAATCTGCCCTCTAAAACACATGCTTCTGTAAGCACATCAAATCCATTCTCCTCGCCTGAAAGTGGCTTCTCAACAGGCAACAAATGAAGTTCTAGTTCTACCACATGTCAGGCTGTCTAAAAGATCAGCAAAACCTCCAAAATTAACACTATGTTCAACATAAACCCATGGTCCAAGGTTGCACTGTGGGAGTAGTCCAAACCTCAATATACAAGTGCAAGTTGACTTTGTCTCACCTTCTCTTCCTCATTAACACACAAGAGTAGGAATATAGCCGAAATGTATCCAATGCCCTGACATGGGACCAGCAGGCATAAAGGCCACAACAGGCATAAAAGCCATACCACGTGGGTGGGAAAAGACTAGGGGATTGCTTAGCACACCCTCATCTAGTGTATAAACTCAACAGAAGTAAGCAGAGGTAAATGGTTGGACTCGATGGTCTGAAAGGTCTTTCCCGACCTTAGTGATTCTGTGATTCTGTGACATTTGCTAGGAGGTGTACAGAAGTGCACTCATTACAGAAAAGAATCATTCAACCCCACTGGAAAAATCAGAAGGTAAGATAGGAGACTGGATCAGATTTTCATTTTTAACTTCCAGCACCTCAAGGAGCCAGGTCTGGACACTGATGATGCACAGATGCAAGAGTAGCTTGTGGGAAGATGGTTTACCAGATACGCTTTGCTAGCAGACAAAGTGCTGTGGCACAGCCAGGCTCAGGGAAAACAAAGCCCACAAGAACAGAGAGAATCCTCCAAAGTGATATTCCAAGCAGCTGTGGATATCTCTTATGAAGAAAAATTATGCTTCCACTCCTCCTGTAGAAAACAGATGCAAGATTTGTTTCCAGGCCTTTCATTTGCCTCCTCCTGAGTATGTCAATAACTTGTTTCTGTATTTCTCACTTCCCTTTAACAGGAGGATTCCACTGAAAATTGTGATAGCACAAGAGACTAGTTTTAGTCCACCTTTTTAGTACAGTAAAAATCTTTCTACACTATGTAATTTCATTTGCTACAATGAATCATCATAAAGTCAGTTGAAGTTCAAGATAACATATCTTAAGAACCTTAACAGAGAAAAAGAAATGGTATCTACCTAATTATACATCAAAGAGTACTTTTGGAATAAATTCTGTTATCTGCAATGTTAGAATTTTTTTAAGTGTTCTACTTCAGTAATAAGAACAGTACTGCTTGAATTAACTATTCTGCATAACTGTGCTCAAATATCAGTGGTGTCCAAATGTACTTTTACATGTCCACTCTATTATTATCGTTAGAGTTTCTCATTTCAGATTTCCTACAAAAAAAATTCAATTCCTAATGCAGAAGTACTTTCACTGTGGTCCTTTGTAATAACTTCAGTCTTGTCACAGTTCAGCATAATATTTTATAAAGCTTTCTTTTGAGTTAAAGGGCATGAAGTTCCAATAATACCAGTAATGTATATTGCATTTGCATTGCAGTTTTCAATTATTTTCACATTTTTATTATCATTTTCTGCACAAAAATGTTTATATGGGGGCAGTATCATTTTCCACACAAGAATGTATCTAATTCTGACATCCATCTGTCTGGAAATTTTTTTTATTATATTTGTCACAGCATGTTTAGAGGTAAACGTACTCTGCGACATTTCAGGATATAACAGCATTTTCTCATGCACACTAATGAAAGTCCTAAAAATCTCCTATACTGTGTTGAAAATATGCCCTAAATCATAGATATTATGTTTTTCAAGGTATTTGGAATATTCTTGTTAATTTTCATTAATCAAAGTTGATCAGAGTTGAGATTGGAAGGGAACTCTGGAGGTGACCTTGTCCAAGCCCCTAACACAAGCAGGGCCACCTAGAGTTTGTTGCCAAGGACCACATCCAGATGGTTTGTGACTATCTCCAAAGTGGGAGACTCCATAACTTCCCCGGGCAACCTGTGCCAGTGCTCAGTCAGCCTCACTGTGAAAAAGTGTTTCCTGATGTTCAGAGGGAAACTCCTGTATTTCAGTTTGTGCCCATTAGCCCTGATCTTGTCACTGGGCACCACTGTAAAGGTCCTGAGTCTGTCCTCTTTGCACTTTCCCTTCAGTTATTTGTATACATTGGTGAGATCCCCCTGAGCCTTCTCTTCTCTGGGCTGAACAGTGTCAGGTCTCTCAGCCTTCACTCATAGGAGAGATGCTCCATTCATAAATAGTTTTCATGACACTTCATTTGATTCTCCTCAGTCTGTCCATGCCTCTCTTGTACTGGGGAGCCCAGGACTGGATGCAGTACTCTTGGTGTGGCCTCACCAGTGCTGAGTAGAGAGGAAGGATCACGTCCCTTGACCTGTCTAATGCATCCCAACAATACATTGGCCTTTTTTTGCTGCAAGGGCGCATAGCTGGCTCATGTTCAATTTGGATACCATCAGCATTCCCAGGCCTTTTTCTTCCAAGCTGCTTTCCAGCTGGGTGGGTCCCAGCATTTTTCGGTTGTTCAGCCCCACATTCAAAATTAGCCAGAAGTGTGCCCTCACAGAAAAACAAAACAAAACAAAACAAAACAAACAGAAAAAAGCCCACCAAAAACACAGTTACAGTATCTTGTGCTGAATTAGGGTGTTGCCAGCAGGTCAAGAGAAATATAAACACTTGAATGGAGGTTATTGGATCCAGTATTAATTACTGGGGTACGTTGCTTGTTACTGACCTCCAACTAGATTTTGTGCCACTGACCACAACCTTCTGGGCTCAGCTGTTCACTCAGTTTTTAATCCCCCTCACTGCCTGCTCATTTATCCCACACTTCAGCTTCCCTGTGAGCATCTTTGGGAAGGCAGTGCTGAATGCCTCACTGAAGTCAAAGTATACAATATCTGCTGCTCTTAAATTTATGGGAACCATGATTCCTCTCATATTCTTTCATTGTTTATTAACACATCAATATTCCTGATGTGCTGTGGTTAACATTTGTAATGGAGTGTAGGTTAGACATTTGGCATTTATCAATTGGTTCATTGCTCCTGAAATGACCAATACATTACTGCTTTCACACTTGACCAGGAATCAGTCTTTAATGCTGGGAAGAGAAAGAAAGTAAAACAGAGAAGCAACCAAGATAATGTTCTCTTTTTTTATTTTGTTAACCTTTTTTCTTTATAAATTCGCTTCTTTGAGGTAGCCTTGAGGATGTGTCTATGAGATATCTGAAAGAACAGAGAATTATGGGCTGGTAATTGGAATGGAAGAATTTTCTGTACCCACAGTCCTTGAAAAAAAAGAAACAGAAGAGCAGGACATGAAAAACTAGAATCGCTAATAGAACAAAAGAAGGAGTGTTGACAGAATAGAAGACTATTCAGAGACAACAGACTCCATTGCTCCTCAGCTTTGATTACACCCCAGAGCAGGCCCATCTTGTGCACTGAATGAACCAAGGGGTCCTTTGGAAAAAAAATGGGAAAGCCTTGGTGACACAGAACTAATTAAAAACTAACGGAAATCATATATCAAATGAGAAATCATGAAGAACAACTTAAAACTATAGATTCCTTACACAGTTTATCCTAGTGCAGTTTCCTTCTTGCAGACAAACTTCATATTTAAATTTAGGTACGTTTCCAAATGATTCACCTCTTTACTTGCAACATCCCATATCTTTGAAATAATCTCCCTTAAAAATAAGAGTTAAATTCCTTATTTTTTAAAAATGTTAATTCTCAGAGCAGAGGTGTCACAGGATACAATTATGAAATCTCAAAGTAAAATCCATCTTTCAAAGGGTAAAAAGTAGTACAGTTACATAATTCAAAAGGTAGAGTAATAAAATAATAATAACACCGGTAACTTCTTTCTAAAGATCTCAGAAAGCTGTACAAATATTGATGTAGATGTAAGCATTATAATTTATCTGGAAACTAGGAAATAGTTCTGTTTCATTTCAGAGATAAAAAAGGCACACAAAGGTTAACTATTTAGCTCAGGGCCACTGTTTTAAAAACATAACTGAAAATTGCACCAAAGTCACATGCCTGCTTGCTGGATTACATTCCATTCAGGAGTACTATCTATCCAGAAAATAGATCACCTTGTACCTTACACCAGCAAACAAAAGAAGTTACAGATCTGCCAATACAGTACCTCAGTAACAGAACTCATATAACAAATGAAAAGGCAAAGTTCTGAAGATGGGGGGGTTTTTTCATTTTCTTACCTGCTTTTATTACTGGGGACAAGTGTGAACAGGTGTAGAAAGACTACATTATTTGAAAAAATGCAAAACAGAATCACCTCGATAAAATTAAATTCTAGTATAAAAATGTGACTGATAATGAAGTGGGAGGAAGAAGATGCAAGCTTACATGTACTCTTTTTTCTTTTTTTTTTTTTTTGGTCACTGCAGGACTGAGACTAATCTACAGCATTACATCGCGAGGTGAGAAATAATCAGATTCCATCCCACATCTCTAATAACATGGTAATGTACACGCAGAGCAATACTGCAACACAACCAGCAACATTCTAAACTGGCTTCTCTAAAAAGGAACCGTCAAGAGTGTAATTCACTGGCATTATACTTAGATATTTCAATAGAATTTCACAAGAGAAATCAAATAAAAAATGAAAGGTGAAATTCTTGCTTGATATGATATTAGTCACTGGTTTTATCTTTAAAATAGCAGATAAGGGATGAATTATACCTAATGTTGGTTTAATAAACTGTTTGTTACCATTACACTGAATTTAACAGTCTATTTAACAATCAAAGAATTTTAATCTTGTTGGAATGTGACTCCTAAACCTACCATGGCACTTTTAGGAATCCAATCTGTTGCTGAAGAAGCACTGGCTGTTCAGGTGACATTTCAGCAGAAGTAGCTTTAAATTTGCAATTCTGTTATTTCCAAAATGTCATGTATTTCTAAGTAAGAAGAAGAATACTAGCTCCATGTATTTGTACATCTTTGCCCAATTACCAGGCCAAAACACAGTGGGAAAGACAAGAGATGCTTGGACAACCTGAACATTGAATATCTGATCCTATTGCTTGAATGGTTTTAGCTACCATCAACCAACACATCTTTCTAGCCCTATATATCAAGATTCCCGGTTGCCATTTTTTATTGCAAGAGGGGTAGGTAACATCAGGTTGATTCAATGGAAAATGTTTTGATTTGTTTTACTGGTTATGTAAAGTTTTGACAGAACTCATACATCAAAGCCAAAAGGGTCTGTATTTTAAAAAGCTATACCAAATTTTTATTTGTACTAATATCAGTCTGGTAATCTTTATATCAATTCTTCATTTCTGCAAAACATGCAGAAAATTAGCACACCCACATACATTCCTTTCCTATAATTTTTAGGCATTCGCCTAAGCAGAAGGACAGATCCTGAAGTGCACAATAGTTGGAATTCTATGGATCTTAAGAGATCTAGAAGCATACTTTGATGGCCAAATAATGTGAATAGGTAACAAGGAATTAGAAAACAGAACTATAAAGGCTATCAATGTAGACATTTGCAAATGGAGAGATTTTGTTAAGGCTTTATCTGGAACTATCTGATTATTTTTTTTTAACTTGCCCATATTAGAAGAGGTGAATCTGTATCTTAAAAAATAAAAACAATTCAAAGTGCATTTTCAAAAGTTCAATACACTAAATATTTTCCTTAGTGCTTTCTAAATGCTACAGATTCTCCATTGTCCTGTGTTTTCTCAGTTCTCTTCTTTATTCCTCAGCAGAACAGTGTCAAGGCAAATCACATCAAGGCATTTCCACAGAAAAAATGACTAAATATATTCAGCAGAAATTAATAAATTTTGCAACCTTGATTTATACAAGGCAGTGGCATGGGGTTTTTACATTTTGCACAAAAAATTGCAGTTTATTTTTAAAAATCCAACTGCTTCTGATCTTATGACAGCAAAATCTTTCTCATCTTTTGAGGAAAACCTTAAAAAGATATCTCAATTTATTCCTTTTTATGAGCAGTTCATAATAATAAAGAAAGAATATTCTCATTTCATTACAATTGGAAAATAATTTGGATCATCTGGGACTCAAAACCCACACAGTCTAGTAAGAGAAAAATGATATGAGAAAACAGAGGATTGGAAACAACTTCTGTATCAGAGCTAAAATAGGTGATCTTTAGAAACATGAACAAATCAGGTGTTTTACTTCAGATTTCATGAAAGTGGATTTATTTTCTGCACAGGTTACAACATCATTAATTTACACAATATTCAGAAGCCAGAATACTGAAATGAAGCACGTAAGAACACACATTTTCCAATCAACATCCTGCCAATGGAGGTAATGGACCTTTTACCACAGCTTACAACTCTATAGAGCTGATAATTAAACCAACTTATGCCCCTGAACTGTTAGTCTTTCACATCTCAGATAAGTGCCAGCAACTGCATCACGATAGAAGAGCTGAGTCTTTGTGTCTGCACCTGGAAAGCTTTCACCCAGCAGATATTTCATGAAAGTGAGTATAATTCTGCAGAAAATTTTAGTTTTACTAAGTGACCATTTTTTTTTTTGCAAAAGAATGTTTCGTCAGAAAAGTCATTATCTGAATTCTTGAGCATCCTCTTGGAGATGAATATATTTTTCTGATACCATTTTTCATTAGTTTCCTTCCACAGAAAGATTGTAATATATTCTTAATAAAACAGTCATCCAAGAAAGTCAGAAAGACAGACACTTCAAGGAATATGAAAGCAGTGCACAAAGAGGACTTAAGAGCCTCCCAAGGAATCTATATTGAGGAGCAATCAATTATCCACAGTATGTATCGTCCACAGTCTGTAGATGGAGAGTTAGGAGCAGTACTTGATTTTGTCATCTATGGTCCCAAACCAGAGCTCTCAGTTTTTTGAGTAGGCTGCACAGAAAAACAAGTCTGGCAGTCTTGAACAGCATACACTGAATCTGCCATAACTTTCTCATTGTTAAAGGTCCACCATATGCCTCCAAATTCTTTTTTCAGTACCTAATCAGAATGGTTAAGAGCATGATGTTAATAAAAGAGTCCAGAGACTATTCTCTGACTGCACACCCCATAGCATTTTATCCTGAAACCTTTGGGCCCCATGAATTGCCCCTCTGACCGCAAGACATAATTATTTTTTACTGTGTTTTCTTTTCAGTTCAAATCACCTGAAATAATGTGTGAGCTGTTAATACAGCACCTCCAGTTTTGGTTATTCTCTCTCTGCATAGTTTTAAATCTAAAAATAGGGCCTAAATACTCCTTCTATAATGATATGTCACACTATAACAGCAGGAAAAAAAATGAGTATGTATTACCATATAGTACTGCCATTGCTTGTAGCAGTACTGTAATGAAAAATTGTTAATTGTTCTATTGTAAGTGCCTAATTCATAGATTTTATCATTTAGCCTTGAAAGATAATGGCTTTATTTTACTTCATTTACTTGAGTGAGTAATCCTGACTTGTGAAAAGACTCCTGTAATGAGTCACATCAATAAAGATGCAGAATTGGTCTCAAAACGAGAATAACTTTTACAGTGTAAACTTTAGTTGAAAGCTACGTTTCTTTCTTTTCCTCCCTCTACCTCTAAACAAAAAGGAACAGCATCAACTGAACCAAAATGATCCAGTTAACCCTGGATCCATTTTCAGAATGAAACAGAAAATGTATCAAGTGAGCAGCCATTCCAGAATTATGACTGCTTTTGAAAAAACTCTTTGAAATGCACTTCAGGTGCTTATCTTTGCTCACAATCAGAGTTCAGTGCTCTTCTAAAGCAAAATCCAAAGGTTCTTACTGCTAATCGTATATGAGATGCTGAGTTTATACTCACTTCACATACAGTACAAGCCCACAGTCACTTCAAATCCAGTACTAATTAGTCAGATTCAAAAGAAATGCTTGTTCCTGGATAATGCCTACATATCGTGACTTCTTATTGGCAAATACAAGGCTTTTACATGTGCTGTGAATGTCTGTTTGACCACTTAAGATCAGATGTTTTTTACAACTATCAGTCCATCTCAGCACAAAAAAAAATGCAGCCATTTTGATGGAGATCTTACCTGCATTTTTATGCAGTATCTCTGTTGTGGAATTTCCCAGATCCAGGAGTTACCCCTTGCACTTAACACTTCATGGTCTGTAACACTGTATTTTTTTCCCCACAACATTATTAATTTATTCACTACGTCAAATGACGTGCCAGCACACCAACAGAGATCCTGTATCACTTAGGATACCACTACACAGAAGTGTTAAATCACAGTGAAAAATGATGTTTCTTTGAGGGACGTGAACTCCAGAGCTATCCAGGCAAATAAAACAATCCAGTTTCTCCTGCTAAGAACAAGGGATGTGAATGTATACAGCAGAAGCTAGGAAAAAAATTATGCATCAAAACTGGAGACAGAAGAGTGCAACATTCAAGGTACTAACAGTGTTGTAGGACTGATGCAAAGGCAGCCAAGCCAATGAGGACTCTGACAACTCATCTTTCTTTGAGCTGCTTATTTTAACAGGGATATTGAACTCATAAAACTAGAGCAGGATTTTTAAAGGCAAAGCTTGAGCCTGATGAGCTCAAATTCTGTTCATAAGCCAGTCCCCCGGATCAGTCCTTTTAGCAACGCAGGAAGCTGCTCTTATCCACATATCAATTTCAGACCACAAAGAACTTTCAAGTCAGAAGGTAAACATTAAAAAAGCACAAGAAACTACAGATAACACCTCAGTAGTAGAATACAACAGAAAACAACATGAAGGAAATTTTGACTTACAGCTCAGCAAAAGGGGCAAAGAGCAGAATGAGCAAAAGTTTTTAGGTGTGCTAGCAACTGAAGCTGTGCTCAAGACAGCAGACATGGTTTAAAAAAAAATTAGGTTAGGTATGTCTTTGAAAAGCATACCCATCTTTTAAATTCCAATAGGTGATTGAAAAAAAAAAATTAAAAAAATCAGGAGGTCTCTGCTGAGACTCACAGGAATCGAGGAATTAATTTTATTTATATATGTATATACATATATATGTACTGAGCACCTCAGAGGCCTTGACAAAAAGCTAAAGTGTGTTGGCTAGAATAACTGGAAATTATTCTTGGTGCAAAGATTTTCTTCCAAGCCTTCAATTACCAAGAAACTGGCTGAAATGCTCTCAGAACTACCATATGATGAGACAATGCACCAGCGGGGTGGATCCTCTGAACAGCTTTGAAAGTCCCAAAGGTTAGCAGCTTCCCTGATTTGTGACATGGGTGAAAAAACAAGATGAACAGGTCCAAAACTAAATTAATGCTTCCTCAGGCTACAGAAAACTCGATAATTTTGACCTGGGAGCAAAGAAAAGCTGGATATTGGGAGTGCAAGTGTGGGATGGTACTGACGACAGAGGAGGTAGAAATAAAATTCAGGGGGTTTTCTAAGGTATCCATCAATTTTCAAGCTGGTATTCTGAAAGACTTAGCACATGCATTCATGTGAAAATACTTCTAATAAATATCTTGAATTGTCATATGAACAGGTAGCAGCAATTACTGAGCTTGTGTTTATGAGGCCGTGAGACAAAAGAAATGATCCGGACAGTTACTGCACTGTTTGGACCTCAGTGGAACACAGTCCTTTCAAACCAATGATGCTGATAGACAGAAATAAATACAAAATGAATTCAAAGGCAGATAAGTCCAGACTAAACTTGACAGCATTCTTTTTTAAAGAGAGCTGGCTTTAAAAGAAAATTCTTAGATGTCTTCTGTCCAGACTTCAGTAAAATAGCTGATACAGGGCTACATGGGAAATTAATAAATAATGCTAGAGAAGAAAGAGGTAAAAGAGGAACTGTTAGATGGAAAGGAAAAATGGAAATAGAGTGTTGGAAAGCTGACAGTGTGAAAGGGGCAATTTGACAGTGGAGGGAGCTTAATGGTACTTACCTGAGGATCAGTTCTGGGGCCAATTCTTTTTAAATTTTCTTTCATGATCATGGCATAAGAATGAGTGGTTTGATGACTCAAAGCAAAGAAGCATTGTCAATACAAAACAAAATCACTACAGAGAAAAAAATTGGAATGATCTGAGGACAAGAATAATGGAAAGAAGAGTTTGAACTGCAATACTATTTACTTGGGGACCTAATTGAAAGCCTTTCTGCAGTAAATTTAGGTAATTACTAGTGAAAAATAACTGAAGGACCTATCTTGGCTATGAGGCACAGATTTACTAGGAAACTAGAATATTCTTCCCCTCTTGCACCACCATTTATCTGAGGATAAATGTACAAGTAGAGCACAAATACTCCCACTGCACCTGATGCGATTTCAGATATTCAGCTGCCTAGACTCACAGTCTGTGACAAGGTTGATGACAAAATCAGGATGTATCTTTGAGGTATTTTCTGCAGACACAAAGAACCATGTGTGCCATTATAGAAGGCACTGGTAACCAGTGTCTTCTGAAAGCACTGGTAACCAGTGCTATCTGAAAATTCCAGATAGCCATTAAATAAAAGGAAGACCAGATGGAGAGAGGCTGCTAGGAAAAGTACAAGAGTTATGGTTAGTGCAATAGCAGAGCTCTGAAGCTGAAGTTGCAGAAGATCTTGGCCAATCATTTTTCCTCGGGTTGAAACTGGCAGTCTTTGTTAGCCTGTCTCTATTGGAAGCAAAGCGACAGTCCTGAACTAGAAACAAAATGTTCTGGGATGGTTTTTCTTTTTCTTTTTTTGTCTTAAAACAGCACAGGTATCTTAACAGACTTTTTCAGCAAAGCTTTACATTTATACTTACAGCTTTATGCAGATCCAAGATTACAGACATAAAAGAGAGATTAACAAAATAATAACTCTCTTTGCATGGTTTATCTTCCATGCCCTTGTAGAAGAGTGCATCGTACCATTGTGAAGTCAAAGAAAGGATCAGTAACTTCCAAATAGCAGACTATTGCATTTTTACTGGTTTATATTTAAGAATTTTTGCATTCAATCAAAATAACAGTCTGTTGAATCTGTCATCCTGTCCTCCACAGCAGCCATGGACAGATAATTCATGCAACAGTCTCAACTTTGTTCCTTGATAAGGAATTGCTTGTTGTCATATTGATGCATAAAGTTCCTCCCTCACCTCTGGCAGGTAGAAGTTAGATTGCAATCTGAAAACTTAGACTCCAGATAACAGCCACTCTTTTGAATATTTCTAATACAATTTAGCATTTCTGTTATTGTGTACTAAACATCACTGTTAAGTGGGAACACCCATCTAAAAACATGGGCTATATATGACTAGTCAAAACAATTAAATGAGTCTGTCTACTCTCTTCTCTTATTATTCCTGAGGCACCTTGAGGAGGGAGCTGCCAGTCACCTGAATAGCTCAGTGCCCAGTCTTCTTTTCCATCAGCGCAGCATGTGGCAGTCACAGAAAAATGGGAAAATGTCAGTGAAGGGCTTCTGTGAAAGCAAGCAGCAGGAACTGGGATAGATCAATGATTCCGGAGGTGGCAGTGAAAAATAGACAAAGCTTTCCTTGATAGATATGGACAAACATATGCTGCACCACACATCAACAATATTTCCATTGCTTCAGGGAAGCACCAATTTTTGCAAGTATATCAAATCTCATTGATTTGGCCACATTCAGTAAGCCAAGTTCCATAAAGATTAATCAAATTTGAGTGCAAATCCTCTGGTCAGTCCATTATGTGGCGGGCACGTGACCATGGAAGCGCCACGAGACATCACCCAAGTGCTTTTATAAGAAGTTGTGCAGCCACACACATCAGAAAGACTGAAGATCACCAACATAAATAAATCATGGCAAAAAAAAAAAAAAAGATTGTCTATGCATTAAAATACTAATCTAGCATTCAGGTCACTACAATTCAGTTTTGCTCTACATGTGATTCTGTATATGGTCCAGGGCAAAACATCTAGTGTGGCCTCAGTGTCAATTCTGTTCACTAGATTAGTGGCATGATATTTTCCTGCCTTAGAAGCCTTTTGTAAGGATCAATACATTAAAGATTCTTAAACATTCAGATCACATGTTATCAAGTGATTAACCACAGTAGCAAAAAAAGTCAGACACTTCTATTAATCCCATGAATTCATTGCCTCAAATCTTGAGGCAGTGATGCCACATTTGTGTAAAAAGGATTTCCTGCCATCAGTTTAAAACTGAAAGACTGTGATTTCATTGAGAACCATTTGTTCTTGTGTTCTGAGACAGTTAAATTGGTGCACCTTCTTGACCTTCTCTAAACCATTAATAATTTATACCCCTCTTTCCTTTCACCTCTATTCATCTCTGTTGTTACGTAAATACCCTAATCTTTTTAATCTTCGTATGTATGGAACTCTATCCATGCCTCTGATCCTTCTTATTACTATTCTCTGTTTCCTATTTCCTTTATGGCCTAAGTGAAATAAAGTGATCAAACTGAATAAATGCAAGGTTACTATCACTTTATGTAAGAAGTCTATAATACATCTGATTTATTTCAGGATATTCTCTCTCTTTTTTTTTTTCCTTGTGCATGCAGGTGTTTTCAATAGGAAGTCCACTGTAACAGCATAGTCTTTTTTCCAAATATAGCTGCTGATCATTTAGGACTTCTCAGGTGTGCAAGCAGGTCTAATGATTTTTTTTCCAATGTCCACTAATCTTTTCTTACTTTATAAGCTGCTGTCGGCATACAGGCTTCCAAACTGTAGCTCCCTGCATTCTGCATCCCAGAATGTGTTCTCCCCATTTTGTTCTTACTTAATTTCTTCTGTCTCTCCTGTGTCAACATGACTTTTTCCCCAGCTTTCCTCAAAAATCCTGGGTTTTCTTCAATTTTATTTGTTACTCAAACAATTAGTATCCCACCATATCTTTTATTGCTGCCTTATGCCATTGTTTTGCATGAATCCAAACCCAATCACCTGGGCACTATGAGAAGACCTTCACTCATATATTTCACTGGTCTGTCTGTTTAGCTTTGCATTCCCTTATCTGCTCCTGTGAACTCTCTTGTTTATCTGTTGGGATCTTTTCCTTTGTCTGTGTTCCTTTCAGTTTTGCTTTAAATCAATAGTCTCCTGACTATTGACAGCACCATCTGTACAGCATGACAACTGTGCTGTACCATCATTTTGTGTTACCCATGAGAAGGTGCCCTCATGTTCAAAGTCCTGTTGCTACCATTTTAGTTAAACCCAGCTGCAGTGCAGTGTGGACTATTGTCTGAGCACAGTAACCTCAGGCCAAACACACACTTTTGCAAAAACCTGGGGGTCCCTAGTCAGAGCTCTTGCCTGCACTTGCCAGAAATGTTTGTCATGTATTATGGGTGACTGTTACCAGAAGTAAAATCTATTCTGCCAGAATCAAGATATGTAAAGACGGTATTGCATACTGTCTTTGAATTCATCATCCAGTCACATATATGCCCTCAATTAGACATTTATGTCTTCCAAGCAGGCAGGTTCTCTGACTGGACTTAGTGATGTCTGTCATTTCACATAGGAGGTGTTGTCCATTTCATACCAACTCCTAAAATTATGACTCAATTCTCCATAAACAAAAATGTGTCAACCACATAGCTCATCCATCATCTCATGTATGAGACAGCTTCATGTGGTACTTAGTCCTCACAATCTGGTCAATGCCCCAGTAAAAACTCATTAATCTGTACTTTCGGTACAGTGTTATGTTGAGAGAGAGAGAGCACGTACACAACTCAAGAAAAGAAGAAAATATAAGAATATAGTCCACTGCTGGAATCCAATTCACAGAGCTATATGCATTGTGTTCAGGAAAGCCAGTTCAATGTCTGCTAGTAGTAGTGACTCTTGCTCCCTGTTATATTTCCGGAGTCTTCACAACACTCAGTCTGAGTGTACTTGGAATGCAACTTTTCTGATGAGACTGCTCACAATGCTGGCACATAGAAGTGAGCTGGTGGAAATGTTTGTTTGCAAAAAGCTTGGTCCGTGACTCTTTCTCAAAGCCCTTTTTTGTGTCTCTTGATGCTTTTTAACAACTTCGGCAGGCTGATGCCTTTAGCAGACACGCATCTTCGCCTTCCAGCAGGACAAGTACTTCAGGCAAATACTTCAGCTATAGTATCTTTATTCTTCAAATGCTTGTTCTTGAACCCATGACTCATCTTATGCTGGACTACTATGTGTTAAAACCTGTCTCCAAGGCTATTCGTAAGAGCCTTCAGTATCTTGGAAGACAGTTATTCATCCTCATTGACCCCCTCATATACATCAATCTTACATATTCTAAATATCATCTCGAGGCCTGACAATTATATCCTAGAAGCCTACAGTCTAACCCTCACCTTCTCCTTGATGTTTTTGCAATACACTTTTCCTTCATGTTTTCGCTTATATACTTTTCATAGTATTTTTCATAAATTGTTGCACCTTTATATCACAGACCCACATTGCTTGTTCCCCCATGCCTCATTTACCTTCAAAAATGTCATCAGCACTGCTCTTAAGACTTTTTCTGGTGCGTGTTTCAATTGACATTAGAACTTCTTTGAAGATGGACAGATACTTAAAGCTACCTGTGGCCAGAAGTGCTGGCCCAATGGTAACAGTAAAGGCAGTTGCCTTGCCTTATTATACCAAAACATGTACTTGACTTCACCTAAAACGGTATTTTTATTCTAAAGCAGATCTCACATCCTCAGTCTCTGGATAAGGCTAGTGACTTATTTTTAGTGTAACTTCAGTATAGGTTCTGATATTACCTGAAGAGTCCTTCATTTCTTGTGGAGCTGGATTACCACTGTAGTCAGCTGTAAGTAATTACTGTGCACAGTGTGGCAGTTGGTAGATTTGCCAATTCCTTTCTATGGGGAGTTTATAAACATTTCATTGTCTCATATAATAAACATGTGAATATACTTCTAAAACAATTCTGCGCCGTAGGTGTCCTTTTCCTTGAAATATGTTATCAGTCTTCTATTTGCATGCTGCTAGACAATTTTTGTTTCTCTTTTCCATCAAGGACTTCATTGCTGTTCAGCAGTGGGAGGTACACCTGCATTTGAACTACTAGAAATTCTAACAAATAACATAACATTGGAGGAGGATGGGTTCTTATGGACAATATGTACTCACTTCACTGACTTCAGAAAGGTTTTACTGTTTTTCATACATGGTAGACACCCTTCTTAAGTCTAAGCACTTATCAGCCTCAGCTATCTGCTAGTACTACAGCAGCTGTACTATTCTGCAGCTGGAATATAATTGGTTGCCAGTCAAATAACATAGCTTCAAACATTATTTGACATGAATATATAAATATATATATACTAGTTTGGGGATCACTAACACATGACTGACATCTCTTCTACAAGCTTCCTTATTACCCATACTGCTGCTTACCACAATGATGCTAGTTTCAGGTTTGGATAAGAAATATTTCTGGTCCTTATACCTGTCCACAGACTGGACACTTGTTTTTTCCACCTTTCATATTATTTTCTGATGTATGTTCTATATCACAGCATCAGCCTCAATGTCTCCTAATTCCTCATTTTCTTTATTGTGAGCCAGTAGTTTGGTCTGGGCTTTTTTCCTAGTATCCACTACTACTTTGATACCTACCCAGGATAATGCAACAGTTGTGGTTAGTGGAAGCAATGCTGTTGCACTGGATGTATGTCTCTTGACAGTCTCCTGTGGGAAACTTGTCTGCCACATACAAATCTGTCATTAACAAGGAATCTTTAATGTTTCCAGAGTTTCTGGGGCTACCAGAGTTCTCAGTTCTTGTTATAATTATTTCCTCTTCTGTTGGCTTTAAGTACTAAAAAACAGCACAACAGCCTTCTGTCCATGATCTCCTTCTGTGGGGTCATATTACTCAATAAGCACTTTTATCAGTCTTCTCAGTGTTTGAGACACCACAGCATCTTATTTGCTTCCCTTCCATCTTTTCCCAAAAGGATACTAAAGAAATCTTTTACTGTCATTTTCTCATCTTTATTCCTTTGTGAATACACTCAATTATTTTTTTAACCACTTCCTTGTTTGTGTAGGATATTTTGTTTGGAAATTCACCGTCACATTTTTAAAAGTCCCTCCAGGCCATCTGTTTACTCATAGCTTTCTTTTCCATTTAATAATATTTGAAGAGGAAGGGGTGTCTCTCTGGAATTATTGCTGCCGACATGTTTCTGCACCACATCCTGGACAATAATATAAGAAGACTCCATGTTTATAACACTAACCTGGCCTTTTAACAAACTGTTTACACAGATGCTGAGACTGCAATTAACACCAAAGTCACGTGCATGCAGATTAGCTTATGTGTGGTCTTTCTCACTGCAACCTGTGTTCTTCCCCCTGGTTTCACAGATTGCTGCACTCAGTTATCTTTATTTACTTTCCCAGCCTGAGGAATTGTACGTGATTTAACAGCAGCTAGAGAACTCGGATGCTGAGCACTGATCAGTAGTGGTGGCAGCTGTCAGTCCAACAAATCCGTCTTTTCCAGCTTGGCTCTATATTTACGTACTCACTTAAGTAAGACTGAAACTATGTTAAACAGAATTCCATTCAAACAAGGAAATTTTTAGTGTTAGCTCTCCCAGCTTTATGTATTTACTGGAAAAGCGAATTTTCTAAACTTTGTGCTCGTGTTGCACATATAATATAGCCATATGCTATAAAATAAACAAAATAAGCGATTTTGAGAACTGATGAGCTTTACTTAAATCCATCACTGTTCTTGTACATCTTATCTCACTTGAACTGTGCCAACCATAGGGGATATCTGAAAAGACTGCACCTAATAAAACAGTATATTATGCTGATAAAAAAACCTTTAGCATACTGAAATTTACTCTTCAATCATACACTGTGATGTTATTGCCAAGAGAAGGATAAAAGGCACATTTAAATTACTTTAGGTTAAATATTTAAACATTACTGTCTCTAAATTGAAATGTATATAGAGATGTTCTCAAACATATGAGCTGCTAAAAATAAACTCTAAGCTCTTCCTATAGTTTTTGACTCAAGCAGCTAAACATGGCAAAATGTATCACAATATTTTGATAAGACATCAAAACATGACCATTAAAATGTGTTCTCTACTGTGGAGGGCTCTTTAGCCAATAACTCCTGAGTTAATCTAGAACATCCTGTAATAATTCAGGCAAATCTGAGAAATAAATGGCACTTCAGACCTTGGTCTTAAAGCATTGTGTTCTTTAGTGTAAGCCAGCCGTTAAAGATTAATTTCACATTTAAAAATTAAACAAACTGCTATGAATACATGATACGGCACCAATTACAAAATGAAGACTATACTGCCTTTAAGAAAATCCAGCTATTTTTCATTCATCCAACTATGTTCAACCTTACATAAAAATTAATATCTATGTAGAGGTATATTGCATTTTCCAGGAGAAAAGACATAGTGTATTTTCTTACTTCACATTGCAGTAGAAGTGGCCACATCTGCTCACCTCAGAGAGCATAAGGATGTTCAAACACTGTATCAAGGAATATATTTCAAGGAAAAAATTTAACTGCCTGGGTGTCACACTTTAATTCCATATAGCTGAAGCAGGAAGATGAGAATTTTAAAAAAATTTCTGAGTTAATTGATTGATGAATAACAGCTTCCAAGAGTAGACCTTTATTCATCTCATTTTATACACCCTGATCTGAAATTCACTCAGATTACCTCAGGTCATAAAAAAATGATAACTAAGGACACATTGAAGTGTGCACTGCACACTGTACACTTGCAGCTTCTATTTTCTAGCATTTTTCTCGGATTTTAATTTACTGGAGATACGTGACCAGAATACCTATTTCTATAAAACTGCTTTTAGAACTTGAGTCAAGAAATATTAGGAGTTACTGTTTGCCCTCAGTGTTTCTGTGAAAGACAGTAATGACCTGGTGCCATTTCCCTCACTCAGGAGAGAGAAACTTTTTACAACTCACCACCAAAAATAAATACGAAAGCTTCTCAGCTCCAGTGATAAACTTTTTTATACATATGGTTATTGATGCAAATGATTCCATGTTTTCTGACAGATTAGCTTTCCTGCCCAACAGCTTACACAATTGAAGAGGTGTTTGCTAAAACGATAGTTATATAGGTACAAACAACTTAACAAAAAAAGAACACCAGCATGAAGTCTGAAACGTTAAATCTATACACATCATAAATTATTGTGGATTTATCCAATTTTATCACTGCTGAATGGCTTTAAAACTTTGAATTCCTTTCATTTGTGCAACTCCAGCAAGCATATAAATGTCAACTCTTTCAATTATAGATACCTAATAGCAGGCAGACAAATGGTCTAAATAGTAAAAGGGAAATTTAAGAGATTTGGGGTTTGAGATAGCAAGAGTCAATTAGAAGCTAATAAAGAGCACAAAGCTTTGGAACACAGTTCAAAATGTATCTTCTTAAAGAATGATCTATCATGCATTGTATTCAGCAGCTCCATAGCTTGCAGTATACCTCGTTTGAACTGGGTACAGCCCTGTACAGAACCTGAAAGTTTTTCATAGGGACATACATGTTCCACATAGAAGAGGCATGACACATACCAACTACACTTAGCCCTTCACTGGGCAATGAATGGAAGACAAAGAAAAATTGCTTCCTAGTCACCCAGACTGGGTGAATGAACCAAAACTCAATCTGTGAATAACAAGAGGTAAAATTAAAATTCATGGAAAACTCAGGGATGTTTGTTTAGCATAATCCTAAATTGCGTGCTGTTCATACAAATTTAGATCAAAAAATGAACACTTGTTCTTCAAAAATAAATAAATGCTTTGCAATAGAACTCCATCATCTCTGATGTTGGTCACTGTGGTTTTCTTTTGCCATGAGAATGATGGAGTATGAGCAGTTTATCATGTAATTATTATCAACATCCATATATATTCAATTGGACAGGTAATTTTTTTTTTTCTCACTGATACTGACTTCCACCAGCTCTATGGATAGACCTTCTTTTTGTCTTCTAGAATGTCCATAATACTATTGGGAAATTGATTTCTTAATTATAAACGAGGCAGGATCATTTATAATAATTAATGAGTTTTAAAAGCTCAGGTTTTTGGAAGTCAGTTTCTAACATTAATGGGAACTGTCGTGCTTGGGGTTTGCTGGGCACAGCTGTGGCAAACAGGATGAGCAAAGTACAGAACAATAACATTATAGAAGAGGACAGTATTGAAGACAAAAAATGGAATGCCAAAAAGAATTATGGTGTGAGGAATCAGAAGGTTTAAAAAACTATGAACTTGAAAATTATTGTTTCACTTACAGCTGACAATATGCTGTCAACTAACTGGTATCATCTAAACAAGTGGCTAGCCGAATTTATTAGCTGTGTATAGGCAACTGTGTAGAAACAGCCTAAAGCACAGACTCAAGTTCAATTTTTCACTTCTTCACAGTACTTTCCTGCAAAAGCCTACTCAAGGGTCAACTCTAAAGCAACCCAGCTGGCACACCTAGCAGAGAAACCCTGTGTACTTTTGAAACCACATAAGCTTATGCTTACTTGCTACAGGAACGTGTTGCAGGATGCTGTGACTGATTTGCCCTCAGGATGCCTCACACCACGGAGGGCAGCAAAATGAGACGGCTGAAGGTTCTTCCTTCTGAGGCCCGCTGAGCCCTACTGCAAAAGTTTTGTGTAGGCTTAAGCTCCAGCTCTAGGAAAACTGCTTTTAACAGAGACATACAATTTCAAGGTTTTGAAGTATTTAAGCCTGGGAGCAAGCAGCTCACATGAAATGTCTAGGTACAGCCAGGGGCTATTAACAGTTGTAATATCTTTATATCTGCCTGCTAAGTTACACAGGTTGTAGAATAAGGTCATATGGCCAAATATCACTCTACTCGTTCCAATGACTGTTACCCACACATATGTCCTTCCTTAGCTTATTGCTTTTCTTCATTTAGGCCCAGTTTTGCAAAGAATTCTAGGGCCTTATTACGAGGATGCTAGTCGGTACTCAAGACCTTATATTCAAAACTGTTTGGAAAAGAGACTGTCTCGTGATACAGGTTTACATAATGTCCAAGGTTTGGGGGGGTTTAAGTTACCTGAAATCAATCAATCAAACAAACAAACAACAAAAATGCCACAACAACAACAAAACAAACAACAAAAACACCCACAAAATAAAGCAACACAAAGCCAGTAGAAGGTTACATTGCCTACAGAAGATTACTTTCATGTATTAAACTAGTGAGATTACTTGGAATTGGCTGGTCTGTAGCTTTAGCCCCTATTCTTTTCCTTTATTCTGTTTTCTTCTTTGGAGTTGGGAAGATACTCAGAAATGAGCTCTTGCCCACTTTAATTGCATCTTTACTTCAGAATCAACCAATACAGTCAGCACTATTGGCAAAGAAAAGAATATAACATTTCAAGAGAGAGCAATCTTACCTGCAAACCCTCATCAATCTCATTTCTGTTTCATTATTTTTTCTGTAAAAAACCACTTTTATGTTGCCACTATATGCTTGCAACAATTATCACTCTCAGAAGTCTTTATTTTTGTAAACCAATGCTTTTTATTCATAAATAAAAAGTGGGATTGAATAAAAAATGCTGGCAAAGCTAGCAAAAACAAAACAAAACAAAACAAAAACCTTTGAAGCTAAAGCATTCTGGTCACTGTTATCCTAAGATGCTGCACTAAAGGCTTTCTCCTCCATTCATCTTCGCTGTAGGCAAGAGGTAACTGCTTCCAGAGAGCAGTGGAATGAAGGTTCCACAATTTCAGCAGCATCACAGCAAGTAACAGACAGGTTCTGGCGTGACAAAATAATAATAGAAAATACATCAATTTCACAGAGAAAATATACTAATTTGTAGTCAACTCCACGCGGTGGAGAGATATTGAAAACAACTCCTTAAACTGGCTTCCTAAGAAAGATGGTATATTATTAGCTTATTGTCTTTTCTCAAGAGAAACAAGTCCACTACACAGAAGAATGATGAATGCTAGTTTTGGAAAATGATAGTTAACTATTTCTCCTAATACTAATACCACTTAGCTCTTCAGCTCACCTGCATCTCACAGCACTTTGTGAAAGTTGCATCTTATAGTCCCTTTCAGCAAGGGAATTCAAAACCTAAGCTTTTCCTAAAATGGGAATGCCTCTGAGGAACCACCACAGAAGGAAAAAGCATGCCCAAAGTGTTTCTCTTGCTGCCAAGAACGTTGATCTCCTGTGTCCTCATCCTTCTTAGTCCACGCCTGAGAATAGGTTGCATACCAGAGTTACAGAGAGAAGGGTAAAGGTAAGCAAGCTGACTGGAAGGAAGCAGTGAGGGGAAAATCAGGAAAATCATGGAGGAAGTACACTTTGATAGAACAGCATGTGGAAAGCTTGCAGAGTTAGGAGGGCGTGGACCCAAAGGTAGAGATAGTTCATTAACATTTACATTGCCTGTCAGCCACCTTGGGAAGAAGACCACAGATATGACAACCCTGCATTGCACTACAAAGTTAGTTATAGTGGGAAATATGGCACAATGTTGCCATATTTTGTCCCACAGGGGACAAAATAAAGAAGTATCTAACTGAAGCTACCAGGAAATTTATTAGACAACAGATAATTCCCTACCCTACAGGCTGGGGTTTGCTTTTCCCACAACTGCTAAACGAGAAGAGGCTCTAATAGGCTCCCAGTTAGTGGAAGACAGTTGTGGTCCACAAGTCTATACACAGAAGTGTATTTCCTTCCCTTATGTCATTATTCTTCTACAGAGGTCAAGGAATGCAAGAAAAAAACTCTGCTGTGCAATTCACCAGAGCAAATACAGAGCTCCTCTTCCAAGCAATACCTTTGCTTTGTATCCATTGCTAGCAGAATCTATCATCTACCATATGGAACTCACAGTAGACACTGCATTGGCTCAATTCCAGCAGTTATCTGAAAAACACCTTTTCAACACTAAATCTACTTAAAAACCCAAATAATTCTCATCAGTAAGCTGCACTCCTCAGTGTTTAGGCCTCATGGAAACAGTGATTGTATTTGTCACCCCAAAAAACCTACTTACTCTTAGAAAGCCCTTCACCATCCCTAGAGTCAGATTTCACACTTAAAATTCATCCCTCTGAATTTAGGCAAGATTTTAAATATGGAACAGTGCCCGAGTTGATGCTTATTTGGACCAGAATTTCAATATGTGAACCATAAATTACAGGGTTTGAGACAAAACAGTTCATGAATGCTTATCTTTATCATCTGACTCCTAGTTTGACCATAGACTTTCATACTGCTGCTATGATATTATTTTAATATAATTTAATTTCTTGACTACCACTTGTTTCACACTATGAAAAAAATGAAAAACTGAAAAAAAGGATAAGAACCTTAGCAATTTTCAGATAATCCTGCTGTATAAATGAACAATGACAAAAACATTTATTTCTAAGATCTTTAATTCTAGCCACCCTTGAGCCTTTCAAAATAAATTGCACACTAGACAGAATGCAAAATACGGTAGATCAGTTCATCTTTTCTATAGTAGATCTCTATTCTATGCACTGCTCCTGCTTGTTTAGTAATATAGGAAGGAGTACCATTTCCTGTTGTTTCAATCCCAAGGAACACAAGTCCCTGCTAAGAAATGCAAATATCTGGTAAAAATCCCTGTAAGAAATATGACCTTTAGAGCAACGGTGTGCAACAGGCTTGAAGGGTTTAGTTACTATTTAGCCATGTGGAACATAGCACATAACTTTGAAAACAGTAATTTTTTCACAAGACATTAATGCTATCACCTTGTATTAATCCTATCACCACATATTTAACTCTACCTGCCCAGGCTCCCCTATGTCTTTTCCCTGCACAAGTACTTGCACTTATTTTAATTTGAAATAAAGAGCACATAAGGTGGCCATTCAATGCTGATGGGACATATAGCATCTTCTTTGCAATAGTACAAGGTCCTCTGCATTAAAAAAAATTATTTAAAATCTCCAAATTATTAAATATTGGTAAATACCACAAAGACAAATTGATTAAAATGCATAGCCAAAAACCTAGTTAGAGACAAATATTTTTGCCTCAGCAAATTGCAGATTTAATCTGGAAGAAGTATAAAGCTCATTGCTAAAAATAATCTTTCCAGAACAGACACAAACATTCAAGTAAACTTTTGTTTAATTTTAGTATTGTTTAATCACTGTTGTCACCAAGAGCCACAGTCATGGGCCATGAAGTCACATCACCTTAACTATTGAAAAATTAAAATTTACTATACATTTGAGCTTACTTGTCAAAGGTAATTATTAAAGACTTCAAGGAAGAAAACCGAACACTTGATGCCATCAAAAGAGAGATAAATATCTGGTGTCTGCCCATAATATAGTATAATTCAGTGCCATATATCTGCAGTTAACAATACTATGAAGAAAGGAAACCATATTTCCCATAGAATTATGCTGTATCTCCTATATTATCACTTTCTTTTCTTGTTTGCACACTTCTATTGCCTTGTATAAATACACCATCTCTACATCTTCATTTTTATAAAGAGAACGCATCTGGGATTTTTTGCCTTCCCATCAGGTCTGAACTGTCTTTAGTTTGGTAGAGTTAAGATGTATGTGTGAAAAAAAAAAAAGGGCCTCTACACTGTTCAACAGTGGTTGACATGACTACAAAACTGGGAAAAAACCATATCTTTAAAGTACATGTGTCATCATACTGTGACATTATACTACCAGGTGGTGATAAAATATGACTCACTCTATGTGAAATTATGATAACTTTTGTCACAGAGAATGTTAGCTGCTTTGGAACAGTATTACTTGCTGTTTTGAGAAAGAAAAAATCTAAGTTATCAGGAAACTTACAGGATGGCTGCATCCAACACTGAAGAAAATTACTTGAAAATAGTTTCAACTTCACTGCCCAGAGCATACATTAAATGCATTATCTGTATTGAGCTCTGCTGCAGCTCTAAATTTAGTGAAATGTGGTTTTCACTGAGGCTAATGAAACTGGTAATCCCTACGGAGAGTGAAATTTCAGCATTTTCCTTATTCAGTGGGTTCTCATTTTCTAACCAGACCACCTCAGGCTCTGATTTATCAGAGCTCAGAAGCTAAGGTTTGAGGGTCTTTTTAAATATGTGGATAAGAAAACTTTTTGGAAAACTTGGTGTTGAAGGAAGAAATGATGATACTATTGCACTATTATAAACTCAGAACTAGTAGGTAACCAGCCACTGAAATTGCTTCTTTTGACAAAGAAAGATCTAAAATACAAGTGTAATCAGCAGAAGACTTTCAAAAGATTATTGGGGCAGGGGGTGTTGGTTGTTTTTCTGGTTTGGTTTGGTTTTTTTTCCCCCAAAAAGAAATGTCTGCAGTCCTATTTCAGTCACTCCTAAAACTTGGGTGATACAGATTATCCATGCCCAACTGCCATAATGTCAGCAGGAGCAAACCTAGTCCACCAAAAAATTTCAGAGAAGTCTAACCTAGACATGTGAGTGGGGTTTTATCCTGTGGCCAGGGTGGTTTCCATCCAAAACTAAGAGTTCAAATGTGCGGTTTACCGCATCAACATGTTCGTAAAAAGTTAAAAGGATAGGACTTACCTCTAGATTAAGATGTCTAAACATCCAGTTATACATGTGAGCTAGATATTCTCACGCACACTGTAGCTAGTGGAGAACTGATCAATATAGCTGATAGAATCCAAAAGCAATTCAGCTCAAAAGTCTGTTCCGAATTTGGCAGCTCCGAAGGCCAGAATAGTTAAGGGGATGGTTTCTGTGGCCAATTTCATACAAATGAATGATGCATCTCTCCACCCATTTCATTATGTTCAACTACTCAACCCAAATGACCAAGGACTCATTCTGTCATGCTGTCACCTCAGTCGGCAACTTACCTGCTTGCTCATTCCCCCCTTGTGGGATGGGGGAGAAAATCAGAGGAGCAAAGGTGAGAAAACTCATGGGTTGAGATAAAGACACATTAATAAGATAAAGCAAAAGCCATATATGTAAGGAAAGCAAAACAGGGAATTCAATCACTGCTTTCCATAGAGAGATAGGTGTTCCACCATCCCCAGGAAAGCAGGGCTCCATCACATCTAACATTTACTTGGGAAGACAAGTTCCATCACCCCAAATATCTCCTCCACCTTTCTTCTTCTTCCCTCAGCTTTATATGCTGAGTGTGATGCCACATGGTGCGGAGCAGCTGTCCCAGCTGTGTTCCCTCCCAACTCCTTGTGCACCTCCAGCCTCCTCGCTGACAGGACAGTACAAGAAGCAGAAATGGTCTTGACTTTGCACAAGTCCTGCTCAGCAATAACAAAAATATCTCTATATTATCAACTCTCTTTTCATCAGAAATCCAAAAGAGCCCCATATTAGCTACTGTGAGGAAAATGAACTCTACTCCTGCCCAAACCAGCTCACATGCACAGTAGGATCAGTTATATGGTTTTGTCACAAGGCTGGGCTGAAAATCACATCTCTACATAACAAAAAGGCTACTCTACTTCCACAGTGTCGTCACATTTGTACTTCATCATTGTGTCTTTACTTCAAAGCTCCACTTATAAGCAAACAAAACAGAAGCATAATGGTTCAGGTTTGGTTTAATAACACAGTTCAAATGGATGATTTCCTATCAGCATTAAGTGCTTTTGGAGAAATATATAATGGCATAGTCTATGCAAACCCCCCAAAATTACCTAAGTGCCTGAGGTACTGAGCTGCCTGCTGAAAATATACTGATCCTACATATCCTCTAGGCAGCCTTTGCTGACTGACACCTCTGAAATCTGGTATGGAATTTAAACCTACACAGACTTCTCAAGCTCTGTCCAACAATTGCCCCTTGTCATTACAGCATTGTAATGACAATTACAATGTTCATTGCATTGAACATTGCATCCTCTCACACATGACATTTAATGGAAAATGGTTCACCCCTCAGGGAAAGTCTAGATGAAGATGCTAAAGATATACCCTGCAAATCAGCTTAAAAGCTTTTTAGTTTGGAAAATAGATGGAAGTCTCATTGTATTAGTATCAGCTAATTGATTTAGGGAACAAAAACATCTTGCCTTAGGTTCAGCCTGCCTTGCAACTGTCCTGTAGTTTGCTGGTAAAGCTGAATAGTCAGAGACTGAGTCTTACCAGATGCAGCAGAGACTGGAAATTGGATGCTTTCCAACACAGCAATTGGTACAGACACTATCTGGATTATGCAGTCCCCTATTAAGTAGTGTCAAGGATTAGCCAGAACTAAAAACACTTGTGGGATTAGGGATTTATTTATATGGGGACAATCCGGAAAGTGAATTAACTAAAAATGTTACTTTAAAGAGAAGCTGTAAAATTTCATTAAACCCTAATGTGGAAGTTCTCTTTTAGAACTTCATTTGAATGATCTAACTTCACTGATGAAGTAAATTAAATTAAATTAGGACCACTTGAATTCTGGATAAGAAGGTCCTTAGGGGTTTTAATGATGTTTAACTGATCTATTTCTAAGTCACATCTTTAGTTGACTCACATTAATTTTCATGAATTGCTCCATGTAGATAAGTCTCAAGTTCTGAAATGAGGAAAACCCATAAAAAGGAAAGTGACTGTTAAATTAATGGCAACAAAACATTTCTAAAAACAGTTGCAACACAGCTTGTTCCTCTTTAAAGGCAATAGTAATCACAATGACTCTGGATCTGTGTGTTGAAGGACAAGATTTAGTAAACGCTCTCAAATAAGTCTTCTTGTGACAACACCCAAGTGATACTCCTTCTATACTTCTCACATTGAAAACTGCTTGCTCTGCAATTGTTCTTTAGCCAGTCCTGCACCAAGATTTTAGATTTTAGGAAACTCTAAACATATTGGAAGGCATTTAGGCCAAAGTTAAGATTTATAATTAAAGAGCTGTAAACTACTGATGTGCCAAGAAAGTAGCTTTTTTTTACCTTGTGTTTTTTTTTTATTTTTGTTCCAATTTCAACTGCTGGAGGCAAAAAGAACAAAAAAAAAAACCTTCAAAACTCTGTTCTTTTTTCTTCTGTTTTTGTAATCTATGTAATCCATGGTTGACAACTTAAGCAATCTATTTCTTGTATGGTATTAGAAAGCCAATGGGACAAATGGCATTACTGACCTTTCTGCTTTTTGTTCAATATCTTATTTCCAGAGGGGAAGGAACTATGTAGTTCTATAATACTACTGATATTTGAGGCAAATTGTGCAACAATTCCTTTGTTGTAAATTCAGCTAATTTATCATTGTCATCCTTCTATTTTGCATCTAGAGTTCTTTCTGTGATTTTTCTGTCTATAAAACTATTGCTATTACAGACACTATATTCATAGTGTGCATAAGACTTCATTCCCTCATAGAAGGTTTCCTTTTCCTCAAGAGGGGTAGTATAAGAATATGCATTTAAATTTTAATACCAGGCATCATAAATAGTTTTTCCTTACAAAGATATAGTTTTTTGAGTCCCTTTCATGACATGTGCAGTAATGAGCATCTTAACACTGTAGATGGGTTATAGTTATTGCTGTTCAGAGAGTATCTCTATACTTAGAGAGATAAAAATTGCTGGAACCAGGCTAAAATATGCTGAACCACTGGTTTGATTTCTTTTGTCTTCACCACTGTCTGTAGTTAAAGGTAAAAGCACCCACATTATGCCTCAAAAAAGCAAACTCACATATTTTCCTTGTGCACAGGACAGTCTGTGAAGGTCTGACCTTTGTAACTAATAGCAAACACATGTTTAGATTAAAATGCAGGTCTTAAAATATCCTACTCTTGAACACATGCACTTACAAGGATGTTATGTCTAATTTTAGCCTTTTGGAAGGCTAACTATTTTCAGAACACATTTTACTGAAGTCTTAGGATAGTTGCAGGAATAAAGCACTACATGTGGATTCAGTAACAATCACGTTTTAAAAATCAAGATTGATATGGTGCTTTCTCCTCACTTAATGAAAGAAAAAGATACTTTGCACCAAAACCCAAAGACATTTCATTATTGTCATTAAGTATGGCCTGAAAAAATATTCATGCTAACACAGTTGTTAAAGGAGAAGAAAACCTAAAAAGCTTAGTTTAGCACTTCTAATTTTTTCTGGTTTGAGTTTAGAACCTTTAATTTTTTCTGCTATGGATTGAAGACTTCAGCATTTTGATTAATAATTCTTGGTGGTTTACCCACTACATCATCATTTTCAATAGAAAGGAAACATAATGTGCCTATTACAGAGCACTGAACAAATCAACAAAAGTGGGGAAAGGGTTGTATTTACAAACAAGGTAGAGAATGCAATCTGAAAACACAAGGGGCTAAAACCAGAGATATTAAGGGG
Source organism: Chiroxiphia lanceolata (assembly GCF_009829145.1). Lineage (NCBI taxonomy): Eukaryota > Metazoa > Chordata > Aves > Passeriformes > Pipridae > Chiroxiphia > Chiroxiphia lanceolata. The sequence goes on along the minus strand of NC_045637.1, from coordinate 113,926,841 downwards.
AGGAAAGTTTGCCAGTTTTAAAAGTGAAGGGGAAGCCAATTTAACCTTGCCTTCGTCAGCATTTGTGAAATCCTAGCATCCATGCAGACCTTTAAATAAAAAAAGCAACACTGCTTCTCAAGTACTCTGGGGTGACAGGGACTGCAGAAATTCAGAGAGCATCATTCAGTGGTTCTGGTATGCTATTGTCCATAAAAATATCCTGATTTTATTTTCCACTGGAAAAGATAAATTAATTGTTTCATTTTGGTGTTTTAAACTAGTAATGGCTTAAGCACACAATTCTTCCGATTTCTGAAATACCATATTTTTTCAGGACTGGGATTGTCTCTTTTTATATGTTTGTACACATTTTTCCATTACAAATGTAACAAGTAAAATTGCAAAAGCCTGCCTGGTTCAGGAAAAAAAACCCTGCTTTTTGCTTACTTAATGAGTTAAATCCCCTCGAGTGGTTGAACAAGTAACAGTAGCTGTAAAAAAGAGGTTGGACCATGGGGCAGAAGTAAGGGAGAGTGGAAGAGGAAGCAGGGGATAACAGAACCTGAAATCCTGCTTTTGGTAGTATCAAACTATTAGATGTGCTCAGAGATCTCAGCTCTTTGCAGGTTTACAGACCCAAGTATGAGATCTGAAAATAGGGAAGCCTCTCTGTCTTTTTCTTTTCCCTTGCTTCCCAGGGGTACGGTTCTGCTAAATGTGCAAAAAGAGCTGTTTGGTCTTGCAAGATTTAACGAACTTTTTTTTTTTAATTGATGTTCAAGCATTTCTAGTATCTCCAGTGCATTGAACACAATCTTATAGGGAAAGACCTATCTAGTTAATAACAACTGCAATGCTTTCTCACGCTAGTCAAGAGTAAGTCTTGACCTAAGTTTTGAGTCTCCAGACAATACATTTTTATATAGTTTATCAAAAACAAAGTTGTTTCTCTGTAAAATTTTAAAGCAATTTCCTTTCAGTTTCCGTCCTCTCGAAAAACAACCTGTGCAGTTAAATTTGAGTCCTTTCCAAGTACCTTTTTTGACTACACATCACAGTACAAAATTTAAAAGAGAAAAATTTTCCTCTTTGAAAGTCAACATTAAAAGCTTTTAATAAAAAAAAATGTTTTACAACTTTATCCGTAAAATTGGTACTGGAAGACTACATTCTCAAGATGCAAAATATTTTGGGGGAGAGACATAGAAATTTATTTGGATTTTTCTGATATAATTATCAATATGCACTAGCAGACTGTGCTGGAATGCACAAAATGCAGTAAAAGAAAAAAATGTTGCACTTTTCTATCTATATTTAAATTACACCTTTGCTCAAAAGTCTGTTTCAGATCAGATTTTTTTCTTCTTAAACCAACATTGGAAGAGAGAAACTATTTTAAAAAAAGAAATCCCCCCAAGTGAAAAAGAGGATTATCCAATTTTATTTTCTACGCAGATTTGATAAAACCTCAGTGATAAAAACCCTCATATGTTATCCTACATAATACATTGATACATAAGCAGTATGTGAAAAAATTCCAAAAATACAAGAATCTTTTAATGCATATTAAATATCACACACTAAAGTCATCAGCCTTACAGTGTAAAATAATACAAGTACAGGGACCACAAAGTCCCACGCGACAGTCTTTCACGCTGTCTTCTGCTCTTTTCCTAGACTAGAAATACTCTCATGGTACATTCTTTTACAAAATTTAACATAAACAGATAAAACTGATGATATTTTCATTTTGAACGTTGCATCTACAGATCCACAAATATAATAGTAGTTTTATTTAAGAAGCAGATAAATGTTACTATTGATTGGAGAAAGGAAAACAGATGTGTGTGTGTGTGTGCGTGTGTAGGAACTGTAAGTGTAGGAGGGAAGGAAAGCAAAACCAAATGTGAACTCCTGCATACAAAAGATGGTGGTAGAAAGTGTGGGGTGTAACATATGTTGGAACACTGCTCTAAATTTTAACATTCTTTTGGACTGATATATTCATCACAATTATACCACTAAGGTTCTTCAGCCATTTGCAAGTAAGGATAGGAATGTAAGAACAGAAGGACTGTCGTAGGAAGGGACTACAACTAGAGAGAATACATGGGTAAATCAGAAGATATTGTGCAGTAATATCGAAATGATTGATTGATGGAAAGGGAGAAGGAAAAGCAGAGTGACTAGAGACTCTCTAGAGGCTGAGGTTTGCCTGCTGAAGTCTGCAGCAGTGGGACAGTGACCACAAGATGGGTGGAGCATATGCTGGGCATGGTGTGAAACAGCTGGAAAGAATGCACATATGAGGAAATGCCATTTCAGTCAAATGCAGACACCCTGTTAGTTATCCTCCTTGGTTCCTATTCTCAGAGTAATTATTGATTCCCCTGTTGAAGGTAACAGAAGAGACAGGTGTGCCAGGAACCTTTGGAAATTAGAGTTATAAAAAAAAAAAAAAGAATTCAAAGTGCAACAATTATGGATACTTTTCAAATGGTAGCTGTTAAAGATCTTCCATCTCAGGTTATTTCTAAAATGGAGATACAATATCAGGCTAGTCTACAGAAGATACTGAGTTGGTGGCAGCAAAGCTCTTTTTAATACATGGGGTACTATAAGTGTTAAGTATTATTATAATTACTACTACTAAGAAAAAACAATAAAATATAGTACTGAACAAAGGGCAACACACTATAATATTGTTACATCCTGCTGTAAAAGATATATTTTTCTATTGCTGGAAATAAAAATATACTATAAAAATGGAAACTTGTAAAAATAAATCTCAGATAAGTAATCTGAGGAGGGTGGGAATTTGGCAATGGTTTGTTTGATTGCTTTTATGCTAAATGACTTGGGGATTGGGTTGAATACTCTAGATTGAAAGATTCTCTATTAAGGTTGGTTTGTTCAAATCTATTGCTCTTGTCAGAATTCGGTCATTTATGCATCTGTTGGGGAGAGAAATCAAATATTATAAACTCTCAAGGCAATGATTAAATCCTGTATTGTATTTTTTACAGTTTGAAGCCATTGCAGACCACTTAGATGTTGCAAATCCCTTTATTCCCTCTGCAGGGGTCTGGACACACTGACCTTTCTTTACCCTGTGCAACTTTGAGTAGAATAATGAATATGTTGGTCTGCCACTAGGCAGGGTATCTTGAGCCTACATATGCAAGTTCACTTAACTGACCTTTTTTTTGGTTACTGACAAAAGTCCATCCCAAAGCAGGATGAGCCTAAATACATCAAACAGCCTAAATGGAACTCAAGGCCCTTGTCTAGCTACACTATGCTAGGCACCCAAGCTGGCAGTTTTAGAGACAGCTCAGGTGTATCCTGAGGAGCTATAGCTGCACTGCTAGACTGCAGTGTAGATGTATGATATGAGAGATGACTGCAGATATTCATCAGCTTTAAAAATTAAATAGTGCTCAGGAAAAGAGCAGGAAAGAGACAAAGACAAATTTTTAAAGGAAATAAGATTTTACTTTCTGGAAATTGCTTCGGACATAAAGCCTGATTATTGAAAATTTAGTAATTTTTTTTAGAATCTAATCACGTTTACGGAGAGGGGGTTTGGTTCTTACCAGTGCTAGTTATCCAGTATATTCCTAATCAATTAAATACCTGAGGTTTCTTCAGTTATCTGAAGCTTTGGTGGGAAAATTTCTCGCAAGAAACTGATCCTAGTCCAAGAGGTTCCTCATAGGAATGCATAAATTCTGAAGATTTCTATTTTTAAGTTCCTGGGCAACAACCTTGCTCATTTGCTTACTTTGCTCAGCAACTTCAACAACCGAAAGTAACAAAAGCCTCCTTAGATGGGAGCACTACTTTCTCATGGATTCATTTTTACCTCATTTCTTGTTTTTATTTTGAGCAAAATATCTCCACAGGCATCCTATGTTTAAAGCTAAAATCCTTAGAAAAGAAGGCATACAAAAGTCAGACACAACTTATTTTAAAAGTCATTAATACTTCAAACATTTTAGCATGGGCATAAGTCCCAACAATATTTTTTTGGCAGGGAGGGCAACAGTCCTGCTTCTTAAGACCTTACTTTGGAGAGAAGACATCAGAAATTTGCCGTGTGCAATTAAGGGATAAAGGCAATAGCATTTCAAATCCCTTTTTTGGTCATGAACTGATCTACAGATATGTAGGCAATCATGTTATTTCATTAAGATAAAATTCATTAAGAATCTTAAGCTTGCCAAATTGTAACCATGAATGATTCTATTACCAAGACTAGAAATACTGGAAGACTTTTGTCTATTTGGATTCTACTTATTCATGAAAGGAATAAAAATATTATTTAAAAACTGTTAATTAAAAAAATTATTTAAGTTATTTAAAAATTGTTAAATTAGAAAAAATGTTATATTTAGTTTGGTATGAGCTGCTTTAGCAAGCTATATTTTTAGGCTTATTTTCTTGAACTGACCTGTTTTCTGTTCTAAAATTCCTATTAATCATCCCCTCATTGTACACTCTTACACTGTAAGTCATTGTTATCACATAAGTTGTCCCAAAGAGGTGACAAATCATTATATTTATGGGCAAATAGACATGCTACAAAAACAATTCTAGCAGGAACAGTTACAGTTTCATTAAAGGGTAAAGCAAAATGAAAGTAAACACTAGCTTTTTGTGCCTCTATAATGTTTTTCTTTACTTGATCTTTAATCTTTCAGAGAGATTAAAAGAACAAGACCTGTGCAATTTGTTTCAACAATAACACTGTTAGTTCAGAAGGAATGCCTATGAGGATCTGCAGTGCCTGGCAGGAAGAATTATTAGGGACAGTAACAAAGACATGTAGTGACAGGTAGTGAATTTAAAATAAAGAGATATAATTTACAAACCTCATTTTGCTTACCTGTCATTGCAATTAGCAGTACACTAAATGGTTGTGATAAGTAAGCATGGTAATAGGGGATGCTTTTTTTTGAAGTCAGGATGTATTTGAAAGTATTTTTTTCAATAGTATATCCTCTCTCACTCTTTGGGGAACCCTTATTGCAACAAAATATATATGGAAATGTATTTGCAAACCCTCGACATTTGCTAAGGCATTTGGGTATATATAGCATTGGAGTGGAAAACACTTGAATTTTTTTTCTCTACCTAGCCCAGAAAATATCAGATAACAAATTGCTGTCTTTTGAAAGATACCTATATCCATCTACCTATCTATATATGTATGCTAAATATAAAGTAAAATATAATGAAATGGTTTGGGAAAAAAAAAAAGGTGTTCAATAACTTACCTAGGGAAGCAGTGAAAATCCTGTTATTTGCAGAGATATTTAAAACTAAATTGCCCAAAGCACTAGAAAATTTTATGGTAGATAATCATTTTGCAGACGCAAGGCAATGGGCTACATAAAGTAATAGGTCTTTCCTATCTCTAGATTCCATGATTCATACAGTACATTTTTTTCTTTTTTTTTTTTGTTAACTAATAAAAACAGCATCTTTTGAAAACACTGTCCTTCATTATTCTAGGAGATACTAGGGTTGAGAAGTCTGACAAGTCCACTAACAGTTCTAAAATTGCAAGAAAATAAAATCAATTATTTAGAATTAAGCAGCATTTCACAAGTACTGTATCATACTTAGGTTTCTAAAACAGGACTCCTTCTGACACTTTTACATTTTATCTTGGTCCAACACAACTTTCTGTGTATGCCCAGGGCAAACTGATACAGCAAAGACACACATGTCAACAAAGGGTACACATCAAGGTATTTAAGCCCAATTTGAGCTGTAAATCTACTAGTCAAGTTACAGCGATAAATGATTGATCACATCAGTGAGAATTCCTGAAATGACACGGTGGCCCAGAGTCTTTCCAGCCTCACTTGGGATATTTACCAAAATGCCTAAAATTAACATTGTCACCTTGAGCTTCACCTACAGCCACTTATAAGGGAGCTGCTCTGCCATGCAATTCTGGCCACCTACAAGCCAAAGGAAGAAGAGACTGAACAGGGAGCCTCAGTTATTGACCCCTGTCCCAAAATGGAGTGCAGTCTGAATGACTCCTGGGGACTCAACTGCAAATCTTTCCATGGAAATGTTAGCAGATACTGCTCTGCATGACCACAGCTACTCAACTTTTACAGCAGAGACCTGTGATCCTCAGACCCAGTTATTGCTTCCTCCCCTCCACAGGGAATGGAAGGATTGTATACTGGAACCATACAGTCTCCTGTAGGACAGAAAGAGTATAACTGGGCTGTGCACTGGCTATGCCTATCAGCTACTCTTTGTTACAGTTTGGTGAGCCTTGAGCAACTTTGGGTTCCTCACACACTCATCTACCTCAGGATGCATCCCATGCACCCGCTTGAGAACATATACACCCTAGTCACCAAAAATAAAAATCTGAGATCCACTCCTGTGGGCTGATTCCTCCTAAACGAATTACGAATAACTCTTACTGACAACAGTGGTTTAATCCTCTTTTTAGAGTGATAATAGTTTTTTGAGCACAAAGATCAATATTATACTGGATTAGAGTAGAAGAGCAGGTGGTCCTGCACTTCCTCTGTGCTTGTGGAACAGTATGGAACAGCACGTAAAAGTATCTAGTTATTGTCCAGAATTTTATAAATTCCTTATAAAATAGTAATATCAATATATAGCATGACACACTTGCCAAATGGAACTTTAGGAGAGAGAGGGAAGGAGGGAGGGAAGGGTAAGATATTAATGGCATGTTTCTTGCATCTGGGTTGCTGAATGGTAAAATTATATTCAAATTGCATTCAAGGGAAACTTAAAATAAGAAGTACATATAGAAAGTAAAAATATTTCTACCAAACCTGGGAACAATGCTTATATATTTAGATATATTTCTCTTTGCATGCATTAAATACTCTAGGGACTTGATTCAGCAAAACACTTCAGCATAAGATTAGCTCTATGCACTTTAATGGAGTTATTCATGTGCTTAAAGAGAAATACTAGCTTAAGTGCTCAACTTAAGAAATATACATTTTAATTACTTTAAAATTACAGTCTTCAAATAAAACATACCAAAATAGATTTTATAAAAATAGATCCTAAAAAAATATTCTCGAATTGCAAGCAACTTTTCTCCCATCATCCAGAATCTGCAATTACCCTCACATCATCCATTGCTAGAGAGAATCCTCACATCTGTCTCTTTTGTTATATTCAGATAGATAACCAAAATACAATTGTCCAAGACATCCCAATCTCTAGAGTAAGCACAGCAATTTTTTTTTCACAGTTCATCTGTTAACTATCCTAGGGGGGAAAACAAACAAACAAACAAAAACAAACAAACAAAAATCACCCAAAAAAATCAATTAAAACACAACCACCTAGAAAATTGTCAAGAAAGATGCTTTCTTGATCCAACTAAACCAAAGTGCTTCTGCAAGAGGTTATCACTGATCCTGACCAATAGTCAGTAGCAGCAGCATCTTCCTGGCTTCTAGGAAGGATATGACATGACATAACAGACACAACTCCAACACATATACCACCATAAGTGTGCTCTGGCAGCACTTTACCACACTTACGTAGATATCAATTGATTTTTCTCCTCTCATAGTCCCAGTTCTTCTGTCATGGATTCAGCCTGGTCAGAATCCAAGCAACTCTATCTTCAAAAGAATTTGAAAACTCACAGCAAGAAAAGCTTAACTCTATTACTGTAGGCAAGTTCTTAGATTAACCAGGTAACTAAGCATCAAGAATGTTCCTGTTAATTAGGATTTTGTATGTGCGCCTTAAGGCACAAGCATTTTTCTTTTCCTTCCACCACAGGCATAGGATAAAAGTTTTGGATTAAAAATATTTCTTACATTTCTCTACAACTGAAGTAAAGCCTTCCAAAACTATCATCATAGTTTTCTTCCTTTCTGTACAATCAGTACTTTTGCAACACAGCTGAAGTGCAGGAAATTCAGGTCTATTTAGTATTAATGGTTTAAGAAAAGAAATTTATCTCCCATCAGATTTTGTACATTTGTAAATCTGCAGTACTCTTCTTCAGAGCCCCAGATTTTATTAGGTTTAGGGACATCTAAAAAGTAGAATACACTATCACATTCTTATAGTTCTTCTACTCTGTGTGTAAATTCTATTCATCAGCACACATGACTGGGGCAGCTCCTTGCTCACAGTAGGATACCTTGCACTAGACCAAGAGCATAAACATTGCAACAGAATAGCTGTTTTCAGTTCTTTTCAGTTTTTGTTTTCCAGTGAAGATGTGTTTCTCCAGTCAATCTAAGGTTATTGGTATTGGGCTTCCTTTTACAAACTTTTGTAGGCAGCCATGATGATGGTCCACTGACATACTTTGAAAACTGTAAACAGCATTCTTACCGAAAGAACTGGCCTCTGTGACTATATTCCTCCAGTGGGAAAAGGCTCTGCCACATGTAAGTTAGGCCTCAGAAACTGTATTTTTCCAAAAATTTAGAACTGACTAGATATGCAGGTAGAAACACAGGCGTTTGTTTGCTCGTGACATACATAAACTGATGAGCTTGTTTTGAACACTTACCATCTCAACTCTGCTACTAGTGTATTATTTATAACTCCAGAGCATTTTCCAATCCTTGAAGATGGCTGAAAATAAGGACTACATAAGCACAGGAAAGAAGGCAATGCCAGTAACTATGTACTAAGAGGCTCAGAAGAGCCATCATACCATTCTGGCCAATTTAAATATTCATTCTTTCCTTGTTAACATAAAGCCTCTCCATGTTCAGTTTCTCAATTAAACAAGAAGTGAAGTGGTTTACATAGCAGTGCTTTAGTGAGATGAAATCTGATTACAGTTAATCTCCCAATACACAAAAGGGTGGCTTCCCAAGAGTTAATAAAGAGTGATGATTAGGAATTATGATACTACTTCCAAAATGAACTAAAGATCAAGCACAAGAATGTCTAATTACCAAATTAAAAACCCGCATTGAGATGTACTCCTTTCTCAAGCATGGATAGGTGGAACAAATTATGAGTATATCTCTTATCCTCTACCATATACATTTCCTATGGACCTACCTTGCACTAGTGCTTAGAGAGCTGAATGCTTCTGCTTGCTTTTGAAGAAACCAGGTGCTGTAATGTTGGGTGTATGAGTAAAAGGATAATAATACCATAGGGAGGCAGAGGAACTAAAATATTGATATTTCGTTTTTTCACCCTACTGGAGATCTGTCATTCTTCAGATTGTTCTGGTATCAGACAAAGAAAACTTCTTGCCATCATAAATTTATATGAGTCAGGTTTGCACACCTAAAAGCACTCAGAGTTTGACCTTGCTTTTCTGAATTTTTAGGAGTCTCTATAGTACTCCAAAACATAATCGTATTATGCTGACAGATGAGGCCTATAATACTCTGGAGGACCTGGTTGATCTTTAGAAGCATATCTCATCCTCAGCTAAAATAGAGAATTAAGTAAAAGATGGTCAGTCTTCTTACTTAGTATTCACAGCTTTTCTAGTTTGTAGCTATGAGAACCAGTGCTGACCGTATTAATACAAATTTTCTCCTATCACATTAGAAGAAACCACATTCAACTTTTACTTGACAGTGCAGGTTAGGACAGGACACACTAAGATATAGGCCACAGCAGGGTGGCAAGACTACAATGAAATGACACTGCATTTTCCCAAGCCTGGCAGAATTACTCTAATGCTATTAAAAGAGCATTTGAACACAGTCTTCTTGTCGTTACCTAACATAATGAGCTAATGAAGAAAACAAGAAAGTCACAAATACAAATCACATTTCTCTCCAGAAGAAGGATAATTGTTGCAGAAATAAGAAAAGATTAGCATAATTCAATACTAATAATTCAAATACCTGTAATTAACACCGCAATAAAAATTGACTAGGATTCCCACACAAATCTTACCATCTGCCTGCAATAAAAACCATGAAGTGTATCTCTGCTTCAAGTGGAAGTCATACGAAGGAGAGGTAAGTAGAACCAATTCAGCAAATTAAAGAACCTTGTAAGTCAAGGTAAGGGGGTATTTTCTCTAAAAAAGAGGCCCATTATCTTAAAAATTCCTGAATTTATTCTCAATATTAAGAAGTAATATCCTCTCAAAAGTTGTGTGACTCCATAAATACATACAGCCTCCAAACATAATATTCAACGTGTGACATATAAATAAGAACAGCATGTAACAAAAAGACCTTGAGTAAAGCAAAAAATTCCTGGTAACCAGCGAAAAGATATCGTGATGCAGATAGTTTGGTCACATTCCCTATCCAGCTTGCCCATGTGGACTTGGAAACGTGTACTGGGTATATGCAGCAAGATTTTGACAGTGGGGAGACTGCAGGGGCAGCCTCTGTGAGAAGAGGTCAGGAGTTGCCCTATGCCAGTCACAAATTGTTTCAGGTGGCTTTGCAAGGGATCCACTGCAGGTCAAGGCTGAGCCCAACAGCCAAATTGAAACATATCTAAGAAAGATAAGAAAACACCATCTAGAGAGAGGAGGAGGGAGAGTTAGAAAAGAGAAACAACAGAGGGTACACCAAGGTCCAAGGAGGAAGAAGGGGAAGAAGTGACCCATGACAGATATTCCTGCAGCCCATAAAACACTAACTTTATACCGTACCCTTGAAAGACTGAGCCTATACTCACAAAACACATCTCTCTCAAATTAATATTGATAAGCTCTTTATGACATCGTCTGCTTCTTAGATGACAAAGGACAACAGTAGGCATGGAAGCTGCCATACAGTTTAGATGCCAGTGCCATCCTATCCACCCTCCCATCGCCACCCCCTCTTAACAGTGCATATCTGATATAGTAGGTTATGGGACTGAAAAGGTTCTCAGGATGAATCTTGAATATTGTACTTAATGCTCCACACTTTGGGTATCAGTAAAGGGAACAGTTGGAAGATTTGTTCAATCTCTCACAGCTGTAATTTTGAAGGTCAATAGTTTGGCACAAAATCCATGGCACGAAGAAGCCAAAGCAATACTGACCATAGTCCTTCATGCAAAACCAAAGTGTTCTAGTTCAGAAAAGAGAAATATTGAGATTAGGGTTACCACACAAGTCTTGGCAATTTTGGATGATCTCAAGCAACACTGGCTCCATGCAAAAACGAAGCATAATATCAAACAAGGTGGGAGAAGGGAGGGGGCAGGCAGGCTGTATGCAATGTGTCAGGGGAACGGAGTTATAAAAATCAGCATTTGTAATGCAATTTTGTATCATTGTGTTAAAGATGATTTCATGCAACACCCCCCCCCCCGTGCTTTTAAATGCAGAAGTACAGAGAGCATAAGAGGAAAAAATAAGAACAAGTTCTAGAGGACAGAATTCACACCAGAAAACAAAAAAGAAGCTTTAAAAAGTTATGACACGGTTTGTTACGTTAAGGGTGTATTACTCTGGCTGATTGCCATATGAAGGAAAGAGAATAGGGCACGTAATGGTCGAATAACCTGCCCAATATGCCCTGCCTTGAACAGTGGCCTGGGTGCTTTGGCAGAAGAGCCTGTCCTCTGGCCCTATTTTTGCATCACCACTTCGGCTATAGTCCAATAAGAAAAGGATCTTTATTTTTCCATCAGATTTATGTGGCTGCTTTCCTTTAGCAATTATAAATTATCTTTTAAGAAACTAATTTGAAATACTAACTGGATCTTTAAGTCTGGGGGCACGTATCAGTAGCTAACTGGGAGCATCTATCAGCAAATGGCACAGAGTATCAATTGGGATTACAATGTCCTAAAACCTATAAAGTGGAAGGAATATTTAAAGGTGGGAAGCATAGAGCATTTAGCAGTAAGGATTAATTACTGTGGGATCAGTTTTCTCAGGACAGGATTTTAAACATTAAGATTCATTGTTTCAGAACACATACGATAAAGAAAAAAAACAAACCCACATGCCAGAAATTCAACTGGATAACAATAAGTCTGGGATTCAAGTACTACAGTCATTCACAAAGAAAAATTCCTGGGATAAGAACTAAAGACCTACAGATTAGATATCACAGAACATTGTGTCTCAATTCACATGTGGACAGAAGGCGGTAAAAGCCTCTTAGTAACTTCACTGCAATACAGCAGGTTTTCTCTTCTGATGCCTTTAATCATTTGATCCATTGCAGCAGCCAAAAATATTCAAGTCATATAAAGTCATAAAGTAGTCATTGCTGAATTCTCTTCTTGACGATGGAGTCTTCACTTCAGATCTATGTGCAGGGATGGACTGAAATTACAGTATCCTAAAGCACCCATGAGCGTCTGTTTTGTATTGCATCATGCATTTTGGCACAGTTTATTCCACGACAAACTCACTTAAACTCTTTTGAAATTCTGACGCAGTTTTTAATGCAGCAGCTGACCAGAAGAGTACCTACAAGTAGTCTACAAAACAGCAAGGAGAGAATTAGACTGAATTGTTATCAAGAGAAAAGCACTAGAAAAAAATCCACTGGAAACTTTTCTTTCCTCAAGGCTATGCACATTTAGACTACAAACCCAATTATGGAAAAACACTGCACAATACTTAAAGTGACATCTTCAGGCATGGGGAATTCTTTGCTAATATTGTACCACACAGCCTTCAATTTTTTTTGCCACTGAATAAGTTAATGCACTGAAGTATTCTTTGATACTGTAGAAGAACTTCCCAATTCAAATAAGATGCTCAAACTTAACAGCTGAACTACAATCAGAAGAGTTAATCTCTGATGAACTGTGGCAATAGACAATGTGCAAACAAAACCCTCTTCCCCTTCCCTACAAGCTGTGTGGAATGTTCTGGTGCAGGAGGCAATGAAGAAAAATACAACTCAAAGGTAAACAAAATCCCACCAAGAAAAAACTCCCACTGATTTCAACAGGCTTTAAACAACAACAAAAAATAATTTTCTTTCCCCTTTGCCTCTGTTTTGCTGCTTCCACATATCTCACCTGATGCTGTAATAGCAGCTGGTGTTACAGCTAACAGCAGAATGCCTCCTTCCTGTATTCTGCTCTCTCCTTTCACTTAAATCTAGTGACAAAATTCACCTTAATTGCAACCAAGCAGCACAAGATTTCATATACTTAAAATGGATATAACTCTCTCTCTACTCCCCAGAGTTTGGCTTTACCCTCTAGCTGGTTCCCTTAGCAGCTTTGCTGTTCCAACAAAACATTTTAATAAGGCCCAGTATCTACAACATCTAGGTACCTAGCATTTACATGTTAAACATCACCCTTCAGATGTGCTGTTTAGTGATGTCCCTGAAGAAAATCGCCTTTTTTAAAACTTAATTTTTTTGGCTGATCATCCCCAAGGCAGCACTTTCCTTATTACTAGAAAGAATAAAATGAAAGTTTTGCAAAAACAGTTGACTGCAGCATTTGCCAAAAACAACCGAGTTCTGGTTAAGGTGCTTCCTAACACTACACATGACAAAACACTCTTCCAGAAAGGTACTTCAGAGGTCCACAGGTTTTAAATGTTGCACAGTGCTAATGCATGTGGGCTAGAAAATACACATATAGAAGGTTGAGTATGGCATTTCTTTTATGTATTTAAAGAAAGGCCCAGTGTGTGCCTCTTCCTCAGCTTTTCTAACAAGAGATGAAGACTTAGAAGGCCTGGCACCAGCCTACCAGATCGAAAAGCCCCATTTCTTCATAAGCAGAGACAGGTTGATGCAAAAGGTTATGGTGGCAAAAGAATATGCCGGGGGTTGGCCAGGGAGAGCAAAAAGCATTGTGATTCCTGTCAGGCCCGTGCATGCAAACTGGAGTGATTTTTACTACTGTGCAGCTCATGGGAAAGGAAATTAAGCAGGATAATTAAGACAGGAGAAGCAGAGAAGCAACATCAACATATGTTTAAACTAGTGGAAAGGAAGAGGAGAAATTACCAGTAGAACACTGTGAGGTTTATGCTCCATTGTTATTGAATTAAATGCTAGATGAAGGCCTTGTCTCAACACTCGAGTTGTGCCATTTCTATTCAAATCAATTACAAACCTCACTGTAGTTACACAGGTGCAAAGCTCTTTGTAGACAATCTTTTATTAATTTACAACAAACTTAAGTGATTTAAACACATCCACAAAGGGTTGCAGCTGCTGAATTAAACCAATTTAAAAATTATTTTAAACTCATGTCATTCTGTCTATACGGAGACCAATAGATAGTGAATTTTTAAATGTATGAAACCTCAGATTCCCAAAGATAATTATGGGCAATAGTATTATGTTTTCTCTCATTTAAACACCATCACACATTTTTAAACAAGGATCATCTGAGCATTGATAGCTGAAATCAAGCATCCTCTACCACATCAAGTTATGCTAGACTGTGCTACTCTAATATTCTTCAGTTCAGGAAGTATTTTATTACTAATTTCTAAAGCCATCCTCAAAAAACCTTAACACCAAGCTTTATAACTTGTTCAGCTACAGGACCACAAAGTTGGAAAGATTTTTTAAAGAGACTTGTTTATTCACCTCAAACCTGAACTGCTCTTCAAATGGCTTTCTAAACTAAGGTGCCTACTCCTGTTAAGAAACACTGATGAATTGATTCTAATGATTTTTGGTGAAAAGCATGAATTGTTCCCAACAACCATGACTTTGTACTTCTGATTCGTGATTTATTACCTGGATGTGTCCACAAGCAAATTTTTCTGCACCAGTTTTGTCTGCCATTATTTCAGTAGAAGACTGAACATCAGTGATGCATGGTAGCTCTGTTGAGGAATGAGGAGCTTTCATCTGACATTTTCCTATATGCAGCTCCACAACTTTCAAGATGTTCTAGTTTGTACAATCATAACATGAATTCTGCACCTGGCATTATCCCCTCTATAATTCCATTATTAAGGAAGCTTGGAAGTGAAAGATTTTTTTTTCTTAAGGCATTTGGATCTTATTTTACATGTTCAGAATAGGAAACTGATTTTCTGTGATCATAATCACTATGTGTAATCACTATGCAAAGTCAACTCCACAGTCACTAACATGGACATTTTTGTGGGGTTTTGTGTTCAAAGAATGCACCACCACACACATTGGAACAAATTAAAATGAATTACCTTGAAACAAATCAAAGAACACAAGACGATATGATGGGAAGGAGGGGAAAATAAATAATAAAATAAAATAAATAAAGTAAAATAGGTGGAAAACATCTTTCCCTGTCAAGTTATTAGTATGGGTTGAACGCAGTTTCCAGTAGGCACATTTTGCATCTCCTCTACAGAAATGTACTTTCCCTTGCTGTCATGGTAGTATTGTATCAAAGTCACCAAATCCTTCCATCTAACAATAGGAGTCTCTCATTTTCTTCCATTTGTGTGCATTTGTTTGATTGATTTTAAAGTAAGACTATTAAACCTTATTTCATACAAAAATTCAAACAATATATTTACAGAAACATTAATAAAAGCTTTTATTAGAACTGTGCTTTTGCTGCCACTAAATTTCATTGCCCAAGCTCTAAGATATTCAACAGGACAGACTTTTGAATGGTTTGAAAATGAAAATGAATATCATTTGTTACCAATGACAAAGAAACACTTTACCATTAGTCAGTGTTCAAATAAATCACATTGTCTAGGCTTGTCTATGCTCAAAAAATTGTCTGATCTAACTCTGACAGTATAGTCAGAATGATATAACCTCCCTGTTGCAAGTAAAAGTTATAGCACGGAAATCTAAAGTAAACACCATATAACCTCATCCACACCACGACACGCAATAATTTTTAAATAAATCAGATTTCCAATCAAGGAAAGTTAACATTGGTAGTAAATTTTACATAAAAAGAAGCTCTGATATACACATTTTTTTCCCAGCTAACATGAATCATCAGTCATTTTTGGCTCCTTAACATGTAGAAAAATGGCTGGGGAGGGAGGAAAACACAAAGGTATTCTATGTACCACACTGCCATTTAAAGCAGCTCCTGTGCTGCATCATTAAGCTTGAATGCTGTTGCCAAAAACAAGATCCCAAGTGGGAGAATGGAAATTCAGAAAAGTAGACCAAGACTGACCCTGCTGTAAAATCAGCCAGTACCTCTTAGAAAACACTTGATAGCTGCAAATTTCTGGTCACGTTTGCTCTGTGTTCATGAGCCAATTAAAAAAAAAATCCTTCACTTGAAATGTCAGTTGGTCAGCTCATTAAAAAAAGCTTCACTGACAATACTAGAAAAGGGGCAAATGTCTAACTTGGTCTATCTCAAATATATTACTGGCCTACTTAAAAAGAATAAGAAAGAACATGGTATTAAAAGCAACAACAACAAACAAACGAATCACAACCAACACAAACACCCACCAAATAAAAATTTAGCCTTTTAAGAGCCAGATTCAGCAAAGCGGAATCTCAAAATCTGCTGCAAGATTTCCTAAGCCTTATGCTAAAAGAGTATGTGAAATGGAGTCCTTTAGGAGCAACAGTGCATCAAAGTGTTCATATTAAAACACATACACACCTTACAGTACAGTAGCTCTGCTTTCAAATACAGTGACTAAGTCACAGCTGTTGACTAATGCAGGGATTGAGGAAAAATAGTTGCGTTCTCTACAGATTGTTAAAGCTTTCCACTAAAGCAATAACTTTAATGGAGTGCTGCATCCAGCTCTGGGGTCCCCAGCACAGGTAGGACACTGACATGTTGGAGAGAGTCTAGAGGAGGGCCATGAAAATGATCGGAGGGCTGGAGCACCTCTCCTATGGAGACAGGCTGAGAGTCAGGGCTGTTCAGCCTGGAGAAGAAAAGGCTCCAAGGAGACCTTATAGCACCTTCCTGTACCTAAAGGAGGCCTACAGAAAAGCTGGAGAGGGACTTTTTATATGGGTGTGAGTGACAGGACAAGGAGTAATGGCTTCAAACTAACAGAAGGTAGGGTTACGTTGGCTGTTAGGAGGATATTCTTTGCTGTGAAGGTGGTGAGGCTGGAACAGGTTGCTCAGGGAAATTGTGGATGCCCCATCCCTGAAAGCATTCAAGGTCAGGTTGGATGGGGTTTGGAGCAACCTGGTCTGGTGGAAGGATTGCTGCCCATGGCAGGAAGGTTGGAACTACATCTTTAAGGTACCTTCCAACACAAACCATTCTACGGTTCTCTAATAGAAAGGTTTCCACTTTGCTTACAAAGAAACATACTGTTTTCTTCCTCTGGCAAACAAAATAAAACCACGGACAACAGTAAGGACTAACTAGAAATATATTAGCCAACTAAGGCCCAGTGTAGTCCCAATCAATATAAGAGAAATTGAACTGCATGTCTTCAGGACCTCTGAAGAGCCACAGTTGTGTACCCAAGACAATAAAACCCAAGCTATTTAATCTCAAAAATGCAGCCCTACATAAAAGCCACAAAATGAACTGCGGGTGTAAACAGCAGCAACAGCCATGCACTTTTTTTTTATTCTGCCTGTGCTTAGTATCATACTTTTTGCAAAAGCAGGCTATCCCCTGCCATCTCAGGGTAGAACAAAGGTCAGCCTGACCACTCAAACAGCATTGACTGTGCAACCTCTGTAGCCTTCAGTTTTCTCCACTTTCTTCTTGTAACTACAGGTTTCATAAAATATTTGAGGAAGCTACAAGGCTTCCGAATAGCATCTCAATGTGAAAACTCCTAAAAGAGAAGTAAACGGGAAAAAAAAAAAAATGCCTCCCTGCACAAAAGCCAAGGTTTCCACGCGCTGGTCTCCGTGCCTGACCAACGCAGTGGAGTCACTGTCCCTGCAGTTGTTAAAGACTGGACGCAGCACTCAGTGCCACGGTCTAGTTGACAACGTGCTGCTGGGTCATAGGTTGGACTCGATGATCTCAGAGGTCTTTTCCAACGTAATTGATTCGCTGATTGACTCTGCGAAAGCGCTCCCAGCAGAGGCAAGTGGCGCACCCAGGACTCTCCCTGACCGTGCCCCTAGCTACTCCGGCCAACTGCCCGAGGGAGAAGCTCTCCCACGTTCCCTGGCGCGGCCAACGCGCTTTCCACCGAGACAATGAAACATTCCAGAGAAGCGGAGTTACCGCCCGCGCGCCCGGTAGCTCGCCACGCCCCCGCCCCGCGGACTCCAGCTCCCGACGTGCTCTGGGGCGGCGCGGAACATGCCGGGAACGAGAGCGGCACCGGCCCACCAGCACCGCAGCGCCCTGGCACGGCGCCGGGGGCGTCTGAGCGCGCCCACGTGACTCGCACGTCGCGCTCCGATTGGCGCAAACAGCTGTCAGTCACTCCCGCCAACGTCTAGCAACGGGCACAACGTCCCCCCGCGCGTGCTGCCGTGCCGCTCCGATTGGCTGCCCGGGGCCGGCCCCGCCCCTCTTAAATACCTGTCGCTCCATGACAGGCCGTCCCCGGAGTTCCTGTTAGAGGGGCGCTACCGGCGGGGACTGGCCCTTCCCCTCGCCTTCTCATGGGAGCCCCGCCCTCCCCCTGTAACTCCTCCCGCTCCGGTGGGGCGGCAATGTCAAACCTCCCGCTCGGGAGGGAGGAAGGGAGGCCCCGATCCGCTCGGGTCCCGTCCGCGGCCCCTCCCCTGCAGAGCCCCCCCGCCCCGTCGCTCTGCTCCCGGGAGCCGCGCGCGCGCCCGCCGCCTTCAGCCCCGCCCCTTCGCCGCCAGGCCCCGCCCCCCGGGCTCGCCCGCGCCGCGCCGCGTTCCCGCCCGCGGCGGGGGATGGGGACGGTGACGGCGGGAGGAGGCAGAGCCCCGGTGCGCCAGGAGGCGGCGGGCAGTCCGTGAGGAGCGCCGAGAGGGAACGGGTGGGCTCCGCCTCTCGCCGAGCCTCCCTCCCCCTGCCCTTCCTCCCTCCCTCCCTCCCCTCCCCTCCTCCCCCTCCTCCTCCCCGCACGCGCCGGGCGGAGGGAGAGGCTGCGAGGGAGCCCCGGGTACAACATGGCGGAGCACTCGGCCCCCGACCACAAGCACAGACCCGCCGCCAACTCCGCGGCGCCGCTCCACAGCCGCGCCGGGGCCGCCGGCGGCCTGTCGGGGGGCCTGTCGCAGCCGGCGGGCTGGCAGTCGCTGCTCTCCTTCACCATCCTCTTCCTGGCCTGGCTGGCCGGGTTCAGCTCCCGGCTCTTCGCCGTCATCCGCTTCGAGAGCATCATCCACGAGTTCGACCCCTGGTGAGTCCCCACCGCCGCCGCCGGGCAGGACGGGGCGGCGGGAAAGCAGCGCGCCATGAGCGGGGCGGGGGGACACCCGCACCTTCCCTCCGCCCCACGCTCCGCCAAGTTGCGCCCTGCGGAGGGAGTCGAGAGCCACGGCCGCGCTGGGAGCCGGGGAGGGAGGACGGAAGGGAGGCGGTGCGGACGGGACACGCTGTGGCAGGTCGGAGGGAGTGTGAGGGGTCGGCGCCGCGGGGCGGGAGAAGGGAAGCGGTGCTGGGCGCTTGGGTGTCCCCGGCGGCGGAGACCGCGGGAACGGGGAGGCAGCAGTTCCCCCGGATCCCTTGGAGTTGCGGCAGGACTCTCCGAGGGGCGCGGGGAAAGTTGTGGCGCTGTCAGGGAATCGGGAGCCGGGCGGGAATCGGGGGTTGGTGGCGAAGCAGTTTTGCCAGACGTGACCCGCGTCCCGGTCGTGGTCCTGCTGTCGCGGCGCCGGTCCCAGATGTGCCGTGCGCCTTCCCGGAGTGATCTTTCCTACAGTCCTTGTCGGCCGGGGAGGGAGGAGGGTGAGGAATGCACTGCAGGAAGTAATCTTCATAAAAGTGACTTGAGGGATTAGAGCGAAATGGGTGACATTGATTTACTGCCAGGTGTTTCGAAGCTGCGTTTCTGAGCCCAAGGACTTTTGCTCTTTCCTACACATCTTAATTTTTCCAAAGATTGCTTTCCCTCTTGTAGAAGCCGTCTGTTCTTTTTCCCTGTTGGAGGGGACTGAAACCATTTTATGTATGAGATCAAGAAATGCTGCACTCGTTCCTTGCAGCAAGGCGAAGTGAAAGATGACGAGACTTGTGGGGCAGGTTTGTTTTGTTTTTTTTAGTGCAAAAACGTGACAATGAATTTTTATACTAGTGGCTACTTCATCCTGGGAATCCGTGGGGTTTTTAGAACTTTAAGTAGGATAAGCACCAAATGACTTTAGAATAATGAATTCTCAGGTTTTAATTTAAAATTTTATGTCTTGGGTGTTAATTGCATGAAGGAAGGAGATGCTTCGTTTTGCAATGCACGGTAGATATTCTGTGTTAAGATTAATCTGAAATTGTTGCTGAAATTTGTTGCTGTACTTCTCTGCAAAGCACTCACTCCACTTTCATAGTTTCAAAAGCACAACTTCCTCTTTTCTAGCTAGCTTTTCCCCCCTCGTTTCTCCCCCCCCAATGTAATCCATTCACAAATCATGGCTCAGAATAGTCGATGGAGAACAAGGAATTGCTTTGTTTTTAAATGCTGTCTGAAGGAATAAAGCTTTGTGATGTGAAAGCCAAGTATCTCAAAATATCTTCAAACTGTCAAGTAATTGCCGATGATTTAAGTGTTTTTCTGCAAACACAAATGAATAGAAGGAATGCAAACTTTCAATTAATGAAGTTAACAACGGGGGGAGCATAAGTTAAACACATCTACAATGAGACTGTGAACCTGAGGTTGTATCCTGTGCACTGGTTCTCAGGCTCTTCTATCTAAATTTAAGCATAAAGGCTTTCCTTTCTATCGTAGAGGAAACTTTTAAGCATGCAACCTACATTTTTGTGCAGCTTTATCAGATTTTTATAGTCAAGGCTCATCCTTGTTGGATAAATGGAAATTTTACAGTGTTGAGTTGCGTAACTTTAGTTATTAAGCCCTGAAGGACACTAAAATGGTGTTATGGGAGTTAAGTTCATAGTCATGATACGGCTGTAAAGATAAACTCCTGGTTTAAAGCAATGTGTAAATTGATGCAAAGTCATCTTCCTGAGTACACAAACAGAAGGCATTGCTGCCCGTGCTGTTCTGTGTACCTTTGTTAATTAGAGAATAGATGAAGTTGACAAAACTCATTGATTTTAATGCAGGTCTGTGAGAAGCAGTTGAAATGTCAAGAATCATGCCAGTGTTGTGTTGCTGCATGCCAGAAATGGTAGAGGCAAATGCACTTAAGTTAATTAGTAGGAAAGCGAACCTAAAATGGTAGAAACTGAGGGAAAACAAAGGGCTTTCTCTATTGCAGCAGCGTTATTGGTGGAAAGAGTGAAAAATGATGTTGCTGTCTTAAATAGTGTCAAGTAGCTAGGTAGGAATGGTTTTTCATAGTTGGAAGGATCTTACAAGTCTGAATGTAATGTGGGAAAGGAGCTTATGAGAACAGATTAAAAGCAGTGCTCTATTTTCATTTTTTAGCCGCTTCTTCAGCAGCTTCTCCAGGTAAACTGGATTTTCCTTTTTTTATTTTTTTCTTTTTTTTTTTTTTTTCTCCAGGTCAGTGGCTGTAGTCTTTCCTAGTAGAACAGTTCCATATTTTTCTCAATTCCTTTGCCTTTTTCTGTCAAGCTTGCATAGGATATCTTGCAATGTGTTGATAAGTCAATCACCTATTCTCTAGTATTCATTTTGTGATCCAAAAGGATCACAAAAGGGGAAGCTGAGGTATATCTGATAAAATGAGGAGCATTAGGCAAATCATTTATTCTTTTGAGTGGAAAAAATATTGTGCAGAAAGCTTTCCCATTTACTTAAGCATCACTTTTCTGGTATGGACATATGAAACAGGATGTCTAGGGTGGGAAGGAGGGCAGAATTGGATTTTCTACATATTAATTGAATCAAATACAACTTTTTTTATTTCCCTAACATCCCTTTCAAGCTGCCTTTCTGACAATAAAATTAAGGTTTGATTTGGGGTGGAGGGAAGGCTTGCTTGTTTTATAAAATCAGCCACTGAGACTCACTCAGGTTGGCATCTCTTCCAGAAATGACCCAAATGTAGTACTATAGGCCAAGGCAGTAGAGAGAGGACAGTGTTTGGGTTTGATCTTCGTTAAAATATAAAACATTCTTCCTGTGCAAGGAAGAAACAAACTGGTTTTGAGGTCACTGTGCTGTCGCTTAAGAGCTTGTGACCTTTCATCATCACCAGGATTACTGGGGTTTTTTTTCACACTCTTTCACACTCTTTCACGTAGTATCCCACTTTATTTTGTTTTATTTCTCATGTCTTGTTTACTTTCCATACTTGAGCTGGTCCAAGGACTTTTTGGTAGCTTCTAGGTCAGGTGAGCTGATACAAGAAGTTGGGCAGCACTGACATTAAGTTTGTGCCATTGACAGACCAAGAACTCGAAACATGTATAGTGATGGTACATTGGAATGGACAGGTTTCGTGTCTGAAATTTGGTTCATCTGTTGTGTGGTTTGGCAGCTGGATGGACCAAGAACTTAATTTTTGTATTACGTACACACAAGTGCGTAGTGAAAGCTTTTCATGAAAGCACAACAGCGTATTTAACTCAGTTGTCAAGTGAGAGCATTCCTTCTGTCAGATGTTGCCTTAAATGCCAGCATGGCTGCTGAACCAAGGCAACCAAAATTATGGAACGCCAACAGGGGCTACTTTCCATTTGCTAGTTTTCTGAATTACAGCTCCAGCATGCCCATATGCTATTTCATTTGGCTGCTTGTATATAGAATAATCTGTATGTGTAGTATACGTATATATGTAGAAGGTATATATATCTAGCGGGACTGTTGCATTCTGGTACTGCTACTAACTGAAATTGTAACAACTTTTGGTACATCAGTAGTCTTCAGGGAGTGCTGTCAAAATAGCAGCTTTCATTCTGTTTGCACGGTTCTTACCATTAAGTCACACGTGTGAGAACTGTATCTGAATCATTAATCATATCCCATGACGTTAGATCTAACTTCTGTCTTTCCCTGAGAATTTTAACATCTTGCTAAAAGCCAGATTAATACCAGATACCGTAGTGAAAGCTTTCTTAAGCTGGAATGCAGAAGCTGGTATGTCTGAGCATGAGACCATCTCTGTGCCAGTTTGCATGTGCAGGATGGCACATACCGGTGCGGCCTTTGTCAGGTACATTTGCCTACTTATTCCTGCCGGGAATGT
Source organism: Chiroxiphia lanceolata (assembly GCF_009829145.1). Classification (NCBI taxonomy): domain Eukaryota; kingdom Metazoa; phylum Chordata; class Aves; order Passeriformes; family Pipridae; genus Chiroxiphia; species Chiroxiphia lanceolata. The sequence continues at coordinate 113,903,787 of NC_045637.1, read as the reverse complement.
TGTCTCCTACTGCCCTGCCGCTTCCTGGCACTGAACAGCACTACCTCAATCTCGTACGCATCTTTGCCTCTTCCAAACCAGCAGCATTGATCGCTCAAACCACCAGCTATTTACCTGCCATTAGGGTGACCATTGTTTATTGTACCTCACTGAGGTCATAATTGTGCTGGTGGCAAGTACGGGTTTTACATATGAAAGCAATGCACTTTCTCGTCATGATACCATCATCTACCGTTAGTGGGCTTTGCTGAATGGGGAGGAACTGGTGAAAATAAACATAAGGTCAGCGTCATTGCTTGTATTTCAGAGGCAGATAGGTTAAAGGAAGTTGAGATTTTTATCTGAGGCACTGTCAAAAAGACAGGTTTTGCTGCATTCAAATCATGTTTGCCAGATGGATTCTTGAGCTGTTATGAACTTCTTCCATTAATGAAAACGTAATTTAACACCTATAAATATGACATGAAAGCTTCATTAAAATACAAAGTGTGACTCAAATGAACATTAGAAGTGGTATATGGAATTGATCGATCACTGGAGGTTGTGTAAATGTACTGTTTTAGTTGGGAGAGAGTAAGGTTGCAGGTTTATGTTGTAGTTAGCTGATCTGATGGTTGTCTTCTGTAGTAGTTCTCCTCTGTCACCCACTGAGCAGTCCTGCTTTTTTCTTTGTGCTAGCTATAAAGAAGTCATAGTAAGTTGATTCAATGAGGTGAACTATCAAAATACTGTAACATTTTAGTTCCCTAAGCCTGTTCACCACTAGTTTTTCATTACAGGTTAGCCTCTTATTTTTGAGGAAGCATCTGAACATTGGGAAGGAATGTAAATAGTGACTGACTTTAGCGGGTAACCTGGGATTCAGTGATAGAGTGAAGAAATGTATACATATAAAACCAGAGCGTGTTAAGACACTGGAGCAACAGGAATGATGAAAGAAGAGGTGAATGAGGGTAGTTATTCATAAGGAGAGGGAGAACTATCATGTAAAGAGGATGATAGTGTTGATAATCTCAGTTAACAGTGCCCACCCAGGTAATTCATCTGGCCATTGCTTACCTGCTAATGACTCTTCTTGCTGGGTAAACAGACAGCAGATTGTACAGAAAATGTGTTCTTGAGGGGTGGCAGCCATTTTTGTCTCCAGACTGCTGTCTTGCTGGAGCTTTCAGTCCATCTTAGTCTTGTTGGAGGGGAGTACATGAATGTGGATCTGTATAGGAAATATTTCTCACAGATTTTAAGATTCTTTTCCAAAACAATTCCTTTTGTTTATAATCTTAGACAACTTCCAGACCTCAGGAAAGCGTTTGATTCCATTCCATTTTGAATATAATCACTTTGAATTGATTTTGAGATGTTGCAGATGTCATGAGATTAATATTAAAAACTTGCTATACTGTCTTCATTCATAACTTTTGATTCTATGAAATAAGTACTCTATTACTATTTTATTGGAATTTTTTTTTAAAGATTACATTCTTACTGTTAACATTTCAATTATGGAAGTTTTTCATACTCCAGTAATACTAATAATTTTAGCAGAATTTCAGGTAGCTCAAACTAGTTTCTGCCATTTTATTTTAGTAGGAAAAATATTCTAGCAGAGTCTCTAAATCTGATTCAGCAGGGCCTATGTGTTCATGGAAGGAAAGGTTAGAGATTTCTGTGTGAGAATAGTCTGCCAGGTTTCACCACACCACCACCACCACCCACCCTTTAATGAGGAGATCAGACATCTTTTTTGATCACTTATTGCAGTATGACATGGATTGAGAAACTGTGTTAGCACAGGTTAATCTAGCTTTTGGGGTTTCTAGATTGTAAGATATTGTTTAGCTACTTGGAGGGAGCTGTTTTGCAGCCAAGTAAATTTTTCTATGAGGTCGATATGGCATTAACAGCCAAGATGATGTGCAGTTGACTGTACCGAACTTCTCTACTGCTTGTGAAATTGGTAAATATTAGAAATTTAAGGGAAGGAGGATAATCTGGAAAAAGAACATTGGACAGAGTTGGAGGCACAGCTGAGACTGCTTTATAAGTGCGGAGACCTCCGGCTAGATTTGTTCAATTAGATAGATGCAGCTGAAAAGCAGTTCACTGTGTGGCCTCATAAAATAGCAGTCATGTAAGAATCAAACCTCTGCTCTACTATTGTCTTCTGTCATCTTTATTTAGCAAGTAGTGTTTCTTTCCTCACTTGCACAACTTGTAATTGGGGTGAAAACCTCATCAGATTTCATGTGGGTGCAGTAATGGGGTTATGCATGACAGGTAGGAGAGGCAGTACTATGGTTGAGTACAGACTATCCCTAGTTTCTGTGCAGTCTTCTTTTGGAAAACATAAGAGGTGAGACAGAATGCTTGCAAAGTGTTGACCCTTTTATTGATTTGTGGATAGTAGAGTGAAACATGAAAAGGAAATAATATCTGAATGTTTTATGTTGGCTGCATCAACTGAACCATCAAGTTTAGCTTTTAATGCCATGATTCTTTTTTTTTTAATGGTCTTCAGCAAACACTCACAAACACTTGACTAACTAGTGCAAATGCTACAATGAAAATCCTTGAATGGACTTTTTTTGGCAGATATCCTATTATTTGAACAGTTTAGTATGTTCTGGTTTTAAAACGGAAATTTGATTTGATTACGTAGGGTTAGGGTGGTTTATAAAGGTTACCTTTTGCTTCCTAACATGACTGTCTCTCTAATAGTCTCTGGTTTTGGCAGCCTATAATCCTAAAACTCGTGTTTTTAAATCTGTCTCATGTTGAACTGGTGGGAGAAGGGGAGAATAAAAATTTTGGCCAGTATAGTTATCAGGAAAATTCAAAATCCTTTAGGAACTAATAGGTTTTGAGTGGACTGGGGCTAGACTGAGGTTAGGGAGGTGTCTTTGCTGTTCCACAAAAATCTCTTCTGATTTAGTCAGGTTATTTTCCATTTAATGTCTATCTGTGTATGTGTTGTAGACTTTCCTCCTTAATTTTTGAAAATTCCACTCTTGCAAGCCCTTTGAGGTATATTTGTAGTGACATTTAGGGCTGATCCTGAGGGCTTCTTTCTACTTAGCAAAGCCATTAAAGTGGCTGCTTTTGGAGCCTGTGGAGCCTGGACCCTGTAGCAGCATGTGTGGTGATGTTTTTATTATTATTAACTCTTTTAGCAGAACTTTTTCTAGCCATCAGTCTTACTACTTGCTTGGAGAACGAAGTAAACTTAGGACAAGTCTTGCTATTAGTCTTTTTATATAGTATGTCCAACAGATAGACTTCATTTCCGGCCCCAGAGCCGAGCAGTTTGTGGTCTTCATCCGAGCTGTTACTGGGAATCAAACTCAAGTGTTTTTAATGTGAGTGCTGCCAGGTCTGGGCTTGAGAGGTACTGTGACAATTGACCCTAATGCTGCACCACACCTTACATAAGTTGAAGCAGCCCGAGGAATGAATTTAAGGACATAGATACAAACAAAATAGATCAGCTTCTGTATTTTGCAGCTTAAGTGTTGCTTTCCCAGGGTAAAAGCTCCTTTGGCATACAGAGAATTAAATGCTTCCTATACTTCAGAAGTTCTTGGTGTTATGTGTGGCAGTATTCCTGTGCTTTAGGAAAAGAAATGGTCTGTTTTAAACAAGGAATAACTGAGTGTTTTTACATGAGTGCTTCTAAGAGCAGAAAGTGGTATTTAAAATGCCTGTCTGCTATAGCACTCCAGTATCATATGCTACTTTTTTAAGAGCCGATCTAACATAAATAACTGGGGTATGTGGACTGTGATGATAATTATTTCCAGGTGTTACAATGCTCATCATATAATTTTCTGTGGCAGTCAATTTATATGGGTTATGTTAGTTTGTTAGGTAAAGAGCACCTTCAAGTTCTCTTCAGCTGATAATCCATGAAGAATTGCAAAACACCTTTTCAAAACTTCTCTCACTTAAACAAGCAAAATCCTTGGGGAAACCACATTGCAGTGGAGGATGTGAGTTTGACTTGATTATTGATTTTTGGTGGTGTTTTTAGTGGGATTGCTGTTATCTTCTAGACTGTTTAATACAGTATTATTTACATTTATGTAAAATAACGGCTCACTGTATACATTGCCACTGTCTGTCTGTTGTTTTAATATGGATTTTGCAGGAGGGAAAAATAGCATGTAATTATGTAATTTTAAACTGTTCTAGCACGTGTAGCTGGGCAGCCTACATTTTTTTGTGAGTTCTGCATTCTCTTTTTGTGACTATTATGCATAAATGGTAGCCAACTTCTTTAAATCCAAAAAGTATAACTTTATTCATTTTTATTCCTATTTTCCCAATAGATGGATATGTTAACAAAATCTGGGTATGGAAACTACCTCTTTGAGGATGCAGCTGATTGGGAGGAATACTTGTGGAATACAGTATGTGTGTGCTATAGCCAGAGGATTTGAAAATACAGCAATACATTGTCTTGATGCAGAAGCAAAACAACAAATCAAACCTTCTTGTCCGGAATACTTTTCTATATTTATCCGTTTTTATTTATTTTTTTTTAGTAATCTATTGCATATGTTGAATGTGTTTCCTTCTTATTCTAATCTTATCCCGAGCAGCATTCAGAAAGTCAGTTAAGTAACTTAGAATTTCATAAATATTGTTTGAAATATTTATCTTGTAAAAGGCAGCTTCATCTTCATGGCTGAAATATTTGAGGTTGATCACTTGAGTATTAAAGGTCTTTAAAATGTCTTTAATTCATTCTCTGGCGATAGATAAAATGCCTTAAAGTTGCAATTCTTCTAATTTAGAAGGTCAGCAAAACAAAATTGGAGCTTTGGCATTGTATCGATGTTAACAATGTAAGTAAATGGGCGTCTCTTTGGCTCACTTTGCTGTAGAATGAGAACCATGAAAGCCAGTGCTTTTCCAAGAAGTTGTGCAATGCTGCTGTGTTTTGACTATTCTATTCTTACTCCGGTTACGAGAACGATTTATCTAATGTCAGATGTCTGAAGTAACATTTGAAAAACTATTGCACATGTCTCACAATTCATTTTACTCTGTAACAGTCTTAATCTTTCATTTGCCAAATAGAAAATGGATTATGGCACTGGAGAGACTACCTTAAATATTTGCAATGGTGTCTTAATTTGTGATATCTCAGGTAATCTACTGATAACAAATGTAATTATTTTCCTATGGCTAAACATGTTTAGGAGCCAAGGAATTTTCAGTGCTTTAATTTTGTATTCTACCACTGCTTCACCAACGCTCGCCCCACCCTCCCACAATAAAGCCCCATTTTTGCTTGGCAGAAGACTGGATGACATGTTTTGCGTGAAATATGTCATGCTTGTAATTGTTTCATCACTGTTTTATTTTCTAGCTTTTCCTTTTGTAAGTCAGCTTCAGGGTCCTTTTTTCTTAATGCTTCCAATGCACTGTAGTTTCAACACAATATACTTGGCTATGCTCATTATGGTTTTGCTTTGTGAGAGTATGTTCCATACAGTGCCATCTGCTGTCTTCTTTCAGGGCTACCTTCAAGCTGCAGAACAGCTTTAAATGTTAGCTGAATGGTACTTTTACCTGGGAAGTTAAGCAATGTTGTCCTCTGTCTCATTATCTAATGTGCTGTGCTGGAGTAACCATGGGTATCATTTGTGCATTGGAAAACACATGGAAGATAATTCCACAGGTTCCTTCGAGAACCTCCAGAAAGCTTCTGTGGCTGATAAGACGGGGGTTCAGATTGGTTTGAGTAAAGACTACCTCTGAATATCTACAGTACAACAAGCTGCTGCTGAGCTTGTCTTCACCAGTATAAATTTGCCATATTTGCATCTAATCAAGTGAAGCGGTTCTCACGAATTTCCCATCATCTATTGGATGTTTCCTGGGATAGTTTTCTGCTGCGTTAACAAGTTAAGGCAATTTGCAGAATTCTGGTAAGCGCAAGTGTCGAATCTGCAACTGCAAGCAGGGAGAGGAGAAACTCCCCTTTTCCAGTGGAAGAGAGCTATTGTGTTGGCACATCTTGTACCCTGATCCTATCGCAAGTACCCATGAGTTCTCTGACCAGCAGGTCATGGGTGATTGAGGGGTGAACATATCAGTAGTTTCTGCTAAAGCTCTTTACTGTGCCGTAACTGTTCAAAAGTTTTACCATAAATAAGACTTAAATAGTTACATGGGATGTTTGGGATCTAGAGCTGAATCCCTTTTCTCAACAGGAAGGCTAACTCTAGTTTTCTAATTTAAATGCGCATTTGTGGAGAGAGTTGAGAGGGCATACAGTCCGGTGGGGATTGAAGCGTGAAAGGTCCTGGAGCAGGGCAATTTAATTCCTGTCTGGAGAGCAAGGAGAGAGAAGATTTAGGATTGTGTGACCTAATAACTGTCCCTCGAGAACTTCTGCTAGGCCCTTCCCGACAGCTCTCACGCATCCTGTGCATTACACCACTTTCCAACCCCACCTGAAGTGCAACCTAACCCCTTGCTTTAGTATCCTTCTTCCCCCATTTTCATGGGCAACCAGGCATTCATTTTGCCTTACACTGTTTCATGTGGCAATAGGGAAGCAGGGAAAGGCATGGTACCTTAAGTCATTACTTATGATTAAATAAAATGGCATTAGAAATGAAACTCATCCTTTTGCTATTAGAAGACAGAGGGGGGCTGTAGCTTCCAAACTGTATATACCACTGTAGCAGACTGGTCAAAGAGGTGATTTGGTTTTGAAAGGTTGTGTTCCTGGATGTGTGGTAGAGGCAATGATGGGTGTAGTCTGTGAATATTTCTATATAATAACAATTGTGACAGCTTCAAAGCGTATGTGTGGAAACTGAGAGGAGAACTCATTGCAGTCTACAACTTTCTTATTAGGGGAAGTGGAGGAGCAGACACTGATCTCTTCTCTATGGTGACCAGGCAAAGGACCCAAGGGAATGGTCTGAAGTTGTGTCACAGGAGGCTTAGGTTGTATATTAGAAAAAGATGCTTCACCCAGAGGGTGTCTGGGCACTGGAACAGGCTCCTCAGGGAAGGGGTCACAGCACCAAGCCTGACAGAGTTCAAGAAGCATTTGCATGATACTCTCAGGCACAACTCTTGGGGATGGTCGTGTGCAGGGCTAAGGGTTAGACTCGATGATCCTTGTGGGTCACTTCCAGCTCAACATATTCTGTAATTCTGTGTGTAACAGTAAGCCTAGCTCATCTTGAGCGTTCCACCACTTTCACATTTTAACGTCATTTCTAAACTTGAATTGGATTTTACTAAAGTGACAAAGGAGCACAGTGAGATAGGTGAATAGCTACGATATAGTAATACTAAGCAATACTAGAAATTCCATCATGTAATGAGAAAATAAACATGTAACTTTAATTTCATATTGTACATGACAGGAGTTTAATATTAATTACATATGCTGTCTTAAATGCTGAGCACTGTAGTCATCGCAGTACGGTTAATCTTATGCATTTCTGTGTGAATACCTAAAGAGCAAATAATGTTTTGTTATTGCATTTTTGTGTTTCTTGTGCATAGTCTTTAAAGAAACTTTGGTAACCATTAGGTACAGTTCTTAACTGGTTGAATGAAAATCAGTGAAAACTTAGTTTGTTTGAGTTTTTTTTAATTTAGAGTTACTTAAAACAGTATGAAAGATATAAAACAGAAGTAGTGGATAGCTGATTTTAAATTCTACTTGCTGTACTTATTTGATAATAAGTCAGACACTGAAAGTGGATCAAGAATGCAAAATATCATGAGAAAAAAACTCCACACTGTGTATTGTAAGGAAGAATGAAGGCCACTTTCTGTTTTCAGCTACTTTCCTGGTCTTTATTTATTTTATTGGTGACATCGTATTCCCACATCAATTTTCTTCAGTGTGAGTGGATATATAGTCACTTTGCAAACAGCTGGAGCTGTTTCTGCCCTCAGCTGGAGGCCAGCATCCCTTCTGTTGGACTGTATCAATAGATCATGTGGGTACTCTTAATCTACTGCAGAGAAAAATCAGTTGAAATCGTTGAGATCATAGAATCATTAGGTTGGAAAAGACCTCTACCATTGTTGAGTCCAGCCATTAACCCAACACTGCCAACTCCAGCACTAAAACACATCCCAAAGTGCCACATCTACACCTCTTTTAAATACTTCAGGGGTTGGTGAGTCAACCAACCCTTCCTGAGCAGCCTGTTCCAATGTTTAATAACCCTTTCAGTGAAGAAATTTTTTCATATACCTAATCTAAACCTCCCCTGGCGCAACTCAAGGCCATTTCCTCTTGTCCTATCACTTCTTACCTGGGAGAAGAGGCTGACCCCCACCTCACTACAACCCCTTTTTGCCAGGTAGTCATAGAGAGCATTAAGGTTCCCCATGAGCTTCTTTTTCTCCAGGCTAAACAACCTTCAGCTCCTTCAGCTGCTCCTCATCAGACTTGTGCTCCAGACCCTTCACCAGCTCTGTTGCCCTTCTCTGATCACGCTCCAGCACTTCAATGTCTTTCTTGCAGTGAGGGGCCCAAAACTGGACACAGGATTCAAGATGTGACCTCACCAGTGCCATGTACAAGGGGACAATCACTGCCCTAGTCCCACTGGCCACACTATTCCTCATACAAGCCAGGATGCCATTGGCCTTCTTGGCCACCTAGGCACACTGCTGACTCATGTTCAGCTGGCTGTTAACCAGCACCCTCAAGTCCTTTTCCCCCAGGCAGGTTTCCAGCCACTCTTCTCCAAGCCTGTAGCACTGCATGGAGCTGCTGTGATCCAAGTGCAGGACCTGTCACTTCGCCATGTTGAACACGATACAATTGGCCTCGGCCCATTGATCCAACCTGTCCACATCCCTCTCTAGAGTCTTCCTAACCTCCAGCAGTTCAACACTCCCACCCAACTTGGTGTCATCTGCAAACTGGCTGAGGGTGCACTCAATTCCCTCATCCAGATCATCAGTAAAGATATTAAACCGGACTGGCCTCAACACTGATTCCTAAGGAACACCACTTTGGCTGGCTACCAACTGGCTGTAACTCCATTCACCACCACTCTCTGGGCTTGGCCATCCAACTAGTTTTTTACCCAACAAAGAGTGCACCTGTCCAGACCATGAGCAGCCCGTTTCTCCAGGAGAATGCTGTGGGAAACAGTGTCAAAGGATTTATTAGAGTCCAGGTAGACAGCATTCACAGCCTTTCCCTCATCCACTAAGCAAGTCACCCTGTCACAGAAGATCAGGTTGGGCAAGTGGGACCTGCCTTTTATAAACCCATCCTGACTGGGCCTGTGTTACGACCCGCCCCAGGAAAAGGGGAGAGGGGGTAACTCAGGTTTTTATCAATAATTCCCTTGGGGTGGATTAAAGTGAAACGACACTAAATAATCAGTGTCTGAAAACATAGACTGGCAAGGTTTATTTTAACAATTCTGTATCAACAAGCATGCTAGCAGTTTGGGTGTTGTCATAAAACAATGCAACATAGAGATAACCTTGTGAGGGGGAGAAACTGCTTAGGGGAGAGAAAAAAACAGGATGAGAGTAAGGGAAAGAAAAGCTGAGGGTGGACAGATGTATATAGTCACCGCCCACAGGGTCCAACGATGCTTCCATGTCTGAAGTGATGGCCTTGATCTGCTGGGGGTGAAGGAGGGAAGCCCCCACACTCCAAGAAGTTATGGGTTATTATATCCATGGTCAGTGTCACAGGCCGTGCCTTGAGCCTCCAAACATCTCCTGGGTCTGTGCTGAGTTTTTTTTGTGTCTCGCCTGGTTCCCGCCTTTCAAGATTAGCAGAGGGAGGGAGGGGCCTGATTGCTCAGCAGATGTATCAACAGTCAAAAGCTTGCCAGCTCGGCTTCTTGCCTTTTCAGGGTTTCACACCTTCAGCACTGGAGGGAGGGAGGGGCCCAATTGCTCATCAGAGGTATCATGCAAGTCAAAAGCCTGCAAAAGTCTCCTAGAATGCATAAATCATTAACCATTTCAGTCTCTGACAGCCTGATCCCCTGATTGTCCTGTATTTGCTGCATGGTTTTGCTCTAGATGATCTACTCCATAACCTTCCCTGGCACCGAGGTCAGCTGACAGGCCTGTAGTTCCCTGGATCCTCCTTCTGACCTTTCTCATAGATGGGCATTATATTTGCTAACTTCCAGTCAACCGGGATCTCCCTATTTAGCCAGGACTGCTGGGTAATGATTGAAAGCGGCTTGGTGAGCACCTCTGCCAGCTCCCTCAGTACCCCTGGGTAGATCCCATGCAGCCCCATAGACTTGTGTGTGTTTCTAAGTGGTGTAGTAGGTTGCTGACAATTTCCCCTTGGATTATGGTGGTTTCTTTCTGCTCCCCATCCCAGTCTTCCGGCTCAGGGGGCTGGAACAACAGCTGGTGTTACTATTAAGGACAGAGGCAAAGAAGGCATTAGGCACCTCATCCTTTGTCAGTGCTTCCTCCCGGATGCAATAAAGGATGGAGGTTCTCCTTAGCCCTCCCTTTATTGCTGATGTATTTATAGAAGCATTTTTGTTGTCTTTTACGGCATCTCTAGAGTGGTTTGCTTTTTAGCCGTGATTCAAGCTGATGTGTCTGATTTGCACACAGAAGTGGATTAGGAGTGCTCTGCGCTCTTTTACCTAGCAAAGGTTAGTTGAAGGATAATTCCCATAGTTAAATTTGTGAGTGTGTAATTCAGTACAAGGCATCCTAGAGTTGAGAATGCTTTTTTTTTTTCCCCTTACCCATGCACTTTGAGCTGTATTTGTGCCTTTTTCTTTTCAGCTTTATTTAATAATTGATAATAATTTGATAATAATAAGGGCATAACTAGATCTATCTCTAGGTCCCTGCAAACCCTGGTTGTATTGTTTGGTTTGTTCTGCAGGTAGCTCTGTCTATATATGTACATACCCTCAGGTATTGCCTGATTCCTGCAACATTCCTGGTGAATGCAATATTTGTGTCTGTTTGTACCAGGTTACTGAAGGGTTAAGCAGAATTTGAGCAGACGTATTTAATTTAGATAAAATTAGGTCTTTAACCTGTCTGGTGTTAATCACTGGGCAGAAATAGTTTAAGTTAAACTGTCTGTTCTACTCTGATGATGCTTTGTATTATCCACTCTGAAACGTTAATTTTTATTTTCTCAGCAGTCATTGTAGTAAAAAGTCAGTAAGTCAGTATTGCAACAGATGGAGCTCAACAGGTGCTCTATGAGAGATCCAACTTCTTGGACTAAACATGATCTACACACAGAAAGAATAATTGAAAGGAAACATAGTCAGAAAATTCAGGCAACAGAGACCTGCAGGAGGAAGAATAGCAAGTGCATTCAGAAATGTACTAAAGGGGTGAAACGCTACCTTTTAAATTTTAACTTATTTAACTTGCTAAACTGACCTGGACGTGCAATCACAACACTGTAGATACTTTTAATTTCTGTGAGCTTAAAAAAACCTATGTTGCCATAATTTATACAGAGTGGTTTGATATCTAGTGTCTTATTCTGGCTGGACTTACTTTGTCGTGCTACACAGAAGTTCTACGAACAGGCTCTTGGTTATTCAGAAGTGTACAAAATAATTTCTGCTAAAGCTCTTCTGCAGTGCTGTAAGTATTTAGATGTTCTGCCTGAAATAAGATTGTCACTGCTTAAATATCATCTGTGATGTTGGGGATCTGGAGCCTTTTAAAGGATCCTGTTTACTTTTTACCATGTCTTGTATTTTACAGGGTAGAAGCGGTCTGGCAGGCCACCTTGCATCCAGGCCCATTTCTTAAATTTCACATAATGGGAAGTGATTGCGAAGTGGGTTCAACTGCATTTTGATGTAGGTAGTACTTCCTCAGTTGCCACTGCATTGTAGCATATAGATGAACTTATTCATGTAATAGAGATGAAGACTGTGCCACATACTCCCAAATAGTTAAAATATAATTAAAGTACCTGTAATGAATAATAAATTTCCTTTATTTTACTCTGTGTTTTGGGCTATTACAAGAATTAGTATTCTCTTCCACACACATATTAGATCTTGCTACAGGATAGCAGGTAGTATGTTTGAGATCAGTTTAATAATAGTTGTTTAGATGTTACACGTTGCTTTCCTATTCTAGAAGACCATGAAGAAAGTGGCTTGGGAGCTAGCCAACCTCTGTTCCCAGTCACGTCTTGTGAAGCAGTCATTTCACTTCATTGATTTCTACTGTCAGATTTTTCACAGAAAAGATGTTTTGTGTCTTAAAAGATATTGTTCAGCTAATTGCCTTCTTAATTCCTTCCTGCCAACCAGATCCTCATGTACCAGCCTTTAACTTAGAAGATCTTGAAGTTAAGCTGCCTCCATCATGTTAAAAACAAGTCCAGCACAAATCTATTTGATCTGGAAGAAATACCCGACTTGAACATTTTCTTTAATTTGATGCAAAACCTTCAGAGTTGCAAGATTCAAGGCAAAGTGCCACAGAGTAGCCCAATAGCACTTAGAAAGAAACAGACTGTGGGGCCTTTTGAGTTTGTGGTAGTTTATACTGTACTGAGCAGAGACTTGATGCCTCTTGAGAAGCTGATGCTGTCAAAAGATAGAAGACCCAATATTGCCATCCATATTGATGCTGGTTGTAGCATAGTATCTGTTGTAAAGTGTATGCCTGGTAGAAAAGAAAATGAGCATTCAGTTTTCCCCTGTAGCAATTTCAGATGGTTCTGTTTGCATCTTATCTTTGAAATCCCTTGGGAACTTTGACTGTTCTAAGAAAAATGTCATCATCGCTTTCTTTTTAGGTCTAAAATGTTGTTAAATGTTATGAATGGCAAAATTCACTGGTGAAATATACCTTTTAATATTGATAAAACTAACTATTTTCATAATAATTTGCCTTGAGACATCAAATAGTTCAAAAGCAAGACAAAAAAAAGTAATGAAAAATAGCAGTAGGCATCAGAAGAAATATCTGAAATTGCAGACAGATATACACCCACTACAGTGATGATGGGAAGCATATCGTGGCTTCAGATGGTGGTATATTGTGTGAAAAATATAAGTTGTGGTCATGGAATGCTTTAAAAAGCTTGCAATTCTTTAGCAAAAATATTGGAGATGCCCTGGGTTCTCTGAAGAAGTTAGTGACTGTATGCTCCCTGTAGAATTTCATATCATTAAACCACTGGCAGCATGCAGTTCCTGATTTTAGCATTTGCTGAGCGTGACATCTTATTGCAGGCAGTGAAAATACCATGCAAGTAGTGACAGTAGGAATGCTGTAATCCTTCTTAAACACATTGAGGACATTCTGATATTCTTAATGGTAATTCTTAATGGTTCTTCTATAACCATTCCTCAGGATTTCCATTGAGCATAGTTGAATGTTGGACCTGAAAAAATAGTTGCCCTGCTGATTTTTTTTTCTGCATCCAGCTTTTTTTTCTGCCTTTGCTTTCTACTGTTTTACCCATCAAGGATCATTCTAATAGTATTGCAGAAAATACTTGATATTAGTTGAGGCTTATCTCAGAATGTAAAGAATCATTACATATCCAAATATTCATATAAACAATCAAAAAAATCCATATTGAACCCCCTAAGAACATCATAATTAGGACAATATTAAACTTCACATCTGTCAAAGCTTATATTTTTTCTTTCTGATGGACTTTACTTAATAGTTGTCTTTCAATCAACTTTAGTTAGAATTGTGCAAACATGTTCTGTGTCCCTTGTGAAAGACTGAGTAGAGTTCCTGTGCTCATGACTCCTGGATGTTTGTTGTCCAGTGAGGTGCAGAAGTTGACTGTGCAAAGTGATAACAGCTTCTGCATAAAACCATGGTAGGTGTGTGCCTAGAGATATTCCAGAAAAAAGATTTGTGGACACATAAGGACTTAAATTATATATAAATGTGCGAATTAGGGATGAAATGCATGCAGTATATGTTTGTATTATATTTAGAACCTAATAAAACCATTCCACTGACATGAGGTTAAGTCAAAAAGAAAGGAGATTATTCTGAAATAGAATTGCCTGGTTGCTCTCCCATTTCACAGATTTATGTCAGTTTTGGCTCAGATAAACAGAGGACCACCCTCCATCTCATGGGTTCTTACACAGGTAGATTTCAGTGTATATTTTCTTCATTTTTATTGTGAGGTCTAACACCTTGGGTTTGGGTTGAGGGCACTAGGAAAAGCTCTTTACCTGTCATGAGTACTCTTGCCTGTAGGTATTGCTGCTCCAAAATTCTGATCTTGATTAGTTGAAAATGGCTTAAGTGTCCATACATACTTACCAAGGTTATAAACACAAGTAAGGATTTTCCTGAGGAGAAATACTGCTGTAGTGCATTGAATTCATTGTGTGATTCGTGGGGTAATATACTTCCATTTTAAAAACCAGAACTCGTTGTGGTAATTGCTTATTCGTAGATACAGAATTCAGAATAAGACTTGCAGGATGTTGTACTCGTAGTATAATATGTAGGCAAGCAGGTGTTTTAAAATTTGTTATGGAATACTGTGTATGAGTTTCTTCATTTCAATAGAAGCTAGTGAAGTTTCTCATTAGATTTTCCATAGTGTTGCACTGAATAAATTCTTCCTTTGGATGCAAAGAATAAGTCGGATATGGAATCAATCCACAACTATCTTTTTCAAGAATCTAGACTTGCCATTTCTAATTAGATGCTGTATGGCAGAATTGATTCTGTAATCTACATTTGCATTAAAAACTGACTCCTAGAATTGCTCAGATAGCTTGTAATGTTCATAGTTTGTATCATGTCGTTTTACTGAGTTTGCAGATGTGAAAATTTTGTGCATCTGCAGATGAAGACTTCTAGAGCACAGAAGCCTTTATAATTGCAGGCTTAGAAATTTTTCAACAGTTTCTGCCTGTAAGGAGATTACATGTTCTCAGATGGCTAGAAAATGCTGGATAAAAAGTCTAGATGATGGGACAATAATAGCATGAAATTGATTGGGGTTTAAACAGTCACCATTCCCACAAGAAGCAACACACTGATCTTGTGCTGTGTTGGAACAGAGGGGTCAAATGAATTCTGTTGCTGTCAATATCATTTGCCTTAGGTGTTGTTAAGGTCTGAATGGAGTAACTGCATTGCTGTATTTGTGCTCTTATTTTCTTATTTTCTCAGTAGGCTAAATTTTATTTTAATGTTTTATCTTAAATAGTACTTTGTCAAGGAAATACTTGGAATGTCAAAATCAAAGATGTCTCTTTATAAATATAGCAGTAATTATTGTTGTGAAGTGCTGGAGAATTCCGTAGCTCCTGGATAGAGAGTGATTGCTGTGACTGGCATTAAGTAATCATCTTACAGTATTACCTTGTGTCATCAAAAAAGCAGTTCATAGGATGGAATAAAAATCAAACCTAAGCATGAACAGATAGTTAAGATTATGTATTAAGAGTACATAATATATAAGTGAAAACTTTACAGGCTTTACGTTGTAAGTTGCCTAGTTAAGCTTTCTAAATTAATGTTGCTACTAAAAAAAAGTTATACCTCTGTTGAGTTACTGCTTATACTCTCTTCTCTAGTAAAATATACTTTAAAAATGAGAAGCGTATCTTTATTAACTTGTCTCCGTTTGTCTACTGAACTGACTATAATGTAGGTATTTCCAGTAGTGCCACAGAATTAATGATACCAGGCATAGGGTGCTTTTGTGATCACTAGAGCATCCCCCCAAAGGTTCAAACTACAATACCAGCCTAATTTGGTAGCTGGGACTTTAAAATTCTGAAATGTACAAAGACTTAGGACTGTTTGGTTATTCTTCTAAAGCTTAGCTTGGAGGAGGAGACAGTTCAAACTCCAGACCTGACAGAAAGAGGCAAGGAGAGCAGCAGAGCATCACTTTTCCTCCTAGAACGTCAGCTAAAATAAGAAACATCAGTGCTTACTAGTCTTAGTCTGGCCCTTAGTTGAATATTGGCAAGTGTATCTTCTTCACAATGTGGACTGAGAACTTGAGTATTTGTCTCAGTCTTTCTAGTTAAGTATTTAATTAGGCATGTGCTTCATATAATTTTGTTCTTTATTCTCAAGTCTATCTCAAATTGACTTGCCTCAAAGGGATGAGGGAGGATAAAAAGGGAATCTTGGGAGATCAGTAAACTGTTCCCATACCTCAAGATCAGATGTGTATGAGGGTTGAGGGTGGGAGAAAAGGGATCCTATTCTTCACTCTGGTTCTGTCATGTAGTACTGCATACTTAGTGTAACCAGCAGTGTACTCCAGTGTTTCCTTGGATAAGGTGTAGCAGGTCAGAAAGGGGACTAGAAAAAACCCTAAATATCACCTGTTCTTGCTCCTGCTGGTGGTGGAAGAACTAGGGCAGACAGTAGCACCCAAGCCTGAAGTGCAACCTCTACCCAGCACTGGTTGTTCTTGCCTCTGTTCTGCTTCTTCTTCAGTTGCAGCCCCTAAATGTCCCAGATGCGGGCATAGGCAAAGGTGGCAGTTTTCCTAATATTTTCCAGAGCTGTTTGCACTCCTGTGAAACCTATAGATAGTTGCAGGTACTGTGACAGCACTGCTGTAGAAATACAATACCACTGTGCTGCATTTCAAGCACAGTTTGGAAAGTACCAAGGTAGTAAGAAGGTTACGTGACTGTGGTTTGTGGTGTGATACCGTTTGTTAGCAGCTATCTCCATTCTGCCTAAAAAGGAAACAGTTTCACAAGGTTCAAGTTTGTCCCTAACAAAGAGCACTATAAAGTGGGTAAGTGATATCAGAGCATAATACTGGCATCATCATATGGTTGCCAGACCACACTGTTGTCTGATGCACTGCCCATTGCTGCCACTTTTTCAGTGCCCGAAGCTGGCTTTGATATTCAGTATCACTCATTAATCTTCTTCTGATGTGCCTATATGTTTTATATTGACATTTTAACTAAATTTTGGTTGCAGGTTACCTAGTGGGAGGTGAAGCAGGCATTTTTTTTTTTTTAAGTCAAAATGAGGTGCTGAATTCTGCTTCTAAATAATTTTTTAGCATTTTGTGTCCAGAAGGTTATTTCTTGTTGTCACTTACAGGTCTTCTCACAGTGAAAAATTAATGTACCTGTAATATTACCAATAATTTGTGCTGTAAAGACATTGCCCAGCTGTCTCTGCATGCTTTCATTTGTGGCAAAAGATCAATTGGTTTTTGAAAGAAGGGTTAATAGATTTGTATCTGTTTAAAAGTACCTTAGGAGGGAAGATTAAATTCTTACCTCTGAAGTGGTAGAATTAAAGTCCTGTTATGTTACATTTCAATTGTGAATTATTCTTATTAAAGACTTAATGGGATGCTGCCAAAGCACAGAACAGTTGTTCACATCCTTCTGAAGTCAGCTATGAAGCTTTACTGGTTCAAAACACGAGGAGAAAGCCAAGAACACATACTGGCAATTTCATTTGTTTAACTAATCTTTTAATGCTCTAAAAGTAAACATTAGTCATACTTTTGTAGCCTCTGAGTTTCAGTCATGATGTAGAAATTTGAAAGTAATCCATGTTAGTAAACATCTTTCATGTTTCCTTTTTAAAGTTCTAGGATAACAGTATTGGCTGGGTTTTCAGTGTGTTTTATGTCTGGATCGTGTGCATCCTCTGCAACCTGAAATTCCTGATTTGTTTCATGCTGTACTGCAGGCACTTGGCACTAACCAAATTAACAATAGACCTCACTATACTAAGATAAGAGGCTAATTTCACAGGTACAGCATTTCATAAATCACACTATAGTTGACAGTTCAGAAATGGAGAATTAATTAATATTTAGAAATCTAGTCAAATGGGAATAGTTGTAGGCTTATTAGAAACCAATGTCACATTGCTGTTTGAATCAAAAATTTCTAGGTCAGAATGACTGATGGTCATGTGAATTTTCTTATATAAACATGACTAATAACTCTTCAAATTCTACAGTTTTATCAGGTAATGTATCCTATATAATTGCTTAGTTAACATGTAAGAGAGTGCTCCTGAAAATACTTCACTCTATTTTTTATTTATTTATTTTTAATGTCACTTTTAATGACCACTGCTGTGATAGTTCAGTCAGTTGAAATGTGCAAATTTGCTGACATCTGAACTTGAATTTCAGTTCTTTTTGTTCTGTCACTGTGTAGATGAATAAAGCTGCTCATGACCTCAGTGTGGTTTTACTTCAGATATTAGACTTGTACTGATTAAACAGTTAGGAACTTGGTGGGTTTTGCAGTCTTGAATGACAGTAGCTTGATTCTGTTGAATTAATTCAAGGTAAACCTGTAATATTTTGGGAATCCTAAATATGCAAGAGAATTTGCTGTAGTTTTAAAATCTGTGTTAGAAGTGATACATGTTACTGATATAAGTGGATGCTTTCAGGAAATAGACAAAATTAAAAACACACCTAAGCTTTTCTAGTCGTGAATACTTGCAGTGTCGGTGGAAGTCTTTCATGGTGGTTTGCTCATCTAACCTGTTGTGGTATTCCATTTAGTCACCTGAACTTCTACTTAAGTAATGAATATAATCTTTAATATTTTTTTAACTAATGGATTTCACATTGTTAACTGAATTCCAATTAGAGTATCTATTAGAAGGGCTGGCTTTGTGGATGTTGCTTGTTTCAGACCTTGTGTTCACCCAGGCGTTTCTAAGCCTAAACTTTCTTTGGAAAACTTCCCATTATCAATACTTGTAGCCTTTTCAGTTTGGCTTTTGAATGAATGATTATGAAAGAGTTGCTGGTTTGGAGTAACATGCATTGTAGTTCTTTTCACAGCCTACTACCTGATTTCAAGAATTAATAGACTTCTTAATAGTTGAGAAGGTTTTTATCAGAAGTTTGGGATATTTTGTGCTAGGAAAGTGAAAGATTAGTGCCTTAATGGCAGTCCATTGATGCTTTTTAATGGTTTGTAGACTGAACTGAAGGTATGCATGGGAGAGCTTTTGTTCTACAAGATATTTTCTGCAGCATAGAATGTACAAACTTTGAAGGTGAAACTTCATCTACAGAGATTCTATATTGTGTACATTCTTACTTGATTGAAGGGAAGGGAATTGAAAGAAGGGAATATGTGAAGACCATTATTTCGATAGTGTGAATAAATGGATTGGTTCCCATTGCCTATTGCATTAGTCACCTCTCAGTTTTACATGAGGTAGAGAAGCAGCGAATGTACTCCACAGCTGTCCTGTCTCAGAGTGGGAGTCTTGCATTGATTCTTCCATGATCTTAATTCTGTTTAAGTGATATTCTGGATGTGAGAGACTATATTTGAAAACTAGTAGCTTAAAAAAGGAATACCAAAAATGGCCAGAGTGTTTTTCAGAGTGATAGAAAACCTTTTAATATTTACATACAAAAAAAACTTCACCAAAGACCATAACATACCATCTGTGTAAATACACTGGCTTGTAGAAATGAAGAAAATATAGTCATTAGTAACTGAGAACTTAATAATTTACTTTAGAATGCTATGGATTTAGAGAGGACCATTCTACTTCTATACTAAATGAGATGCTGAAGTTCTTGATTTTTATTTTAACAGGTTTTGGATTTTTATCTTACCCCCTCATCTTTTCTTCTGTTTCTTTTCAGGTTTAACTATAGATCAACACATCATCTTGCATCTCATGGATTTTATGAATTTTTAAATTGGTTTGATGAAAGAGCATGGTATCCACTAGGAAGAATAGTAGGTGGAACTGTAAGTATCATAATAATAACTTAAAAGTGACTTTGCAGTAAGTTTTTCGAACTTTCAATGCAAATTCGACATCAGTGAAAGGCAACTCTTAATAAAATATGCCTTTAATTGTCAAATTGCTGCAGAGGGAATATCAAGATATTTTTAATTTTTAGGTGCAGAAACTGAGAGTAAGTCAACATGCTTTAGTCTTTATCCAACACCATACTGTGAACAAGAAATACAGAACTTCTTACATATGAACTTCTTATGGTAATAAAAAAAGGTCTTACTCCTGTAATACCTGTACATGAAATCAAAAAAGGAAAAACAATTTTTTTAAAAATTTTTTTTCAAAACTGTTAACTAAATCTCTTAAGGTACAAGTTTTAATCCAGTGGTATATGTTGAGTAGACTTCATGTATGTATGGAAAAAAGTTAGGATTTCAGTGGGAAAAGACCTTGTGAAATTAAATCAGTGTGGCACCTGTATGAAGCATCAGGAATAGGTAAGATTGGCGTCGATGCAATTTTCAAGACAGGAAAGATGTACAAAACAATATTATCAAATCAGAATACAAATGTTGTTCATTGGAATACCTTTAATAACACTTAAGTTACTAACACAGCCACAGCCAGTTTCTTAATGTGTGAAAGTTCATTAAAGCTTTTTAATTATAGTACATAACATTTAAAGGCATTAACGAGGGGTTTTTTGTAACAGATCACCATTTGTTTTAGTATCTTGGAGATACCAAAGTAAAGATAAAGAGTCTTGAGACTCTTTATGTAACATATATGCGTGTTTCCCTTACCTATCTTATATGAAGTAAAACCCCTTAGGAAAGGGAATTGAAATATATGCAGGGGAACATTCTGTCATTTGTTAATTTAGTTTCATACAATGCCCTTCTTTGTTTTTGAAAGAAACTAAGGCAGGTGAAGTTCATATTAACTTTTCTAGTATGTATTGATTTTTCTAATGTTGATAAATGTGGGAGGGTAGAATTCCTATTAAGAATATTTTAAAGTTCTCCAATATTTTGTGATGGGTTCAATAGATTTCATACCTTCCCTGGAGGGCATCTTAATTCAGTTTTACAGGACTTTATTTTAATCTTTCATATTCAAAGATCTCTACTGATGTCTTGCAAATATATAACACTCAAGTGACTGACCATCAACTTTTCAAATTTAAAAAGAATTAGATTTTGTTGATGCACATTTTCGTTCCCCATTGGTACCAAGAAGTGAAAGAATGTCATGATATATTTTGAAGGAAAATGAATAGGGCTCGGAAATTTTGGATTTCTTCTTGTTGTCTTAGGCTTTTGGGGCTTTTTTTTTTTCATTAAAGCTGTTAGCTGGCTTGAAATTCTGTTGTGAACTTTAGCTTCTGCTTCCATACTTTAATGGCAAATTCTTCTCATTATATGTTAAATGTCAAACAAGGTAGGATATTACCTGTATGTTGCTTATTCATTTATGAAATAGATTATATGTTATTGTTAGCATTTGGATAAAATTTAAAGAATCCCTTGTATTCAGTGATGTTGTCAACACATGATTAAAGTAGTATTAATATAACTCTATTAGCTTATGCTGATGTTCACTGCTTATATCAGCTTAAGAAATCACTATTTCATTGCAAATTATATGTAAACAAACCTACCATGATAGTTTTCTGCAGTAACCTATTGGTTTGTTCTGGTTTTTTCTCCTTGTAGGTGTACCCAGGACTGATGGTGACAGCAGGCCTTATACATTGGATTTTAAATATGCTTAACGTGACAGTCCATATAAGAGATGTATGTGTGTTTCTAGCACCAGTCTTTAGCGGCCTTACAGCTATTTCTACTTTCCTGCTCACCAGAGAACTGTGGAACCAGGGAGCAGGGCTTTTAGCCGCCTGTTTTATCGCCATAGTTCCAGGTTACATATCTCGATCAGTAGCAGGATCATTTGACAATGAAGGCATAGCTATTTTTGCACTGCAGTTCACATACTATTTATGGGTAAGTAATTGCTGAGTCTTTTGCTTTGGAAAGGTTTTTTGGTTCCTCCTCCAACCCAGTGACTTGATTTTTCTTAGAATCCATTGAATTCTTATTTTCCTCCCTCTCATCCCTCTTCCCCTTGGCTCTTGATCAGGCAAGTACTGAGAAGTCACATGATCTGAACCACTCCATAATCGTTCTCTTTAGTTCACTATGTAGAAGTACTGTTCTGCTGAAGTATGTGTGTCCTATAGTAATAATAAAAATGATGATGAGTCTATAAATTTAAAACAAACAGAGGGGTTGTTTTTCGGTTTATAGGTATTAGCATTATGTGTGCATCTAACTTTTAGCCTCCTTACGTACCTAGTGAAAAGGAGTAGACTGAATATGGAGTGCTTTGAATTGTCTTCTGGAGAAGCTTTTGACTGTATGGACTGTCTGGGCTTTGGTATAAGTATCCAAATTATTTAATCAAAGCTGTCTAGAGCAAGATATTAATGTTAACTTGCGTGCTTAAAAAAATAGTCTTATGTCTTTTAATTAGCCTGCTTGCTAAAGCTGCTTGTCAATCACTCCTTAATCTGTATGTAGAATTTCATCCTTAATGCAGTTTTGCATGAAGGAGTTTAGGCAAGCTGTATCTTTTCTGGACCATTGAATCTAGTTTGGAAATAACACAAAAGCAAAACTATATTGTTAATTCAGCATAGACACTGTAGCCTACTGTCCCTTGTGTGTTCCTGGAATGCATATACTTCTCATTTTGAGTGTCTGCACATAAGTACCTGGTCATTACACCTTTTCTCATAATTTTGTATTTACAGATATTTTTAGCTTTAGAATATTTCAAACTTGGGATGCAGTTGGTAGGAATATGATAGAGGGGAATTGAGTTTTGTCATGACCGAGTGACTGGTGTTACCCTAAATGCAGTTTTTTTAAGTCTGATCTTAAAATAAGCTGCAGCTGTAAAGGTGTACTGTGTTTGATAACAATAATAGAATCAACTTATATTGTTATTTTAGAGTAACTGAGACACAATAGCAGTTCTCTGTTCTTAGAAAATCCATATTTAACTGAACTGCTTATGCAGTAATATTTGCATGACCGCCTGTAGAATTATGTGTGAATCAAATATATTTTATTGAAAACTTTCTAACTTTATTTAATGTCTGTTCTTCATTCCTGTTTTCCCACACCACAGTCACCACCATCAGTTTTAGAGAAATTCATGCTCCTGGGCTGTTTATGGATCCAGCTAAACCTTTGGTAGTATCTGGATGCTCTCATTAACACTGAGTTTTTCAAAATTACAGAATAGCTCTTATGTCTGTAATTGCAGAGTTGGGGCGGATGCCAGCCAAAGTAATGCATGGATAGTCAACACTCAGAATTCTAAAGTGGTCTAATGTCTCAGAGAAAGTAGTACAGGTGTTGCTACTACTGTTCTACATCAGGCCGTGACGCTGAGAGTTGGGTCATACACTGCCTCTGCTTTTGCTAGAGATATAAACTCCTTTTGTGTGTGAAAGCATTGCATTAGTGGTACGATTCTATGGACATCAGTTCAGAGACATACAAATATAGCTTGATGTGGGCTAAAGAATTTCTCTTGACAATTGTGTTGGAATGAAATTTTGGAATACTGTCCTGTATTTGTGATTCATAAATACTTGGTTATTCTTCCAGGTGAAGTCTGTGAAAACTGGGTCAGTCTTTTGGACAATCTGCTGCTGTCTATCCTACTTTTACATGGTAAGGCTTTTATATATATAATAGCTGAACTGTTTGAGTAGGGATTACATAATCCATATGTTAATAAAGAACCAAAGGGTATTTTAATCTTTGTTGAAGCCATAATATGAAGTTGTTGCTTCATATTTCTATTAAAACCTTAAATATATGACTAAAAGACATAATAAATAAATTGAAATTGAAAGTATTTAATAAACACCAAAAAGTTTTTTTTAAAGTATTGAAGTATAATAATTTATAAATTTTTCCTATGCTATGAGTGGGTAGTCTGATTCAGTCAGATTTTCATTTGGGTACAGGTAAATTAAGGTGTAATTTTAATATTCCTGTGTCTGTCTGTCATTATTATGAAAATGAAATAATAATCAGAATATTTAGAATGTAAGGACAAAGTTACATTTTTATAATTTTGAAAACTATTTCTTTGGGTATAATTATGCCATAGAGCTTACCACCAGGGTTGATGAATGATTTCGATGTCATAATAAATGATCATAAATACTCTTTTCATTCTCGATCTGTGAAGATGGAGGCTATTGCACAGATGTTCCTAAGGGCTAACAGAGTGGAAAAACAGTAGTAAAACCGAGGAGATAAAACTAATAGAAAAATGGAGAGAATTGGTTTTCACCCTCCTCCCATCTTCTGAAGCCTTAGACTTGAAGAATTTTCCTGTATGAATCAGTCAGAGGTCCTTTTTCCCCTTTTTCTATGTGACTGTATGAAAATAAATTATCCTCGAAATAGGCAGTGGTGGGACTGCCAGGCTAATTGCTTGGTGACAGTTAAGATTGAGGTCTCAAATGCTGCTTTTCTACCGTCAGGTAACTAGGTTTGCAAGAAAAAGGAACTTACGGACTGTTTTATGTGCCTTAAAGTAGAAGGTTAATTCAAAGGTTGTCTGCATGCTACCTAGTTTTCCTCTAGCTTTACTGTGCATTTGGTTTCCTGGGAGACTTTTGCTGTTAATATAGGAAATAATAGCCCCGTGTTTGTCACCAAAGAGGATAGGATAGCTATTTCTTGTTAAGAGTACATTTATTTCATCCCCTATTTATCCTCATTTTGACCAAGTCATTAAATTAACAGCCACTTCTTTATGAACAGCATTGCTGTTTATATAGCATTACAGTGAAGAGAGTCTGGAGGTTTGGTACATGCTCTAGTGCAGTACAAAAGCAGACAATTAAGTTCTTGAGTTGTTATATTTATATGTCGTAGTGTTTTTTATATTGTGCCAGTGTATTGTCAAGATTCTCTGAAAATGCTCTTCCTAAACATACAGGTAACAAATGTAATACTTCACAGTTCTACTGCTGAAAAATCACACAATAACAACTTCTACTGTCTTGGTCTGTGGGACTTTGTGAGAGGGAGAGGATGTGATCCAGGGTGTGCATGGTGACAGAGCTTATGGAATCAATGTCATCGTGACATTCAATCTAAAAGTGGGATTTTTTATTTTCCTGTAAAGTGTTATCAGCTCGTGAAAGGTTAAGATTTGTCCATAGCTTAGCCTCAAATCTCAGTGATTAGATAATATAATTTTATTTCTTACAGAGTGCACATGCTTCATCCTAAGTAGGTGATAGCTTTCCATATGTTGTATTTCCCTTTTGGAAAGAATTTTAAGAAGCCCTTCTGGATATTTTGCTTAGGTAAATTTTTAGGACAAAGCATAATTCTACTATTTGTTACATAATAATAATTTGTCATTCTCTGATGAAATTAGTTGTTTTCAGTGTAAGTTAGAAGTTCAATCACAATTTTGAGGTAGTAAGAGTCAGTTCTTTCGTGGGAAATTTGGGGAACAGTTTCTTTGAAGGTGAGTGGATATTGCATGAACTGACAAATCTTTCTTGATCACTAAATCTACTTAAAATATATACCTAATTCACTGTGGTAATTTGACTCATATTATTGTATTCAATGTAGAGAAACTTTTTTTCTTGCATTTATATTTTTAGCATTTATTTTACTTGAACAGCTTTTGCTTCATACAGCTTTTCATGATGAGGAGGTAAAATAAAACAAAACTGTACATTGAAGCAATCCTTGTAGCAGTAATAGCATGTTTTCACTCTTTTTGCCAATCTATGAGGATCCCTCAGTTTTGTTTGAAAAGTTCCAAAGTGCATCCAATTCAGTATAATCTTCAGTGCTTAGATTTGGTTTAATATTTTGGTAATTAGAGGTGCAGGTCTCTGATCCATACAAAGTGTTTTCTACCTGCTTCATTCAAACCTTTCCCTAAATGTAACAGTGTTTTAACTGCACATTTGTACTTACGTGTCTTCATGTTTTCTCCCATTAAATAAACTTGCCTGTGTAAACCATGATATTTCATGCTGTAATTTGGCAATGGAATCATGATAATCTGAAATGAGTTTTTTAGAAACTTAGATGATTTCTATTCTACTTGTATCACAGTGTCTGAATGGGTTACCCCAAATTTTGAAATGCTGGGTTTTGTAGTGGTAGTGTCAAAAGCCAGTAATGCTTGGCCTCATCCTTATTTTAGAATCTCTTCTACAGAACACAGTAATTTGGGTTTCTTTTGGGGTTCTGGGGCTTTAAAAATATCTACTTAAATCTAAACCCTGAAGTACAATTTAAGTGAAAACCACATTAGCTACTGCATTCTAAAAATGAAGACCTAGGATAGGCAACGGTGCATATGGGGGAAGTCTAGGCTGTAATTTGACAAGAGGACATGTTAAAATACAGATTGTCTAGTCAGCATTAGCCCTTCTAAATACATTAGAAATTTAGATAACACATAGTAATGATAGCTCATTAAATCCTTATCTGAACCAGCAATCAGTGATGTGTTAATACCATTGTAGTGTTTCAGTTCTAAGTACACCATAGGAGTTCTTCTCAAGAGCTCTTGTTGCCAAAGATTTGCAATATCCATGATATTGTTGTATACCATTCCATAGGGCTCAGTCCCACTTTTGTGTGCATCCACAACCTTGCTTTTATTTCTTTCTTTACATGGCAACCTGCATTGGCTGCTCTGCTCCAGGGGTTCTGCTCCTGGAGGTGTACGTTGCTCCTTTTCTCTGCCAGGAGATAGTGTTCCCTATCCTCAGCAGAAAGTGCAGAGCATGGTGCTAAATTTTTTATATCAAAAGAAAGTTTTGGATCCTACATGGGATTATAGAATATCCCGAGTTGAAAGGGATCTACAAGTATCATCAAAGTCCAGCTTGTGGCCCTGGGGATCCTGCTGCTGCCTTGTGCTGCAGCCTTCACCATGGGGAAAAGCTTTTCTCCGGCATCCCATTCATATTTGGGAGTATGACCAGATTAGCTTGGAAGGAGGAGATTGAGGAAGGATGACCTTGAAAATCCATCAGCCCATTTCCAAATCCTTTGATACATGGGCTTTTGTTGTGGTTTGTTTTTCTTTGATAATAAATGTTGAGAAGGATTCTGGTGGTATTACTAGTAGTGCTCGCTGCCTGTCTAGAGGGAGTTTGTGTTTTCTTGTTAGACCGTCACCATATTTAAATCCAGCATTGGCTATCCTAAGAATTTGCAGATAATTTCAGATCTAATTTCCTGTTCCATTTGTCATAGGTCTCTGCATGGGGTGGTTATGTTTTCATCATCAACCTTATTCCACTGCATGTGTTTGTTCTGTTGCTGATGCAGAGATACAGCAGGAGAGTCTACATTGGTAAGTTTTGTTCATTGAACAGTCATTGTCACATGCTTAAATGTGAGATATGAAGTTAACTGTACTGATGTGTTTTGTATCAAGTGGGTATTAAGTAATTGCGTATCAGACTGAACTTTCTTAATTTGATTACTGATTATAGTCAGTTATTTTCTACAACATGGAAATAAGGAGTTAAAACATACACTTCTAAAATTTTGTGTATGTAGCTGGTAATTAATTTTTTCCTTTCTAGTGCACAGCAAAAAAAATTGGGTGGTTTGATATAGAAGAATTCTTGAAATATTTTTAAAATATATATTGTATATGCGCCTTTAGTAATACTTCATATTTTTCTCTTACTAGTATGAAAAACAATTGGTACTTTTAAAAGTTGTACAGCAGAAATTATGAAAAAATATAGTAAAAGACTTAGGAAATTTTAAGCAGCCATGTATGTTTTATATAACAGACTAGGACTGGATGTTCCATGTAAATGTTTAAAATTTTATTGGATTAATCAGCCTTCCTTCTAGTTTCTGGAAAGTGTGAATAGGGATCTTAGAATACTAACTTTTTAATTGATTTGCCTGACATTTCAATACTCTGTAAACTGTTTTTTACAGACACTTTACCAATAAAATCAGTTGGCCATCATGTGGGTGTGTGAATTAAATAATTGATAAGCAGTTCAGGTATTCAGAGATTTATAAATTGGCTTCACATTAAAAATGTTCTAGCTTTAACAGTAGGTAGTTTGAGAACATAATGTGAGCTAAGGTGTAATCATAAGGCATTATTTCATTTGTAAATATATTTTTGTTACTCATTTTAATGCTCTTGCATCTTTGTATTTTTAATTATTTTAATGCCTTTTTTAGTGCCTGCTAAAGAAATTACTGTATGTGCATCTATAGATGAACCATTATATGCTACAATAATTACTCAATTTAGTCAAGTTCAGTTTTGACTTTTTGTTATCAAACTATATTTCTTTGTTATCCTATATATGTAAAAGAATTGGAAATTCTTAAAAAAAAAGGGAAAGAAAAATCTCTAGCCCATTTTTAATGTTTGTATTACTTAACTTCTTCATTAACTACTTCATAACTTAGAGGGAAAGTAATTTATCTCGTTTTGCTTTTAAAATTGTTTTACTGAATATTTTCATTTTCCAATTTCTATGAGTTATGCAAGAGAAAATTAAATCAAGTAATTATAAAATCCTGAAGCAGTGTGGCAGCCAGAAACAATAAAGAATAAGTATTCTTGCTTCTTCCGCTTTCAGTGAACTAGTCTTTGAATTGTGTGGGGAAAATACTACTGCAGGTTCATATGAATTAAAGGTTTTGACAGATGTTTGTTTTGCAAATAGCTACAGTGTTTTGAAATGTTATTGCCCTTCAGCAGTGAGGGATATATAGTGCCATGGAGTTGTCAGAATGAAAATGTGATCGCTGTTCTGCTGTTTCATTGCAACTGCTGGCTTAATTTAAGCTTTCATGGGAAGCCTTAGAGGAGTCTGTACATCTCACATTACTATATAATTTCTGGGTTTGTTTAACAGGATGTTTTTGTGAAACAGGTAAGAGTGTTCAAGCACTTCTGAGAGGAAATTCAAGTGTGCTTCACTTCCAAACTATTCAGATAGGGAGAAGAGATTACAAAAACTCATTGAAACAGGGAGAATAAAGATATTTTGTGAGTTTCTGTGAAATGCAGTCGCTAGAGTGTGCCTGCTCATAATTCTTAAAAAACTACCAATGTACAGCTAAAATTTCTGTTAAATATTGTCAGCTGACTGTAGCTAGTAAAATCTGCATCCATCTTACTTATTATTGAGAATTTTGGGGGAGTTAATCTCTAGATCAGTTGCTTAAGTTTGTTTTAAGCTAGCATGAGCCATTTGGTAAAGGTTATTTTATGTTCAATCAAACATAGTAACATAAATGTAGAGAACAATATTTGGCAGCACCAAGTTTTTAGAAATAATGGTTCTTTCCTGGTACATGTTTTTCATATGAGTGTTCATACACCAAGGAAAAAATTAATGGGACATGATCTGATATGCCTGGGAGTGTAATTCAGAACCATTTAATGAGTAAAAAATTTCCCAGAATGTGAGGGTTTTGCCAATTTTAAAATATTTTAGGGCTTGCAGGCAAATGACTTTATCAACCAGATAGCTTCTGACCCACTTGGCATCAATGGTGAAGATGCTACCTACATTTGAAAGCTCGAGCTGTGCTTTTATTTTTTCATCTTGACAGTGATCTGTACTTTTCAGTCAGATTCTACTGACTATGTTTGATTGAACATAAAATAGTAGTGTAATCATTACAAACAAGTGCTTACAATTCCAATGTGTTAGCAGCACTTGTAGAAGTGAATAACCTCTTTATACAGATACAGCAACCATTGATACTATTTTCTCTTGCTGTGCTTAGTTTTTCTTTAAGTCACGCTTCCACATGTAAAATACTTCATAATGTTCATTTCAATTTGGGGTTTTTTCTGTACAATTTTTTTAAGTTCTGTACACTTATCAGAATATTTAGTAACAAAACACTTGAGCATCTTCCAGAATTTAAAGCTTAATTTCAATAACTCCTTGTTCTTTGGTTTGGATTTTGTCATTTGAACAGTGAACAGTTGATTTACGTCAACTACTTCATATTCTAAAACTTCAGATTGAATGTTTATTTCTAGTGGTTGTAATCCATTAATTAAAATTATAAGCATGTGGGCAAATACATCTTACTCTCTGGAAAAGCTTTTCAGTAGGTCTTTCCTGTGTTTGTGGTATATGGTAATGGCAGTTTCAATTGTTTGTAAAATGAGGTTTTCCACAGTAGGTCAAAATGTTTTTGTTCTGGACTTGGTCAAAGTTATAGCCTGCAGGAGTCAAAATTAACTCCTTTTTACAAAGACTGTGCAAACAGTAGACTGTAAAAGAACATGGAAATTTCATGATCATATATCACCTTGATGTTTCTAAGTGCCTAGAAAAATTGTGTTGTTGTGTAAATGACTTTTTTTTAATCTTTTCAATACCAGGCAATATGTAGCTCTTGGAAGAACTGGGAGTAAGGGATTGGAGAGTGGGGGGCAGTGCATATAGAAAGTAAAGCAATTGCAGGACTGGACTTAAAAATGATGACTTACAGTGGTCTAACAAATGTGAAATGTAGTGATTTATGCCAATCATTGAACTTCCACAGGATGGCAGTGTTGTAACAGTTGCTTGGTAGAGTAAATGATTTATGTTGTAGCAAATTCTTCAAAAATTGAGCTTCCTACAGGAAAAGTGTATTTCAGTGACATAAGAGGGCATAGATCAGTAGCTAGGCCAAGTTGTGCAATACAGATGCTTGAAGGAATACACCAAGTGCTTGCAAATACCATCACTGTCACTTCTGACCGTTTTGGAACACAGACAGTGTTCTGGGAGCACGATCCCTCCTTGAGACCACACAGGTGCTGTGGAAACGATACCTCCAGTCAATGATGCCCTCCCCAAAACTGATCTCACGGAGGTTAGTAAAGGGTTATATGAGAACAGGGATCTTCATAAGATCCAGACCATAACAGAGACAGTGGTTTAGGATCTGTAGGAGTGTTTAAAGATCTGAAAGGTGGATTGTTGCTGTTTGCCACTGAAGGAACAGAACTTCATTTGGACTTTGTCTGGTTACTTCAAATATAATCAGACTTGTGGCGGTTCAGAGTTGGGGTTTTTTTTCTTCCCCTCCCATGTCTTCTTCACCCTGTAATACTGAGGACCAAAATCTCTTTCAAAATAAAGTATATGAATGGTAGTGCGTGTGTAGTAATAATTTATGTTTTTGATACTACTGTTAATATTAATTATGATCTTGTCCTCTACTTTCTGGAGCCCCATGGTTGATACAGATCTATCAGTATATACACTTAATATTAATTTTTAATCCTATTGCTTTTCAGTTTCTTGGCATCACTCTAGGCTTGTGTTTAAAAAAAGAAAAAGTATACCTCTTTGCATTTTTCTAAGTAGGTAGTGGGCTCTTACATGTTTTGCTTTTTTGAGGTCTGATCCCTTCAGTTTCTCCTCATATAGAAAGCTTCTTTTGTCGCTTTTTATGAGAGAGCTGTTTCCCCCATCCATGACCCTCAAAAACAGGGAAGCTAGAACATCTTAGGCAGATGGCTTAATTCCCCAGGAGTAGAAAAAACAATGCAATTAAGAACAACAGTACTCTGCTACTTCCACTAAAATTGGATGCAATAGACAAGTTTATTCTAGTCAAAGGAGGAAAAAGTAATTAGGATGGCTGAAATATTTAGAATGATACTGTTCTGATTCAGTGTCACTGAAGTTAGGGGGAAAGATGGACTTTACTGTGGAACCAGTTCTTTTTCAAACGTGTATTAATTTTGTTCCTGCCTTTCTCCCCCTCTCCTCACATTTTTCTTTCCCAGCGTATAGCACTTTCTACATTGTGGGGTTAATATTATCGATGCAGATACCTTTTGTGGGATTTCAACCAATTAGGACAAGTGAACACATGGCAGCTGCAGGTAAGAAAATTAGACTTTTGCTTCCAAGAGGCTTCTTAGCACAAGAAAACCTCAAACCCTTGCGGCTTTGTTTCCTTGTATTAGAAAGAGCACATAGTAGCAAACCAAATTGTTAAAGAAAAAGAGGTACAATTTAGTATCTGTAGGGAAGTTTTCTTTCTAATTGACACATTATCCTCTTCTTGTGTGAGCTAATGGAGGTAAAATGCCTCTATAACACTGGATCAATTAGCATTCTGACAAGCACTTACTTTACACGTTGATTATCTCTCCTGTTTTGCGGTACAATGTTGCCTTCAAGCATTGTACAATTGAAACATTCCTTACTGGTAACAGTTTTTACTGAGCAATTTGGTTTTAGAGTTGATAGTCTTCTGTAATTTTTCAGAGTGGGTTAAATACAAATTACTTAAGTTACTAATCACAAGGCTGATTTTTAAATAACTGATTTCAATCTTGTTTGGTTTTTTTTTTTTAAATTTCTTTACGTTGATTTTTCAGAAGTTGCTAAGAGTCAGATATCTTGATTTCTTGAGAGCAAGAACCTCTGCTAACACTGAGTTTAACTGCATGTGCTGTTTGTGCAATACAGTTCAGTTTGTTCAGTTCCTCGGGGGTTTTTCTTATGTGTAGTCACTTATCAACATGTATTTGGGACAGTGATTGGAATATCATGAAAGTTTAATATAAAAATACTTTTAAAATTGACACTTCTTTTTCAGCAATCTGAGTATAATGGAAAAAGAAAAAATTACCAAACCACATTTTGTTTCTGAAGAATTTTACATTGATTTAGTGAGTGGTCTTTCTCTAGGAGTTCAGAACTAGCGAATTTCATTATGGACATCAAATTCATTGTTAATTTGAAGAAAGACTGGACACTTAAGCTTTTTTTTGTTCTTCTGCCAGCTACCAGTGAATTTTCTCTTTTGAATGGACTCATCACTGGATTGATCTGATTATATATCTTGAAATGAATAATAACAGAAAAATTGTGTCGAAGTTGTGGGTTTGATGTTAAACTCTAAACAGCCTTTTTGAGGATGTGGGGTGCTCTGCCAGTGATTTCTGGTGTTTCAACACTAATTTTATGTAATTCACTTGTCTGTCACCTACTTGTTTGGTTTGGCTTTTTCTTTCATTAAATCCCCTGTTTAGTTCAGTAGCATAAATTCCATATATTTCTATATTGGCCTTGTTTGTGTGTTGACTGGAGTCTGTGAATTTATTTTTCACCATATCTAGGTATGCTAACCTGTATTTTTGTCATAATCAGTGCAATCTAGTTTTCAGGTGATTCTCTCCTTTACCCCAATTTGAGGCAGTGTTGGAGGCGAAAAGAGGGTATTTGAGCTCTTGATATAATTAGCAAATAAATTTTTGGAGAATATCTTCTTCTCTCATTGGAAGTTTCTGTCTTTACAAGAAAGCGTCATCTCTGTTAAGTATTAAAAGCTATTTGTCAGAAAGTAATTTTATACTAGTTTCTAGATGTTAGGTTGTACCTTGTGTTTATTTTTTTAATTCAAATATAGCCAAAGTGTGTCGGTTACTGTTACTGCTTTTGAGTATTTAAACAAAAACCTTCTTCTCTCTTTAGGTGTTTTTGCACTGTTGCAGGCATATGCATTTTTGCAGTATCTGAGAGACAGATTAACAAAGCAAGAATTTCAGACATTATTCTTCTTGGGTGTCTCACTAGCTGCTGGTACTGTGTTCCTGAGTGTCATCTATTTGACATACACAGGTAAATAAATATGAAACTAATTTACCTTTAGAGCAGGTAAACCAAGATGGTCAATATTTGATTTAGCCTAAAGAAGTTGTTGGCAATGCCACAGCAAACCAGTGCTCATGTTATTGTTTGTTTCTTTGTGTTGGAATTCACTGTGCTTTCTGGGCTGCAGGAAAAAAACAACTTTGTACCACCATGCCAATATTTTGGGCTTATGTACAATACACATAATGATGTAAGAAGTCAGAGTGGATGAGGAACATAACTGTAGTCAAAGCATGTTATGAAGATACATACAGCTAATCTGGGTACAATATTCTGGGTAACATGAATGGGTCAAGGTCAAATTGCTTCCCTTCTGAAATACTTGAGTCTGATTCCTGTTCAAGGCATCTCTGCCTTGTCTCACAAGAACAAGCTTGTCTTTGCTTGGTTTCCGTCCTCAGATGCCTCACTGCAGCCTTTTGATTCCATGACACACTTCCTTTGGTGATCTGATACCATACTTGCTTCCCCTGATGAAGAAAAGCACTCTTATTTTCCTGCTAATTATATTAGCCAGGCAAAAATTGACTTCTGCTTGGTTTAAATTCCATGATCTTAGTATTACACCTCAAGTACAGTTTTGTTTTGTCAAAATTTTATTTCGAAAATAAAGAAAAAGAACCCAAAACAAAAGCCCCACACTTTCTTGAGATAAAAACTTGTTTTTATTTTAGCTGACTTCTTTCTTGCATTTCTCTTTAGCAATGTTTTTGGCATAATTTTTTTTGTATAATTGTTTACCATTTTGGACTATTTAATAGCAGTGTTATTTTTGTTAATTATGATACCATTATTCCAAAAGAATTCTTAACATCTCTGTTTGTTTGAAAGTCTTCTGAAACTTGATGGTTTGATTTGCTTTTCAGTGCATATGAGCAGGTTCTTAGCAAAAGTTTTCTGACTGGCATATCAAAACAAAATTTGGCTTCTAATCTCAGTGTGCAGCAAAATATGTTTTCTGTTGCAGTTCTTAGGAAGTGTTGATTTCAACTTCTGCAATTCACTGATTAGTATCACTGCTTCATCAGTTGGAACCAGCCTCATTCCCTCTGCTTCTGATGTGCTGTGCAGTCCAGGCTCCTGATCACCTCACAGCACTCTAATCCCTCTTTATTTTCTTAATAATCCTCTTGCAGAAGAGTGCCCACATATGGACCCTGTATCCCAGGTGTACCAACTGGAAGAAGGGGCTTCAGGTTTTGAAGTCCTGCCTGCCATAACGCATATCATCTACTCTTTTCAATTTAACATGGTTCATTTTGGCCTCTGAGATATATTCACTTTTTACTAGCCACCAGCTGGATCCTGACCCATTGAGTACTACTTGGAGCTTGTCAGGACAGCCAGTTTTCAACCCGTCAAATGATCCATTTGTCCATCCCATTCTTCTTCAGCTATGAATGAGAAAAGAGGAAAATGATTCAGAAAACATGGAAGAATGTATTTCAGGAGGCTGTGCTCCTTGATCCTTTCAGCAGCTCAGGTTACTGGCCTGTAGCTTCCTGCATAGAACTTCTTGCCTTGCCCAGAGGTGTAGCATTAGCCATTTCCCAGGCACCAGACACCTTTATCACCCAGATGAAAATGGTGGGTAGCTATCATTGGGCCAACTGTTTCAGCACCCTCAGGTGAATGCTGTCTAATCCCACGTCTTGGATACATGCAGAGAAGACCACAATTAGTAATTCCCTATCTACTGGTAGCTCCTTCATGTGCATGCAGAAGACTGCATGGGAGAAAGCTTTTCATCTGAAGACCGAAGGGAAAAATATGTCTTGTCATAGAATGTTATCAACAGTATTTAAATGTTTAAACTAGCTACTAAACTAAATATTTCAGTCAGATTATTATACTAGTTTTAAATATCAGATAGAAGGAAGACTTACTGAGTCATGCACAAAGACTTGGGTAATAAATAAAAATATAAGTTGAATATGAGTCAGCAGTGCCTGGGCAGCCAGGAGGGCCAGCAATGCCCAGAGGGGCATCAGGCAAAGCATCCCCAGCCAGTCAAGGGAGGGGATTGTCCCACTCTGCTCTGCACTGGGGCGGCCTCACATTGTGGGGTACACAATATAAAAAACATACTAAGCTATTAGAGAGTGTCCAGAGGAGGGCAACAAGATGGGGCAGGGTCTGGAGGGGAAACCATATGAGGAGTGGCTGAGGTCACTTGGTTTGTTCAGCCTGAAGAAGAAGAGACTGAGGGGAGACTCAGTTACAACATCCTCACGAGGCGAGGTGGAAGGTACTGATCTCTGCACTCTTGTAACCAGTGACAGGACCTGAGGCACTGGAACAGGCTGCCCAGGGAAGTGGTCACAGCAGCAAGCCTGACAGAGTTCAAGAAGTGTTTGGACAATGCTCTCAGGCACATGGTGTGATCTTTGGGTTGTCCTGTGCAGGACCAGGAGTTGGATTTTGATGATCCTGATGGGTCCCTTCCAAACTCAGCATATTCTATATTTAACTTTCTCTTATTTTACCTTGTCTGTATCTGTCTTCAGAAGGAGCTGAAACAGTTGCAAGGAAAGTGGAAATAAAATTTAAGAAGAAACTTGCTCATAATTTTTAATAATAATTTTTATCTTTCATCTCATAGATATACTATCTCTTTTCATCTTATGATATTTAAGTATCTAAAGGCCTTGTTTTAAAAAACAATACGTAAAGCTTATCAGCATGTCTAGTAGCAGCTTTTATATTCTATGCCACATGTAGATCCATCAGCAGAGAAATAATGGGAAACCAGTGTTTCCTTAAGTGTTAGTGTTTTGACTGTAGATCGTTCCCAGTTTCCCCTGGCATTTCAGAAAAATGAAATACTTTCTTATCAGTTATGTTTTGTCTTTCCTATACATCTTTACAGAGTGTAGATTGCTATCTGTCATATTCTTTGAGAAATATTTATTATTGCATTGCTTTGACTTCTGGAGGTGTGTGTGTCTTGATACTCACATTGTACACAACAAGTACAATATGATGCTGTAAATGTGTTCTAAAACTAGCTTGCTTCATGGTTGGTAGATTTTATAGCCTGCCTAATGCAGTAGGCCTGGTTCACATATATCACAAGTTCAGTGAAATTCATTTGGTTTTGTGCTATAACTTGAGGGAGTAGAAAAATTATGGCATTTAAATACTCAGGTAGCAAAAGGGTTTTTCCCCCTCCTTCTCTTTTTCAGGTTATATTGCTCCTTGGAGTGGCAGATTTTATTCATTGTGGGACACTGGGTAAGTAAGGATATGAGATTTAGATATCAGTAGCATTCTGCTGAAAACTAATAATCATTTGTTCTCCTCATTCCCAAATCCATTTAGTATTTTAGTCAAGGAGAATATAGTGGGCTTAAATCAGTTACCTAAAGAGAGCATTTGTAGTAACCACTTCATGATCTTTACAACCATTTCACTAGTTTGTCTATTAAATTTCTTGCTTGTTTGGAAGTCTTTAAATATGTAATGGTATGTCTTTTTCTATATGAAACTGTAGTGTGTATGTCAGCATAAAATAACCGAAGCTGTATCAACACTTGTGTGCACGTTTAAAAATCACTAAGAGCCTTAGACTAATTTCATTGTGCAACATAGCACGAAATCACAAAGATGTTGCACATATGATCTTGCATGTTGCCTCTGTATTATGTTCACATATCTGTTTTGTGTATACAGATGTCTACCCTGAACAGTTCTGATTTATTAACGTGTTTTCACAGGTTAAAAACCTTGTTAATCTTTGTTTTAGTTAACCTTTAAAGATGCAATGTTAGATTCTCTAGCCAGCCAGGAGAATAGGAATAAAATGGAAAGTATTTTTTGCAGGTAAATATTTTAAGGTGAAATTCAGTTGGTAGATTTTTTTTAAATTTAAAAGCAGGGATAGGAGAACTTCAAATTTTGTGCAGTTCAGGGTTTTTTCAGGCTCTAAAGTCCAGCTCTTACAGGGTTCTGTACCAACTCTGTAATAAAAGTAGTAGAACAGATGTCAGTAAAGAACCCTCAAATTTATTTGAAGAATATCTAGATGTTGTTCTTTGCCTGTAATGAAGTTGTCTATATATACAAAGCATTAAACTTTTGAGGGCTTGTCTACATTAGAAAAACATATTGTGTTAAAACACACAGTGCAGTTTTGAATGAGAACTAGATCTCAGTGAAGAAAAGGACATGTGTTTGATACCTCACCACTCAATCATATAGCACCTGAGATTAGGTCCATATGTATAGCTGTCTATAATATAGAGCACGGTTTTGTCCTTGTCTGCACTGAGTGTTTGTCATGTTGTTTAGATGACATGTATTTCCAAGTGTAGACAAAGCCTGATTTTTTTTTTTTTCAGCATCTAAAAGAATCTGGGTGCATCAGTAACTGATCTGGTATTTAATACTGTAACTTTCTTTACTAAGAAGATTAAGATATTCTATGTAGAGGAGAGTTTTTGAAAAACAGTTGAAAATTTAGGAAACTTACTGGCAGTGATGACAAACTCTTCAAAAACGTAACAATGGAGCTTCCATAGCTGTGTTTTCATTTTGGTGAATTTGGCTTTATATGTAGCCATAAACAAACAAAACATCCATAATTTTCATTGCTTTAAATAATATGGAAATAATCCCTTATATTGTTGTTTTAAATTGCTCCAAATGCTTCCTAGATGCAGTAAGACCTCGTGACTTTTTTGGTATAAAGGTTTCATCAGATTTCTGCTGAATAGAGCACTTGCCATTTTAAATTGAAATGCTTCCTTTGAAATCAAGTTCAGAATTCCTAATGTTTACAAGTTTTAATAATTTTATCTTTTCAAAATAATTTGAACTGAATTTTTTTTAAAAAAGGTATGCGAAAATTCACATCCCGATCATTGCCTCTGTGTCTGAGCATCAGCCTACAACATGGGTTTCCTTCTTTTTTGATCTGCATATTCTCGTGTGTACTTTCCCAGCAGGGCTGTGGTTCTGTATCAAAAACATCAATGATGAAAGAGTCTTTGGTAAGAGAAAATATTTTTAAATTATTTTGGAAAATCTTGCCTTCAACTTGATTCTGTTTTTTTGTTTCCTCAAAGCTGATATATGGCTTGTTCTAAAAATTGGTTTTAAAGGTGACGTGTTTAAAGATGATTATTAAAAGTTGCCTGCATCCAGCGGTATTTAAAACTGTTTATGAAATTGCAGAGGTTGCTGAAATGGTGATGGAATGTAGTTCCAAGAGGTAGGATTGAATTATTTGTCGCTACAGTTCAGTTCTGCACCAGGAGTTTCATGCTCTTCTCCAGGCTGACATTTCATACCACACGTTGAGGTGCGGTTCCGCAGTGCAGATCAGCCGGGGGAACAGCTCAGCGTCCCTGTGTCAGTGACAACAAATTGCTTATTTGTACAAAGCTGTACTCTGAAAGCAAACTTCTAAGATTGTGAATGAGGCTTCTAAGGATGTGCTTTGGAGTTTTAATCCATATGGAGGAATGAAGATCAGTCAGGTCTTGAATTTTTACAGGACAGGAGACTCCAGACTAATATAGCTGCCTCTTAAGACTACCTAAGAGATGTGTGGGCATTGGGAATGTTTACTGGGTTAAATAAATCCAGTGACTCTGGGGTATTCTGTGCTGGGCTTACAATTAATTCTTGTCAAGACCAGTGCTGGGCAACTTGCTTTCAACCTCCTACTGCTGCATCATCCATTTAGGAGGGCATAGAGAGACCTATGAGTGAGGGTGGAGAGCCATACTGCCTCAGTACAAAGTAGAAGATATTTACATAATATAATCTGATAAATTGGTGTCCCTTGATGATTTCTGTGGTAAATCTTTGAGAAGAGGATGTTGTTAAACTGTAGCAGACAAGGAATCCATCAGGAGGAAACCACTATGAGATAGATGTTCCTAATCAGTGTATACAGCATTGTTTGGGGTTTTTTTCCTTCCAAGGAAAGTGTTCTGAATATTCCTTACTCTTCTGAAAACATTGGTTTGTGTTTTGTGGGAGACAAAGTGGAGATAGTACTGTTCAGAAAAGCTTCCTTCAGAATAGGGCTCACAATATCATATTTTTCATCTGTATGGAATTATAATGTAGACAAGCCCCCAATTTGTCCACAGATATCTCTGGCTTAAATTAGAATTTAATATTTGCATTAAATTGTAATACTTCCTTTTGCTTTTTCAGTTCTGGTAACTTCTTTGGTCTAGGGCTGTTTGACCTTTTTAATCAAATGAAGCTACCTATTATTCTAGTAGCATTTTTGGTGTGTAATATTAAATTTCACTAATAATATATATTCTGGCACATTATTCATGCATATGAAAATGGAGTTGTGTTATTGTTAACAGTTGTCAAGGTGAACCTCAGGAAATGTTTGAGGCTTAACAGGGATAAGTGTTAATTCAACCGAATGTTGTAAATTAAAAAGCAATGAAATTCAAGCTGCACACTTGAGTCTTTATATACACAGATGCTCTACTCACTTCCAGAAGTAGTTTTATGGAGACCATGTACGTGTGCAGTCAGTTGGTATTATTTTCTAAATGTCATCAGTAGGTTTGTTTCTTTGCAGTTGCTCTGTATGCAATCAGCGCCGTTTACTTTGCTGGAGTGATGGTTCGACTGATGCTCACTTTGACTCCAGTGGTCTGCATGCTGTCAGCAATCGCTTTCTCCAATGTCTTTGAGCGTTATTTGGGTGATGATATGAAGAGGGAAAATCCACCAATAGAGGACAGCAGTGATGAAGATGATAAAAGGAACCCTGGCAACCTGTATGATAAGGTGAGGGGAGGAAGCAAGAGTTAGAAGTCAGAAAACATGGGTTCCATTGTCAAGAGTGATAAAAGTTGCCATAACAGATAAATTTGTGTTTGTTTAGGCAGGCAAAGTGAGGAAACATGTATCTGAACAGGAAAAAACAGAAGAAGGGCTGGGTCCCAATATCAAAAACATTGTGACTATGCTGATGCTGATGTTGTTGATGATGTTTGCTGTTCACTGTACGTGGGTAACCAGCAATGCATACTCCAGCCCCAGCGTGGTTCTCGCTTCCTATAACCATGATGGGTAAGTAAGGTCTGTGGGTCTGAAGTGATTAAAGGGCAAAAGCCTTTCTACTGCCTTTGCATTAACAATTGGCTTTACTTTCTGTAATCACTTCTTATTATATTAAGGCAGAATTGTCACCTGAATAAAAAATCCTTAATACTCTAATTTTCAAAAAGATATAACGTTTTCTGAAATATTTAATGTCAATATATAAAAATAATCCTACTCAAAGCCAATAAAGATCATGGCTAAAAAAAACTAAACCAACAACTTTCAAGTCAACTGGGAAAACTTGTTCAAGAGTATATATTTGACAGGAAATGCACTAAGTCATGTCTTCAAAAGCAGTTCAGCTTCTGGCCATTCAGCTGTCAGAGGGTTCAAACTTATGACTGCTGGTGACCAAATCCCTCAAAGAAAGTTGAACTCATAATAAAACCCTTATTTGTGAGCCAAGATTTATCGTGGTGCAGTTGGTTTGTTGCTAGTATTTGTTCCGAGGAGAATAAAATGAACTGTTTTGCAGCACCCGAAATATCCTAGATGACTTCAGAGAAGCCTACTACTGGCTCAGACAAAACACAGATGAGCACGCCAGAGTGATGTCGTGGTGGGATTATGGTTACCAGATAGCAGGGATGGCCAACCGAACAACCTTGGTTGACAACAATACTTGGAACAACAGCCACATCGCCCTGGTAAGGGAGGCAGTTTTCTGTGGAGTAGAAGCACCAAAATGTTTCCATTGCAGTCCAGTGTGAAATTGTAATTGTCTCTTGATAGGCAGTGTGATATTAAGGAGAAATTCCGTAGAGTGGGAAACACAGAGGTGGAAGGAACTTGGGTTTTTTTTTTTTGCATTTATTAGAACTCAAGTCTAGAGATTGATTTTTTGCTTTGGGGTTTGTTTTGTTCACTTGGTGCTTCCAAAACTTCCTTTTTAGTTCCTCTTTTTTTCATTTTGAGAGGATAGACAAAACCTAATGTAACCATTCTCCATGGGATTAGTGCTACAACAGCTTACCTGGTACTGCTGCTTTACTGGCCTGTCCAAATAGGGGTCTTTTCAGTTCAGCAGTGTCATTGCTGAGTGGATTTTTGAATGGCATGGGAAAACTGACCACAAGGATTAACAAATTTTCAGGCATCTGGGAAATTAGAGAAAGTTTGACAAGCAATGGAAGTGTAGCAGATTTGATGCAATTCTGTCTTCTCAAATTTGCAGTTAGACAAAAATATCTGCGCATTTAATTTCTTTCACTTCTGAAGAGTAAGCTTAAGCTTTGTACTTATATGGGCTTAAGGCAGGGTGTTAGCACTGCTTGTGGTTACAGGGGCACCACCTTGGGCAATTCACACTGTTTTCAGAAACCAGAGAAAGCTCTACATTGTAACTGGGTTGCAGCCTTATACTAGGTGCTGTGTAATGACTCATTATCACTCTGTGATGACATCAGTCATCACTCAGTGCCTGTTTCTTCCAGAATGTCATGCTACAGGGACAGAGTGGAGGTAGGGCTTGAGGAATGTATTAGGATAGTTTCTTGTCTTGTGTCAGTAGCAAGTAGACAGCAGTTGGACCAGATCTGCCAATAAGCAGTGTACAGAGGCAACAAATTAATGAAGTAGTGCTCTGAGCTTACAGAGTCCTGAAAAAACATGTATTGGGGAAGGAGAGAATCACATGTATGTGCTTGACAGGGGCAGGGAAGTCACATCAGCCAAAAGCAAGCTTGGGAAATTGTACTGTTGGTGCTAATATCAGTGAAGAAGCATTGCCATGTGCTCTGAGGCACTTTTAATTTGGTTGTTGACGTGGCAGCATTAGTGTATTTTGATGGATATTCAGCTCTGATAGCTCTATGTG
The DNA here is from genome assembly GCF_009829145.1 of Chiroxiphia lanceolata. Classification (NCBI taxonomy): domain Eukaryota; kingdom Metazoa; phylum Chordata; class Aves; order Passeriformes; family Pipridae; genus Chiroxiphia; species Chiroxiphia lanceolata. The sequence continues at coordinate 113,861,437 of NC_045637.1, read as the reverse complement.
CCTCCCTCTCTAAACCCACAGATCCTTGCAGGACAAGGTGCATCATGTGAATAGAGAGACTGTGGAAGTCATCTCTGTTCCCTAAGCACAGTAGCCATATGCATTGCAGCAATTAGCAATGATAGTTTTCAATAAAGAATTCTCTCCAGTATGACTGCTGGTGCTGTCAAGTTCCATTTCAGAATGAATGCTCCATAAAGGGGGACCCAAGCAATAAATGTGCATTGTGGCGAATATCTGATTTTCTGCTGTAAATGAGGCACGCCCTGGAGACGTGTCCAGATGATTTCCTCCTGCACAGAGATAGAAATCTGCCAAATATCTTCACATTAATTAGGATAATGGCCAAGAAGCTGAGGTTCTTGGTCTTTTTGACAGCTTGCAGCCAAAGCTAAGTGTTCTCTAATTACGTTCTTAGCTGAAGATGCAATATTATGTATGTTGTAGTTACTCCCTTTTACTACAACCATGTGTTATTATATCCTAAGTATAGGAGCTTCAGCAGCAAACAGAGCTGCTGAACTAAGTGCCACTTGCTGACCAAAGGAAATTGTTTAAGTGTGAGAAGTGACCAGGATGGAAGAGGTGCTGGATACAGCTTTAAAAAGTTTTGTTCTGACTCTGTGTAAATTTACCTTGACTTAATGCTGAGGGTGCCTGTGTGCTGCTGAATGTAATGCAGCATGTCTGCTTCAGTAATGAAGGACAGAGCTCAAGGAAAAAAAAAGTCACTAACATTTATGTACTTTGGCCTGTGTCTAAAGCTCTGAAATTATTTGTAATGAGTTATTTTCTGCAACACTGAGTTTTTGGCAATACAGTGAAAAGACACCTACAGACTTGAACAATCTGTAGGTGCCACAAAAGAAAAACCCTTGTTGCTACATTTTATACTCAAAACACTCATTTCAACAGGCAGCACTCCTCTTTACAGAGTGCTTTTGAGCTTTCTAAAGGTTGTGCTTTTGAGTTTCTAAATATTCACCATGGGTTTTATTTATCTAGAATGAAAATGTTGGTTTTGGTTGGCAAGTATGAATTACAGAATCACAGAATGGGTCATCTGGTCCAAACTCCTTGCTCAAGCAGGGTCATCCTCGAGCACATTGCACAGGATTCTTGGGCTTTGGTCTGTCAATATTGATCTGTGCAGGTGTTTGATAGGCAGCTGTGCAGATATTTATGATCGTTTTGCTATGATACAGGTGGGAAAGGCAATGTCATCAAATGAGTCAGCAGCATATGAGATCATGAGAAGCCTGGATGTGGATTATGTTCTGATTATTTTTGGTGGTGTGATTGGCTACTCTGGTGATGATATTAATAAGTTCTTGTGGATGGTAAGAATAGCAGAGGGGGAACATCCTAAAGATATTCGGGTAAGTGGAACTGCTACCTTTTTTTTTTTTTTTACCTTTTATTTATTATTATTTTTCTGGTATTGCTCATTACAGTGGAGAGAAATCTCGACTGCTTATTGCAAATTTATTTGAAAAATATACTAGGATTGTTTTCCTAGAACAGTAGGAGTGCAGAGGCCTGTAGCCCAGTTTCTTTCAATATTTATGATTTCGAAAGGTCAGTAACCTCAAAAGCTTTTAAATTTTTTGCACGATGCTGAAAGTACAGACTGTGATGGTGCACAGTCTGTCTCACTGTGCACCATCACATACTTAAAAAAAATGGGTGTTCAGACTGTTTAAATAGTCAGCATTTCAAATTTCTTCAAACTCTGTAATAGTAGGAGACAAGTGAAAGTGTTAATATTGACTCATGTAGAGTTTAAGCTGTTCAAACACCTCTGAGATTGCAGAAGTCTGTAGTAATATTTTCTTAAGCCTGAGCTCAATATCTGAAAGTTTTTGTTAGGCTTAAGGGAGTAGTCCATGTGCATAGTTTCATCTTGTACTGGAGATAAAAATGGCAGAAATTTTTTGTTTAAACACTGTGCACATATGAAGTTTATGGTAACCCTGCAGACCTCCTATATTATCTATACAGAGCTTCTTACCTTTCTGAAGAATAATTTTGATAGGTGCCCAACTAACTTTTACCGTTTGAGATCGGTTTTCCTGCACCACTTATTGTGAAGTGCCAAAACTTGTAGCAGCACAATAGTAGGATTTAAGGAGACTGATCCTTTGGGGTCTATGTTACAAGCAGGTAGTTTGTAACTATTTTACCTTTAATGAGCACCATCATTTTCATTTTAAGGTTGCCTTAAATCAACTTTTAAACTGTAAAAGTCAGTTGAGATTCTTAGGGGTTCTTTTGTGGAGAAGGGAATGAGAAGTTACCTTGAGATTTTAGTTTATATTGACTCTTTGTATCTTCTTTTCTTTTTAAAGGAAAGTGATTACTTTACCCCTCAGGGAGAATTCCGAGTAGACAAGGCAGGTTCTCCAACTTTGCTGAACTGCCTCATGTATAAAATGTCCTATTACAGATTTGGAGAGATGCAGGTTAGTGCTACAACTTCTACTGAATCATAATTGAAATGTGAAAAAGCAAATGTTTTTTCTATGTATCTTCTATCTTTTAGATTAAGCATTGCTTGCAGTGACAGAATCAGCATAAGAGTCAGGTTTAGAAATTATATTAGACCATCCAGGCATGGTCTACTCTATATAACCGTTAGCAGAAAGCATTTCTGCTGCTCACCTACGTTTGTACTTTGCTGCCAACCTCCACCTGTACTTAGTTTTTTTGCTGTCCTTCACATTGCCCCAGATGAATATCTTGATTCCACTGTGCTGTGCACTCACTAAAGCATTCACTATCACGTTGTGGAGAGCTTTAGATTTGTTTCTTGTAATAGCAACACACAAGTGGAACTGTTGACTATTTAATCAGAAACTACATGATTTCTATCCAAGTCACATCAGTATATTAAGTGACACTACACTTTTATAGTAAGGGCAGCAGTTGTCACTCTGCTTTGGGAGCATCAAACGTGTGTAGCTAAACCTGTCTGGGTTTTTAGCTCCCTTTTCTTCCCTCCCTACCCCCCCCCCAAGGGCTCTTCCTTCTGATGTGTTAGCAACAAGAATCCTTTATTCAGCAAATCTTATTTGTAACACAGGGGGGCCAAATTTAACTAATAATTGTCAACAATTTCCAAATTGTATGGAAAACCATGAAAGTGCAAGTTATTGCACTACAGGAGAGAGCACTATGTCACTGTAGGCTGCCACACCTCTGACTGTCACGAGTTGTTTCATCTCTAAATGGAGACATGGTATTTTTATTGGGATATTAAGTGCTGTCTCCCATGACATCTGTAGGAGTCAGAATGAACTTTTCCCTCTCGCAGTTGTAAAAAGGATCTGAGAGTTTTTTCTGTGTAGCAATAACCCGTGCAAGAGAAATGTTGTCCTTTGACTGGGGCCAGCTGAAGGAGTGGCCTTGCAGTATGAAGTTCCACAGTTTGCTGTGACCAGTGTTTTGGGTTTTGTCTTGAACTAATATGCAGCTTTAATTTTTATAGCTGGATTTTCGGACACCCCCAGGATTCGATCGTACACGCAATGCGGAGATAGGCAACAAAGACATTAAATTTAAACATCTGGAGGAAGCCTTTACCTCAGAGCACTGGCTTGTTAGAATATACAAGGTCAAACAATTAGACAACAGAGAGACACTGGATCATAAACCTAGAGTAACCAACATTGTACCGAAACAGAAGTATTTGTCAAAGAAGGTGGGTTCCCAGTGAAGTAACTGAAAGGGGTTTGGAGTTTATTTTTAAAAGTGAATCACATAGCTGGTGAATTATGTATTTCCACTAGCCAGAATGTTATGGATACTGTTCATGTTAGTGTCCAATTTCAGACCTGCCTGCTGGTAATAATTGTTTATTTACTGTCTGCTTAACTTAAAAGCATGTGAAGACACAAGGCTAGATTATTTTTAGGCAGAATGCTAACTGGAAATAGAGTGTGTCACTGGCTGTTACAACTCTTAAGTCTTCATGTAACTGGAAGTATAATCTCTAAAGTACATCAATTCATGTTTCAGTAACTGGCTCACTAAGTAAATAATGTGAAAGTTGCTTTCTGACTTTGTTTGAAAGTAGTGATGCCTAGAAGTTTAAAAATGGCGATTTTGTATGAAATAAATTAAATATGAAACTTTTGTTGATGGAACTTTAGTGTCTGTCTGCTTACTGTTTGAAGTCATCTTCATGCTTTTAAAAGTGTTTGTTGTGCTACTTCAGCCTGTTAAGAAAGATCTGATACCAGGGGAGTTGGGGAGACTCTTACAGCCCTCTCCTTCACAACATCTGTTTTCTGTATGTTCAAATAGATGTTGCAAAAGGAATTCCAGAAGTCAGTCTAACAAACTAAATTAGTATAGGCAGTGAACTTACACTGTTTCATGGAAATACAAGTAAAGAATATTCTCTACAAGTAGAGGATGTTAAATGTCAAGATGTTTATTTTTCTGATTTGATGGAAGTACATAAAATAAGGCATTTAGGATTTGCCACTAAAGCTAGACATGTTGAAAGGAAATTATAAGCTTTACTGTGCCTATCATACACTTAACACTAACTTTTGATCTTAAATGACAAGCAAGGCTGTATTTATCCATGATAGATGCACTGACCCCACTTAAGCCATGGATGGGTCAATTCTCTATCTAAAGATGATAAAAGCTGATGCAATTTCTGATCCATCACCAACTCTTGCAGTACAAACAGGCTCTACTTCCCACTAAGAAATCAGAGAACCAAGGGAAAGAGCACGGAGCAAATGTCTAAACTAGGATTTCTTAGATGCATTCTGAGGGCTCCTTAGTAGCCACAGTTCTTCAGCAGTTGCTTCCTTACTGGAAATTCAGTCCATCTCCTATTAGTTTGTATCTATCTCACCTTACTGCAATAATGTCATTGTTATTTTTAAAAACTGTATTTCATTGACATAACAGAGCCTGCTGGTAAGCACAGCAAAGTGCAGCAAGTGTGGGAGCTGCCTCCTGGCAGGCACATTCAATGTACAATTCTACCTGTCGCAAACTTAACCATGTATATACAACTTTGAAGTGAATTTTACCTATGAACAACATTAATGATTCCCCCATTATTACCTAAAACATGCTAACTGTGTAACCTACAAACCAACAGTAGAGCATTGAAGACTATAATGGGATTATTCAGGGTTTTTTCTTTTTAAAAATGCTGCTTTAAGCAAAGAGTTCTACCTAATTTCTAAGAGAATCGTTAGTGCAAAACTTGCACAACAGTATTTCCAGACAAAACTAACACTCTACACCAGTCGTGCTCTTTGGGCATATTAGAGTTGTATGATGTTGGTTAATTATTAATTCTGCCTCAGCACAAGCTTTGAAAACAATTCTACAGATCTGGTATATGGGGCTTGCAAAAGCACATCTTGTGCAAGAGCAACTGTGGGGCAGGAATTAACAATCCCAGCATCAAAAATAATAACTGGATAATGCCTAGTTGAGGACTTAGCATTTAAGCTCTTTAAAATCAGTCTAAAGATCAGGCACTGAAATGCACATCATTAAACCGCGGTCAAGACTAAATCATTAACTAATACATGTTATTCTGTTTTTCTTTTTAGACCTCCAAAAGGAAGCGTGGCTACATTAAGAATAAACTAATTTTAAAGAAAGGCAAGAGACCCAACAGGAAGACAGTTTAAATACACTGTTCTGATTGCTAATATGAAGCAGTTGTCCTTGAGATAACCAGTCTTTGCCTTTAGCTCAAATCATGTTTCACAGCAACATGAGGGTACAGAACCATCATTGGTCCAGATTATTGTACAAAATTTTCAGGCAATGTCTGATTAAAAATATTGGCTTATTGAGAACAGCTGTTTTAGATTTGTAATGTGAAGCGAGACAGAGCTGCTATCCAAGTCTAGCAGCATTTTTTTTATTGGTACATATTATCCTTCAAATCTGTTGAGAATTTGGACTGACTACCAAAGAACCCTGTAATTTGGTCCTTGGCACATGCATACTTGTCAATCTTTTTTGGACAGCACTGTTCAGCTGAATAGCAGCAGTATGTAAACTGGAATGGTGACATCTGACAATGACTTTTTTCAACAAAAAAAGAGGTGGCAGAGCTCTCTCAAATTCAACTTTCAAAACAAGTTACTCCCATGATTATTTTTGAACGGTTTCTTTCGATCTCCTTTTACTCTTGCTGCAGGCTGGTTTTGAGCTGGAGTGTAAGAAGCAAAGCTGCAGTTTTCACAAGAGGAGACAGGACAGATTAATTGGACAAGCTGCTTTTGTTCAACACGGGATTGCAGTATTGCTGCCTTACACTGTCATTTCACAAGGCAGACAAGGCAAATCTTGCACACCATAGATACAAGGGCTAAATTTGTAACCTCCTGAAAGATCCGAAACGACAGTAATGAATGCTATAGTAACATACAACTGAGCACCGTGTAGCAGCTGGTGTTTCAGAACAGAAATTAAACTATTTTAGGTGAATGTTTACATTGGTAAAAGAAGTATAGCCTGTTTATTGGGGAAAAGAAGGTTGACAGGTATACAAAACCCCTTTTCTGTGGCTATCGGAGGTAGAAGATTTGCAAACCTCTTCCCCCCCCCTCACTGCCTTTCTTGTGAGGGTAGAAGTTTTTCTGGAAATCTGTTTCTCTGCATTTTTATTTAGAGTGCTTACATCAACTGAAGAAATTCCTGCTATAGTGCTATTTGCTCTGTCTGTCTTTTATATTTTTTTTTTTAAGTGGTGAAAGCTGTCAGATTAAATGCACTAAAATATAAATGGAGACTGAACATGTTCACTTTCCAGCTCTAGGAGAACTTTATACAGACTTGAAAATTTTAATTAAAATGAAAAGGTTTTGCAGTTTGTTTTCCTGCCACAGGTTGTAACTTTTTATAGAAACAAAACTTGCATCAATAACTTGATGTAAAATGCAGAATAGTATGTACCTTTCATGAAGAAAATGTAAATTTAAAGTGTTCTGTGAGAATGTTACTGCTGACTTATTTCTCAAGGTGTAGAATATTTTTTTGATTTATGAACTCATTTTTGACTCTGATGGTTTATACAGACCAATACCACAGCTGCAACATTTTCACAAAGTTAATTAAATCTGGATTTCTGGCCCCCTGTCGTTTGGAGATTTCATTTTATTTTGTTGCTTTAAAGCTCAATGCAAACCAGTTGTTGACTGTAGGGGAAAATAAAGTTAATTCAAGTTTTGTGTTAAGGCTGTTGTGTCAGTTTTGTTGTGATTAACTTCGTAATGTTGCTTATAGTCCTAGTCATAAATTAAGTCATTGGAACTCCATAGTGCAAATCTCCTGACCTCATGAAGTAGCTGTAATGAAGCCACAGCAGCTCCTTGATATCCCTCCAGGTTAAACTTACTAAGACAAATGTAGGGCCTCTGCTGTGATCAATTTAAGGTGGCTGTTGTATTTTCAGGGAACAGCAGCCATCTTTCCCAACCACACATGTTGCAGCAAATCCTTCCAGCATCTGGAGAAGCTCCAGCTGTTACAGCTACTTACCCACCAGCAGAAGAGGTGATTATGTGATGCATGATTTCTAGTATCTTGCTGCTTCCAAGCAAATCTGGACCCTGCCCTGTCACCACTGGTTAAGACATAAGGGATCTAACATTGGGAAGAACATCTGAAAGGCAGCAGAACAGATCCTGCCAGTCAGGCTCTGGCTTGGCAGTAACTCAGCCTTGTTTTAAAAAAGAAAATACAAGACTGTCTTCCCATCTTTAGGGATCTTTGCAGTTCATCAGATTGTTTTCCACCTTAGCTGACAGCGTTCTCTTGAACAGCACAAATAAGTGAATCCAAGTTATGTGAAATAAAAATAAGCCAACTGCAGGAATCCCAGCCGGCCTAGGCCTAAAGTTGCCTACCACTTACCTGAGCTTTCTTAAATCTAACTTGACTTCAAGGCTTCTGCCGCTGTTCAGCAGTTAAAGTGAAATTACATGTTGGAGTCATTGAGGTAGCCACTCAGAAAAAGCAATATTACAAAGAAGAATGGGCAGGCATTGTCTCACCTTCCTTGGTTCCTCAGCAATTTGCACACCATGTAGGTTTACACCTGCATCTGAGAACTACAGCAGTTAACTCCTACCTCTTCTGTGGGAGAACTGGACAGCACTTTTACCAGCAAAGACTACCACCATCTTGCATCATCATCATCCACTACTCCATAGTGTATTTCCTTAGCTACAGACATTCTTTTGTTGTTCTGCTAGGTCAAATTTTGAAGCATAATTGCCATAAAACAGTATGTTTAATCTCAATTAAAAAAAAACAAAAAACTCTTAAGCCAGGTTTGAGTTGCTAAGGAACTAAAACTGCAAGTGTCTAGAAGCCAGTGTTGCATAAGTTCTGTATCTCTTAATCATTACTGTTGAGAGCAGTGAGGCAGACAGTGATGTTGGTAATCCCAGAAGAAATATTTTGACTTGTAGAAGTAATTTTGTAACAGAGGGGGAGAAAAGTCATTAATTAAACATATTGACATATTTACTCTTGAAAACACAGTTGAATGCTTTGACTGAGCCTTCTGTATATATCAGTCCCACTGAAAACAAATCATATTTGGCTGTGACTTAACCCAATTGTACAAATTGCTCCAAGATGTGGCCTTGAAGCAATGCCACAGGAAGGCAAGGAACACGACCGGGTAGTCTTTCCTGCCCTATTTACAGCCAGTGTTGTTTTCCATTTTGCATAAAAACAAAGTGTTCCAGCACAAGAGTTTCCAACACTGGATGAATGTTTAAAGGAAACCAGAAGGGTGTTATCTAACACTTGAAAAATGCTGACCAGGACCCACGTGAAGCCTCTAAGCACATTTCTCCTCCCTTTGCAAGTGTCCAATGCTGCAATAATGTAGAGTTGTGGTTTAAGAGGTATCTAGTCAAGAATCTCTGTTAGTGACAAAGATTAAATGAAATAGGATTTTCAGAAACAAGGGAACACCTTAACATTTTTACTTTTTACTTGTCACAATAAGGCAGATGTTCACCAGCCTTTCCTAAAGCTGTGATGCTGCCCAGCCCCGTTTTCCCTGGGTAGAACTGTGCAGTTTAAACAAAAACTTACCTACAGAGTGTCTGGCAGAATGAACAGGGCATAAAACCCCCAGAACAAATCAGGATTCAGCTGGCAAATCACTTCTCTCAGAACCATGCACCCAGCTCACAGGTGCCTGAGTGCTGTACACCACTCCAGGACAGCTCAGTGACTGGTACTGGTTAACTGATGCTTCCATGGAAAGAGAAAGGGCATCCCACTACTAAATGAAACAAATCTTTTATTCATGAGCATTCTCATTTTAAATTCACAAATTATGAAAGGAAGGCAAATCAGAAGAGACTGCCAGAGCATCTTTTAAATGATAAAGGTATAAATTTTCCTTCTGAACATTTCTAATTTAAGAAAGAAAAAGGTTGCATAGGCTTTCTACAGGTGTGCACACAAAAAAAAAATTGAAGTACATGGAGGTTTTTACGTTACAATTCAGTGTACATTGACTACTTGAAAAGGAAAGTATTTACTTGCAATTCCAAGACAGCTATTGGAATGACCTACAGAATAAGGCTTATGAATATTTACTTTTCAGTCCTGTAAAATATACCAAACACGTAACTATCAAAAAAATAAAATGACACTTTTGAATCCTATTCTGGAATCTCTCGCTGATGGCATATTTTCAGAAAGGACTGCTTTTATGTTTGTGTCTCACAAGTTACTTTGGGAAAGAAACAGTGGTAATGGCATCAGGGGACTCTTCACAGCATCAGAACAAAACAAAACATTGATCAGAGCACAAAGGAATGTTCTTGGCATGCAGAAACAACCAACCATGCAGACAGAAAAAAATCTTCAATAAATTACAAGCAGAAAATTACTCAGATTTCTCCTTAAAAGAAAGGCTACAGCGTCTCTGTAGCCTCGACAGTCACACCATCAAAGCTGAAAGAGGTTACTCCTTCAGTGGCACAGGCCCGCACACCTGACACACAGAGGTTTGCAATGGCTATTTTAGTGAGCATGTGTCTTGTTCTTTGGTGTGTGAAAGAGTTGTGGGAGGATGTTCCATGTGTTTAATTCTGCTTTTTCGATTGTTCTTTGTGATGATATTACAAACAGTAGGAATACTTCTAGGTACTTATCAGACTAACCTCTAGAAAATGAGCGGATCCATTATAAAGTGAATTCCTGCAGGTGATAAAGTACACATTTTCCTGATGATACTTGGTTCAGTAAATACTACAACAGCATCATTTTGGTTTTGTTACAGAAAACTATTACATCAACTATTCCTAAAAAATAATTTTTTTCCTTTAAAAAAAAGGTGTCAGTTACAAAACCAAGTTCATACAGTCCACTTCTTTTAAAAAACAGGATTTAAATAATTTAGAACATGAATCCTTCTAATGTGCAAAAAAAAAAAAAAGGACAGACAAGCAGATAAAGTAGGATTTAGGAGGAAAAAGGAGCCACACCTTCATTAAACAGGGATCTGAAGCTCAAATGTAAAGATCTATTACATATTATGTCCAAAGGAACAATTAATGGCATGTTTCCTTGTGCACACACCTCTGCTCAGCCTTTTGAGTTGCTCAAGAGATTCTGACGTCTACCAAAAAACCAAAATGCCGGATGCACAAGGACAGATGTGAGCAGTGCTTCGACCTAAGTATCTTTGTGTAACATCTATAAAGCATAAGTTAGTGTATTAAGAAAGCAGACAAAAGGCACAAAATCAATCAGTACTACAGACAGGTAGGCATCCATGCTACTGTGTGTTAGAAATACAGTGGTTTCTTTAGGGGCACTTTGGAAAGAAGCACTGAGCAGAAGTCAGCACATTTTACATGTGCCTTTTGCTGCCACCTCTCTCAAAAACATCTTCACTTTCAACAAATATGAACTAAAAATCAAAAAAGCCTTAACAAACTTTTAGAATCCACTTTCTCAGTGTCACAGTGGTTATCTTACAAAGCAAGATCAAGCTACAGGATTTTTTTACTTTGTTAATCTACAAAACAAATTGTATCCCATTTGCTTAATTAATAAAGTTATTGTCTCAGTGTAACAATATACTTAGTTGTTACTTTTACATCAGAAAATCATTTCTCTGAGAAGGCTAGTTATATCATCTCTACTCATCCAAATGTTTCATCCAGAAGCAATCCCTTGGGTCAAAAGCCAAAGAAACTGAAATATAGGGCTGCTTGGAGCCCTAAGACGGTTTAAGGGCTCTGAGCAGACCAGCTCTGTTCTTCCAGAGCAGTGAACAGAACCCACCTTGGGGCCGGTGGGGAAAGCTCGCCCATCACAGCGACACACCAGGACAGGGCTCCTGCCTGCACAGCCCAAACACATCAGCAATGGTTTCACTGGAAAGGCAAAGGCTGTGACCAGGGTGTCCCCGGCAGAGCCCAGTGGTGTGCCAAACCTCTCTTAACAGGGGGCGGAGAGCTGAGGCAAGAATGAGCTGGAACACTGCAGCTACATCTGCCAGAAGGGATTTAGCGGAACATGTAAGCCAGAAGTGCTGGCATGACAGTGGCCAGAAAACATTACACAGCAAGATCAAAGTTACCAGAGCAGCTGGTCACAGGTGACCAGAGATCAATTAAACAGCTGAAATATGAACAGACAAAAGAGTGAGGACACAACAGGTTAGTGTGAACAACGTTCTTGAGAAGGTATTGCTACTTCTTACAGGATGGCAGAAAATTCACACTGGTAAGTGACAGGAAACATGCCCTTAAATCGGCATCCCGGAGAGCGAACGCACTGTCATGTCAGTGTAGCATTCTTATGTCAAAGTGAGTTAGTTACTCGGTGACTTTAGACAGAACAACTGCCATTAAGAGACACATCACATTTTAAGTGCAAAACATTTTTGGCAAAAGTGAAAAATAGAAAAACCTTAACCAGTACTAAAAAAGTATTTTCTTAAATACTAGCATAGGGCCTGATCCTGCAAGCACACAACTCCGGGAACCCCAGCGGAGTCCAGCCGGAGTTCTGTGCCCTAACAATTAGAGGAAAAGGTCTTTGAATTGCTGTTAGTGTTTATACTTGTTTACATGTAGTGTAAATAATACACACACAAACACATACACACTGTGTGTACATATGTGTGTATTGGTGGATGTGTGCGTGTGTGCCTGTGTATCCGTACACACAAAATGGCTCCTGAATAGACTCGAGCTCGTGGTTATTTTGAGATGCATCATTCACAGTACATAGCTTCCCATGCGGATCTTCTGATAACAGGACCTATCCAATGACATCCTGAAGCTACATACTGTATCATTTTAATGCCTTTCAGGTAAAGTTATGAGCAACTGCTCTCTGCCATCAATGGGTCTTCCAGAGAGGATTCAAGTACAGCCAGCCATCGCCCTGCAAGAAAATTAAGGAGAGTTTACAAACAAGATTTATAAATACTGGATCTATGTATGTCCACATAAAAGCTAAAATAAGACTAAACAACAAGAAGCCACCTCGGTCATCTGAAAATTCTGTGTTTAATGAATTGACAAGCAATCTGGGTGGGAGGGAAAAAAACTACCAGGGAGAAAAAGAAGCAGTGGGAAGGTATAACAGATGAACTGCTGGTTTAAATAGCTGCACATACTGGCTAAGGTAACAACAATTCCCCCAGTCAGTGTTAATTTCCCTTCTGCCTTTCCCGAAAAAAGGGCAAAGATGAACTTAGTAAAATCTGTTTCCTTTCACACAGATGAAACCCAAGACTGTGTTTAGGATGCCCATGCTGAGTTACACTGGATAAATATCCCTAGATTGTGCTTGCTTTACTGTGCTGAGATCAGGATTAGCAGGGGATGTGAGTATGCAGCATGTGTAAAGTACAGGCTGGATTTTACAGAAAAACACATTGCTTTAAGCGCCTAACATTAGATACCAAAAATCCACATCAAAATAAATGTAACTGAAGAAAAGTGAACAAGTATACAATATAGACATGGAAAAATCCATTGCTCTCCTTTTAGAGCCAGACTCTGTCAAAAAGACAATTTAAAGCACTGAGTGGTACACAACAACACTAGCCCACGGTAAAAGCCACAGACATTCATTCACTTGTAAGAGCATCCTCCCCTGTGCAGAAACACATTAAAGGGTCCCTAAAACAAGAGACTCAAAGTACCTCTTTGACAAAATACTTGGGTTTCCAGGGCGTTGTGAGAGCTGCACGCTGCCTCTCCTCTGCCCGCTGTCTCTCTTCCAGGCAGTGCTTGTGTTCCGTGGCTGCATCAATGTTCCCCTCCTTCAGAGAGTTGGTGACGTTCTGCCACAGGCGCCTGGTGATGGAGGAGCACAAGCCACAGAGTGAGAACACTTCTGTCACAGCCCAGTGCCGCTGGACACCAGTCTGGTGAGCTGCTGTCGTGCTCTCCACGCTGTTCTTTCAGGTCACACAGCTTGGGAACCTCGGACATTCATCACATTTGCGGACCAGATTTTCAGATTTGCTCACCTCCTGGTATTTTGCCATGCAGCTTAATTTTCTCACCACCTTCTCTTCACGTTCCTGACTCTTGACCACCTGAGCTTTTTTCCTCAAAGAAGGTGGATTTATTTTATCGTTTCCGGTTCACATTCTTTACTGATGATCCACCCCCAAATGACAGGCATTTATCCTGTGTTTATTTGTGGTTAAATTTTTCAATTTAAGGGAGTGTCAGCCAAAAGCCAAGAGTGCCTTCAGTTGGGACACTGTCTGTTCCCACCAGGTCACTAACAGAGGAACTGATGCACTGATTCCAGGAAGCCCTTCTAGGTCTTGCTCTACATTCCCAGTTACAATAATTATCAGTATACAGCCAAACGTGTTTCTCACATGACTGACCATATTTGAATGCAATGCCTTTTATCAGCTTAGCAGAAACTTTGCCCAGAAAAACACTGAAAAGAATCACAGAATCATAGAATGGCCTGGATTGGAAGGGACCTTAAAGATCATCTGGTTCCAACCCCTCTACCTTGGGCAAGGACTCCTTTCACTAGACCAGACTGCTCAGAGTCCATCCAACCCAGCTTTGAACACTTACAGGGATGGGGCATCCACAACTTTTCTGGGCAACCTGTTCCAGTGCCTCAGCACCCTCACACTAAAGAATTTTTTCCTAATATCTAATCTGAACCTGCTCTTTCTGAAACTGACCACAGCTTTCACAAATTTCCAGGAGTGTTTAAATGAGTTTCTGTTTACAGTCTGATAAACTGCAAATCCTGCAGAAACACTGGATGGTTGCAATTTGCTTACTAGTATCTGAAAAAATACAATAAATACACTGAAGAGCTAGTGGGTTCCTTACCTACTACAATCTCTGTGTTCCAAACTACAGGGGGAAAACGAGTTTGTGGATAAGCAAGGAGTCTTAAAGGTAGAAAAACGATCTGACCCTGCACAATGACTCAAGGAACCTTTGTACAATAAAGAGAAAATATTTACAGATAATAAGTGTAACTCATGCTTTTAAATCCTCCAATAAAATGTTCCTAAATTCAATAAAAGTATTGATTTTTCTGAAGATAAACATTAACAGTATTGACTGAATAATAGAATATGTTTTTTCCTAATGTACCTAGTCAAAGTTAGGCACATGATGTGGGTGCCAAGAGCTTTAAAACCATGAGTTTGTGTATTTATAGCTCACATTGCACCACATTTTACATACTTTTATACATATATATATACATATTCTAAAATACATAAAACACTGAATACCATTTTAAATTATATGATGCAACATTACTTGCAACAAACTGACTAATTTGTGTACCATGTTGCAATCACCCAAAGAAGCAGGTGAAAACACTGCATTACCATCTTCCAGATGCTCATTAACGCATCCACGCATTTTCCCCCTCTACAAAACTGATGTGCTCATCATTGCAATGTAATTTATGCTCCGAGGAATCAACACACAGCTCCAGCTCTCTGTGCCCAGATTAACACGCTGTGGGAAGGGAGGCATTTTTGAACCACACTGTTCATAACCGCGGTTTGCTTCCCTGCTCTGTTCCTACCCGAGGTTCAGAAGCAGAACACTGTAATGCCCTTCCCCTTACCTTGATTCCAGCGGGCCTTGCTTTGCGATCGGCCTGATCTTTTTCCTGATAACAGGCAGTTTGTTGGTGTCAATCACTTTGGTGTCTCCGTTGCTGTAAGTAAATTCCAGCGTACCGTTCCATTCTCCCTGTGCCTTGCACACAATGGTGTTCGTGGGATTGTGTTTCACTTCAGCAGTAACCCTAATTTAAGAGGAAGGGAAAAAAGACCACAGAAATAACTGGTACCGTTTATTATTGGCGCATGAAAGCGCTACCACAGCTAAGGTTACAAGCAGCCTTCTACATTTACAAAGCAATTTTTCAAGCAAAGTAGTGACACTCTCTCCAAAAACGAAAGACTCATCCCAGGAAAGTTCTTCTAACACAGCAATAGCTTTGGGATGACATTCTCCCAAAATACAGCAGTAACCCAGCTTAAAACTCTGATACTCTGCTCTAACCCAGAGCTGGTTACCTCAGCAACCTGAAAAACAGCTCCTGACATTTGTGTGACATTTCCAATCCATGTTATTTTCACACCTGACCATAATGCTGTCAGAGACCAATGTCAAAGACTTCAGGTACCTTTGTTTTCTTCCTTAGCTCTGCAAGTTTACTTTTCAGCTGCTAAGAGGCAATGATTAAAGCTACCTCAGCGATCCAAGAATTGGTCTGAGAGTCAGCAAAATAGACAGGTAGGACTGGAAAACCAAAATGCAAAGAGAAGGTTTGTGTATATGTCTACGAACATGACATATGTGCTTTGGCAAGCCATGTCAAGTAATCTGTAAACTAAATTACCAAATTAATACCACACAACTGTCCCAAATTTTCACTCACCCTGATGGCATGAATCTACACCTTTTAGAAAAAAACCCTGTCAAAACAGCCCATGTGGATATTCGGCTGAACACAACATTGAAACGGTTGACAAACATACGGAAGAATAATTAGACCAACTGAAATAAAACAGAGGTAACCATGCAAAAGCACAGTGTTCTCATGGACACTGCAACAGTCCACAGCAGAACAAGAAAGGGGTCTGTGTATGTTAATAACTGGGACATCAACTTGAGCATGGAAGCAAGACAGGAAGCTGTCTTGCACAGTGCCTCTTCACACCCTTAATAAAGAGGAACAAAGACATGTAAGTAACAGTTTCATCATCTGGAATTTCAGTGCAGAACTGAGAGTCCTCAGGAGGGAGCTACCATTGTGAGCAGTGACACTTTTGCTTCTCTCCAGGAGCTCCACCTGGAACACCACTTCATCTACAAGACTCACACAAAAGCAGCAGCTGATGTAGCAGAGATATTGCCTTTTCCACGTGCATTTTTCTGATCTTGCACTTACAACAACTTTTACAAGCAACAAAGCCTGGAGAGATACATTCACTTTATTTTAATGAGAGAAATATATCCAATTCAGTTAAACATCATAATATGTATAACTACAATAAACTGTGCTCTAAAGCTGTAAGTCATCTCCAACAGTAATAGGAAAAGAAATTCAGCTATCTATCCATAAAATATTCCACCAGAGCAACTGAACAGATGCCTTAGAGTCTTCCCGTTGAAATCTAGTAGCAGGTAAACAAGAGTAAGACAGTAATTCCCGTACCTGTGGACCTTCCCTCCATAGAATGGCTTGGTGTGGAACGTGACCGTGGCGGAATAGCCTGTTCTGGCACAACTGATGTTGACTTTCCCTCCAAGCTCCACCCATGGGATGGTAAGTATTGAGCGAGCATAGGCACTGGGCAGGGTGAAAACATACTCTTCTTCATGTTCCAGCAAGTAAAGAACACCTGTGTGGGAAGAGGTTGAAAGTGAAGTGATAAACGTTCACTGGTAAGACCTGACAGTCACTGACCAACTACCGTGATCAAAAGGCACATCCACAGAGAGCACAACATGCAGCTCTCCCCTGGAGGAGGGGACTCTCTGCTAAGAAAGAAAGTCTGCCCTCTGGAACAAACTTCTTCCAACAAACATTTTCAAAAGCATCTGATTTGAATGTATGCCTTGGGGTCCCATGTGGTACCAAATGGCTTATCAGAAAATCTGACTGGATCACTCACTTTGTATTATGGGCAAGCAATAAACTGTTAAAAGCTGAAAAAATGCAAAATGCAAAAAGTCATACTGAAAAATCAGCCCCTCACTCAGTGTCACATCATAATCCCTCTCCAGAAAAAATATGGGCATGCCGAAAGGACTCTTTACTTCTCCATTCAGTTAGACACAACCATGTCCTCTCCATTAATTTCCTACTGATGCACTTGTAGGTAGCAGTGGAAGGCACTCTCTAGGTCTGCATGGGAAACATGTCATCCAGCAATTTCCCATTAAGGTTGCTCCCTCATTTTCAAATGTCTGGTCTCCCACACAGTCTTTGCAAAAATCTTGCATAACCAAAGAAGGGCCCAGCAGGGCCACTGCTCTACTACCACCAACACCAATGCCTCCACCAGGCAGAGAAAATTACTGGCAATTCTATCTCATTCTGTAAAGGCTCCTCCATCCTCAGCACTATGAGACTGTAACTAAAAACAATGTGCAACAGCAATAATTTTTCAACATTATTTGGAACCACAAAGAAAGTTGCATGCCTGGTCAGACCTTAGCTTCCCCGGGCGTTAAGGATACAACTCTATCCCTGCCGTAACTGTAGTTTGGTCTTCACAAGGACAGGGCATTAGACCAGGTAAAGAGCACCATAAACCTTGCACACAGAATTTGATCATGCCAAATGTCCGTAGTGTATTTTTTATTAGAGTTTTACAGTCTTTTGTGTCCCATTTATTAAGTGCTTAAAGGCAAAAATGACAGCTTTGATAATATTTTTTCACAACAGGGACTGAAAATAACCCATCACAGGAAGCAATCAGAACCCAGAAACAGAGCAGGAAAGTTAGCTTGACAGAGTATGTTTAGAAACAGGATGAGCTTGAACCCATTTGCCTTCACCCTGGGGCAGACGGGAAAAACACATTGGTAGTGGTATTGATTAATCTATCTGTTTGAGGGTATAATGGTACTACTTTTCAAATTGATCTCACATTTAATGATGAAAAAGCACTAAATAGAAACATAACACTACTACTGCCCACATGAAAATACGCTTTTAAAATATTGTATGAAAATACAAAGCTAAAAAAGACATTCAAAATGTAAAAGCACAGAGCTCTAACAGAACCATGATCTTAAATATTGGCTTTTGCTCACAAAACTAAATGCAGGCACAGGAAGTTCTGCAACTTGTCACTTCTGCCCTCTTTAACAGTCCCACAGGAAAACATTTGCAAACCAGAATATCTTCATGCAGTTGTTCTCAGAACTTCTGCAACCTCAGCCTGCCAGCAATGACACAGCCAGCGCTCCTACTCCAGCAAGTCTGACACAGATGAGCTGGGGAGTGAAAAAGCACAAACACAGAAAAGTCGTGTCTTAGAAGGATCTTTAATCATTTCACCTTGGCAAGTTACAAGTTCCTCGTGTCATGTGCTGAACCCTCACCAACAGGGAACAGCCAGGAGGACACAGCTGGAACACACACACACATTTTGCCTCAAGCTTCCTTGGCTCCACACTTGTAGGCAAACACAAACTGAACACTATGCAGGAAGGCTGAACCACACAACTTACCCTGGACATGTTGCTCAGAGCCCCATCCAACCTAGCCTTGGACACTTCCAGGGACAGAGCATTCACAACTTCTCTGGGCAACCTGTTCCAGTGCCTCACCACCCTCACAGCAAAGAATTTTATCCTAATACCTAATCTAAACTGGCTTTTTTCCATTTAAAGCCATTCCCCCTTGTCCCATCACTACATGCCCTTGTAAAAAGTATCTTCTCATCCTTCTTGCAGGCTCCTTTCAGGTACTGGAAGGGAAGAAGAAGCTTTTAACTAGATGAAGATATTCAAAAAGGAACAAAAAGCCAGTGGGTATTGATCAAACACAAAAAGGAAACCTGACCATCTGCAGGTGGGCATTTTACACAGGATTACAACAGGTTTTAGACTCAAGTCTGTCACTTTTCCTTTCTCCTCCTCTTCCCACTTGTTCTCCACCTTCCTCATTACAGTCACAGGCAACAGACAAGTGGAGCAACCAGCTGTGGAAAACAGGTTGGGTGCCACCCATGAGGTCATGTTTCCCCAGTGTTAATACAGACAAGTCCTCATATAGTAAAAAAGCACTGTCTGCCTGAAAGTATCAGCTTCCAACATGATGGTTTTGTTGTTGTGAGGTTTTGCATTTCGGTTTTTTCAAAAGACAAAAGGTTTAATAGCAATGCAGGGGGCAAATGTGGTCCTCACTTCTGGTCAAGAACATCACTGCATTTATGAACCACACCTTCACGAGAGCTTTTCCAGAGTCTCCTACTTCCTTGGGCCCTGCCATCCTCCTCTGACCATCACTGCATGTCCCCATGTGAGAGACCACTGGTATGATAAACACAATTTCCTTTTGGGTGAGTACAGGTTTGCTTTTGTGCCTCTGATGGGATCAATAGCTTCTTCCTCCCTACTTGAGTGGGAGGGATCAGAGCTGTAATGCACACTGCCAAGTACATTAAAAGTGAAGAGCAAACAGCAGCAGTGACCTTCAACGTAAATATTTAACCACCACAGCAGGTTGGATATTAAAAACTGAACTCAGCTCTCTTGGCAGTATTTTTAGCACCTGGTAGCATATTTTTTAATTCCTCAAACACCTGAATACATACTCTTTAAACGGAGTGCTGTCTCACTTGAAATATGACTCCAGTTCAATAATTCTAATCTAAAAGAGATTAAAGGGCAGATCTGAAATACCCACAACTTGCTAATACTTCTAGTATTAACTTGACTGTTAGTTTTGCATTCCACTGTTTGCAGAGTTCACATGCAAAACCTTAACTGAAGCACCATGAACACTGTGGCTGCACCACCTCGTCTGAATGGAGACCCATGCTCTCTAAGGGAAGAAGAAGCTAAAATCTCACTGAGAGCAACACTTGTAACCAGCACCACAAGAATTCACACCCTACCCTGCTGCATTTTTAATATTTAGAAATTAAAGGCAGAAAAAAATAAAACCTAACAGTTACTTTAAAAAATGTTGCTAATTTTAACATCTGCTTCTAAGTATCATTACACTGCGACTGTATCATTACAAAAGCATCTGCTGGAAAATACACAGGCTCTTTGTTTTCCCCTTGCTTCCCTGATGTAAGGGATAATTCACGTTTAGTTTAAAATTGGCTATAAGTAAATACATGGGGAAAGTTGTAGAAGATTCTCCAACTTTCAAGCTTTCTCCTCTCACATCGAAGAATTCTTTGGAAATCTGCAAATTCCTTTAAAAAAATCCAAAGTATTTATGGCAGCTATTATGCATAGAAGAATGCACCAGATCAGTACTCTGGGAGGAACAGCAGATTTCATAATATAGTTTATTAGAAAAAAAATGCCACAGAGAAGACTGAATTTTTTAAAAACAAGTGCAGATTTTGCATTTCCCCCTTGATATGTCCTCAACACTATTTTCCCCTCCTTTTGACCATGGCAGTGTATTCAGAGTCGCACTCCTTTCCATGACTCCTCAGCCTGCTTTAAAGAAAGTGATGATCCAGGCATATCATTTTCCCAGTTTGACTCTTACATGTCCCTCAGTGATGCTGCAGCTTTGTGAATTGATTTTCCAGTAACACATATTGACAAAAAACCCAGAGGAGGCTCTGGATCAATAAGCTGCAGAAGAGGCATGTGAAATTTAATGCTTCCCACTGACTGTACGGAGATCAATCCAAACAACAAATGGTACGTGGGACACAAATGGCCTAGGGCAGCTTCCGGATTTAAGAAGCTCTTCACTCTCTCTGCACTGTTCATAGCAGGGCACTAAGAGGAGTAAGTTCATTTGGGATGAGCCCCACATGGGAGCAGTGCATCACCAAATGCACAGAGTCACACAGGAAAACAGGTGATGCCAGGACTAGGCTCCTATCATCTCATAAACATTCCAGCCAGCTGCGTTGCACTGCTCATTTGTCAAAGACTGGGGCTATTTGCTAATTAAGTAATGAGGGCCATGCTATACGGAAACTGTTCTGAAACCACTGGCCTAAAAAATATTAACTCAAAAATTAGTAGTTAGGGAAATAGCTCTAGTTGCATGGAGCAATCAATCTTTGGGACTGGTAAATTAAAAAGCCACTAATTTCTCAGGACTAGAAATTATAGACCTGTACATCTATGAATACATACACATCCATATATTTGAACAGAAGGAAAAAAAAAGAAGAGATAAAAAAACCATACATTGCTTTCTTTTAGCTTTGCCCTGTAAAGAGCACTGAACCATTTCCCTACCCATCAAATCTTTTCAGGGTTGATCTCAATTCAGAAAATAATTTTTGAAAGCCTATACCTCACTAGTTTTTAAAACATTTAAAATAGCAGGAGTGAAAACACCAGACATAACTAGCTACTTGATAATACAGAGCAATCCACTTAAATATACTTTATGCTCTCTGCAAAATTAACCCATGAATCAAAGATGACACTTTTTGTTGGATTTTGCTGCTTTGGAACAAAACCCAAGAGCAGAAGAGGAACAGGCACAGCCCACACTGAGGTGTGCTCACCATGGTTGTTTCCAGTAAAGCATCCTTGCCCTACAACCAGCATCTGTTTGAAGATTCTATGGAACACATAAAAAAACCATTAAATATTTACATTGACTGTCCTATCCCTTGCTAATTTAAGTCTTAATGTGATCCTATTCGTTACAGTCTCTTCTCCCCCCTCACACTCTCATTAGTACATAATTAACATTAACCAAAATTAGGGACTGTGCAGGCAACATGAAGTCTTTTATGCAAAAGACCCCCTTTTCTATTCAGGGTAGCTTTCTCATGAGGAAAGCTGACTACTCTGAAGAATGGGAGTTTTGTTATATAGCAAAGAAAAAGTTCAGACATTTCAATAGCAAGCCAGATTTAGACCCCTCATAACCAGAGATGAAAAAGGGCTAGCATATAAAACAGCTTTTCACATGGATTTCCAGCAGTGCTCTCCTACTCGTTCTGCATCTCTGCAACTGATACTTATTTTGAATCAACAACAAAAACCACAGAAAGAAAAAAAATATTAGTCACTTTGAGGTGCAATATACACAAAAAAATCATATAAATAAGATACTGAGCCGTACCCTTTGTATGACAAGACCATACTGTCCTTAAATCCCCAAATTCTTTAAATACCTTTAGAAGTCTTTGTACTGGCCATGACTCCCTATGTCAGCTTCCAATAACAAAGCACAAAAAGCAACATGTTCTATATATCTAAGGACATTCTAAAAAAATATGGTTCAAAACCACCACAGAAACATTACCAGCATATTCCTTACACACCATAGGTCCAAAAATTCAGTACTACTTTATTTCTGTAAATAGCCAATTGTAGTAGAAAAGGCTTCATTTAAACGTTTGAAGGACATACACACACAACGTTATTCAGTAGGGAGGAAAGTTTCAAAACACACCACAGTTGCTTGTACTCAACATTAAGGCTTGTACTCAACATGAAGTTTCAGGTCATCATCACAGAATCATCACAGAATGGTTTGGGTTGGAAGGGACCTCAAAGATCATCTAGTTCCAACCCTGCTGCCATAGGCAGGGACACCACTAGAGCAGGTTGCTCAGAGCTTCATCCAACCTGGCCTTGAACACTTTCACGGATGAGGCTCCCACAATCTCTTTGGGCAGCCCAGTCAAACAAAATTGTTCTGATACCTATATGACTAGAACAAGATGGTCGCTCTTTAACACTGAATTATCCAAAACATTAGTTGCAGCTCTGTTTGGAAGGAATTTACCCAATAATAGCATATGACTAGTTTGGCCATCCAATGCACACTAGGAGGGGGAACAAAAAAGAAACAAACAAAACCCAGGGATTTCTATGATTCATGAGATGTTACTTTGTCTCTTATCAAAAGCAGGATCAGTCATACTTCATTCCCAAAAAGCTCAATCTGCTTCTAACACTTTAAAGTAAGATTCTATAAGCTCACCAGCCCACCTTTGTGTGAGAAAGCTTCTCCTAAGGGATAACTTTAGTTTTTACCTACCTTAACCAGCTTCATACACCTTCTGACTAACAATGTGTCTTTCCACAGCCTAAATCACTAACTTTGATAGACTAACTCACCCTACATGAAATGCTGCAAGCCTAAAGTGTCCCTAAATACAAGGGAAAATCTCCAAATTATGTCTCACATTAAAAAATTATTAGGCTGTGCATTACCCAACAGGTAAATACAGACAGAGGTTTTCCAAATTTTTAGTCCAGCAGTTACTTTTTTTGAGTACAGCGATCTATTCTCCAGTACTTACGCTGACCTCAGTCTACTAAAGAATTTATACTAAAGCAGCACATGAAAAAGAAGCATCTGCACTAGTCTAATTTTTGCACAGCTTGACAAATCTACTCACCAACTTAATTAGGAAGACTTCCGTGGGACTAAAATAAACAAACAAAAAATTAAAGAAAGTGCAGTTTCAAGAGAAGAAACTGCAGTGCAAAGCAAGCATTTTAAACTGAGGCTGTCAGGTTTATGCTGGCTGTTTTCAGATGACAGAAGAGCTTCAGCAGTACCATTTGTTGGTACTGTCCATTGTTGCCCATTGCCAGTCCTCAACAAAAATGCTTGGGCTGCATTAGAGTTTCTCCATCACTTCCCAGAAATGCTGTCACTGTGGAACTGCATGCTTCTGCACTGCTTACATGAACAAAAAAAACGAATGATAACTATAAACTGGTGAACCCAAACTTCCTCCCAGAATGCCCATCACAAAGACAGCAGCAAACCTTGCAATAAAAGAGCCCACCATTGCAGATGTTCCCCAAAGCCTGCCTCCACTCCTGGAATATCTCCAGGATCGTGAAGAAAAAATAAAAAGGGGCAACAGGGAAGAACTTATTCTCACAAGCACACATTAAATAATCCTTGGTGTAGCAAAGTGGTTAATTCTTAGACCCTTTTTCCCTCAAAACTGGGACACACTAAGACTTTGAAGTCTTAAATAATCCCCACAGTAGACACCCTCAATCCCAAGGAACTGTGTGTGCTAGCAGTGAGAAAAAGAAATTTCCCTACTCCTACATAATCATAAGTGACTTTGTGTTTAATTTTATTTCCATTAAATAGTTCCCTTCACTGAGCAAAAGAGTACTAGAAATGAACATGTACCAGAAAAATGGAGCAAGCTAAACCAATGACTCAGGCTGTCAGTAGTACAGAGAGAAGACTGACAGAAAGACCAATTTCCCTTCTGACACTCCCTTTAACTCTGCATTAAATGCAAAATACCTAAATCAGAGGAAGAAGGAAACAGCCGTGCTATTAGAGACTTTATCACAATGATATCAAATCCAGTAGTAAGGAAGTTTCATATCTCTTCTACAAAAAAGGGAGTATATTGCTATCAGGATAGAAACTACTGTAGTTCTTTTTGCTGGTTGAGTTTGTTCGTTCTAGCTGGTAGAAACAGCAGAACATACCTGTATGTTTTCACCATAATTGTTTCGTTGTTATGAATAAGCAAAACCAAATCACTGCATTTCCCACTCTACTTTTTTTACTACCTTTAATATCATAGTATTTAACATAATGGTGGCAAAAAGATGCATTTACTGTAAGCTGTCCTTCTGAGACTACAGTCTAAAAACTGGGTAAGACAAAACACCAAAAACCACACATAGGATCTTACCCTCGAATGGCCAAAGACACTAAATTCCCTAGAAACACATAAATGCTGATGCATTAACAGTCAGTAAGGACACTAGTACAGGTGTGTTTATCAATTCAGATCATCCATTAAGTATTTGCTGACTCCCTGTATTTTTGAATTCAAGTTGAACAATGACTTGTCACAAAGCAGAATGAATATGTGTGATACAGAAAAATCACTATTTAGACACCTACTACATGACTTTCCAGAAAGCTTGAGAGAATACGCTAACCTTGCAAACACTACAGGAATCATGATTCTTTGCTTAAACTCTGAAAATTAATATTAGGCTTACGTAAAAACATGGGGTTTTCCCATTGTTTTGTTCCAGTTGGGAATACTAAATCCCATTGTTACTTTAGAAGTGAGCAAGACAAATAAAAATATTCTTACAGAATACACTGTCAGTAGCCATTTGCTACTGCAACTTAGTATGGTCATATATATATATATATAAAAACAGACTCTCATCAATATAAGCACACATTTATACATGTAATGTGCAGTTCACATTCTGTCTGGATAGAATAAGGTTATATGAACCCCACAGTTTTAATTCCAAACTTCACAAAAGCAAACAGGCATACGATTAAAATGAAAGCTCAGAGGGAGAGGAAGCAGGAAAACATATGGACTTCCGTGGTGTTGAAACCCATAATATTAGCTCAAAAAAATAAAAATAAAAGCACATTTCTTACCTTCACCTACCATAGAAACACCTATTGACATGCCCATAAACTTGCTTTTGGTCCATACGTGAGCGTTCACACACATTTTCTTCTCTTTGCATTCACAATAAAAGCAAGATACCGGTGGATGATGGGACACTTGTTCAGCTACAAACCTCAGCTTGTAGCACATGGACTGGTCCTGGCCAAACTCCTTGGTTGAGTCCTTAGAAACTGTGGAGGCACCATTAGTTCTGAATGCTTTCACTTTATCTTTAGGCACATCCCACGAGCAATGAAAGGTTTCACCAATTATAGGGTTATAGGGCTTCTTGGCAACTGCTCCCTTTCGGCCTTCGTGAAAAGCTGTTAGATAATACTCCACAAAGCAGATAATTCTTTCCTCGGGAGTGGCTCCAGCTGCAATTGACAAAAACAGGTCTGGATGGGCCATGAAATTTGCATACATCTCCAGCAGGGATCTTTTCTCCAAAATAAATGTTGGAAGCACTACCTGTATGCAAAGCAGACAAAGGCAGATATGATTTCCCCATGATCACACTACCAGGGGGGAAAGGGGGAGAACAGTTAGGACAGCTGCAAATTCTGGCCCTGCCAAGTTTTGTATTTTCCTCCCATGCCACAGCAATTTAATTTTCTTTGCAGTGTAAATAATGCGCGAAGGAAAAAGCAGCGGCCTTGATACCCATGCAGGCTGCTTCCTATTTCATTATGATTCTCAAGAGCAGCTCACACAACAGGGATGGGCTGTTCCGCTCACATGGAAACCTGCCTTTTCCTCTCCTCTCAGTTAACAAACCAGCCATTGTTTTCCTTGTTTACAGAATACAAAAACATACTTTGATATAGACTAATCTACTTCAAACATCAACAAAACAAACAAACCCTCCGAAATGGGACAGACACATCCTCCCAAACTAACAGAAGATGAGTATTTTACATAAACATGCACACTACCAACCTCTAAATGGAGGAGAGTGTAAGGAGTACATCTACATTCTGTCAAACATTTGGGTTCCATATTTCACTCCTGGGTCCCTGACTACCCACTACCTATGTATTATGTCCTTTCCAGCCTAACTAACAAACCAAGCCAAGAAGATCTAACCAAAACCAAATCTCAATTTTATTTCCAAGGATAAAACCATTCCAAGGAACCTTCCCAAGAAGCTATTAATAGGTAAGAAAATGCTGCCCGTTCAACTCCCTCTGCCCTACACTATCATGCCCCCTCACAACTCCAAGACAAATCCCCTGTCATCCCTATGGTCTCCTGTCACCCCTAGGCCCACTCAGTCTGAGATGGTATCATGCTACTGTGGTGGGCCCCTGCATGGCTTCCTCTTATTTCAGTCAAGTTGAAACAAAACCTGCACAAACCGTTACATTCAGATCCTGGGATTAGAGAGGCTCCAAAGGGCCCAGAAAAAAATCAGGGACTGAGCACTAGGCAGCCTGCCCTGGAGGGAGCCAGCCCCAGGTGATTTGGATGCAGACTGGAGTGCCTCCTCTGGCAACGCAGATGTTGCCAAAGTCTAACACTTTGTTAGAAGTTTCCAGTGAAACATCCTGAAGGGCACTGCAAGACAAACAAGGGCTACAGGACATAGTTTCTCTCCCTTTCTTCTCCCCCATGCTCCACACCTTATGCAGGACTGTCCCAGGGGGGCTGAGTGGCTGCTCCCACATGACCGAAGGGAACTTCTGGCACACTGTATGGTAAGATATACAGGTATCCCCAGAAATGGAAAGGCAGTGGAGAATTCAAAAAAAGTTTCTTTAGAAGGCCAGAACACAAAAACCTACAGTGCGGTTTGCACACTGGGCCTCAGGGAACAAAAGGAAAGTTCCCACTCCCTCAGGGCCCTTTTTATCCTCTCTGTTTCTCCTCCACCTTCCCAAGGCCTCGATGTATGTCTGTCAGGGCTGTATCTCTCTTCTCACGTATCAGAGAGCAAAGCTGAGAACTTCTCTTGCTATGCAGGGGTGGGGGTAAGGCAATGAAAGCGCCTTTGAGAAAGAGTAACCATTCAGGCAGAAAGCCTTCCTAGCGAAAACCAAGTTCTAACTTTCTGTTCCAAATTTTTCCATAATTGTATCTATTCCCACACACACACAAATTTATCTTTAATCAAAGTGGCTCAATGATGCAAGATGCAGACCAACAGCTGTCCTCTATTAAAGCAATTCTTCTGCTTTCCTCTTTAATTCTTCATTGCATTTACTTTTTCCTTTTCCCAAAAGCAAGGGTTATTTACAGCAGGCAGGGAGCCACCCTTCATCACAAACACATTTGCTTTCCCCCTTGCTGTCCCAGCTTGCTATTCTCAGCAGGACCAAAGCACAGATCAGTCCTTTTGGATCCCATGGATCATGAAATAGAAGCTGTCAAACTTTTATTAATCATTCAGTTCTTTTCAAAGAGAACTCATAAACATTGAAAAAGAATTCCAGTCACAACAGCTTGAACACAGACTTTACAGCTACACAGTAAGTCACTGTACCTCTAGTGCAAAGAGAGAACTGCTGTTTGGTAACATACCCGTTCATTCGCTCTCTCCTTCTGTACATTATATTTACACACAGACAGTCTTTTATAGGCTAATAATTTTTTACAAGTTTAGATATAAATCAAGCAATGTTCCATCTGTAATATTCCTCTGACTCTACTCTGTAAGCCTTGAGGACTCTACATCATTTCTGCCACCAACCTAATGAGGCCCCAAAAGATGGAGGACCTTAATTTTACACTACATGTGGCAAATTACTGAGTGCCAAAGACAGCCTACAGTCCTCAGGGTGGTGTGACAGCAAGGGGCCAAAGAGATTGGTTTTTAGAAGTGAAATCCAAAACTCTGGAAGGCAAAGTGGAAAGACAGTAGATTTTCTTATTTTTAGCTCTTTAAACAATTCCATCTTACTTGCAGCATTCTCATTCTGACCAAATATTCATACCCAATATAATCTTTAAAAAAATGCAATTCAGCAACTGAGATCCTCAATTCAGCATCTCATTTTAATATAAATTGTATACTAAAAGATCAGGTTATCAGAGGGGAAAGTGACAGCAAAACATATAAAAAACCCCCCATCACTTCTGTCTAGAAATACCAGTAGTGACTATCATGAGTTCACTCCAGAGACTTGAAAGGGCAAACTCATTTGAATAAACAGCACTCTGCATCTCGTTATGTCCAAGTGCCTCTCTCTAAAGAAAGTGACTTTTATTAGCACAAAGAGAAGAAAACTGCAGACCACACTTAAGATTATGCAAATGTTATGGTACAACATTAAGACTGCTGTGGTTTCAACCTGTTGACTTGGTCACAGAGTCTTAGTATCTACTCTCTCAAGCCCTAGGTATGTGCTTCACAGCTACATGCTTAACATAGCTACACCAACACACTCACTAAACGAGACATCTTTCACTGGACTCTTATTATTGAGTTTCAAAAATCTATTTAAAATCTGAACAAAGTTTGAACTCCAGCTCAAATGATCTTGTCTTAAAAGCCCAACGAAGCTGGAAACTACGTCCTTAATTGTAGCAGGAAAGGACTGAATTGTTTCCACACACAGAGGTAGAACTACACATTCAAAATACTTGAGTTTTAAAGCTTACACAACTCCAGTATTACAAAATATGCCTACAAAACACTGCCTCAAAGTTTCAACGTGCAACACCATCACTCACTAACATAGTAAAAAACAACAACAAAAAATTACACCAGTCTTTTTTTTTTTTAATTGGCCCTATCTTGATCTCTGCAGAAATAAGAAAAATAGAAATAAACAAATTTGGAAGTATACAGCATTATTCTTGCCATCACTGGACTCCCATGCACTTGTGCCAGCACTCCAGCTTCCAAAGGAATGAGGTTTTGAACTCTTCTGCAGCCAGACAGAATTCACTGTCCAGAAAAATACACTTAGGACCTATATTCTTTATACAGGCTTTGGACTGGACTAGAAGTTGGGGGGTTTTTTGTGATTGCATAAAAAGTCAGAAGTGCCTAATATTTTCCTCTAAGAAAAAGTCAGCATGACAAACAACGGGGCAAAAGAAACTCTCCACAATAAATTTCAAGTTGCTGAGGTCTGAAGCAAAAAATCTCCTGCATGCATTTTAAAATATTAGAATAATCTCTGTTCTTATTATTTCTGTCTTCAGGTGAAAAGGAAGCAGTTTAAGAGGCATTCCTCTGTTTTCACTGAGGTTAAAAAGGGGATATTAGTTCAAAACTTGACTATAACCTCCTAGGTTTGAATTCACCTATAGTTAATTAGGTCTGAATGCAACAGAGAAAAAGAACATGACTTCTTAAAAAAGAGATATTTATCCCCACTACCATTTACTGTGAGGCAAAACATGGGTGTCAGCACCACTCCCTAGCCTTTTCAGAAATCTGACCAAGGTACCTCATGCTGAGATATTCTCTTGGAAGTATAAAAGCTTTCAGCTGTCATCTGTGTCACTGTGGGAATAAAATAAGCTATTTTCATGCCACTCATATTTGAAAATTACAAGGTAAAAGTATATTAGCAAGCAAAGTAAAAACTTATGACATCATGAACATACTACAATGTCAACAGTAGTTGATATTCTGCGGAATTACTGGCAGCTCTTTTACACAGAATGGCAACCCTTTATTTTTAGCACATATTAACTGCATAGGGAAGGTGAGAGAACACAGGGAAGTGATCATCCATCTGTACAAATGTTAGCATTAACTGCAATCCATTAGATGCCATTTGCCAACAAATCTATCAGGCTGTTAGTGGGTTTTGGCACTACTTTTCACTTTTTAAAAGTCTAAAGAACAAACCACTTAAAAACTTGGTTTTTTCCCCAGCAATTCAAATTTTACATGAAGTTTCAAGTCCTAGCCCAGTCCGAGGCATCCATTTTTTACTACATTCTGCTGCTGTGAACTGTTCCCCCATCCAACTCTCTCTAGCAGCTGTTGAAGTCTATTTGGCCACACAGATTTGGTACTTCAATGCAGGTGTTTTCCTTCACAGTAGTTTTCACTGTTTAACTCCTCATTAAAAGGCACAGCAGCACGACACATTCCAGAAGTGAAGCACCTCCACAACATTAAATGTAGTGCTCATCACTGGGAAACTGCTGTCAGCAGAGGCAGGACCAAGGCTAACATAAGCCATCACCCCGGAGGAAAAGGAAAAGATGCAGTTTCCTCTGATATGGAACATGAAGGTAATGATCATGCATCCAGAACTCAAAGCTACCAAGGGCTCAGAAAAGCTGTTCATTTGTGCACCACATAGCAATCCACAGCTCACAAAATGAACCAAAGAAAGAGCCCTAAGGAAGAAGGCAAAGGAAAATGGAAACATGTAAAACATTCTCTGATACTAGCAAGTACTGTGCCACAACCACTTCCAGCAGAAGCTGATGAGCATCAAGGTGATCTGAAATCTGACTTTCAGAGGAATAATAAAAAAATGAGGAGAGGTGCAGCCAACAAACCCAGCTTTATCATCACATGTCTGGCCCTAAGGGCCTCATGCCAGTAAGCAAAGTTGATAAAAAAAAGCAGCCAGCTGTCCTGTATTTTTTTTTAATCCTCAAAATGGGCAGAAAAGTGATGTGCACATGTGGCATGTCTCATTAATACTTATCATATGTGTATTCGTGCATCACACAGACCACAGATAGATCTAATTCTGCCATATGCCTGTTTCTCTTTTCAGAGTGTGGGTATTATACACAGACATTTATGCATGCTAATATTCTGCCACACTACGCATCTAATAACATTTACCGCTATCCTTAAAAACTGTGCTCTAAGAACACTCTATAAGACATAGGTTATCATATATATATTTACCTTCCTACTTGTCTTACAAGTGTCTACACTTCTCTTATTTACACTAATTCTGTGCCTTTGGGGTTTTACCTCCTCTGCTGCAATAAAAAGATGACAGTGGAAATCAGGAAAGAAAAAATGTGTTCATTACCAAAGACAAAATGCTTTGAAGACACAAGAACTATGGATAAGAAATCTTAGTCTAGTTTGAACATTATGGACTCAAACAGCTTTAGCAAACCAACACAGAAAAGAGGGACAGCTAAGAAAAACAAAACCAAAAATGAACTGAATATAACCCCAGACATACTAAGAAGTGACAGGTATATTCACAAGTGAAATTACGAAACTCATGTTCTATTTAGGACAAAACATTCATTTCTGTGCAGCTGTTCAACAGTTATACTTAGCAGGAGAACAAGGGATTGCTCAGTCTTAAAAATTTAAGTATTTTTAAACACCATCAATTGTTCCAGAGGAAGGTTACACTGAGAAAACCTTATTTTGTAAGAAAGCTATAGTAAAAATAGATTTTGATTAATATGGAAGATGAAAAGGAAAGCAGATGAACTCTTTGGAATATCAAAATGCCCAAGAGAACAGCTTCCTGCAAAGCTACTTCATGTGCAAGGGAAATTCTCTCATCATTCCAAATATTATATTACTTGTGTCAGAATGAACTCTTCTTATTTGTGGGAAGTGGGTTACAGGAGTTTTATTTGGGGGCTTTTAAGTAGAAAACCCTTGTGGAAGGAAAGGGTATTCCATATCTGTACAAAAATCCACTTGATTATTTATTAAGCCCCATAAGGAGATTTCACTGGAATGCAGGACTATTCAAAAAGAAGCATCCTCTGCTTTCAGAACATCTACCTCATTTCCAAAACTCTAACGACTTCAGAGAAAATTTTTCAGACACTGTAACTTCTCTGGTCATATCTGTATGGACAAGCTCATGATAAGACTGGTTCCAGGACCAGAAGGATGTACAGGTTAAACTAGTGAGCTACTTAGCACAGACAAAATCACTGATAGACTGAAGACTGTAATTTCTTTACCATCATGTTTGGGTTTTTTTTGAAGCTGACATGTAATTAAATGGAATCCAATCCACAAAGGAGTAACATGAATCTCCTTCATCCATACAACTGCCGTTATTGTTCCGCAAACCCTCAGCACACCCTGACTTAACATACACATGGGATACATACATGACATACAGTTGCTCTGAAAGACTTGCAAAATAATAAGCAGAAGTTTTTGGAGGTTTTTTAATTTCTTTTTTCTTTCCCTCCCCCTCCAACCTCTAAACATCTGATGTGGTCACTTCATTTGAAAGCCTGCCTAGGAAGAGATAGCACTCCATAGCTCTCTGGAACCACACTCTAATAGAGGTGAAATTCCTCATCCATAGGGGCAAAACACTCTCACAGGAATTGGACATGCACGCACACACACAGAAGGATGAGAAGAAAAAATAATAATAAACAAATGTAAGAGATACAGTGTTCGTACCCTGGTAAGGTCCATGCCAAGTTTTAGCTGAGAGATGAGATGGAGAATTACACTACGTTGATCATCCATGACTCCTAAATCCTCTTCTTCATTATCTTCAGTATCTGTCATTTCATCTTCAACTAGGATCAACTCAGAAGCTGAATGCTGAAATGAAAAGAAACGTCACAATCTGCACAAAATTATACAGATGATGTTTTTTTCCCCACTATATATGTTTAAAAATTGAGCTGTCTCAATGGAACTGAAGACAGCCTCTGTTAAAACCAAGAAAACATATATATTCAAAATAAATAAAAAAATCCAGTGATAGCTTCATAAAGAATTTTGACCCTTTCTTCAGAATGAGAGTAGTATCAGATGCTAATTTACACATTATCTTCTCATATTTATATTGCAGTGATGCCAGATAAAAAGCATAGCATATAAAAGTAACGAGTCTTTTTATTAAACAGAAGTACACAGCTGAAAATGAGTTTTCAAGTTTGTTTCATAAATCTCTCCAGCAAATATCTGTATGTCATACGTAGATGTTACATGACCTGATTTCACAGGTTTTTTTTTTTTAACTTTCTCTATCCAACTTAGGTATCTAAGAAAGTCAAGACTATTAACTGAAATAAAAGGACAACTATAATCAAAGAACATGCCTTTGCAAAAAACCCAAAGACATCAGATGTTGGGGGGTAGGGCAATGCCATCAGTCTTTATGACATTTGCAACACTTTGCCACTTCACAGCACAACACCAATACTGCTGAGTTTCCAGAAATACAAGATGAAGATCAAGAGAGAGACACTATGTCACCCCCTTCAAGAGGAGCTTTACAGCAGAAAAGGGTAATACCTTGTGATATTTTTATTTTCCTCAGGTTTTACAATGTATTACTAACAATAATCTGAACAGGTGGTAGTTACTTTGTTCAATCCATTGAAACCACCCTGCAAGCCTTCCAGATATGTATTCAAGTAAGCTTTTTGTACTTCAAGGGGAAAAAAAAAGTTGGGTTATGTAGCTGAAAAATTACAGCCCAGCATTTCATTATCACCCATGGATTCCATGCTGCAAATGAGACAACACTCCCTGCAAAAGTTAGCATTCTGTCATGCTGAATAACATTTCTGCAGAAACAGCTAGTTCATTACATAAAATGACAAATTTTGCATCTCGCTGAGAAAGTCCACGCTACTGAAAAGTTTCACTAAAACCAGCTGATACCCAGAATTAGGTTTCAAAGAAATATTTCTTAATGATCACATTAAAGACACCTCAAGTGAACAGTAGCTTTTGTAAGGAGAGCTTCTCTTAAATTTAGTTACTACGGATGTTTCCAAGATTTGAATAAAGTATTTTCTTTCTCTCTTTTCTTTTTAATTACATAAATGTTTAGGTAGCTATTCCCAAAAGAATAGCTATTTGGTGAAACCCAAGGACATCTGCAAGACACTTTACAGTTGCTTTATTTAGAAAGCAGAATATGTAGATTACATAAAACAGAATCTGGTGAGCTGTAACCTCAACAGCTTGGAGCTTTTCAAAAGGACAAAACCCCACTTTCTTCTTCCCACTCCCTCAGAAAATAAAAGGAGAGAACGATAAGCCCTTTTCTCCCAAAATGCACAGCACTATTATCCAACTGACGCCTTACTGACAAGTTCAATTAGCATAAAACCTGACAACCTCATACAAAATTATCAGTCAGGGAGGCATAAGGCACCGAAGCCTGGCTCAGTCATACATTCATTTGGAGGGAGCGTGGAAAAAGCAGTATCAGAACTTACAGTAGATGCTTCCACAGGAGGCTTCCCTTTGATCCAGCTTGACCTCATTGAGAGCACTGAGCTACCGAATAAGCTCTGCTGCTTCTGCTACTGCCATGAACCGAGCTTGCGGCAAACAAGCTCCGGCAGGAATTAACAGCGCCAGAAAAAAAAAGGCAAGGGAACCTCCCCTCCTCACTCCCACCCCCTCTTTTTTTTTTCCTTTTTTTTTTTTTCTTTTTTTGCTATCCAACGGGTTGGAGAGTGAGCACCGGATAGCAGTCTGCTCCTTGAATTTCCAGTCACATGGCATTGAGATCAGTGAGCTTAACTGCACGCAGCTCCAACTGGGAAATGGTGCTGCTGTTCCCAGAGGATATCCTGGTCAGCTGTTCTCCGGGAGGGAGGGGAAGGCACAGGAGTGTGCATGAGTGTGCACAAGTGTGAGAGTGAAAGAGAACATGCTAGCAGGTAACATACTTTTAAGTGAACGTATAATGGCCGTGTAAGCTTAAGTTGTTAATAGCATCGGAAAACAAACAAATTCCCCATTCACAAATCTGCAAAATAAATCCTATACTGAGAATTTTCTTTTTTGCCTCAAAACTGCATATTCACCCAGGGACAGAAAATCTTTCTTTCCTGCTAAAACAGGTATCAGGTTTTCCATGCCTTTTAAATGTTACTAACAAAACAGCAACTGCCTCTCATTGCTACCCTACAAAAAGTCCATGGTCAGGGCATCCTTTAAACAGTTTAGGTGCTCAGGAAAGGAGCATTTGCATTGTTGTAAATGAACGACTTTCTGCTCATCAGGGAGGATTAAATACAGTGTAACGTTAGACTCAATCGTGTATAATGACCATACTATAAGGACTAAAATTTTAATTACCTTTACTATCCCTATTTTAAGGACATGTGCAAGGGCACCAAAAACCCCACAAGTCTACTGTTACAGTTATCAACATACTAGTGACCTTCAGTGAATGACAGCAGTTGTCTGCATATTTTAACACTTTACAAGAAAAAGAATTTAAAGAAGCAGTTTATAAATTATGTCACAGGACCTGAAGAGCATCCATCTTCACCAGGCAATATTGTTTCTGCATTTCCCTCTGTCCTCATTACCTTTTCTAGGTGACTACTGAATTGCTTTTTAGGAGCATATAAAATACGTTTCTTTAACTAACACATATTTTCTTGAAAAAAAGACCAAACGTAAGCAAAATATGGGGTGAGCAGACATACAGTCACAAAATACAAAGCTAGTGTACCTTTAAAGTGTCATAAAAGTCTTTAAATCTTTTTCTTTCCATGAAAATAGCACACAGTTCAGTAGTATCCAATGCGTAAGCATTCAACAGAATGCAAAAGATTATGTGGAGTGATTATCCTTTAATGGCAGCTTTTCTGAATTATCAGACACAAACATACTTTTTGTTTTTCCTCCTCCTGTAGAACATAACTGCAAAACTGACCTAGGAAAGCAGCGATCTGGTCAGAGCATAATGTAAAAGCCATTGAGCTGCCCAGCCTGGGAATGAACAGCACAGCCTCACTTAGATGCTGACCCTGAGAAATCCAATACTGAATCAGTTACAAACAAGCACCACAAAGGGGCTTATATTTAAAATCATTTTAATCAAAATCAGTTTGCAATACTGGGCTGGAGCACCAGGCTTTTTCAGAAAAATCTGAATAAAAACCAAAAGATAATTTCTAGAAATCCCACGAAGGGATGCACTTCAAAGTTTAAATGCCAAAGACACTGGCAGAGAACTATTTTAAACAGGTCACCTCATTAGAACCAGGATCGATTAATTTAGAGAGGTCATCTGCTGGGATACAAAATGGATGTTCTACTCAGCAGTCTTCATCAGAAAACATGCTGATTATTTTTTAACAGACGAAACCTGTAAGGGAAAGAAATTGTTTCTGAAGGAAACATTCTGCATTTTAAAAAAATGTCTTCAGGAAGATGACACTTGGACAAGCCTGGGATAGAATCACAGAGTTAAAAGCTGTGCTCCTGCAGAAGGGCAAACATGCCTCTGCTCTTCCAAAGCCTCTTCCGTAAGTTAATTTTCAAATTAACTGCCATAGTGGATATTAACTTTCAGGTAATTAATACAGATATATGGGTCAGTGCTTGGTTTTCCAACATACTTCACAAACCATATCACGCAACAATACTGTAAAGAATGACTGGATCTCATCACTTATTTGCTGGAGGGAGAGAAAGGAATACACAGAATCATAGTCTCATTTAGGTTGGAACAGAACTCTTGTGATCATCTTGTCCTGCATCTTGCTCACACAGGATGTTTTGATTATCTCTGAGGATGGAGACTCCACAACTTATCTGGGCAACCCATGCCAGTGTTCAACTATCTTCACAGCAAAAGTACATTTTCTGATGTTCAGATTGACTTCATGTGCCCCCTCCTGCCTCCTGTCCTGTCACAGGGCACTACTGAGAAAAATCTGTCTCCCTGTTCTTCATTCCCATGAGGTATTTATATACATAGATAAGATCCCCCCAAGCCTTCTCTTTTCCAGGCTGAACAGTCCCAGCTCTCACAGACTCTCCTCATACGATGCATGCTCCAGAACCTTCATCATCTTTGTGGGCCAGCAGTGGACTCACTCCAGTAAGTCCATGCCTCTCTTGCACTGGGGAGCCCAGAACTGCACATACCAGATGTGGTCTCACTTCTGCCAAGTAGAAGGGAAGGATCACAAGCCACTGGCAACACTCTTCCTAAAGCAGCTCAGGATGTTGTTGGCCCACCTTCGCCCCAGGAGCACATTGTTGGCTCACGGTCAGCTTCTTCCCTGCAGAACTGCTTTCCAGCCAGACAGCCCCCACTCTGTAGTGGTGCAGAGGGGCTTACCCTCAGATATCCCCAGATACAGGACTTGGCATTTCTGTGTGTTGAACTTGATGAGATTCCCATCTGTCCAGACTGTCAAGGTCCCTCTCCACGACAGCACAACCCTCTGGCTCACCAGCCACTCCTCACAGGTATTTTATCACCTACAAACTTGCCAAGGGTGCACTCTGCCCCATCATCCAGGTCACTAATGAAGATATTAAACAGCCAGCCCCAGTGTTGACCCCTTGGGTGCACCACTAGTGACTGGCCTCCACTGGACCTCATACTACTGATCACAACCCTCTGGGCTTGGTCGTTCAAACAGTTTTTAATCCATCTCACTGCCCACTGATCTAATCCATACCCTGTAAGTTTCTCTATTAGGATGTTAGGGAAGACAGGGTTAAAAGCCTTACCAAGGTCAATGCAAACAACATCCACTACTTTCCCCACATGCACCAAGCTAGTCACTTCATTGTAGAGGGCTATCATGTTGGTTAAGCATGACTTCCCTTGTAAATCCTCGACTACTCCTGATTGCTTTCTTGTCCTTCATGTGTTTGGAAATGCTTTCCAAGGTAGTTGCTCCTCCACCTTCCCAGAGACTGAGGAAAGGCTGGCAAACCTGCAGCTGCCCAGATGTTACCAGAGCATCCACAGATGTTCCTTCTTGCCCTTCTTGAAGATAGGAGTGACATTCACTTTCCTCTAGCCTTCATGAACCTCTCCCAAACTCCATAACCCTTTACAGACAATACATGGTTAGTTTGCAATGACACTGGTTAACTCCCTCCATGCTCATAGGTGCATCCCATCAAGCATCCTGAAGTTATGTATGCACAGCTTAAGTGCTGCCTCCTTTGTTCCTCTTCCACCAAAGGTCAGACCTCCTCCAGACTTTCCCTCTTATCTTAGAGGTCTGGGATTCCTGATGGCTGCTGTTAGCAGCAAAGACCAAGGTAAAGAAGTCATTGCATAGCTCAGACTTTTCTCCATTGTAGTAGTAAGCAGACACCCTGTATATCCTGACAGTGACACACCGAGGACTTGTATAGGACTCATAAGACAATTCCTCATATAATTACACAAAAGTACTCCAAGAATCTTCATTAAGGTATGAAAAAGTTTTTATGTCTTACAAAAGGGATTACAGTCAGAAGTAAGAGGATGAATCTTAGGAACTTAAAACATCAACATAAAAATACATTATTTTATAATATTCCAAGGAAAATATTCTTTAAGTCCTTCCACATTCAAAAAATTGCAAAAGATTGTAAAAAAAAAAAAAGCCCCAACAAACCACTGTACGAAACAGTTCTGCATCAAGAGGAAGATGGAATAAGTTAGAAGCAATATTAAACAGAATTAGCATTTTCAGACTAGGTAAGGATTGTCATATTTTCTGTAGAGTCCTCTAATTATCATTGGCTCTACTAGTGCACATAAAAGTCAAAGGCTTCATTTTGATTTTCAGATTCCCTTCAGTAATTATACAGGTTTGCAAGCATCATTTACACTTGCATTTGAGTAACTCAAGAGCTTGCAAACAGGTTTTCCGTGGGTGTAAGATTAAATATAACTCTGTAAGGTCAGGGAGTTTTCACACATTATAGTGATGTGAGAAATTGGCCCCATAAGATTTTGTGCAGTTTCAATACCAAAGTTAGAATTCTTTTTGTAAAGCAGATACAGTAAGAATACCCAAAGTAGTAACATATAATTAGCTGTTAGCTTCTTGCAGGGCTTGTTACTGTATCAGAACTGACAAAACTGCACTAACTTGCAAGCATCACTTGTCCTCTCTTCTCCCATCAGGTACACACACATATTTAACTGCACTTACTACCAGCTGTAGCAAGCACTTGATAGAAAAGCACACAAGCTTACTGCACCCATCCCTCATTAGCAGTGATCTGACTCTCAAATGTAGTTTGTCCAGTAAGTTGTACTTATTAAACTATTTTATACAAAGACCTACATATTAACATGCTGTTGTGGTGGGTTGACCTTGGCTGGGTGGTAGGTGCCCACCAAAGCTGCTCTATCACTCCCCTCCTCAGCTGGACAGGGGAGAGAACATATAATGGAAGGCTCATGGGTCAAGGAAGAGATCACTCGCCCATTACCTCACGGCCAACGCAGACTCAACCTGAGGAAGTTAGTTTATTACCAATCAAATCAAACTAGGGTAATGAGAACATAAAACCAAATCATAAAAACACCATCCATCCTCCTCACCCTTTCTTCCTAGGCTTAATTTTACTACCTCCTACACCTTGCCCACAGTGGTGCAGGTGGACAGGGAATGGGTTGCAGTCAGTATTTCACACCTTGCCTCGGTTGCTTCTTCCTCCTCAGGGGAGCAACGACTCAAGACTCTTCCCCTGCTCCAGCACGGGGTCCCTCCCACGGGGGACAGTCATCCACAAACTTCTCCAATGTGAGTCCTACCCATGGGCTGCAGTTCTTCACAAACTACTCCTCCATGGGTCCCTTCCACAGGGTGCAGTCCTTCAGAAACAGACTACTCAAACACAAGTCCCCTGTGGGGTCACAAGTCCCCCGTGGGGTCACAAGTCCCCCGTGGGGTCACAAGTCCCCCGTGGGGTCACAAGTCCTGCCAGCAAACCTGCTCCAGCACAAGGCTCCTACACCGGTCCATTGGTACCAGGAACCTACTCTAGCATGGGTTTCCACAAGGTCACAACCACCTGCTCCAGCATGGGGTCCTCCACAGGCTTCACTCTGGACCTCCATGGGCTGCAAGAGGACAGTCTGACTCACCATGGTCTTCACCACAAGTTGCAGGGGAATCTGTGCTCCAATGCCTGGAGCACCACCTCCTCCTCTTTTTCACTGACCCTGGTGTCTGCAGTTGCTTCTCTCACATAGTCTCAACTCCTCCCTCTGCTGCTGTTCTGCAGGGTCGGATTTTTTCTCCCCTTCTTAAATTTGTTATCCCAGAGGCACTACCACCACTGCTGATGGGCTGAGCCGTGGCCAGCAGCAGGTCCATCCTGGAGCCAGCTGGCATTGGCTCTGTAGAACACAGAGGAAACTTCCAGAAGCTTCTCACAGAAACCACCCCTGTAGCCCTCCCACTAACAAAATCTGGCCATGCTAGCTAAACTCTGAAACGTAACAAACAAAAACTGAAACACAATTACTTCAAACCCACCCACTTTAAACACTGATATCTGAAATCATCATCATCCATGCACTTCTTCTCTAACTTCCAAATTCATTGACATTTACAGATTATCGACCTTAAACTTAACTGTAAGGCAGTAACATTTTTTTATATCCAATAAGATCCTGTATCTCTTTATATAAGGTTTTCTATTCTTCAAGAAAAGTTCAAATAAAACAAAACAGAAAATAATCTTCTCAACCTTTACCACCACGCAATGTAAGCAGAGGAAAGACAAAAATAGGGTAGGACAAGTTGTGGTAGAGTGAACTCAGGTCATTGCTTGAGCCCTGGCCTCCATCTTACTGTAGTCTCATTTATGCTTTGCTCCCGGTGGCCCTGTGACTGATCACTGCAAAGAATGAGAAGATCAAAGATAAAACCTCAAACACAACAACATACCATATGTCATGGTATGGTACCTGGATACCAAAGTTCCAAAGAGAATTAAGGTTGCCCGGTGTCCAAGGTTTGATTTTTTTAAAGCCACCTAATGAGCTTAGAACCAAAGCAGAGCTTAAATGGAGAATTTACAAGGCCAAACTTACTACCCCCTGTCTACCTCCATTTCATCCTGAAAAAGGTTTCTTAAAGGTAACAAAATAGGCAGGCTCAGCTCAGTTGCATTTTTTTCATTTACTCTGAGTATTTCATAGGAGCTGTTTCCTCTACTGCCTTTGTCAGTAGCTTTTGCTTTAATTGCTGGGAAAAATTTTGCCACAGTATTAACATGAAAAATGCCTACCACCCCAAAGGGGAACTCACCCTCCTCAAACCCCAAAACACACCCACAGTGACACTTCTCCTAGCATTCAGTCATTATAGCTTAGATACAAAAATGATGAACCAAAATTAGAGTTAACTTTTAAAACATCAAAGCAAATACAAGGAGATGACAATCAAATGAGAAGGATTTTACAATTAAAAAGTGAACACACTATAACTTACACACAACAAAGCTATGGCAAGCAAAATTATCACTTTCTTTTTGTCATCTACATACAGAACCAATTAGCAAGACAGCTACTTTCTCCTTCAGACAAC
This sequence comes from Chiroxiphia lanceolata, assembly GCF_009829145.1. Lineage (NCBI taxonomy): Eukaryota > Metazoa > Chordata > Aves > Passeriformes > Pipridae > Chiroxiphia > Chiroxiphia lanceolata. Next base: position 113,819,643 of record NC_045637.1, on the reverse strand, counting down.
TGGATGAAGGAAAAATGGTGTAATAGGAAGATTTTCTACTTACCTTAAACTATGCACACCAAGAAAAATAATCCAGGCATATCTATCTGGATAGACAAATGACTGCTGCATCTGAGTTTGGGTTCTGACAGTGTGGGGTCAAAGCTTTTATGCAATCCTAGAAACATCATTCAGCACTGATAGGTCAAACCAGATATTATTTGGCAGAAAAAGCTTACACCAGGAAAGAATGTCTACAAGGTGCCCAGAAATTAATTTCTTACAAAATCTGTTATTTATGTTTGGTAATTCAGGTCTCTAGAGAAAATAAAATTTTTCAAGCTAGGACTATCAATGATTAAAACATCCCCTTTTTTGGTGTGTGTATGGATCATTTGTATATGTTTTGTGGTTTGTAGTTTGTTTCTTTTTCATTGAATATGCTAAACACACTTGATGTTCAGAAAATCACTCCATCGGTGGACAAGTGCAAGGATCAAAGTGTGGCAATGTGAGCAATCTGTCTATCACACAACACTAATTGGATACAACATGTAATAGCAGAGACATCCACTGAACCAAGAAATACCTACCTCTCCTTAGGAGACAATTCCATCACTGCAAAGCAATCAAGCAAAGTAGAAACACATCTTGATACCAATACTGTGTAAATATAGACAGGTTGACATACAGACAATGTAAGCAAAGAAAATGATGACAAAACCTGTACCTTAGGTGACAAATAGCTCTGCAATCTTCTTCTTTCTCAACAAAAACAATCTGCCAGGCATCTGGAGGCAAGTACATTATCTAGATGCTCACCATTTAGAGAGCTCTACTAATGCCTTTTTGTTCATGTTTTGCAGTAGTATCTCTGGGAACAGACATCTTTTCATCATTAAAGAGCAAGCTCAGAAAGCTTCCTTTTCCTACACTGCAGATGTGTTTTACTCTGACCTGTGACCATGTTTAGCAATAACATAACAATAAAGCAGTGATGAGGATCAGATAACATAAGAGATTTCAAAAGAAAAAGGGCTCGTTTCTTGTTTAAAGAATAGGAACAAATGCATGTAACAAGAAACAAAGAACATATCTGTTTACATTGCAGAATAGCCTGTGCAATGCTATTCAGAAAAAAATATTTGAAATTAACCATGAAAGTAATTATGTTTAAAAATAAAGAATCAATCAGTGACTAGATATCCTGTTAAACAGAGATCTTCTTTGGGTTACCTACAGCATTGTAATCCTGTTATGCACCAAATAATGTTCATTGGACAACTTTTTCCCTACATGTCCATCCCTTCTTCATAAAACAATTCCTCTTGCCAAAAATCAATTTTCATTAACCTAACATAGTCAGTTCTGAAAAAAGGCTGAAAAGCAGCTAATTCCCAAGCACAGACTCCACAGGAAAAGATTAGGTACCAAGTACTAGTCCAAACATCCTGCGAGCACCTTTCATAAAATGAGGGCTACTGAAATACAGCACTGTTTAATCTGAATTCTAAAACACAAGAGGACTCTGCAGTATTGCATAAATTCAGTAAGAACGAGGAATAAATATATTTTATCATCAGAAAGGAACAGTAACATGAGAATATAAAAAAAAGTGCAAAGAGAAAAGCCCCATGGACTTGTCCTAAATTGAAGCAAAAAAACCTTGCAGACTAGCATAAATCACCACTGTAAGATACTTAGTATCACATCATAAACAATTTTAACAAAACCTATTCCTAATGCACTACAGTTACTAGTAAAGAAAAATTTCCTGAAAGATATTCAGTTTTGAGAATCAAATTTTTTAGAAGCAAGATGGCTACAAATACAGCATCTGACACTATCCAAAACAAGTTACTTGGAATGTACAAGCTCACAAACCACACAGTGTAGCAGGACAGGTTCCAGTCACTGGTCAGGAAGTACTTCAGAGACTACAAGAGGTCTGAAAGTCACATGCTTATAACTTCTGGGGAGCCAAAGACAAAAGACTGCACTGAGCTGCAGGTTCGTGAGGGGACTAACATGGGGGAAAGGATGGTAGAAGGCTACACTCTTTAGGCATCCACCTGTGTTAAAAGGCATCCTCTCTAGAATAAGATCCTTAGGGAGAAACCTGAAGAACTAGGTTCTTTAGGTCTCATATTCCCACGCAGGGAAAGATAAACACTTCTTGGAAAGGGACTTAGAAGGTAGGTCCCTTTTAGTCACTCACCAGACAGTACAGCACGCTGAGAAGGAAAGGCATCCTACTCAAACAGACCTTTGCTCCCATTGACAAAATCCCTAGAGAAACTGTAATAGTTTGTGCAGGGAGTTTGTGGGACCTCCACCGTTGGAGGTGTTCAAGATTTGACTGAACATGGTCCTGAGCAAGCTGACCTGATTAGCTCTGCTTTGGGCACAGTGTTGAGGTGCAGGACCTCCAGAGGTCCCTTCCGACCCAGAGTATTCTGTGATTTTGCTTGCAAAGCCCAGTAACTGAAAAGTTAGGAAGTAACAAAGCTGAAGGCATTCAGCCAGCTGTAATTCTCTTTTATGTTGCTTTGTATGCCAGCTAAGCAAATTTATGGCAGAAAACTACTGCCACATTAGTCAACAATATACCATTCACGTATGCAAAGAGGGCACAAAAAGATGGACAACTACAAATTTAACCTTTACAATCGTCTGGTCTTGTAATACTAATCTATATGTAAATCCAGTTCTCACAGTGCTATTTCTTGTACGCAATATCACATGTCAGCATATTTATAAGAGGACAGGAATGGTAAAGACGTTAATACAAGCACTATTAACAATCTTTCCTAAAGACAACACATTTATTAAACTATCCTGACTCTTTCTACAATTTCTTGTCTCATCCACGACACACATTGCTGCAACACAACAAAATTAAAAAAAAGCAGGCTCAAGTCTTCCCAAAGAAAATCAGATCATTACAAATCATAGCAAGAGAAGATTTAATGTATATATGAAACAAATTGAACTTAGAAGATTGTCATCTTTTATACAGCTAACCTCGAGGCCAGTGGAACTCTGCTTGAAAAGCTTCTAAGAACCATTTTCAGTCTGATGAATTGCTTGGTCCATCTCAGACTGTGAAGACAACTGTGCAGACTCCCTACACTACAATGTAGAAGAGTCTTGCCTCTTTCATCTTCTCCTTCCAACTCCTTCCTCTGAAACAAAGTTCTATAACTAAATCCTTTTCTCCCAGCTGTCTCCACACTTCCAGTTTTTCAAATACGAAAATCCCTAGAATACATCACCACAAGCTGAAAACCATATTTTTTTTCTAGCAAGACCAGATGGAACAGCTGAAGCCAGTTTGGATGATGCTTCACTAAGAAAGATAAAGCAATGCCAACCTGAGACAAACACTCCCTGTTGAAGAGTTTCAGCCCAACTTACTGACAGTCTTAATGAGATGGGTAAGCTTACTAATGGGCAGAATTGCCAAACTCAAACACAGAAAAACATATTAAGAAATAAAACTAAGAGCACAAGGCAAATCAATTGGCACATAACAAATCAGCACACAATCCTGAAATAAAATTAACCTTGGCTTCAGAGTTCCTTTTGCAGGGGGCACAGGTTTTATATGGGACAGAGTAAGCAACTGATCCATTTTAACTTAATTTTTAAGCCTTACTGCAAGGGTTCCCAAGTTCTTTATATTCCAATGATTAGTTTTCACTGACTGTCACTAGTAATTATGGAACGCCACATGAATCAGAGCCTCATGTTTATTCAAATTAGATGCAATTTTATATTAAAGCTTCATATTTTTATTTTACATAGAATATTACTCTCAATTATATAGATAGCAGCTGGAAAACATGCATTTTGGAGGTGGGAGTGACTCAACAATATGCAGTGGCTTTGGCTGGAGGTAAATTTTCATTTATTATTTGCATAAACAGTTTTACTAGAGGATTGTTTGCTGACACAGTAACTATTCTAGAAAGTTAGCAAAAAAAAAATAAAATCAACATTAGCTAGATTATCTTAGTCATTGTCAGGGCTGCTGTAGCAGGCTTAGGGTCATTTAATTCTACTTTTAGTGTAATTGTACATTTAATCCTTAAATATACGTTTCCTTGATTATCCTTAAATATACCTCCAACTGATTACCTCAGATTTCATTTTTTAGATGGTCTGCGTAGCGAATGGATTAACTGGTACCATCTCTGCCTAGAGATTAATTTAGCTGTCTAAGTCATTACAGGCCATTCACTGTGCTCTTCGGCCCAAAAAAACACTTAATCATGCAGAAGACAAAAAGCAGAGCACATGCAGAAATCCTGTAATGTCCGTACTAAAGAGTAAAAGGGGACTCTCTGTAATACTGCAAATGTTACTTTCCCATCCTGATCTGTTCTCTTTCCAATACTGCATTTGTGGCTAGCACTGTACGTTCAGGGCTAAGCTCATCTCACAACACAGATTTATGGCAAGTACAAAAAGGAACTAGGAAACACTAGGAACAAATGGGCAAGACAGAAATAAATAGAGAATTAAATAAATAAATACTGAATTAGAAATAATTTCTTTTATCTAGCTTAGTTTCTAAAATTACGGGAGCATTTTTAAAATCATTTTTTAGCATCTCTAACACATTCTGTAACAGCTATGAAGTCCAAAAGTCTGAACTCATATTAGGATATATACTAACCTACAGATAAAATACAAATAACAGCTTGAAAGAAAGTATCACCTGAAAAAAACGGAACAAACCCACAAACTTTTAACATTAAAAACTTAACAGTTCAGCACCTCCTTTAAATAGCACAGTTCCCTCTTAAAGTTGAAAACACCAAGGTTCAGACCATCTAGGGCATTAAAATATCTTTAATAACCTGGACTTGACTGCCCTTGCAATCACTATCACAATTAAAACCTGGTTTAGCAGTTAGATAATCAGAGCTAAAGGCTCCTACAGAGCTAAAACTTCAATCCTATTAAAAAGACACTTTGATACGGAGCATGCATACAGCAAGGGAAAGTTTGGAAAGCAGAGAGACTGCACAGATATCAGATCCACAGGACAGAAAGAATCAGCTGGCATGGCATTTTAAGGCATAAAAATCACATGAAAAGAGCTATATTGCAGATGTAGCTACAGCACAATTTTTTAAAACAATTCTTAACTAAACTGTTAGATACAAAGAAAACAATTCTTTCCCTTTCAGACCCCACATAAGAACAGCCTGTTACCCATTTATATTTAGCTGTCAGGGGAAGCATTTGGCCTGAAGCTATATTTTGTCAGCTCAGAGTGGGAATTCTGACACTTAAAATGGTAATTAGTTGAACTGGAACAGTAGCTCACACATGGAAGTGATTTACACCTTTATTCTACTTTGGCACTGGGTTTATTACAACTAAATTTACTATGAGATTCAAACTAATCCATTTCAGCATTTCTTGAAAGGAATTTCAAAAGAATTAACCCTTAAATGAAGGAAGCAGGGTCTCGTTTATGGTAGACCAGACACAGACCAAGTTCACATCACAGCTCTGAAGAGTGTACTCTGGTATATTCCACAGCAGATTTGTCCTGCTCTGCTTTAAGGGAAAATCCTAAAAAATACCTTGAAATTATAATTACAGATGATGCCAAAAAATCCGAAGTGGTTCACTATGGGATGCACAGAAGCATTTTATATTGATTCACATCAGATGGAGAATGGGTCTGTTCAACTCAGCCCTTATCCTTGCTTCCTTTCACCTGCTCTTTCAGGTGGAGAGACAAAAAAAAAAAAAAGGAACTAAAACTCAGAAGGCTTATAAAAAATTTTTTTAAAAGTATGGAAAATAAAAGACAAAAGTGTTTGATCTGGTTATTCACTGTCAGGGTTATTTCTTTCAGTGAGGATAACAGCCTTTAACCTCATGCTGTCCTATATCACAGTCCTAAAAGAAAATTGATCTGGGAAAATGAAGCAGCAACATCAAGAAAGTACATGGTAAAACAGGCAAGGAACACATAAGAAAATAATTTCTGCCACAAAATCTTTTATTTTCTGAACTAGTTTAAGCAATATCTCTAATGATATCCCTGCATTTGGAAGCAAGAAACAACCTAAATAACCAAAGCAAGTAAACACCAACATATTATGTAACAAGAACAGCCTTTAGTTGCTATCTTTATGTCACCAGGGAAGAAATTCTGCATTCCTGAAACCCTAACAGTGTGACAGAACAGAAGGAAAGGTTTTACTTTTGTTACCTACAGCACCAAAACTCAACTCCAGAACTTACCACATCTCTCAAGAATGCTTGAGTATTCAAAGAAAGTTGTGTTAGATGAACCTTCTTATTTCAGAGGAGAATTGCAAAGATCTACACTTCTTCATAAACATACAAAAACCATGGCAGAAAACAAGTCATGGGTTTGTTAACGATGCCGCTTAACACACAGCTGCAAAGTGTCTGAATGTTGTGCTGAGAACTGGCACAGTTACCACCAACCACACTCAGCCATTTGGTCATGCTGCCAGGAAACCGCTGCCTCTGGCAGCTGGCTATGCAGGAGAGATTCCTCAGCAGTCACCCACAACCCCCCAGCTTTGCCCCAACACATCATCTCTGTTTTCTTTTTAAAATCACTGCTGATCCACATAACTAAAATTATCTTTTACTTATAAATAACATTCCTTAATGTAAACAGCCAAGCCTATTGCTCCTCAAGGGTACCATTTAATGGCCTTTTCTATTTCAGACTACAGGTCAGTTCACAATTTGTTTGGTCTGTGCATCTACTATATTGCACAGAGAGTTCGCCAAAAGGCTCTCTCCCATTCCTCTGAGGTATAGCTTCTGACCAAGAGGTTATATCACAAAAAGTACAGATTTTTCAAAATAAAAATCTAGGCCCACTCAAAGAAGATACTTTAATAGCACTGATACAGGAACTAGCAATCTCTTCACATAATTTCTGTAAAAGCAAGGCTCATTTGTTTTGGCAGGTACATTTTCAAAGTTGAGCCCCACCACCAGCTTCTACAAGAAGTAGGATTATCCAGTGCCTAGTTGGTTGGGTTTTTTTAAAGGAAATCATTAAGAGAAATAAGCTTCATTTGAGTGTATTCCTTTCTTCTCCTATATGTAAAAAAGCTACCAGATAACTAAAAAAGAAATAGGGGTCTTCAATGTCAAAAAAATGTCAACCAAGAACATCTAGAAGCATTTTCTCATTCTCTGCTGATGTCACCACTGTTACTTACAACAAAGTATTGGGACTACAAAGTAAGTATAGTCAGTGCTTTTATACCTTTGAAAATTAACTAGCTACTCAGTGCCAGGACACACAACAGGCCACAATATATTTAAAAACATGATTAAATCCTGCACACAAAATTGCTAGAGTGTGTCAAGTCAAACACCTTCGACAACTTTGGGGATATCAGACATCATCTCCTGGGTGACTACCTGGCTCAGGTAGCATCCTTAGCAGGGTAACAGTTAAGTTTCTCAAAAAAATTTCTCCTCTTCAAAACCTGTTCTCTCGCTCTCTTTTCTCTAGTCACAGCAACAAGAAGCTCCAGCTACCTGTTCAGCTCAGGCAGCTGGGCAAAACCTACAGCACTCCAGGAAAACTTCACGTCCTCTCCCAGAAAAGGATCTGTGGTGCAGCCTCTTTAAGAGGGCATGACGACTTGCTTGATCTGAACATGAGTATAAAAACACAAAAGTTCCAATTTGTGTTAGTGCAACTGTTCCCATCTTCCATAATACTGCTTTTGTGCTTCAGCCTTCCAACAGGGCACTGGTATCTTGACAAAAATGATCAAAACTGAAAAATGTATCAGCTACATTTAAAAAAGCACTTCAAATTCTGAGCCAACAGTATCAAAGTCGGACATCATCACACACACAGAGACTCAGTGTAAGGGAAGATGCAGATCTGGAAAGAGCTTCCAGGAATGAATCCCAATGTAGGCCACCTTCCTCAGGCTAAACCAAATTTCTGCCTAATAAATTGTAGTTCTATATAACAAAATCTACATGCCTGAGTTCAGCTGCTTCTTGTTGCTCCACCAATCCACAAACTTCCACTTACTGCTTCTACCAAACCCATCATCTTGAGCTGAGCTTTTTGTAACTTAAAAATCTTACTCTCCTTCTCCCCATACCCTCCCTTTTTCTTCTTTTTTAAGGGCTAGTGTCCCAAAGCTTCTAAATGCAGGCTGCTGATTTCAAGAAGATTGTCCACAAAGCACTGAGGATTCTGTACTACAGTGTGCTACACTTCCTTGCTTATCAATCTCTTCAACGGTACTCCCTTTCGCAGTAAATCATGAGTTGCAAAGCAGTACCCAAGCCACACACAACTCAGTGTCTTTTATCAGCAAGTGAAGGGGAGGAGATTGGACTTTAAAAAACAATGGTAATTTAAAACAAGTCAGAAATGCAACTGCAAAAATGATATCTTGACACAAGTTACATCAGCTGCTCCTCTTTATGTTCTTGCTGCAAAGCCCATGCCCCTAAATCTCATTTGGCTTTATTGGGTGATCAAGACAAAAAAAAAAAAAAAAAAAAAAAAAAAAATTTCAATGGTTCAGTAAGTCCCAAAACAATACTCTGAAATAGCCCTTGTCTTAAAAACACACTATAAGAACTACAGTTGGCTTATCTGAAAAAGAAATTAGACAACTTCCTAATAAAAATCAATTACAGGTAACTTACACATTACGATTAACAGACAGTAGGAGTAACAGAATTTGAAATTACTTTCTAAGGAAGAGGACCACAGTAACATGTAATAGTAAAAAAAGACAAATCTGGTTTATCCTTTAATTTTTTTGAGCTATATTCAACTCACAATACTACAGAAGAACTGGAAAAACAGCTTTATTGATGCTCTCAGCCATTACAGATTTTATTAAAGGTCATATACTTTAACTTAAGCCATTCCAATTGCCAGGGGCGTTCAGTAGTAGAAAAGCGTTTCCTCAGCTCTTTCAAAAACCTTTTCACAGTTCTCCAGGTCTCATGTGCTCCAGGCTCCCTATAATCTGTAGGGTCTCAGAGTGAAGTGTTTTCCTGGTGGGTAGCACTGGTAACCGAAGCTGAAGAAATTTGTCATGGTGAGAGATTTTCAGTGCATGAGATGTCTGATACGCAGCTGTGAGTCTCCTCAAAGAGTCGAAGCTTCAGAACTGCCCTTTACCAAGTAAACGCCACAAAAGCACAAATCAACTGGCTGGTGCAGGATGATGTGGGCAAGTTCTGCCCATAATCACTTAATAGGAAAAGGTATCAGAAAATAATACAGCTTTTCAACTCAAAGAATCTCTGTACTCAAGAGATGCTCAAGAGCAACATGGAAGAACAAGTAGCAAGCAAGTGTCGTGGTCCTAGTGCCTCCTGTCTATCTCAAACCAGGATGAAAAGCAAACAGCTTTTTTTGTCACCAGTAGAAAGAAATGCGTCCCGACAGTCTGTTGATTGCTTTTACAACTAGGAAAGACGCTGTACACTTGGCAAAGTTCACTGACCTAAGTACCTCAGAGAAGCAAAAGCACAGAGTAATGTCGTCAAATAGCATATTTCAAGTTTTTAGAGTGCACTTTTGCATGAAACTTCTCATTTTCACAATTAATTTCAAACAAAGAGGATACTACAAGGACAAAAGTACAATAATTAATGATAAAAGTATCCACCATTATACATGGTTTCCACCTAACTAATGACCCACAGAGACCAAGCATGCTTACCTCTGTATTTGGTTGTAGCGCCTGTCCGTCCTGGGATGCAGATGGTACTATTGCCCATGTAATGTTGGCACTAGCAGATGATAAGGAGCTGAGGGCACCATTTTTCAGTTGCTCTTGGGAGTGTGACTTGGGCCCAGGCCATCCCAGGATACCTTCTGAAGCAGAAAATAGGTGTCAGCTTACAAGAAACAGATTACAGATTTCTTCCATTCAGATAATCATTCTACTAATCTAAATGAACTGTTATCTCTTCTCTGCTTCCAGGCACAGTTTTACTTTAGTAACAAAAAATCCTGCACTTACTGAACTAGCTTAAGGAATTTCTCAAATAATACCCCTGCATTTGGAAGCAAGAAACACTCTAAATAACCAAAGTAAGCATCTTACAGGCCAACTTAAGTGTGATTATTTTGGTTTTAAGTCAATTAATGTTACTCCTCCCACCAGACTGTATAACCCTTATGCATAATTCTATCTTGTAAACCTTGGTAATTAAGTAAGTATTCTCTACCCACTATTGTCATAGGTATGAAGTTATCCAAGTAAACCCTCCATTTTTTTCTGCCTGAAATCAGAAGCCTAGCAGCTGTATTTTAGTTCTGTCTGTACTATTAAAAGCTTTTTCTAGATTAAGTATTAAAGTGCTTCAGTGGTCCCAAGATGAAGAGATCTCACTAGAAAGATACACATTAAATATGAATCAAACAGAACTTGACATCAGAACAACCCTTATTTCTGGGGGCACTTGATTTCCTGGATGGATTTGTATTTAAGGATGCCATGAAAGAAAGGAGGATCAGCTAAGGCAACTGTGCAGTTGTTCCTCCCTTACTGCTCTAAAACATCAGATCAACAGTCAAATCAGTAGCCCTCGGCATAGGACTTAAATTTCAGCTATTAATTAATTACACGCTGCTATAAAATGCAGAGATATGGACCAAAAAAAAAAACCCCGCAGCTCTTCAGTCATTACCATAATTTGTATATGAATATACATTTAGTGCCACAGGGAGGATCTCCTCTCATCACTGACAAGTCTTCAAGATGACGCAAAGCAACGCTAAGTACATTAAAGAACACGCAATTTCTGTTCTCCATATCACCAGGGTTACCAGAGATTGCTTCCTAATTAAAGTAAATGGTTTGATCTGGTGAGGCAATGCCGTGTAGTATTACATTAACACTTCCATTATTACAAAACGGGCCACAAATCCTATAGCTGAACTCTTAGCAAACTGTAAAGATAAAACATTTACAGAACACTCCTCTCATCTAAAATGGCACTAAGTTATGATGACATGACAAAACTTCAGCTCTACTTGCTTAGCATGCTTTTGTGGCACCACCTTTTGCTGAAGAAAGCATGAAGAAAGCATAAGCAAATAGTTAAGTATAAAATGATTTTCAAAGATCTAATTAATCAACAGGGAAAAAAAATCCATCTTTTTTCTTTTCTTTTTTAATGTATATTTCATATAATTACAAAAATTTCCCCTTGCCAAAAGAAGAACATCTCTGTGGCTCTGCTGTCAGGAGACATCAGCGATGCAAGAGAAAATGATAGTATCAAAACAAAAGGTCATTTTCTTGGATTGGCTCTACTTATTGGCCTACACAGGAGGAAGTTAACACCTGACCCCATCCCAAAGGCGGAAGTTAAATGAATACTTGATGCTGGTACACACAGCAAGGAATGAAGACCACAGTAGTCACAGTGTGCTCAGAAGTCATTGCTTCTCAGGTCTTGTGCTGCTAGGAACAAAGGATAAACCCAGATCCCTCAAAACAAGCTGTGATTGAGAGGATAATTTGAAGGTTGTTTTAGCAGATTCAAAATGGGCTCTCACTGCATGGGAGGAAGGAAGCTTTCCATCAGTATTAACAGTAAAAGTCAAGTGGAGAAGTTAAAATAAAAATGTTGGTTTCTTGGAAGAAATTCACCTACCTGAAAACCACTAAAAATTTTTTACTCTGCTTCACATTAATTAGTACAGATTTCAAAGAGGGAAAAAAGCAAATTAAAATAATTTTTTTTCACTTTTGAATAGCCACAGTTTTATGGAGTGTGCCTATGCTTCTCACTCTTCATAGCTTTGTAGTAACAGATCTCAATCAATTTTTCTGTTTCTCCCTGTCAAACAGCTGAATATTGGACTACTGCTGCTATTCTCATATTAGAGAAACACTAAAAGCAATTGAATTGACTTCTCTTTATGCCAATCTTTGAAAATCTGATGATTTCCTTAGGCTATCCATTTTCCCTTTGCATATACAATGTATTTGGCCTTCACTGTAAACAGTTGCTTTTAATTTTTTTTTTTAATCTAATTTATGTAAATAAGCACAATAAAAAGCTCCCATTTGAATAAGTACCTTGCTTTGGGGAAAATTTTTAAGTGTGAACATTTACTTCATCATCACTTACATGTTTTTAAAAACACTATACTAGTTTTCCTCTTCAGTACAAACACATTATAAAAAGACCAATTCCTTCATCTTTCTCTGCACTTTTTAGAGTATCTTAGATACACAGAAACTGTTAAAACCAGGCAAGTATGTTTTTTTTCCTGTCCCAAGGGCAATGCTATCCTCACAAAACAAGAAATCTTGTCAGACTAATCAATTGTTAAGCAGATCTTAAGAACACATTATGACCTAGCCAATAGGATGCCAGGAGTTAAAGTCCAAAGGATAATAAAACACATGTGTTCCCTCAACACCTCTGCATATCAGAAAAATTGTTTTGTTAAACTGTCTGCCTGGAACATGACTACACTGCAGAAGAGAAATATGCAGTAAAAGGTATTAGTCATAGACCACAGAAATCTAAATAAACAAAAAGTCATCTCTCTGAACAAGTTGATAAAATTCATAGTTTCAGAGGCCCATCAAGGAACCTTTGATGATCTTTAATCTACAAATCTTACTCCTAGATGTCAGCAATCTCATATCATCCCACAGGAGGTGCCATATACCTACTATAGCAGCCTACTTTTCAGGCAAAAGCAATGTATGATGAGAGAACTCATCAGAAATAATCTTAAAATCAACTAAGACTAGAAAACAATCTCTATGTAGAAAGTGAAAGGCCATATCGACATGGCTCCCACTTCACTCACATTATCAGTTTTCCAAAACTTTTCAATACAGTTTCTCAGCCTTTTTTTTTTTCTATTTTTCAGTACATCCAAAATGTTCTCATCTACACTAGTACAAATTATTCTTACCACAAAATAGTACAGGTAGTTGTTGTCTATGCCATATCAAATCAAATTCTTTTACTGGAATTTACTCTCTGCAGACTAAGCTGCCATCTGTAAATCCACTCTAACTGAGTTGGCATCTTTGCCAGTTTATGGGACTGAAAAATTTCTATCACAAGTTCAATTACCTGTTCTTGTAAGAACTTCAAGGAAAAAAAAACATATAAAAACTAAACATATTATGAGAAAGTTTATCTTCAGAGTTGGATTAGAATAAGAAGAAACTGCTGTCATGTTTTTTTTTAAACTAGACTTTTTTTCTCTGTTCTGAGTCATAGCCAAAGACAGCTGATAGAAAAGTAAATTCAAATCTATTTTGATACATTTCAGAGTTCTAAACAAATTCTCCAAAAAGGCAGTCACAAATGATACAAAAGCATTCACAGCTACATAGCTACTTTACTATTTGCTTTAAGACTATGCAAAGCACTACACTAACTAAAACAAGACATCTGTTTCTGCAGTAAATGATGTAAAATTAGAAAGGACATACCAAATACACAACTAGTAAAATCAGCCAGATCTCTTCTACCTGCATGGTGCTGGTTCTGTAGTTCCAGAAGTGAAAACCCAGGTCTGATTCCTCTGAAATTCAGTGTATATGTACATATAAAACAAAAGTTCTTACAGAAAATACCCAAAAATTAGATTCTTTCCCTCTTACCCTCAACATCAATTTCCACTGTGATGAACATGCAGCAGACAAATCCAAGGCACACGAGAATGCTTCTACATAAACAAAGTACAACTCCCAAACACAACCTACAATCCCTTCCCTACAGCAATGCTGTAGTTCACAAACACCTACTTCAGAGAGCAAAACAGGCTGTATCCCACGTAAGTACCCTCAGGAAAAACGTGTTTCCCTTCTACAGGTGTACACAGTAGGAGGGAGGGAAATTCTCTCCAAAGAGAAGGCTTACAGGACATTTTTCCATTAGGCAATGTTGATAATCCTCTTTTGTTGGTTCTGATTTTCTAGGTACCTGATGTACCTTCAAACTCACTCTTGCATGATAATTGATGCATGAAATATGCTTAATACCTACCTCAATTCTACAACAAAAACTTTTCTAATTTTAAGCCCTCTGATCTTGATTTACAGACTACAAAAAAACCCATGTTTTCTGCTGGCACAATGGCAAACTAAAATGTCTATTGATAACACTCTTACAATATATTGTAACTACACTTTAACAAATATCCCCTTAACAATGCGGTGGTATCCCTCAAAGAGAGACCAGGATTAGGCCTGGATTTCTTCCCGTGCAGGCGATGGATGCGACAGTTTTGTCTCTCCACTGAATCCCTACAGCACACTGAACCAGGAACAGCAAGTGGCAGCTGCATATCTGCTTTTCAGATTAGAAAGACAACATTATATTTGCTAATGCTGTGTGGGGGCTAGAAAGTAATGTTATCTTCAAATGAAAGAAGAACATGTAAGGAATAATGTATTAGCCTTTAGATAGAAGAGCAAATTGTTCTGGTTATTCTTGACAGAAGTAAGTCTGGTGATGCAATTAAAGGAGAACTGACTGACCATGACAAATTTAGTAAAGTACACCAGTAACAAAGAGTACGTTTTTCCCTGTCTTCTTTCCTCACAGTATTTGGAGGGGAGGAACAGTTAAGCACAAACAAGGACTTATCTGCTCATTTTTCTGGTTTGTCATCTCAGCTGCCAGAGAATTTCTAGTTGTCATTTGTCACCAAATTGAAAGCATCTAGATTGTCTTTCCTGTCCATTTATTTTCTCAAAAAAGTCAGCAATAGCGAATATAAAGTTCAAGTATATCCCCACACATACCTCTAGAATCATCTTCAATCCATTTGCCGCCATCGGAGCAAAAATAAGCAGCATTTACACATTCAAATGAACTTCAGAAAATCCATAGTAAGTGTGAGTTTGGCTTTCGTTTTTAAAAATCTTCAGAAAAATGAAACATTCTATTCTATACTTTGGAAAAGTAGGTAAGGGAGAAACAGAAAAATATAGGAGGGAATTCCTATCAGGGAGATATTTATTCAGTAAACAAATGGCTAATGTGAAGCACAGACTGAAAGAATGGACTGATCTGGGCATGCTGCTACTACAAGAGAAGATTCTGTCTGCCAAAACACTAAAATAAAAAACCAGACTTAAAACTCAACATAAGCTGATAAAGCTACATTAAAACAAACATTCAAGTTTGCTCTGTTCGCAGTTGGAAGGAAGAATCTTGACTACAGCAGTCAACAGGCTCTGGAGATAACTCTTCTGCCAAAGGCTACAGAGGTGGAAAACATATTTAATATTTGAAGTGAAGACAAAAGTTTCTTCTCCACATTTTTATTTTAGAAGGCACCTGCTACCTGTCTGCATGCCACATGAACTCAAGTTTGTCACAAGGCACTTAATGCTGATCAGCAAATGTTCGTGTACCAAAGTCATGACATTCTTGGGCAAAAAAGCAAATCCTTGATGTTTTTCTCCCTCCTACAGAAAGACCAAAATTCCAAAACCCAAAGAAGCTTGTATGCAATTCCTCATCCTCAACTCACACACTATGTGTAACCAACACTTCCAGCTAATAATACACTTCTCCAGCACATTTTTCAATGAAAGAAAAAAAAAATACAAAGAATTTAGCCAGTGATCAATGCACGTACCTTTAATAATGACAGCTAGAAATTAATTTGACATTATTTGACATTATTTTGACTCAAAAGTAGAAACACAGACAGATTTTGCTTCACTGACTGTTCTTGTTGATGCACTTCCAAAATCAAGCTTTAATAAAAAAGACAATCACAAAAACTCTTCTGTGAAGCTCTAGAGTAGAAGTAAAACATGTATTGACTAGCCTTCAAAACAAGATTGAAGACTTCAGTTTAATCTTCATGTCTGCTTGTAGGCTTGAGGTCTAAGACTGACAATTCATGAGAAACATGAAGTGGAAAAATCATGTCATCCTTAAACTATTCCACGATAAAGGATGCTATAAAAATATATTAAGTCATGACCTACACAATTGCAGATTCTGGACAAGATTTCACTGGAGTGAATGCCAAGCTGCTTTCTTTCTACTCAAGTTACTGGAAAACAAAGCAATAAAAATATTTATATCAAAGAAAGGAGATGCGTTTTTTTCCTGTCTAAAGCAATAGATACTATTTAATTATCATTTTCATAAGTGCATTCCATAAGTACTAGGTCAGCACCTCAGCTACTTTAAGTCCTTGCTTTAGAAGCAATAAGGCTACAAGGCCTTCAGTGCACAGGGAAGTCAGCAAAACTTGCATTATCGGTCAAAGACCTCAAGGACACAATCAGAGCAAAGGTGCAGAGAACGCAGAGAAAGTAAATATAGATCTACTTTTAAAGCAGTTCTCTCTCTTTATGGCATAATAGTGAGAGCTTTTGATGCTGAAGGAAAGTAAACTCAAGGGTAAGTTCAAATTACCCAAGCTATGTCATTGATTATTTCTCACACTCCTCATGAGCAGGACTGTGCTGCCTGGCTGGACCAGGCTGCTTTCATGAATTGTAGGTTAGAAGCAATAGAGTAAGTTATCAAATTCCTATCTGGTCTCTCTCTATAGAATTCTGTGGATCCTGCCCCACAACCCCTACTAGCATCTTTACACTGTGCAGCAGATAATGAGACAGCACTAGGATGGAAACATTAGGCAATAAATTGCACAGGGCCATGACACCTCACAGGAAAGGTGTTTGACACTTTCTACCAGAGGAGCATATGGCTTTCAAACTAACAAGAGTCATTTCCACCTGACAATGACAGTAAAGGTCATCTTTTGTTTGCACCTTCTGGGTACGAAATTAAAAAAATTCACCTGGAGGACACAATCAAAATGAAATATATCATCTCTCAGAATTAAGAGCTTGCTAGAGGATTACTTAAAGGCATTAGTCTGAATAGGTATGAGTTTATGCAGCTTTGATGACTCTCAATCTCTACCGACTCAGCAGAAACGTTAAGTCTATCAAAGTATGCCTGGAAAAGATTAAGTGTGTAGGAAAATCAGTAATCAAGACTTGTAGGCCAGGTTCTTTCAGGCAACTGTGTTGTATAACAAGGTCTAGGGGAAAAAAAAAATCGTTTTACATACTTTCAGTCAGGGAGAAGAGACTAAATATTTCAGCAGCTTTTAGTTCCCGTCTTTTTTATTTTTTTTAACTTCTATACCAAAGAATGAGCCCACGCACACACTGAAGAATTAACTGCTTGCATTCAGGTTCTCATAGTTGCACCAAAGATGCTGATGTGAACCTGTGCTACTGAAAGGATTCTTGTACAAGTCTGCAGCCTTAGGAAGAACAAACAAAAACACTCATTAAATTTTATTAAGTATTTCAGAGTCGTGACTTTCCTTTTTTTTTATTCCTCCAAAAGACTGGGGATACCCTTTCAGCATTTACTAATGCTGTATTTCCTTTTCTTTGTTCTTGTCCACATATCCTCAAAAATCATTACCAAGTCAAAATAGAGACACTGATTTAACAGATTACTCGGACACAGATTCAAGGACATGAACAGCAAGTCATCTATCTCTTGACAGTTCACTTAGAACACATGGACATGAAAAACAATCTTCAGGGATTTTGAAACTAGAAAGTGACTGTTCTTTGAAGGATGTTTTTCATCTTTATTCCAAACCATTCTCTTCTGGAATTAAATTATATTAAAGAATTTAATTAAATGCACTTTATCATTACTATTTAGATAAGTGCAAGGGTTTTTTTCATTTTATACAAGAAAACCAAAATACAGAAAATAAGACATTTTTTTAAATTATGTTCTTTTATGAAACATCATAAAAGATGTTTCATAACATCTGGATGTGAGAAAGTCACAATATATCATAGCATAGGTGTCCAAAGTTTAAACACTGTTTTTTCCAAGAACCATTTTTACACCATTTGCCTACTTCTCAGCTAACCCTCTCACATTTGTCTTCTCCTCACAATGGGAATTGTGAGGAGTGTCTTACCTAGCCATCTCAGCAGCCCTGAGGACACATCCTGCCCTGTAGTAAACCTACTGCAAGTAAGGACAGATCAGAATTTGTTGTGGAAGCACCTGAAAAAACCACAAAAAGCCACCCCACATCCAGAGTCCTGCTGCTGCTGCTTTTCTTACATCAACACCTAATCCTATTCTTAGGAGTGCAGTGCAGATTATGCATGGGAAAACACCAACCATCATTTCAGAAAGTTAAAGGTCCAACTTCCAATATTACAGACAGATGTAGAACTGGGTGAACTGAAAAAATTGAGCTAAATGGGGACTGAGAGGTTCATACCTGCAAAGCTCAATGCAGAATCACACTGACATTTCAGGCTCATAAAAATTTGCCACAGGTTTGTTTTTTTTAAATAGCAGCATGGAAAACTCTTTGTTGATTTAAAGAACACCACAGACTGAAATAAATCCACCTCAGCAGCATCCTTCCACATAGAAGACTAAAAAAACTATTTTCACTATAGCACTGCATAATATTACACGTATTTTTATCAAAAAAATCTGTACTGAGATTTCAATCAAGAAAAAAAAAAAAAGGTGGGGAGGTAAACTCGGGGAAGCAAAACAACCAAGACAGTTCCACACTGCCATTAAGAATATTGGTTAATCTACCTCTTCTTGATGCCAGCTTATTTTTTGTGCTGCTCTCTTCAGGACCTGATCCCTCTAAGAAGACATAGGACAATCTCTTTTCCTTCTCTCGTCTGATTTTAATACATTTTGTATCTTTCTTTTAAGCAAAGAGTTATGATGCTTGACGCTGTAGCAGCTCACAAGCTGCTCACCTCAACTTGCCTCCCTGAGAGATGGGTAATTTTGCCTGCTTCAGAATCATAATATAAAACCTCAAGTCATATAAAATAATACCCAAGAGAACTTGTGCTCACCTGATGACAGTGTTCTATTATGATGATGGCCCACTTGATGCATGCTTTGCTGTAATAGACTCAGGCATTCTCCAAGGCAGCTCAGGGTGGCAGCAGAGGTAGCTTTTAAAAGTAGCAAGTCCTGATCCAAGGCAGAAAGGGGCCCAGAACTTGGGAGAGCTTCAATGGCTTGTACAAGGTTCTTCTGTTGTCCTTCAACTTGGTTCATGATCTGTAAAGGTCCAAAAACATCTGCTGTCATAGGAAACACCACTGTGTAGCTGCTGAACTCTTATGGATTGAAATAGTGACTAAATGTGAAGAACTACCACAAATGAATGTTAATGTTCTGATCCAAACACACCATATACTTACCCACAAAAACGATGGGCTTGAGACTACCAAAGGCCTGTAAAAATGTCAAGACTATGTTAGAGAAAATCGTCTCTTAAAATAGTAGGTTCACAGTAGGTTTAATAGTGACTCATACTTTCTGAAAGTCTTCATAAAGAAAAGTGTGAAAATTCTACTTCCTTCTCCATTATTAATTTTGGCTTAGATTTTCTTGCCTTTGTATGTGATCTGACACACCCAAGGAAGTTAGTGTCTCTCCTCCCTCTTTCCTAAATGAAATATCTAATCACAGTTTAAGAACGCACATTATTCATTTCTCAGGCATCAGTAAGGAACTGTTTTTACAAAATAGGTAATTTGTAAGTTTACAGACATTACATAGGATGCAACTTAGAGTACTTATTTAATATCAGATAAGAATATCAGAGGAAGAAAGTTAACCTGTTTCTACATTTGGACCACCCAGATGAAATTGGTGCTTATATAGCAGATAAAAGCATTATTTGAGCAGGCTGTTCTTTAAGGAAATTGGCGAGTTTTCAAAATCCAAAAGCCAAAAGAAAAAGGAGATATTCAAAACTTCTCTCTCCATTTTTACAGCTTGTAGGAAATTATACATGCACATGACAAGCCTCTTACACTTACCTTGCAAAAAACTTACTGCAAAAACTTACAATTTTATACTTGAGGTATCCAAAGCTTTCAAAAAAATATATCTGAAGACATCTCAATAAACAAAGATTCAAGCTCCATTTGTCCACACTACTATATTGTAAAAATGTATTACGAACTTCATGCCCTTTTTATTATCATTTTTATATTTTTGAAGTATAGTGTGCTTCCTGTAGCATCCCTACTCTGTCATCAATAGACTGATTTAAAAAGTATATGTGGAGTGCACTGAAAAGCTAGAAAGGAAACTGAACTCAGAGATGCAAATAACCATTCTTGCAAAAAAAGAGTAGAATTACATGAAAAGCTGTTGTCGCAGTTCGTAAGGAAATTCAGCCAAATGCCTTGCTGAAGGTTACAATGACATTTTAATAATCAACATTTAAAACAGAGGCTAGAGCTTCAGTAGAATCCACAGACAATTTCAATTCCCTTTGACAGAAAACAAGATCAATCAGAAGGTGACACAGATGCCCTCGATATGCAGCTTTAGGGAACCACTAGAATCCCAGGCAGTGCTCTGTTTTCAGAAGTCACACACAGTGTATCTGAGCTCCACAGCACGGAAAGGGGGTTGCTTCAAAGACAAAACAAAACCAAAAGCACCATGGACACACACTCATGCAAATATTCCTCCCTCAGGAAAAGAGAACAAGGAGGTAAATTGAAGGAACAACTAGGAGAAAAAAAGATGACCATCTCCCTGTAAGATTAAACAATATAATTGTATGGGAAACTGCTTCTCTCCTTTTCCCACCCTGTATAAGAATGTGACATTGAAAACCTGACATTCTCATGCTTCACAGCAACAGAAATGTTCTATTTTCATTTCTAAGGGACCAGTTTCCCTACTTTCCTTTTTTTTTTTTTGTGAGAAACAGCCTATATTTCCAAGATTTGCTTCCACAGGAAATAAAATCAAAAATAAAACTTCAAATATTTCAATTATCCCTTCCCCCTTAATAAAGGACAACTATATTCTTCTGCAGATAAGACAGGAGAATAAGATACACTGGTTAGAGACCTTACGAAACATTTGGAAAATTAACTGAATGTTTGCCGTTATCACCTAGCCCAAAACTTTACAGGCTTTTATCAGCCATATTTTTCCTAGATTAGGAGAAATTTCAATAAAATCAATGATTTATTCAAAACAAGGTGTTGCTCTGAGTCTTACTGTTCTCTAGCTGACCTGAGATAGCTTTAAAGCAGCCTTTTGATTCATCCTTTCCGTGTCACCTAGTTTCATGTTACAGTTGTGATACCGGCAGCTGTTCTACAGACCTGACACAGCAGAAGACAAGGCAAATTCTGTGTAGTGTTCAAACTATTAGAACTTACTGAATATTTACTGCTCAAGCACTGATCAAAACCATCCTGTTTAAGGTGCTGAATGGTCAGAACAAAGAGGAAGAATCTTCCCTATTCTAGAGAGTGACAGAACAACTCTGTGGCCAAAAGCGTAACGATATAACATAAATTATTGAAATAATTGAACTGACAGCTCAAATGAGTAATTCTCTACTTTCTACAACAGCAAAGGTTATTTGCCCCCATCTCCTCACCAAATTTCTACCCACTTCTCTTTCCACTCTTGTTTTGGCTTTGACGTCTTGTGATAGTTTCAGTCTAGGCCTTCCTGGAGACCAGCTTGTAAACAGGAAGGACTAGGGGAGTGATCAAGGAAGTATTCCATGCTATTCCTTTACGTAAACTGAGGTATAAATAAGCTGGTCAGAGAGACCTCTTTCTCTTCTCTTCCAGCAAGGTTTGGGAACAGTAGGTCCCTGCGTTGGTCTTGTTTATCTGGAGCTGAGGTCCACAGCAACTGCTGTTGCCTATCACGCGTGAGGGGAGAGTGCTGAGCCGGGTCTGGCTGTCCTGCTTTTCTCAAGGGACATGGTGAGATTTTGCTAGTTACTAGGTTTTTCGATTGTGCAAAACTGTTTTGTTTTGTCCCTTTTTGTCCCTCTTCCCTTCCCCTCTTTCCCTTTTGGGAGCCGTTTGGGGTTTCTGTGTTTATATGTACAAGTATCTTAATTGTATATTTGTAATATACATAAAATATATATATATTTTATATAGCTTTTGCTATTCTGTTTTTTTTTTCTTCTGAGAGGTTTTCTGCTGTAGTCTGTGAGGTTTGGTGGGAAGCCAACTACAACCAGTTACATACCTCCTCTTCACCCATATATTCTTCTCATACTATGGCACAGAAACTGCACATTTTCACAAATGCACTGAAACTTCAAAAATACAACTCTATGGTAGACATAAAATAGAAAAACTGAAAGAACTATCAGGACTACATGTCATGGCTAGGCTTCGCGAACAAAGATTTGGGAAGGCTCTATCCACATTTGTTACAGGCACGCTGGTGGCTTATGAGGTCAATACGAGATAGACATGTCCGATTGCAAAAGGCACAGCAGAAAGACTCCTTAGATGGTATATTCTGCAAAACACGGTTCTTTCTGCATTGTCTTTTCTCCTCGAGAGTGATCCTGCGTGCGTTCTCAAAGGAGACAGCAGCGTTATAGATGGTGTGTCTCCAGGCCTCCCGATTTGAGGCCAGAGTAGACCAGTTATGTTGATCAATATGGCCAAGGCTGAGATGCTGTTTCAGGAAGTCCTTGTATCTTTTCTTCGGGGCTCCTCTCTTGCAGCAGCCGGTGGTAAGTTCACCATAAAGCAAGATCTTAGGGAGGCGGTGGTCCTTCATCCTGGAGACGTGCCCTGCCCAACACAGCTGTGTTCTCATCGATATGTATTAAAAGGAATTATATGCATGCAAATATCTAGCATTAGTAGGTCTGCATTTAGGAGAACAAGCAGATGACACATGTTCCCTATAAACAGCAGCTCCTGAAAACTTTAAGTAGATTCAGACCTTTTAGCCTGTCAAATTCTCAGGTATCACCGATGTTCTTGTGGTGGGCTAACTTTGGCTGGATGCCAGGTGCCCACCACTCCCCCTTCTCAGCTGGACATGTGGAGAAAAAGTACAACAAAAGGCTCGTGGGTAGATATAAGGACAGGGAAGTCTCTGTCACTCCTTCCTCCTCACTCTCTTTGCCTGACCAGCACGGGGTCCTCCCATAGGAGACAGTCCTCCATGAACTGCTCCAGCACAGGTCCCTCACAGTTTCACAAGTCCTGTCAAGCAAACCTGCTTCAGCATGAGTTTTCCACAGGGTCACAGCCTCCTTCAGGGATCTATTTGCTCTGCATGGGGTCCTTCACAGGCTACAGGTGAATATCTGCTTGCTGTGAACTTCCAGGGACTGCACGAGGGCACAGCCTGCCTCACCACAGTCTTCACCATGGGCTGCAGGGGAATCTCTGCTCCGCCACCTGAAACACCACCTTCCCCTCCTTCTTCACTGAACTTGGTGTCTGTAGTTGCTTCTCTCACATATTCTCTCTTCTCTGGCTTCTGTTGAGCAGCAGTTTTCTCCCCCGCTTAAATCTGTTATCCCAGAGGCACCATCACCATGACTGATGGGCTCGGCCTTGGCCAGCAGCAGGTCTTGGAGCCGGCTGGCATTGGCGCTGTCAGATGTACGGAAGCTTCTGGCAGCTTCTCACAGAAGCCACCTCTGTGGCCCTTCTGCTGCCAAAACCTTCCCGTGCAAACCCAATACAGTTCTCCTGAATGACACTACACTCAAAGAAACCTGTCACCCAATGACACCTCCCCAAATGATCAAATGCAACAGGAAACATCTCTGATGTTTTCCTCGGTAGGTCACCCTCTCCCTACCACTTGCTCCAAACCAGCCAATTCACAGCTTCCATTGCTACCTGCTTCTTCCTCTTCCAAGCTATCTTAAAATCCTGGGTGATTGGTCTCCCTACTTACCGCAGCAACTGCTAACTCCTCCTTCACAGATGGAACTGCACCTCCTGGATCTTCCTATTGGGAACACACAGCCAATCACCATGTAAGAGACCAAATGCTTAAGAGACAAGATCCCAATGAAACAGTAAGTAGAAACTACTCTAACTCTCAGAGTCACCCTCATAGTATGTGGAAGATTAGCAGAAAAGGCCATCAGATACTCTAGATCTGCAAAGAAATTTGTTTCAGACCTAAGAAGAAGAAAGAACATTCTTTCATACAGTAAATAAACTAAAATTTGTTCTAACAAAATAATTTAGGAAGTAATAATGAAAAATTGAGGTGCTGTTTTCTGTGCTAAGAGAAAAAAATACAGTAATTCAATATTTTGTTAAAATACTAAGTGATATATTAATCTTTCCAATGCAGAGAAATCATCTTACAAAACCTGAATGTCATTTTTGATTTAGCGCTTCAATTTGTTTCTGAAATTCCCAATTATTATATATAATAAGCTCTCTATTCAAGATTTTTCCTCCCATCTTACAACAGAAATAAATAGAAACTGCAAAGGAAGAAAACTGAATAGCCACATCTGAATGTAAGAGGATACAACTGCTCTTGACATGATTTTATTTTAAATGTTCTTGTTATCCAGACTCCAGGACTAACAGCCCTAAGTCTGTTTGTCCAGGCCAGGTGTGTATTATGATAATCAGAACATTTTTCAAGAATTTTTGATCCTACAGGATTTCACCCAATTAACACAGTGCATCACAACAACCTAAAGTAAACACCAGCTTTATGCTATCTATAAACCTACCCAATCCACAGCTGCTTCAGGGGCATCTCCCAAGACAATGATTTCAAGTTCCCCAAAGCAAAGGAAGAATGATATCAGCTATATTAACTCAAAGAGCAAACAGACACTCTTCCCTTTGTCACACAGGCCACGTGGAGCTGGCCAAGAAAATAAGCAGTGTCACCAATCCTGACTTTCTATGTAATGATTTAAATAATTCAGATAATCCTACCCTTCTTTTAGAACACAAAACATGAAGATTTTTCAGGCCGCCCCAGCCACTATCTGATGTCCACATGAGCAATTTAAATTTTAATTTAGTTTGAATTTTAGTACTGAACCCTTTTATAGTCAGTATTAAGATATGCCTACCCATGTGTACAAAAAAATCCAAAACACTCTGGAGAAAAAGGAAAATGTTTTTTTAGCGCTGAAAACCCACGGAAATTCTGTATCATCAAGCTCCTCTGTGATGTGTTAGAAATCATTTATCAAGGAGACATTCCGCTCCATCAGTTAACTCTTTTTCGCTACCGTGGTAATCTCTGCACACCATCACGAGCAGCACATTGTCTGATGACTTATCTCTAGGCAATTCCTCTGAAAGATTTAATGCAGTGATTTTTACTTCGAAATCCTTTCCATTACTGACTGCATGCAAGTTGAAAACAATTATTTAAAACATGGGAAAATAAACACAATAGAAAATGCTTATATGAAAAATAGAGTATCTATAAAAATAAACAGTTGCATGGAAAAGTCTTTTAGAAATTTAAATAGTAATAGAAAAGTAACATGCATCACTTCCTTACAACTAAGGCAAGCTGTTCTTGTGAGAAGTTTACTGCTTTCAAAGGCTGGGAAGGAGCCAATTTGCTGCTTCGTGCTTTTCTGGCAGGATTTGATTAGTTGGTTGCTTTGTTTGGGGTTTTTTTAATGAAGCGTAATATGAAAACACAGTCTCTCTCTCCCATACACACACACACACACACGCACATGTACACACACACACTTTCTGGAAATACTAGTTTTTTGCTTTTTAGGCAATAGTACCAGAAGAAAAACATTTCACAAAACACTGAAAGGACAGAAGGTGAGACCAGCTTTTCAAACTACCCTAGAGTAAGCCACAAGTAATATGTATAAGGACCTGGCCTCTCATTATTAAACATGCATATGCCACAAGGGTTCAGGGTTTTTTCTTTTATTTAATATAAAACACTGCTTTTCTTAAAAGCAAAAGCAGATGAAGGACAGAAGAGAAGAAAGTCTACACACAAAAAATAAAAAACCTTCTAAGCCATTGTAAACCCAATACATTGGGTTGCCAATGTGAACCTAATACAGTCATCAGTTCTGACCCTGAGCAAGGACTCCTCCTGCAATCTTGACCTGTATTTCATCAACACCACAAACTGTCATATTGTAAATATCAAAAGTTAGAACTGACAACCAGTATATATACAAGTTATATATATATATACAAGTTATATATATATATACAAGTTATATATATATATACAAGTTATAAATATATATATATATATACACACACATGTACACACACACATCTACCAAGAATTTATCAAAATGCAAGATACCAATACCTAGAACTCCAATGTCACTAAAGCAATCACACCAGTCACTAACTGGACACATTAGCTACCAATTAAGCCCAAGTTCACCATTTCCACACCATTTCCATTAATATTTTCCACTTTAAACCATTTATTATGAAAAAGGAAAGAGTATAACCGTGCATGCAAAAAGACTACTGTAAATACTGTTAATCACAAGCTCAAAAAATATACCTCACCTGACAAGTTTGACAAATTAAGGTAACTTCTACAAATGCTGTAGAAATGTAGGGGAGGGTTCCTATTTAATGCATTTTGTTTTTAGTTAGGCATAACCACTGCAGATCAAGTGAACTTTTGCCTTGACCTAACTTCTGAAAAGCATTCTCAGACTACTCACGGTCACTTGCTATGTGCATCTTACTACTTGATGAAAGAAATCTTCTGACAAAGATTTATAGACTTCTCTCTTTTCCTCTGTAAAGTCATATAACAGATCTTTTAATGAAATTTCATCCATAGCATGCAAGCTAGGAAGGCAAAATTACAACTTAATATATAACTGAAGTGAAAGAACTAAATACAGAGATTGCTGCTGGAAGTTTCGCAATATCTAACAAAAAGTCTCTTGTCAAGACAATTTTGCATTTCAGCTCTAAAATTGTCTAGTGTACAAGACCAGATAACTACAAACATGCTTAATTTTCACAAGCAACATATCTGTACACTTCCCTTACAATAATATCTGATCTCTGGACCAAAAAGACCTCCTTGAGCTGCAAACAAGAGAATTCTACCCACAAAGCTTCAATCTGGATGAAGACCCGCAGTAGCCTTTGTGAACATTACTATGCTAATGAGAAAAAATATTTTAAGAAAGGATCCTAGAACACCGAGTGAGATGTTTTCATATCTTGGAAAGATGGAACGAGATAATGACATCCATATCAGCTGTCCTTTCTTCATTACTCCTCTTTCCCACTGCAGAGAATAAGCACAAAATTCTCCATTATTGTCACCTCAGGGTAGCAGTCAGCTTGACCTCAATTATCTTAACTAAGCAAACAATGAACAGTAAAATTGGAATGACTTGTTATATAATAGTTATTAAGGCTTAGACACATACATCCTATCAATGAAGCTTCAAAGGAGCAAGTTAATTTTCACTTGGCATGTAATTTACAGACAGAGACACAAAAAATGACAGAACAAACAGAACTATACCTCTAACAATCAGGACGGAAGCTAATCACCAGGGTACACTTTTTCTTTTCAGTTCTTGCCTCTACTTTTATAATTCAATTTCTTTCCTCAAAGGAGGATGAAAACAAGCTCCCCCCAACCCCCATCCGTTATCTTGTTCTCTTTTCCCTAACCAGGAATCCACATAATCTCTGTTACGGGAAAAACTGAAAAGTTCAGTTGCTACCTATCTTTATTGTCTCAGTTAAGAAAACATTATTTCCTTTGGGGTTTTGTTTTGGCTTTCTGTGCTCAGTCTTCTCACCGCTCACTCAGTAGGGTGGTTCCTCGCAAGGAAAGCCTTACAGAACAAAGATCAAATGTCATTAGGACCAACTGTTATTTACCTAATCCTGTAATGAACTTTTAAAATTGGTTAGTTAATTTATTCATAGACTAAACATGATCCTATGCTCCAGACTTTACACGTTCAATTCCTATTTTATATCTTCAAATTCTGTAACTTGGACACTTGCTGCATATCCTTACAACATATTATCATTCTATTTTGTGAAGACAACATTCATTATTCATTTGATGAACTACAGGTTCTTGCTCACTAACCTACTATCCAGTAGTTTATTAATCACACCTCCAAGCTTCCTTGCTATTATTTGCACAGCTACAATAATCAGACTTTGTATTTTCTAGGTCTGAATACTATTGCTTTAGTCCCTAAGGTTACTGGACTCGTAAGGAGAGAGGAAAAAGAGGAGACAGGTTGTTTTTTGTTGAGGGTTCTGGAAGCCTTAAACATTCCTTGCAGTAGCAGAGGAAGAAAATTAATCTATCTTTCAAAGAAATTTTAGTTTGTTGCAACCCAGGTATACGAGAGGAAGCTCCTCCTTTCCTTCAATCCTTTAAAAGAGGCAGAAGCTCAGTGAGAAAACAAGCTGACCTAACTACCTGTTCTACAAAAGCATCTCTCTGCTCAGAAGAATGAAAGACAGGATACACTTAGAAGATCTATCCTTAAATACCAAAGAGTGTATGACATCTCTGATTGTCAACATTCTCCAGGACTTTATGCAGACACTTTATTCGTGTGCAAAACACTCCCAAGGACAACTTGAGTGTTCTCTGTGTGTTTCTATGGAACTCTGCTTCTCACATCAGGAAATAGAGACACCAGAGAGAAATTCACAGCCCTTGCAACACATATGCCAGTTAGTATAGAGGATCTAAGCAGTTCTGGCAGGATCCCTGAGAATGCCTCCAGCAATCTCCACAAAACAGCTCACCTGCTTTGGGCCAAAACAAATCACAAGGTTCCCTTTGCTACTTCACGACGACTCCTTACCAGACTTCCTTATGACAATTCCAGACTTAAGATTAAATGAATACTTTCGGTATTCCATCTGTCTTTTTCCTCACCTGAGAAATGAGCTACTGAATGACAAAGACAACTGGAGACAGGGGTGAGGAAAAGACGTTGTGTCCACACAGACAGACTAAGCCAAAAGGTCAAATTTTGCCAGAGAATATTTCAGCAGACAGACAATCTTGGATTTTCTAAACCAAAGGATGTTTTTAATCGTAATCAATACTCTCAGATATTCAGCTTCTCTTGAATGCCTTCATATTTTATAGATGGGGGGAAAAAATAGGGGAAGGGGGAAGGCTTTTCCTGTCATACTCTCAAAATCTGCTAGTTATTCTTAGAATCCCTGCTTTTTCCCTCCCAAACCAACATAAACTTCATGATCTTTTCCCTGTAGAAGAGGAAGATTTACAAACAAACCAAAGTACTACAATTCTAATAGTGTCAGCTCTCTTAAGAGTTTCATGGAGCTACTCCACAAGTCTTTAGGTGAGAAGGGAAATCTTTTTTAGTAAGAGCTGTCTGCCATAATAAATACACAAGTGAAAGAACATGATTCAGACAAATTGTTTCAATGAGCACTGATTTTCCCCACAAATCAGAGTAAGTGGGCTACTCTTCTGCAAAATGATCAGTATCAAGCTACCACTGGTCACTTGGCCACTGAAGGGAGGTGTCTGGGAATCAGGGCATATTGGAGGAGACATTACAGGTTTTCTTTTTTGCCTGTTGTGTTAGAGTTCCCTGCGAATATTCCACATATCTAAGGTAACACATGACATTTGCGACCAGGTTGTACAAAAACACAACTACTAAGTGCTGGGTCCCCCCACCATGATCCTTTTTCTTGAGTATTTTATAATCTACCTGCTATATTAACCACATACTACTAATAGTCACCTATTGAGATCTACCATTTACTATCAAAGACAATTCAAGGGGAACAGAGTGTCGGGATCTTGAGAAAAAAATGCGGAGGGAGGGGAGGGGAGGTTCAGAGAGGAGCAGAAAAAAGGAAACAGTTGCTCCCAAGGTCATTCCCCCACCACAGTGCTCCAGAACCCCCTTGCTTTCAGCGATCAAGAACCAAAAATCAGAGAAGGAAGAGGAAGGAATCTGCAAATTCAAGTAAATCCTCAATGGCCACTGGTTGCCATCTAGCCAAGCAGGAAGTACACTCTTCTATTTTAAACCACAGAATGCAGCACTGAGAGCACAGTTTATAAAAAGCACCTTCTGGGAAATTACTCTTATGCAATTTTACCATAAAAATTACCTTGCTAAGTCATTATTTTTAGCGATTAAACATTACTCATAAGCAGATGTTATTGTATGGGCTCTTCTGAGTAGCAGTTTTTCTTACACAGTTCAGAAGGATCACTTTGCTGAAGTTAACAGCTACAGCACAGAGCTGGAAAGCATATTTTGATTACCAGCAATTAAGGCACATTTGTGAATTTCAAGCATTCCAAAGAGCACTTAAAAGGTTGCTGCTAGCCATTAAGTCAACATCAGCAATCACAAGAAAATTCTATTAGTTTACCATGCTAGACTATACTATTGATATAAGGTGAGGTTTGGACTTTGAGTGAAATTAGTCTTCAGAAGAGAAAAGGCCATGTTGAACATAAAATATACATTTCAACATGAGTAGCTTCAAAGATGAGGAGGTTTCTCTCAGAACACTTGGTGCTAGAAAATGTAACTCTGAACCTTTTTTAATTTTTATTATTATTCCATTCCAGCTAGGAATACATAAATACACATACAACCACTCAGGGAAGTCCAAAATCCCATACAGTATTTATGCAAATTTCTGATGGACAGTTCCAGTGCTCCTTCCCTTTCTTAAGATTGCTCATATACCCTTTCACCCCTCCTCCCACCTAGCCACCTAGCTTGTAGTGTCCAATCACAAAACAAAATTTTGTTTCAGTCATTTAAAAAACTCTCAGGTGTGCGGTATAGACTGGAATGACTTTCAAAGTACATATTACTTCCCCATATTACAGTCAATTCATCTCGTGTTTTCTGAAAAGCAAGTGAGTTGACAGTATCAAGGCTATCTAATCTTGCCATTCCTGAGTCTTGAATAAAGTGTACCTCTATAGCTTTTGACAAAGCATTCCAAATCCATCCTTTTGACTTCCCAATACCATCCCAAAGTTGACTGTCAACTGGTTTAAGTTGACATCATTAACTTTACAGAACCAAAGTGATTCAACATACACTACTACAATTTTGAGTAGCCAATTTGTGACATACTGTAATATGGCTGAAGTACTTTTATACAGCAACTTTCCCACAAATCCATGTGTTTTGTGTCTGCCAGCCTAGACCTATCAAGCAGACTGCAGTTGGATAATAGGGTTCTCTGAGAAAAACTGCAAGCAGTTATCCCAGAAAACAGTCGATACCACCAGAAAAACATGCTAAGAAATTTGTGCAAGAACATAAGACTATGCTTCCTGGGAAGTGGGAAAGGGAAAAGACAAATACATGAACCACAATAAAAACCAAAAATAATTCCTCAGTTACAGGTATATATACGTCTAGAACCTATAATTCCAAGCTGCTTTAGAGCATATGTCAGATTCAGGCAGACATAATTCTGGTTTGCTTGCTGGATGAGATGTTTCTATCAAGGGCTGGACTTGATGATCTCGGAGGTCCCTTCCAACCCAGCTGATTCTATGAGTCTGTAATTATCTTCTTATCGTATTTTCAAAGCATATTGTCAGAAATCAGAATTGGACCCAAGAAGCAGGTAAGCAGCTGCTCAAAAGCATGGATGTAACACAGTTTCCAAAGCATTCAAAACCTGCAAGCCAAGCATTACCAAGATCACAGTAAGAACATGTAGCAAAAGCTGTTAGAGATCAGGTCTTTAGTAAACAACTGAGAACTATAGTGCTTACTATTCATGTTTGTTGTAAACTCAAAACGTCTTGAGTTTCGCGGAGCAGCATACAGCACTTTAGGTGTTACACAAGGAACTGAAGATTATAGTAAGCCCCTCGATAGAAGTATATAATAATGTAAACTTAATGGTACGCTTAAAATATATATGCCATTTCTATGGTTACTTTCTCCTTGAGGGCATTTATGTAAGTACTTTCCGTACTTAATATCTGAAACTTGGCTAGCCACCTAATATTACATTGTCATCCATTACTACTGAGAACATTCAAAAATATCTTCTACTTAATTTAATAAAAATAGCATGTAAGTGTGGGCTAACAAAATAGCCCATGTAAGTTGGAAGAAGTAATTTGCATTACAAACAGAGCTGCAGAAGGTGCCCCTTGTCATGTTCCGGGTTTGCTGTGATAATCACTGCTGCAGCAGCCAGCCACCCAGAAACACATACCAAAAGCAAGGCCATGAGATGTGATACCCTAATCTGAGAAAAGATTTACTGAAGTATGTTTTCTTTAAAGCTTCATTTTCCAGCTGTGAACTCTAACTTGAAACTACTGCAAAATTTGTGCTTTAATTGTGAAAGAAACCAGCCTTGTAGTTTTCCGAATATGCAGGTACATCTATGATTCTCTATGCTGTTTTATATATGCATATAAAACAGAACAGTTGAATTTTTTAAGTAAAACAGAATTAAGTGACAGTTTTGAAGGCACACAAAAGATGGAGACTGAATTCCCTTCAAATCTGACTTCTCTCAAGCTCCCTTGGGAACCTACCATTTATTTGAAATTTAATGAAATGTTTTAATAACTGTAAAGAGTGATCTTAGCTTCTCTGTAATTGCTTAAGAAAATGAATGCTGCAGCAATCTCTGAACGTAGTTATCGTACGCACTGTATTATCCCTAATTTATAAATTGCCATTTATTAAATGATTGAAAATTATCATCTTTGCACATGCTCAATTATGACTAAACTATAGGCTGAAGAAAAACCATGAAAAGAAGCCATGTTTGTATTATTTGCATTTTTCAGATTTGGATGGGGGGGACATCGAGGGGGAATCTCAGAAATAATGAGCCAAGTTCACTCTTGACATAACCTATATGGGCGAACAGTGTAATTTTAGTAGAATATTTGCTCTACGATTCCCATAGCAACCTTAATTCTCCCTGCCTGAGTATCTGGAATCCAGGATGACTCAATCCTTTGAATACAAAATCAAGTGCACAAAATAAGGTGTAGTTTAGGAAGGTGTAACTTATATGCACTTTTAGTGTCCTCAAACATATTGTAAATGCAAGGTAAAGGCTTAGAGATCACAAAATAATTCAGCTCATGTTCATGTGATAAGAACTACTGGTTTATAGTATTAGAACAATTTACATCTCCTCATCCCCAAAGTGAGACAGTTAATGCTACTTACTGAATAATTTTTATAAGCACATGCACAGTTACTACTCTGGGAGGTACTAGACTGACACTAGCAGAGATTTAGACATCCTATTTACTCCCCAAGGAGACAAGTTTCTATTGATCTTAGCAGTACTAACTTGAGGTAGAATAAACAGACATAAGAGATGAGATATCTATAGACAAGTCAAATAGCCTCCAAACAAAATGCCACAGAAGGCATCAAATAACTGCATCTGTTCTACATGTTCTCAATTCGCTTTTTGTCTATAAGGAGACAAAGAAGAGGCAATCGCTCAAACATTGCTGTACAGCCAGGAGAACATTTCTCTATGCTGCACAAGGATCACACGTTTCTAGAACTGGGGCCAAGGCCAATTCAGAAGAAAGTGCAATGGTGACACTTGTAGCTGCCCTTTTCAGACCTCATGTTAGGTTTGAAACTGGCTTTTACTGTTACAGGTCTAATGGCCCTAAACAAATTATAATGGCTCCTGTTAAAATACAGCTGGGAACAACCCTTTTAGTATCAGCCAGCTCAACTACAACTAAGCTGTTAAACATATCCACAACATAAATTTGTATTACAGTACTCCTCAATTAGAATAGTGTGTCTAAATACAGTTAAATAGTACTAGCTGTCATATAACCTACACTAGCATGTCCTATGCCAAATAAATATCACCTCCTGAATTAAGGCTTAAGGTCTCATTCACTTTCCATTGACTTCAATGGACACAGAACTGACCCAAAGGTTTCCTGCTGTCATTTCTTCACTACTGCTAGCCAAGAAGAAATTTCTGCTTTCTGAGAAACAGCTGGGTTTGGTGTGAGTTTTTTGCAAGCACTTTCATATTACCTGTTGTAGATAATTAAAATTAAATGCTGGTGAGTTTGCAAACAAATAAACATGCCATACAATATGTATAAAGCATAGATGTAGTGTTATTAAGTAACATATCTCATTTTCTGACCAGCATCCACCTATAGTTATAGACTACTTATTTTGTATATGATACGATACACTTGATGAAAGATAATCAAATAGGATGAGCCCTTACCTGTAATTTATTATGTATAGTGGAGGGTGGGAGGAAGATATTTTACATACAAGTCCAAGAAAAAATTGAAAGCTATAACTAACAAAGGTTACTCCTCTGTGTTCTTTCCCCCCCCTTTCCAAAACTGCCACTCACTGTACCACCATATTATTTCTCCAAATGAACAGAAACAGGACAATCCAATTTCAGATTTGAAACAGTATGAACACTTTCTGCAGTATCTATTAAAGATGAAATGCCTTGGACAGTCCAACTGAGAAACCTATGTACAGTGTATTTACTAAAGTAGTTTTGAAGTGCAGGAAGACTCTAGTTAAAAGAATCAACCACAAACAGCCACAAACATCATAAAGCCACCTTTTATACTGAAACATGTCTGGAAAGAAAAATAGCCATGATTTTAGTTAACTAGTTCTAAATCTGACTAGCAAAGGCACAGCAGCACTGACTTCAGGAGTGCTACTGCAGATACAGTCCACGGTTATCACTCTCCCCTTGATAAAGCACCTAGATTACCAGGTCAGAAAGACTGAAGTTAGCACAGTTTAGCAGTCCATGTTACATCCACCCCTTAGGGGAACATGATGAAACCATTTTCATCTCCCAAAAGCATATATTTGATTTATTACTCATGCAGGCCTGAAGGTCACTTTTGTCACAAAGCTAGCTCTCATCTTCCTACACTGCAAAATCAAGGTGAGAACTGCCAGTGAAAGCGATGCTCTAGTATACAGCACTTTTCCCTATTTACACAGAAATAGTTATACACAAAATTAGACACATCCTTTCAAAAACACTTCAATTATTAGCAGGATTTTTTAAATGTTCTTTGTGCATACTTCACACTGTTTATGCATGATGTCCTGTTCGAGGAGCTGAATCAACTTTCTTCATGCGCCCTTACTGCACAACCTTGCAGAACCTCAATGCTATGCCAAACATCTAGACCTACAGCATTCTTTTTGCTAGAACTCACACTAGATTGACCTTATCCATTGACGTGAAATAAAAAGCAAAACTTGACTTTTTCAAAGCTGAAAAGTAAAATCTGGCATAGATCAAAAATCATCAGGATTTCCCCCAGTACCAGTTTAAACACTGACTACAAAGCTTTAACACCAAAATACAGCTTAGTGTATGTGTTTGCACGTTCACATATGTCAAAGTCTCACAAGCTGAATGCCTCCCCAAGTGATTGAAGTACTGCATCTCCTTTTTCATCTACAATGCTGTCTGTGTAGTGCTATAATTCTTCAACGTTCTCCACAGACAACAGCCTTTTCTGCTAACAGTAGCTAACTACATTATCTAATTTTGCTATCCAAATATTACAGTGACCTGAAGACATTCACTTCTCACTTGAAAAATCCTCAGTGTTTTAGAATCATCTCCTTCTCCTAGTAACCACATAAAATTGGACACTTGCAGCCCACACAAAATTGCTGGTGAACCTCACTCCAGGAAGCCCTAGGTGCAGGTCCTAGATTTTCCTATATTGTAAGGGAGGAAGCAAAGAACTATCACCTGGTTGCCTAATTCATGCAGAAACAAATGGTAACCATATTTATACATGAAAAAGGACATGTAAGAAGTAGTAGTTCTGGAACTGCCCACTGTCACATAAAATGGGATTTCAAAGGGATCAGATTTCAAAAGGATCAGAAATTCCTTCACTGACTTTTTAAAATTCTGAGAAGAAATATTTCTCGGGACTTCTTTTAGCTAACTCCATTAAATTTGTGTAGAGTTCTGTAAATAATTAATATAAGTTGCTACAAAATCTTCACACGCTGCAATTCCTGGTTCTTTAACAACAATGGTAACACTGGCAGAGATCATACAATAGTCATACTAACACCCTCAGCCAAAATAAACACCATATCAAGATGAAGTGTGCCACTATTATTTAGTTCAGTAACAGTTAAAATTTAAGACGAAGTGTGATGTGGAAGCTTGGCTTAATGTTCCAGTTAATTTTAACCGCCTACAGTAAAGAAATCTGCAAGCGTACCACTTATAAATTTCTAAGAGGATAATAATATGCATAATTTAAAAAACAGAATTCAATTTTAAGACCACAGAGACTTAGGTTACTATAAAATCACCTACTAAAAAATTAGTTGAAAGTACTGCTAATTTATGGTCCAAATAAAGAGGTAGAATCTTTAATAATTCTGCATAAAGGGCAACATGTAGCAGATCAGCTCTCCTAAAATTAATGTACATTGAAATTTAGTTTTGATGTAACATTCCATATATCAGTATGGACCAGACTTTTAACATCACGTTAATATAAGCAAAAATCTGATTTAAGAGAACAATATTATTTTAAACAGCAAAGAATTTACATTATGATGAAAAGTAATGCTCCTGAGATCATTTACAATTCAACACCATACAAAAGTAGCTTGAATATTAAAACACACATTTTTATAGCAGTCAAAAGTTCCATATTTATGCTCAATTTTAACTTACCAAAATGTTGAAAAAAGGTAAAATTCTAATTTCACAACAGAAACACTTATTACATGTGTCATTTTGCAGACCCACACAGTTGCTTTTACTACATTTATATACTTCTGCATGACAGTTTGGTGCTAAATGGACATCTTTGCTACAATTTGCTTTATACTAAAATTCTCTATGCCGGTAAAATTAAATCAGCCAGAACAAATCACAGAAAGAAATAATGTGCTGTTTATTCTTACTATGAAAGGAAAAAAGGGGAGAAAGAATAATCAAGTATTACCAAACATCGTTACATTAAATAAAATACAGTATACTTTGTCCTATTAGCAACATGGAGATACACCTCACTTTTTTCCAAATAATATGGCCAAATCATGGAAGTCCAGAATTGAGTAGCAATTTCAAGCTCAACACTTTCTCAGGAACATTGTCCAAGCTAGTGAAGAGCACGTGTCCCAAGTGAAGGATGCCTCTTTTGCAGCACCTCTTGTTTTTCACAGATTTCATATATAACATAGTAGCATTACCATTGAAATTTAAAACACACATGCTTCCTCTGATCTTCCAGAAGTGTATCAACTCTTTCCATTGATTTGACTACTGTATTTTACAAGGTGTAAATTAGTTAACATAGTTCTATTTATAGTACCATAACAGAAAGTTTATTTGCATGTCAAAGCTTTAATGACTTCATTCTATCAGGGGAATACTAACACTGATCTATAATCCTTTTGCAGTCTCTTCCCCTCATCCAAATCATACCAAACAACTTTCAAATAAAAAGCAAAGACTTGGGTGTTGAGGAAGGGAATAACTCTACCTTATTGCACTCATATAAGGAACATGAATATTCCCTGAAAAAACAGGTAGCACATACCCAAGTCTATTGATTCCCTCCAGAAAAAGGGGGAGAAGGAAATGCACAGAGCATGCCATTGAAATAAAATCTGCTTCCTTAATCTGGAAAAATCACACTTATTCCTTTACAAGATGGAAATAACATCAAGCAGTCAAGCAGCCACTTTTTACGCGAGACTGGAAAAGAGGGTATAAGGTCTGATTTTTACACTGTTATTCTCTTCTTTAAGAAGTAGCACACTGAAAAAAAAATATCCAGTACACAAAAAGGTAAACTTCACATATTGCCTTATAAAATTTTCTTATGCATCGTTTATCTTAGTACCATTTTCCATTCCCAGAAAAGCACTCATTTCTTTTCACCTTCGACCACTGCAACATCTTCGATGCCTAAGATTTTTTTTTTTATTGCAGCCCTCCAACAGGACCTGGTGCTGCAGGTGAAGTATCACTCATATCAAGCAGAGCAAAATAATTACCTTCCATCATTACAGTTTAAAGTCCTGTAATATTTACGTTTTTGGAATGACATCCCATTGCAATACACTGCAAACAAATGAGTCAGCAACGCACAAGCGTTTTCTGCAGGGACGATACCTGGCCACTTATTCACTGTTTTACTATAGGTTAGTATGTAATTCTTCGAAGTGTAGTTCTTTGCAAATGATTTTTTTCCCTTCCCAACTTACTATGATCAGCACATATATTAACACTCTCTTTTCAATTCCCTTCAGCCTTACACAGCTTCATTTGACAAAGCTGCAACAGCTCCCACTGTTTATTTTACTAATGGGTTTAAGGTGCACTCTGAATACAGCCTGAGAGCAAATACACTTAGTATGCTAGAAACAAGTTGAGGAGATGACTGGTAGACAAAGAGAGGTGTGTTTCTTATAATGGAAAGAAAATGTGGGTGACATTCAGACAATGAGCTCTTCACTTTTAGTGTTAACCAAAATAAAAACAGGCATTCTTCATCAGGATGCGCCATTTAAGTCTTCATTGTGAGCACACACCAAGAATTTATTCAAATTCTTAACATGAAAGACAGACAACAAAATAATAAGGAATGAAAGATGAAAGTGAGTTCTGTGAAAATCTAGCACACTATTTAAGCTTAAAACTCTGTACTATTTTTGTTGTCTGGAAGATAGACTTAAATTGGTACATAAGTTATACTTCTTAAACACTGGTAAACAGGCTTTGAAATAAATATGCTTTCTTGTTTGGTTTTCATGCATTTGATACAGACAAAGCATTCTTCCATCACAAGACCAGCAATATAAACTTGATAACAAAGGTAAGACTACAGCCATATAGGAACAAACTGCTGAGTCTGGGGAACTATGCCTTCGTTCACATACATTCATCAGACCTAAAGTACTTTCTTCCAGTTATATTTAAAGGCTTCAGGGCCCGCTTTCCAATCTGAAAGGTTTTGCTGCACGCAGCTTCAAAGAGATGTTCCTTCAGTAGTGCAACATTACTGCAAAATCTGAGAGCTGTAGCCGATCTACTTCATTTTTTAAGCATGTGTGCATACTGATTTTAACATCAGCATAAAAAGATCTGGATACACCTGACCTGAAGCTGAACCAGAACTAAAGACCACCTCTTACTGAGAGAAGGGATCAAAACAATGCAGTCAAACAAAGTAGGAAACAAAGAGAATCGTTGACTTGTCAGACTCCATTTCTTACTCTGAAGCAAAGTAAACACTTCGGAGTTATAGCAAAACAGCAGATTTTTCTCTCTTACCTCTCTGACTTCATTGAGTTGACCAGATCGCTGGCTCTTTGCTCGTCGAGCGGCTGCAGGTGATTTGTGATGTGTGATGGTTACAACAGTTGGCCCACTTTGACTCATGTGTTTCTGGCCACTGGGAGATGCAGAATTAACTGTCCCAGGCGGCAGCAGAGATGAGCTTCTACTTCGTGACGATGAAATGTTCTAGAACAAGCAATGGGATGGTGATATTACCAACCTTTACACAATTAATAATGTACAATTCAGGCTACAGATCTGTGGTGTTCTACTTTCCTCATAAACCTAATCTGGAGGTGTAACTGCTTTATTCTTTCTGAACCATCTGCATTGTTCAGCAGAGATGTTCTTGGGAAACATTAGAGCTATTGCCTTTGTTTCTTGGCTTGCCTGAAATTGGCCTTCACAAAAATCTTCACAGATTCTTACATAATAACATGCCGCTAAGTTCTTACAATCCTACTTTTTAGGAAAGCTTAGGAAGGATTTTGCAGGCAATAATAACAATGCCAGCACAG
This sequence comes from Chiroxiphia lanceolata, assembly GCF_009829145.1. Lineage (NCBI taxonomy): Eukaryota > Metazoa > Chordata > Aves > Passeriformes > Pipridae > Chiroxiphia > Chiroxiphia lanceolata. The sequence continues at coordinate 113,779,964 of NC_045637.1, read as the reverse complement.
ATATTTTTTATGAAACCACTGACCTACAATTCACCAAACTGGTGTGAATAGCAAAGAAGAAAAAAGGCTTTCACCTGATGAACATCTGAAACAGCGTAATGTTTGTTGTTTTTAACATCAGAGGTGCAATTTTGGCAAGGCACAACAATTAAACATTAACATTTTAACAAAAAGTAGCCTAAAAACATCAACACATTTTGGAGTAAGCTTGGGATAAACCCTATTTACAAAAAAGGCCAGAAATAAATCTCCAACAGTATCTGTAGTATGAATACTTTTAACATACAAGCTATAAAAATCAGTCAAAACATTCAGAACTTTTTTTGTTATCTAACTGTCTGTCAGTGTTGCTATCTCAGTTTGTTCTCTGCAGACCTCAAACACAAGTTTTCCAGGAGGTCTGTGGGACAGTAATTCTCAATCAAGCACAGATGGGCACTAGAGCACGATGGGACATCATATATAAAAGTGCAATATAAAAGAGTTTTTCCCTTCTTTTTGAACTGCTGATAGCATCTGTAAAGTTAAAACTCAAACAGAGTAACTTTTATCTCATGAAACACAAATCAGTTTAGATGGTGACATATAGTAGCACTTTAAGACAGTGAAGTAAATATAAAGCCTCATGGGTGAAACACAGTTTCACCTCTCCTACAAACCCTGCACGGGTAATGATGGCAGCCTACAACATTGCTAAGCCAGCCACCATCAACATGAGGTCTGCTGGCAAGTGCACAAAAGTATTCCTTGGGTACAAATCTCCCTTCTTATCCCTTACAGGTCAATTTTCACAATTCAGTGGTGATTCCATTAAAAGACTTTAAATCTAAGGTGGGCAGGTGCCAACCAATACTGGAATTAAAGTCAGGCCTCATGTTACCTCTACGCTGACTGTAAAGGACAAGGCAGATTATCTGGCACTGCCAAGGAGGGAGAGAAATAAATTACACAATCCCTCTGCCACCCTCACACAAAACTAGACTTTAGAGTTTCTGAGGTATCTGAAGGTTTAAAAAAAAGGCTTATCACATTGTCATTGTGCAAAGAGTTGCTAATCTCACAGAAAAAATTATTATTCCATTGGTCTGGACTCAAAATTTTACAAACACTTCCAAGAAATGACGGTCTGACTTTTTTGAAATTAATATATTCTTTGTTACCATGGCCAATAAGATAATAATAATAAGCATCTGTTCAAAAATTATCTGTCCTGGCTGATAAATCACAATTGCATTAAAACTGGATTTGATGCTAAGGCAAAAAAGCAGCACAGGCTGTAATTTGTCAGAAGGGCGCAGAAGGTTTCCAGGTTTATAATTCATCTTCCATTTGAAAGAGCATTGCTTAGACATAACTACAATTAAAATAAAAGGCAGAGGAAAAGGTATTTGGGAGAAACAATGGGATAAGGGAAACTGGGTGTGATTGAATTTCCTTTTTTAATACAAGTTTCACAGAAAAAGGGTATTCCTAGTATATAATAGCAGAATATACTTTACTGATGTTTGGTTTTTAAACTGACTACCATCAGAATACTTCTAGACTACATTTAGGGTGCAGAGGAAGAACAACATAACTTCATATTTTTCATCATAAAATCAACTTCTCTTCCAGATTAATAAAAAGTTATTTTGTTTTTAAGATTAAATCTTTTGAGAATCACTGACATTCCAGTATCATGCAATCACAATATTAAAAATACATGGCTGCTACTTTCATATAGCTAAACAGATCCTAAAACTCTGATAAACAGCAGCAGTGTGAAACAGTGAGTTTAGCCATTAGTTTTGCTTAAAAGAAAACAATATTCTGTGAGAAGTTAAGTTTTATTATGTTTTGATTTTCTTGGGGGAGACTTTTAGATCTGCAGGAAACACAAAAGTAACACAAAACTAATACAGAAAAATCCAGGCACTGTTTCTGCTTAAACACAAAATCAGGAAAGAATTCTAAGAAAGAGTCAGCTTTCAAAAAAAAGCAGCTGCCAAAACAATCTCATTTAACATGCACATTCCGAGATATATGTTTATAAATTGAAATGCACGTGTATTCTAAAGTCAATATCTATATCAATGATATTATTTGGCAATGCAATGCTATTTTTCCTCAAGACAGTGTTTCAAACTGCAGTGAACTACTTGCAGTTGACCCATGGATCACAACAGACACCTTGACTGCAGCTCATGCCACACATTTTCTCCCATGCCAACTAACATGATATGCCTTTTGCCAAACCCCACTTAGGTTTGGGAGTCATAAATTTGATAGTGAACTATTCATACAAAAGCTGCTAGCTACCTGCAATTTTTTTAACTGGTTTTGTATCACAAGTAAGTAGCGAACACATTTCCAAAAAATAGATATGCTCATCATTTTAGGAGTCTCTTAATCCCAATTACCTTTTTTTTCCATACAAAATTTTCCCTAGTTCATATCACAACTCACTGGGCTACATCATTGACACTCATAAACTATGACTAGAGGCAGAATAAACAGTCTGTGGGACCACAGTGCATTGAAGATGGCTCTTCATGAAGTTTTGCAAAGGCATGTGGCAGCCCACAGCAGCTCTTGGTAGACAGTCATTTAGGGCATGGAGTTTGGGGATCAGTGAATCAGGAGAGAATAATCAGAAAAAACAGTGCATGGGTAGTGGGTGGTGCTTAAGAAGGCTGCCTCTTCATGTACACTAGGTAAACTCAAATCTCTACATACATAAGTACATAGCCTAGCAAGGGCTGACCATATCCCACTGTCTGGTGTGCCTGACACTCAGCTCCATACCTTGCCCTACAATAGAGCTACGGGATCTCCAGGGAGAAGACATCACCAGTGAACCTCTACTGGAGTCCTCTTCTGCTCTCAGCCCAAGATAGTTATCAATCCTATGCAGTTCATCCAGTCAGGAAGATTGGCAATCCTGAATTAGCACGTACAGCCACATTCTGTGCCAAGTATCAGAGTCAAATACATTGGTCTGTGATCAGCTCCTACAGGTCTATAAGCAAGTTTTCCTCATCTCTTCATTTTCTGTCCCTTTATACCCCTCACCCATCTAGTGACCCAACAGTGCCAACCAACATGCCAGAAAACTCCACCAGCCCACAGCACAAATCCTCTATCACCTAATTTGGGATTATTCTCTAGAGGACATCTATAACACACAAACCTTAAATGAGCTCAGCACCAGAATCACTGGCTACCCATGAAACTACCTCTAGGCAAGGCCCCACAATAACTACAAAAATTTCCAACTTACAACTTGCAAAAGCAGTCACACACAAAGTGCTGGTGAATGTCTGCAGGAGGCAGTTTTTACAAAACACTCAAAACCTTTTGGACTCCCCTCCTCCACTGCCACAGAGAACAGCAGCAGAGCACTGTGCCTGCTCAGTCCAAGGAGATGGGGGCGGCATCCAATTCCTTCTGACAGCTTCTTCCTGTCATTGTCAGAAGAGGACTCTCCAGGAACTGCACACTCAGCCCCTTAGGCAGTTTTGAATTTTTATAGCACATTGTCAACACCTATGTCCCAGCCAAATACTTGACTCGTCTTTTGCAGAATTTTTTCAGATTAGACACATGGAATGACAAGCATCCCTTCTGCACTGACACACAGCTGCGCAAAAATCAAAATTTCCATTTTTGTTATAATGTTAAAACTTATGTGAAGTTTTTCACTGCTAAAAACACTCTAATTACACATCATACTACAACAGTCATCAAAGTCACTCTCGCAGGAAATCAAAGTAATGACAGTAACTGATGGATCTTTATTCCTAATCCCCTGTTCTTCCCCCTACAGCTGCTTGTATGACTGATCTGTCCCTCCAATCATTATCACATATCATTTTCTTTGGTCTCACTGCTTTCTGACTTGCAAACAAATAAATAAAAAGATAGCGGAAAGTCTGATGAAAGGAAGACATAAGTTCTTCAACAATTAGTAATGCATGGTTCCAATAATGAGTCAAGAAATCCACAGGCTGAAGCATCCCAAAAGGATTACAAATATTCTTCCCTGAGGTTACACTTTACTATTGCTCTAACAGTTTGCCTGCTAATAAAATGAAACCAATAAAAGAATAATAAAAAAGCTAATAAAAGATTAATTTGTAACTTGTGTTCATCTTGGTTTTATGACCTAAAGTTAGCTAAAGTATGCTTAGCTAATACAGATTTGGGTTAAGATTTTTATTTTAGTAGACTGTCCATCCCTCAGATAAAAAAAGTAGAAAACGAAGGCTTCCACTAGGATATCAAAAATCCTAACAATTAAAATAATGTAGTTGTAGAACAGTAAGTTCCAACTGTACTGTTTTCATGACTCATTCTCCCTAGAGACTGCCCTTCTTGTTCACAAAGAAGCTGAAGTGTTTTTCACCGTTTACCAGAAGCAAATAATTTTGTTTATTTTGGAAAGTAAATGCAATGTTCCAGAGATCAATAAAATAATTTCTGAAGTGAACTGTCATATCTGTTTATAGTTGATAATCATCATTTTCACAGGCACTGTGCCACAGATGTTTTCCTCAGAATAATAAATACTGAAATGACATTCCTTTACTCTTCTGCATATACACAGCACAGAACCAACCTCTGCATGCAGCTTTAGAGCTACGAGAAGTCACACACTATCAAAAAGTAATTACAATTTTGAGACACCACCATTCAGTATTTTAATTCCCATCTACTTCTTTTCCAATGCATCCTAAGTAAACAAACACTGATAAAAGACAAATATGGACAGAGTTCTCTTTCATTTACATTATAATCATTCACAAATATTAAAATGCAAATGACTGAATCTACATAACATCCAAACTTCAGCACTGCAAAGGGACCAGCTTATGATATGTTTTGCACATTTCTGTCAAGCATCATCTATGGTACTAACTTTTCTGACTGAATGTTCTTGTGCTTAATCATCTTCAGTAAGGTAATCTCTTTCTAAGCAAGAGACTATGGTAATAATTCCATCATAAAATCTTTTCTTCATCAAGAATAATTTAAGCAAGCTCATGTTCAGTCCTAAATAGATTTTCTTCCATTTCTGGAGAAGGATTTAAGAAGTAGAGAGCTATGAGCAACTCTTACCTTCATGCAGCTCCCAAAGGGGGAAAAAAAGATCTCAAACACCTATCTACAGACAAGCATTGCTTCCTTCTCAGCCTCACTACTGCAAGAATTTCAAAGCATGCTTTAAGTAGAAGTGCCATTCTTTAGTTGACTTCTATAGGTCAGTGATGAGAAGAGGAAGCAGACAAGCATACCAACAGAGAGAAGAGTGAAGCTCAAAAGAAAAAGGTTTGATGTGCATGGAAGAACCAAATAACACTCTCAAAGACTTGAAATTTTCACTAATGTAGCTTTATGAAAACAGTTATCATGCAAATGTTAAAAATACACAGTCAATAATCCACTTAGAAACATAAAAGTACATCTGTGGTCGTTCATTAATAAGGCAAGAAGAAACCCAATAAAAACCAAAGATCTATGATAACCATTCTTCCAGCTGTTGAGAAAAATTACACATCTGCCTCATACGGATTTGATAAAAACGTTAACCTCAAACGTTGAGGCATTACTGCAGGTGCTGTTTCACATTACAGCTAAACTGCTACCACAGTTGGCATTGAAAGGGGCAGGTTTGGACTTTTTACTCCACCATTTTTTCGTGCTGGTCCTGAGGCCCATTGGACCTCATGGAGAGCCACTGCACGGAGTTAAACCAGTAGAGAACCAGAGACGGAGACACACATTCCCCAGTGAGCCGGTCAGAGAGCTAAGTCCTTTTTAGTAGGATGCCATTTTTTCTGTTTCTGATGCCCAAATTAACACAGAAACAGAAACATAACAAAGCCCACACAAAAGGTGGCAGCAGACAGAAGGGAACTGGACTGCAATTTACAGCTGCAGGGAATGAGCAAATGTGTTCAGCTTAAAAATGAATCACATCATCCAATTTCTAACAGCTAGCTCACTGTGCAGCTCCAAATCAGAAGCTGGAAAAAGGGAGAGTCTTATCTCCTTATTCTAGCACGGATATAAGCTGAAAATTACCACCTGAGCACAATTTAAGACAGAAGCTACTTCCCGAGATAAAGGCTTCTGTTGCCTGTCATGTTCCTGATACGTACACACTGAGTTATAAAAGGGGAATATGCAAATCCAGCAACTGATCCACACGTTGGAATTAAGAGCTGGTATAAAAACCTGTGTGTTTGTTTTTAGCAGTGCTTTTACAGCCACCATCGTTATACAGCCAAGAAAAAAGAGGTATGAAACAGAAGAACTAACAAGCTTGTGATTATTTATGGATACAAAATTATTCTTGGAAGTTACCACAGAAATTATGCATAAGTCTACTCCTTCTTGAAAGCATTTTACATTACTGAATTCAAATTTGACTAATGCTTTAATTAAAACTTGTACAAAATACTCACTTCAAATAGTCTAAAAAAATCCAGCAATCCTACCCAGACATACAAGATTTCTTCCAATAAAGTGTGATTTGGCACTTGTGGACGTTGAGCAATCTGTAATTAAGTGAAATGAGACTTGTATGGGAATACCAAGAACATTAAGACTATCTGACAACATGGGAATTATTTGCCAGAGAAGACAATCCTTTTACTGCTTTTTTTACCATTAAGATGTAAAATTTATTTAAAACACAGTCACAGACTTGGCTTGTGTTACATGCACTTGTTAGCTGTATAGCTCACCTTTGGACCATTCATTAGGATGCAACTAAATTTAGTCATTAGTATATAACCTTTTCTTTCCTTTTTTTTTTTTTAATCACTTCTCTGTTTAATTTCCTCCCTCACTCCAGTCCCCAGCTGAAGCTTTAACGACAGCAAGGACAGTAAGTCATTAGGTAGCATTTTGAAGCAGGCAGTAGCTCTGAAAAAGAAAGGAAACTACTGCTGATACAGATCCAGTGCAGGAAGAAGGAATGCTCTTCTGTGAATATTTCACAGGAACAGTGACAGCTTCAGTTTTGAAAAACATCCTCCAAATCATCACATTTTCCTATGAATTTCCACCCATTAATATTTAATCAAGATTTTAAAAGTGTGTTCTCCCGTATGAAAGACTTGATGCTAAGAGTAGCTTCGCTGGCATTCCTGGGAACCTTCCCACTGCTTGCCTGGTTACCCCATGGTTTTTTCACACTTAAACTGTATCACACTTGCATAAAATAAAACATACCCCTCACTGCATATTTTTCACTTCCTGTTCCATCTCCTTCTCAAGTGTATGACTCCTAAAGAACCTCTAGAAATTTCTGCCTCACTCTTCCTGTGAAAAAGGTGAGTTTAAGTTGTAGAAGAAACTGGGAGCAAACACTCAGTCTCCAACTTTCCAGATGCTGTTCCCAGCAGAGACGGAGCTTGGATTCTGTTCAAACTCCAGAAGCCTAAAACACATAAGTATCTACCTGCCTGTTCATGACAGCACCATGAGAGACTGAATTTGCAGTTACCACTTACTACAGCCCTCGAGGTATGGGGAGAGGGAGGAGTAAGGAGATCCAGCCCTGCTGTCAGTAGAATCACAACATTTCTATCAATGGTAGAGCTATTTTAACAAAATCCAAAAATGCAGACTTTTTGTTAAGTTCTCAATTATGCAAAAGGAAGTCAAACATGTACCCTTCTTCTCATTACAGACCTTTTGATGTAATTCCAGTCCCTAAACCCAACACAAAAGAAAGAGTAAGGTGGCTAAAAATAGCAGAACACTAGTTTATGTAAATTTAAACTATTTTAAAGAGCATGTTTCCACTCCCATGCTAATAATCATTATGCTAAAGTATCTTCATCTATAAGAGAAAGAAAAGAAAAGAAAAAAAAAATCAACGAAGAAATGAAGCAGTTCTTGCTTCTCTTACCTCCTACTAGGCAGTGGTTTGGAAGTAAGAAACTTTGAGGAAAATAAAAAGATTAATTAAAAAAAAAAAAGAAGTAATAGAAATGCATTTTTTCTGGTTTCTGGAGTCTCTGTGAAGTATTGTTCCCTTGTAACCAATATCTGATCTCCCAACCCTAATCATTGTAGCATTAACACTTTTTATCCCTTGCTTTTATAAGGAAAAGCAGTAAGACGTTTTAAAACTTACTTGTAGATGAAATCTAAGTTAGCACTATATGCAATGCTAAAGCCAGGGAAGATATATCCCTCAATTAATACTCTAATGCTGAGAAAATAGGATGGGGAAAAGGAAAAAAGTATATTGAAAAAGAGATAAATCTTATCAAAAGAAAGGTTCCTAGGAACAGGTAAGCACAATGTTGCTCCAAGTACAGTCCACTTCTGGAGTAAGAAGCAGAGGCATGAGTGGTCTTGCCTGAAGTGCATAAATTCCCAACATTTCATTTTCTGGACTGTTATGTTTAAAGATACAGAATATATAAATTTTCTGTTTGCTCTGTGGCTTAGTAGAAAATAGAGTGCTTCACTAACAAACATTTCAAGTGAAAAGTGACCTAGTCTGATTTTAGATGTAGATTTGCAACATACAACTAAGGAAAATATTTTAGTTTTCTTCAACATTTCTATTTTATACTCAGCAGATTTAAGCCAATTAAAATGTATCTATACCAAACACATCCGTCAACCAAAATGCATCTACACTCCAGGTTCCGAGGTCAAGTTTCCCTAACTCATCAGTCTTCTAAGAAAAATGCAAGAACCCTCTTCCTGCTGTCTAAAACAATCTGTCATTTAGTTCCTCAGTTACAGTTCCTCCACCATCCCTCAGTCAAAGAAATCCTTTTATTTTCTTGGACAATGAGCCTGTGAACCAGAAAAAACCCTCAGCAGTTGTAGGTCACTATGCAAGAGTACAAGAAGTACTCCAGAGAGATGCTCCCCATTATAAGCCCTTCCTGTTTCTAAAAGTTGTGTCTTAGATCTTCTGTGACAGATGTTGTCTTTGTATTTAATAGCCTCCCACTCATTCAATCAAGACTCTCAAAAAACATTTTGCCTTTCAAATGCTTTTCAAATCTATATATATTTTTGGCATCCAAAGCATCTCAAAATAATCTCCAGTTTTCATTCACCTCCTTTTATTTTGATCCTTTTTTTCAGCTCCTTTTCTTTGAGGCTCCCCATATGGATATTATTATTAGCAGCTAGGAAATACTTCCTATTCAGCCACTGCAGAGCACTTACTAACACTATACTTCCCTGATTTGCCCTTTCCCTTCCCATCATCAGAAAAAAAAGAGTACAATGAAGTCAAATTTCATCACAGAGTTCATTCTGTACAGAAGAATAATAAATGTGATGAAAAGTACTTTCCCCCACTACAACTTTCCATTTCAGAAATGGAAGGGGACTGATAAAAGTATTCATGACAAGTATTTGACAGAGTTGGAACAGTCTAAGTATTATCCCTTTTGTTCCCTGTTCATTTCTTGATAATTTCTAAAATTCTATTTGCTTCTATTACTAATTGTTACTTATTTTCACTGTTATGACACCAAGATTTTTCTCTTGACATACTAATTTAGAACACATCAAAATATGCAGATACTACTACCGTAGGAGCTCAACATGGACGGGTAGTATGAAAAATTCAGAATATAAATTATTAGTAAGTGCAACAGTTTTTACCTAAGGAGGAGAAATGATCCAAACTTCACTTACACATAAATCAGCTTCAACTCAATTACTGCCATCCTAGAATGAGACTGTGCTGTTAAAATAGACACCTCTACAGAATTATTTTTCAGGAGCGGGCAAAAGGATAAAAACAAACCCAGTATTAGAGAGTAGAAGAATCAGTATGCCATTACACAAGTCTCTGATACCATATATACTGAACAGCACTTCTACTACCTCATCACAGTACACTGCAGATGCTAAACATTTAAATGGGTTCAAGAAGTGACCAGAGAACTTATTGAGGCATCAATTCATTGACGGCAACTGAGCATAAACAGTTACCATCTCTATCTAGGACCTGCAAATCAACAGCAACTGTAAGAGTATCCCAAACAAGCAGAGTTGCATCTTTCTGAGTAACTGAGCCACATCTATATAAAAACCATATTGAATTGCTATGCATAAGAATTTTAAAAGTACTGAAACACTCAAGGTATTTAAGTCTCCTTCAAAAAGGGTTTTACTTATACCACATTTGCTTCCTGACAGGTCCACATCACTCCAAAGAAACAACAAAAGGTTGGCTTTACTTCACTCACTTCAATAAATGGCAGTCTCCTCAAATACTATTCATCTTCTCAAAGTCCAGCTTTCAGAGATATTCAGGATCACAACTTTGACTGCAGCTAACATAACACTGATATTCTCAACATCTTGGAACAGGGAGAAATCCTTTCAGCTTGCTGTTATATGAATTTTTCTTTTAAATACAGCAAACAAGTAGTCATGAGAAAAGTAATCTTTTTCATTCTCGTAAGATATCAACAGAAATGCTTCAAGGACTGAAGAGCAGGAATTTTTGTGTGTGAGACTTCATATTAACACCAAAACCATCATCACATGATGATCTCTTTCAGATTTAGTAAAGAAGACAAAGACTGATGGCTGCTAACATCTATCTAAAGTTCCAATACTAAAAGTCACTAAACCTTATAAAATTAAATAAAACTAATACCACTTAACACTTTTAAATACTAATCAGGACATCACACAGGTATTTATCAATAAACTGTTTATCCAGCCACTGAATTAACCATCCCTTCATTATTTTCTCATAAATAGGACAATGTTTATTTATTTGGGTTGCCCAACTAACTTAAGTCTGCTCCAGTTAGTGACAAATGACAACTTGCTTTTATTCAAAACCCTCTAAATATCAACCCACTAACTACCGCAGCCAGTCTAGCATCCAGATCATGCTATTCTTCACCTACACCACTTAAAATGCAATAGTTACTTCTTCCACTCAATTATTTACCTTAGAATTACCTTCCTTGTGATGTTTGGCACAGGATCGAAGCTGAGTTATCCAGTATTGTTTCTCCTTTGCATCAGCAGCTAAAATAGAAAGAAGGAAATGCAGGGGATCACACACAAATCAATACTCCCTTTTAGCACAAGAGGTGATGGAGCACGGCAGAGGGGGGAAAGATTATTTACTGATTAGAATGCAGTATAAATTCTAACTTAGGCTACTTAACTATGCTCAGGTTTTTCAGTACAAGACATGGAAGCATGAACTTAGGAGGCTGTGGCCAGATGGAAGAGATGAACTTAATGAATCTTCTTCACAGTTATCTCCTCCAAGTGTTAGTAAAAGCAGAACTACCTCTAGATGACTTTTTTGTTTTAGATTTTTCATCCACTTTTCTTTTAATTGTCTCTTTTTGTGAAGGACAAGGGCCACACCACAGTATTTAAATCAGTAAAAGCTCTACACTCAGGCTGTCAATCAGTTAAGCTACCAGTTCCCCAGAAACTCAAGTACTTCTCTTTTAATAGAGTTCAATTAAATCTCTCTCAAAACCTGTGTCATTCACATGCAACTTAAAGACACAAGAACAAAAATCACAATTTCCCCCTTACATCTTTAAAAGACAACTTTAAAAATTATTAAGTTTGTCTGCAGTTTATATCAGGTGCCTTCTGTGTAATATTAGTAAGTCTTTTTAGGAGAGATATTTGGTTTTGTCTTAAACAAACCACTACTATAGTAATCCTGATTAAGAATGGCAATACAGACTTCGTAATTTCAGTAAATATTTTCTCTTACTTCCTCTGCTATTAAGTATCTCAATAATTACTGACTTAGCATAGAAACTATTTACTAATTTGAATCAAATTCATGGACCTCATTAAATTAAAAGCAGCACATTGCAAGCATTTAATAATCTCAAGGGTTTGGAAAAGCATGATAATGAAACAAGTGCTCATGCTTTCTAGCTATGCAAATTCCAACACATTTTAAACAGAAATTCTCCCTGGTTGTTCCTGTGTTTCAGTTCTATGTATAAAGTGGCAACACACTGTACCACAGAGGACTCCTGCATGCTCAGTCCTACTCGACAACTGATAAACTGCAGTCAGAATAAAACTAAGAATACTTTTGTTACACTGTATTACATGTCGCTTTTTTTTTAATAAGTTTTTTATAAATTCATTTGATATAAAAGTATCATGATCAATTAACCACATTGAAAATATCTGAACACCGCCTTTTTTTTTTTTTTTTTTTTTTTTAGTATTCCAAAGTAACTCCTATATACCCTATATTGTCTTTCCTATATTTGGGAGAAAGGGAAGAGAAAATTTTATGTTAGAGGTGCATTCAATTACTCCAAGACTGACAGATTCCCACTAGCATTTTTCCCTTCTCTGACCCATCATAAGATTTATTATTGCACATTATCTGCAGGATGGTAGCAGAGAACAATACTAGAAACTAAACGTTATGCTGTGGACAGCAAAGAAAGCAGCTTTTTCTTCCTTTGCAAGTGAGTAAGACATACCATTCAATCCAAATGCCACAGCAACAGATTACAGATACCATGAGGTATCTTCCAGCCCTGCAAGCCTAAACAGTGTAAAGTCATATGCACTTAACTTCAGATTACTCTTCCACATGATATAGTGCATAACCACTACTGTCTGACAGCACAGGGAAGCAAAAGAGAAACCAGATATGAGAGAAGAGATGCAGAAGCGGGAAAGGGACAGAGGAACAACTCAGCTGGCACCTCTAAGCAGTACTGTACCTTTTAACTTATACATCTCTCCATTAGCAGAGTAGACCACCAACATGTGTGGCACTTCATCACTGGGCGATATTATAGCTCCAGCTAAAGACAAGGCTCCTCTTGGCTTCTGGTTTTTACTTTGTTCATTCACGAAATACTGCAGAATCCCCGTCTCAAAGTCCAGCACAAAGTACCTGTTGAAATAAATTACAGTCATATAGTATTTCCGCTGAAGTTTTTCATGTATTTACTCAAAGAAGAACACAGATTGATCTTAAATCAAGATCATAAATAAACAAATGAAGTTAAACTAATTTTTGTAATAACTCCATTTTATAAGGTGCTGTTATTTTGATCATTAGGCTTGATTTTCAGGGACATGTGATCTATTCTTCTATTCATAAGCCAAACCATTTCAAAATAAACCAACTTCCAGGACTGCAAGATCATACAAACAAAAAATAAACTAACTGAATTGCTCGAGTGCAGTAAATGAAAGCAAAGATATTTCAGACTTAAGTGTGTCAGTCTCAAGAGTTGGAAATGTACCTTTTTTTTTCCCCACAATTAAACCTATTTTTCACAACAGCACAGATCTTAAATTCCATTTCCCGGTGGAAATCATCTATGCTATTACACAGAACAATTATTTAACACTTTAACTCTTTGCCAAAAGCGGAGGGAGAATAACCACCTGGCTCAAATGAAGAAGCTACCAACTCTCAACAGACTAGAGTGAAGATTACAGGAATGAAGATTACCCCTTCAGCTTCTTCTAAAAAAACACCCCTAACAACCTGGCTAATACCACTAACATGGGCATTTTTAACACATACTATTTCTACTGTTCCTCTAGATGAGATTAGCACAGATCATATGAATTTGTGTACGGTATTTCAGAAACCGTGATTATTCAGACTTCTGTAGTTTTGTATATCCCAAATTTACTCAGGTTACCGCTTTCTTTTGACAGTGGCATTTTGTCTTAGCCCTTTCACAGTACCTCCATATGCAGAACACCTCTAACCTTTCCCATCACAGAATATTTCCAGGATTGTCTTCACAGCCAACTGAAGTTATGGGTGATGATGTGCCCATCTCTTTAGTCAAGGTAAATAAGCCTGGACACGACGCAAGGAAATCTTAGAGAGCTTCAGACATTTTGCTTGGGCAACCTTCCTTCGCCATAGTTATGCATAACTCTCTACTGCCACCACCTTCATATCAGAACAAAGATCAAAATCTCTTCAAATTATTACAGATTAACAACCCTGTCCCAAAGGATTTTAAGCTAGTGCATCACTACACCGCTCACTTCTGCCCTGACTCCATCTCCCATCTCTCTGCATCCCTTCCCTCATGAAACAAATCGAAAGCCTCACTCTTGTAATCATGAAGTACATCCCTTCACTCACAGGATATCTTCACCACAAAAAAAGGACTAGAGGAATGGCAAGTTCAATGCCAACCACCACCATATTTCCAACAGTACTGTTAAAAACAAGGATGCTCTAAATCGCCAAAATTTCAGATTACCTTATTGACTTACATTGCACCAGTCCATAACCTTCCTATTTTGTTTGACTTTTAAATGATTCTACAATACTGCTCACCCACTTATAAAGCATTTTTTCTCTTCAGTTTGCTTAGCAGGGAAAAACAGAGGCACTTAACTGCAGGGGAAAACAGCAGATTTGGAAAATGTACAATTAAAAAAAAAAGTCAAACTTGCACATTTCATAGTAAATTTTAATTTTGCTCACTTTCAGTTTTTCTTGACAATTCAAAAATATCTGTTACATTCTCAGGAGAAAAAGAAGAGCACTAGACAGAAAGGATGCCATGCCTCTGAGAAAATTATATAGTAGTTTATATAGTAGGGTTCAGCAAACAAGTCTAGACTTTATATACAGCAATGTCCATTCTGAGCCTGTGCCATCCTCATTATAATTTCATTGTCCTTCTATTGTTCAGGTACAAATAATTTATTTCAGCCTTCATTATTTGGCCATTTTTTATTGATTACTACCTTGAAAATCACCATTGTGGTTACTGAACTACAGCTCTACAATTAACAGAAGGAGGAAAAACAGTTAAAGAAAAAAAAAGGAAGGAAAAAGAGAGGCAAGAAAATTAGTCTTTCCTTCTCCTATCAAGGTCAAAGGATTTAGGGAAAAATGTTCCTCTGAGTCTATTAGAACAGAATCTATTAAGTTACATAAACACCACGAGCACTTCAGCTCAGAAATCTTTGCATGTGAGACGAGCAAAGCGCTCCCAGAGTGACTGTAAGCTCCATAAAGATGGGCTTTGCACTGCCATAAAGCTACCCCAGGGAAGGAAACCAGCCATTCGAGTACAGAATATACCTTTACCAGCATAATGACAACCGAGAGCAGCGACTTCTGCAAATTCCTAAATGCAGAGACAGCATCCTTCCACATCCTTGTTATTACAGCTGGAGCAGTAGCGTTACCTGGACCTTCTAGCCAACCACAACCTATTTTGTGTACAGTCTCAAAAAAACCAGAACATTATCACTGGCCTTGTACCTCAGGTTTTCAGTATTTGTGATGATGTCTCAGATGCCTCTAAAAGCATTCGACATTTTCAACAGAAATCAAGCAGCAATCTTAAGAAAGAAAAAAGTAACCAGTTCTCACAGGCCTTCACATCACCCTCAGCAAGTATCCTGCCTTCTTTCTTATCCCAGAAGAACCAGGAACTTTTCATAGGCATCTTGGCCATGACACTGTTCACATCACACAGAATCAAGTATTTCCTTTTCAAGGGTTATGGTTTGATGTGCAATTCCCCTCTTTACCTTTCACACAGCGGTATCACAGAAGAAGACAGACAGGAACAAACTGCACAGACAACTAGAGCCTCACAAGAGAAGCAGAGGGATAATGCACTTTGAAAAACTGCTAACAGGATAGAAAAAGCCAGGAGAAGAAATAAGGAATTAAATGTCAGAGCAAGCAGCACAAGGCTTTGTACAAAGGAGGTGGGGAGGGAGAACATAAAGGTATAGAAAAAACAGAAGCAGCTTTCAAAAACATCTTCTCACATCACAGACCAAACGATGACCCAGTTCATACCATCACAAAACCACAGAAGAAACGGAGACCAGATTCTTTCATTAAATGAGGACAGAAAAGCATTACACATATGAATCAGAAAAGAAGAGCATAGTACATGTCATCTCTTAGAAGTGCTGTGTGACTGTATCAAAAAGACAGGGATGTCTTTTAACTTCAGTTCTAAAAGTCATTTGTTCTGCCTATCAGGGAAATAACAGCACTAGCCTCTCTACAACTGATTCATCTTGCCACCTGCATTTCTCTAGTGGCCTTGCTCAAACCTTTGCCTATGATGTCGTATTTCTGTAATTAAATTACAGATGAACAGTAATGAAAACTAACATACTCCTTAGAGAACAGTCAGGCAGGAAGTAGCAGAGTTATGTACTAAACACACAAAAAATGAGTGTTAAACAGATATTATGAAATAACTGTTACTGACAGACATTTTCAAAAGACAGCTAAATTTTTCTGTTATTCCAAAATTGGAATAACATCTTTTTTTTAATTAATAGTCATTAAAAGACTCCATCTAAAGGTAAGCTAGAAAATTACCACTTTAACACATTTTTAGCAGTTTTAACTGCATAAGCACAAGTCAAAGTAGACATGTAAAATTATAGGAAAGAAAAAGCAGGCTATTTCACAAAAGAAAAGCCAACGGATTTCTCACTTCAAATTCAAATCTGTTCAGAGACTAGAGGCTTCCCACTCCTCTGGCCCAGCTTCCCTCAAGCTCCTGGGATTCACCAGGGTACTCCCACTCTGCCATTCCTAACAAATGTAGATGCATTACCAGCTGATATCAATTACAAGAGAAAACACAACACTCAGCAAACTACAAGTCTGACATTACCAGAACTGTTACTTTTTAACTCACTTGCGAGTTTGTCAATGTGGCCTGATGACACTTCATTTCTCTTTTACTTCCCATATTTCAAAATCAGTGCCTTCTCTGAATAAATCCTAAGTCTTATAAATTCTGCAACTGTCTTAATTAAATGCTCATTGTGTTCCACTATGCCCTTTATCCATTCCCTCATTCATTCATAGCCATTTCAAATTTAAAAAAAAAAACATCAAGCAGAACAATCATGACATATTAGGAAGTGCATCTACGTTGCCTTCTGAATTCATAAAAAGGAAGGGTCAAACACAGCACCAATAAACTATTTCAACTGGATTTGCATTCACTGATAAGAGCATTTATTATAGTAATAAATATAACATTTTCATATAATTATATAGTAGTATAATAATTTATTATTAGTCCCCTCTTCAAGAAGACTTTAAGAAAAATGCTGGTGGTATGGCAGAGATGAAAGTGGTCTACCATTAGAGCCTGTCAACAAAGAACAGCAGTTATGCAGGTGTTCCATGAAAAACTCAGACATTTTGACATCCCAAAATACACAAAGATATCAGAAGCACATGAACATTTCCTATGTAATTTACTCACCTCACTGGATTTAAGAATTTTCATTTTCCCATTTCCAGTCAAATTAAGCATTTCCATATTCTCCAGTGGAAAGGCATACTTTAATAAGTAAATAATAAATAATTAAACCACAACATTTCTAGGTATTTCATCATTCAGTTGCACATCCATAACATGGTGCACTGCTCGTTGAAGCTGTCACTGGGATGCAAATCTGTAGTGCACCCAGAAGTGTGTCCCAGCAGAAAAAACACTTCTTAAAATAAATTCCTCCTTTTCTCCCTTTATTCTGAACATATCCCAGAAACCAACCACCTGTACCCAAGTTTTCACTACTCTGTAATCCCAAGAAGTTTTCCAGGTAGGATTGCTAAATCTTTCCATTGGGTAATGTATTCCTAAGGATTGGAATTCTCCTCCCATACTTCTGTCCCAGTTAAGTCAGTTTTCTGTACCAGATTTTTTACAACTTCTAGAACTTCTAGTTTGAATTTATAATGAGACATTTTTATATAGACATTTGCAGCTGGACAACTGTAGTCCCAATCAAATTTTCAATTTTTGATTCAACGTTCAAAAAAAAAACCAAACAACTCACCTCTTATGAAAGCAGTATTGTATGAATTAACATCATTGGGTTCATAAACTAGCCTACACTGGAGTCCATGCTTCATAGTCGGACTGTGTCTAACTCCAGATTTTATGTTTAAAATTGGTATGGATGCCTGAATACTGCACAGGAGCACAGACAAATCCTTTTGAATAAAGGCAAAAATCTTCCAATTTCCCATAATCTCCAAACAATAAAATGGTTTTCATTACATGACGACCTAACACAGCAAGTACTTCTGGATAGGGAGGGATGCTGGCTTGTTTCTACAGCAGGCTAGCCTTGTATCACCTTTTTTGAGATTTTGTTTTTCCCCAGTTACTTTCTTATTGATGGACAGAGGAGCTTTTCTCTCTAAAACACCACTTTAGCTCTTTCACAGATACCTATTCTCCTAAGCCAGTCTCACAATATGCACTTTATGATCTCCTTTTTATTTTGTTTTAACCATGAAAATCCAATTTTTTTAAATAAAATACATTTAGTTGAAACAGGGCAATCTTTGTGCTGATTTAAAACATTAATAGGCAGCATCTCCTTCCCTACCATACTAGAAAAGTAACAACTCATGTATTTTCCTTTCTCAGACTGCTGAATTCATCATTCCAGACAATGTGACAAAAACTATGCTCTACTACATACTTCAGCATCAAATTAACTCAAGAACAGAAGCAGCTCACAGCAGAAGAATTTCACTACCTTCTCCTTCATTCACTTTGTTCTCAACATTTCTGACTTTCCAAACATATGTTTTCCTTATATTCCATTCCAATTTCCCCTCAGTCACTGTCAGTACATGTTCCTCAGTGATTCCATAATCCTCTAAAGGAGGATTTTCAAGAATAAGGAGTCAAACTATTCTATAATTCTCTCTTTTTTTTTAAGTAGTATAAAAACAGATAAGAATTATGGGATAGAAAGCAAATTACTGTGTCAAAGAAAGTTTATGGCTGCAGTAAATGAACGATATGTCACACAGAAATATTTCATTTTTAGGAAACTGTATCTTACTAGGCCATCCTGGACACCGTATTTATGTAATTACTTAATTCTTTTTTTTTTCCTTTTACCTTAAGCCGTAAGATTAATGGAATTATTTATGCCAAAAAAGATAAAGCATGGCACATACACATTCGACAGTCAAGGACTTGATTATTAAAAATTATCTCTAAAGTTGTCGTTTAAAGACAGATGATTAGGAGAACATGCTTACATTTCAGTAACTCTAACATCCTTTATGCATTGAGGTTCCTCAATTTTTTCCTCATTTTCTAACATAAGAAAGCATAGAAGCCACCGTATTCATTAAAAGCTTTACTGACTTTGAGCATCTGTGTATGAAAACTGAATTTTAAGAACAGTAATTTCTCTGCATTATTGTAACTGCATATCAGTCAAGATGAACTACAATTTACTGGATACTTTTAGAGGTGTTCCACACCTAAAATGGAGATAAGAAACAGAGGAAGTATTATCCACAGCTCATAGATGGACAGCTTGTTTTTGATGATCATGCCCTTCATGATTTTAACATCCAAAGAATTCTCACACAAATAAAATATTAAGATAAATCTCCTCTCCTGTATTCTCGTGTCCCAGGGAGCTCTATTTATAAACCAAAATGTCACTTCTTCCTCAGTACCTACAGAAATTACAATTGCTACTGACCAGCTCATCAGGTCATCACCACCTGCTTACAATGCCAATTGTCTGAAATTCTCTGTATTCAGCAACAGATTTTAAGGAAAAAGAGACTACAATCAGAATAAATATTAAGAGCTGCTTAGGGGCTGCTTTTTAGGAAGGAGGGAGGAAGAATAGGCCTAAAAATAACGCATCCATTTCTATCCACCAGGCTTTGAGTTCATAGAGAATTGTGGAAAAGTACATTCATCCTATAATCTATGCTTCAGCACAACATGGTCACGCTGAGGACTAGCAATTGCAGTTTAGGGGCGAACACATAAACAAAAGGTACACAGTTGAGTTTGATACCATAAACAGCACTTACTGCTCACAGCCCATCACGCTGGATGGCTACTCGAGGCTACTTTGTGTCATTTAGCAGTCCTTACCACCTTCCTTTTACTTGCTCTAAATTCACAGCTATTTAACAATTAAGCAGTACTATGGATCAAGAGAAAAGGCTAGCATTGACATAACTGGGGGAATAAATGGGCTGCTGTGATTTTAATTCTGTGAATCTTATTATCCAGCTTGATTCAGGTCACAGATTAAAAACAGAGCTTCCAGGTAGGAAAATATGTTTTCCTTCATAAGAAAAACAACCAAGATGTAAAATAAAACAAGAACAGAGTACTTATTTGTCACTTCTAATGATCTGCATGTAATGAAAGGATGTTAACCTTTAGAAAGATACATTTCTATGCAACTTTAAAACAAGATACAGGAAAAATGCAGGAGAGGATTAGTCACACACACACCAACTCCATTCCCCATGTGAGGGACACATACACAAGACTCTGTAGTTAAATCGGTTCTCACTGAAGCCAGGTACACAAGAGTCATTTGCAATCATCTGGATGCAAAAACGAAGGAAGCTGTCCAGTTTATCCTCTCTCATCCCACCTTTCCACCTTATCCAGGAGCAAGACTTTGTACCTTTGATAGAGTAAAATTAGAGACCTACTTTGGAGCCTGTATTAACAACTGCTTCTCTGCTCCAAGTCTTTGTGCAGTATTGTTCTGTTCCAGCTAGCAGTAAAAATCTCACCAACAAACAAGGTAGCTATCAGAAATCAGTACTTCACAGAATATGCTGATTTGGAAGGGACCCACAAGGATTATTGAGTCCAATCAAGAAAATCAATTACGTTTAGCTTGTGAAAAAAAGCTTTTACATACTAATATTTGTGATTCTCTCTACTCCCATTAGCAGTTATCAAAACTGCTGCTGAGCAAACAGCTGCATCATCACACAGTTTTAAATGTTTCCCAAAATTACACCAGCCATGCCAGGAATCTTATTGCCTATTCTTCTCTGTAACACAACGCCCCACTAAAACTGCAAGCAAAACAGAAATATTTGACCTTGCACAAAAACATGTCACTTTTTTGCTTGACACTTTCTGTAATAAGTTCCAAAAGATCTGACAGGTTTGGCAAGCACATCAAAAATTGCCTAGTGCCTAGCATCAACTCATCTTTCACAAAGTACTTTTAAAATACAGAATGAAATAAACACCTTAGAAGGTGGCCTAACGTACCAAAAATACAACTCTCCAACAAGCTAAATAACCAATTCTGGAAGCCTGAAAAGCTGAAGCAAAGGCTCTACAATGTAGATTAAACACACTAAGAAAATGTAAGCATCCACAGACCTATTTGAAGCAAAGTAATCACAAAGAAGGCAGCTGCTCAGAGCGCTAATGAGTCCAACAGTGACTGACAGTACTATACATTATTCTTTCAATAGTCTCTGCTTTAAGTAGGGACATGCACACACACACAGAAAACACATTGCCAGGACAGTAATATATGAAGACAGATCACTGATGAAGTCGGATTTGATCAAGGGCAGTATTTTATCGAGATTTCTGTCTGCTACTTGCCACATTCTGCAGGAGACTTTGTGGATTCAAAAGAGATGATGTGACCTTTGCTTGGTCTTCTGCTACTTGCTATCACAACATCCACAAATGAATCAAATATATCCATTTGGCAGCCAGTTTATCACGAAACATAATGAGAGACAAGCAGCAAATTCAGCCACTTTATATAATGTCCCCACAACACACACTGGGAGCCTGGAATTGCTGGGTTTGTATCAGCATTACCATGCAACAGAGTTTAAAGAAAATCACATCCCACTGAATCTGTATGAGTCATCCAGGTCTTAATCACAATTTTATCTCAGAATACTATCATCTATAACCCAAATTCCCTACAATTTGCAGCTACTTAATTTTGTCAATCCCAAACATAAACAACCCCTGAAAAAGGCTGCTGAAGAAAAAAACATGTTTTCCATTGAAATATCCCCACAACCCTCTCCTTCACCTTCAGCAACTAGTGTCTGCCCTCTGAACTACATAACTAGGTCATACAATGTATGAAGGAAGGAGTAAATCCTCACACAGTCACCCACCCTGTGTCTAATACACAGTATCTTCTGCTGGCATCATTCTAAACTTTATTATCATTTACCTCTTACATGAGGGAAATGAATCAAATCCCTATTAGCAGAGGAAAAGCTGATTTCTCTGATTTACGCCTTCCAACTCTTCCTCTCTCTTCTGCAACAACTTATATTTCTCACTGGTAAGAATTAACCCAGCACTACTGTTACTGGATATTATATCCCATCTAGGGGAGGAACCTTCATACATCAAACATCTGTAGATTTTTAGAGCTCCCTTTGCTGCCATATACAAAAGAACACTCAGCTATGAGACAACCAATATGACCCCGAGTTTTTACGCCTGATGTTAGTTACAATTCCACCTGGAGATAAAATACTTTCAGAGACTGAAATATTAATGAAACAAATAACAAAGGCACAGAGAGTGACCCTGGACAACAGCACAAACACTGAAGCTGAGAAGGAGGCAATCACTGGATGACAAACCAAGAGATGGCCTAACACCTCCAGGCATGAGTATCAAGCAAACTATTCAGCTAATCATTTCACAAAACAGACTGCAAACAGAAGTAGCTCAAATTACAAGGCTAGTCTACCTTCAATTAGAGCAGCAGCAGAGTAGTTCAGCTACTTTCAAGTACTGCTTTTTGCTCAATTTAACAATGAGAGTACAGAAATTAAGAGTATCATTCGAGTCACATCTTGACTCAATTATACAGACAAAAGGAGTCTGTTATCTCAGCCCAAAAGTATTAGGTCTGCATGTCTCCAAATTAAAAGCCGGGGAAATTATCTATGCAGGTGAACCCTAATGAATCTGTTCCTCAGGTCACATTCAACGCCAACAGCCTATAGTGGTAAGTCACAAAACTTCAGGGAGTTGACCTGCATATAAACAAGAGTAAATGTCAATGCAAGCAAATTAGCCATTGGAGTTCTTTCCAATTCATTTTTACTGCTTATTGGAAACCAAGGCTGCTTTAAGACACACTGTAAAAACCCCTAAGTCACAAGGAAGACATGCAACTGTATTGTAAATTCTATTCTAACAACTGCACTATTTTGTATACAGTAATTATTGAATAAAACTGCTGAATCACTGAACTATCTTCACTGTTACTTGTCTCTTTCCTCATTTTTTATTACTGAACATGAAACATAAAAGATTATATAGGATTCATAAACTCTTAATAAAAAGATGTCACCAACCTAGAAGTTTTCAATAGAAAAATGTTGCTAAAAATTAATTAGAACAGTCACATGTCATGGTTTATTGAGATAGAACATCAGTTTTATTACAACCGCTCTGCTGCCAACAAGAAAGAGACAATTTGCAGAGGAAATGAAGTGGAGGTATGAAGGAGTAGACAAGTAGAACAGTTTGGCAACAGCATGTGCCAAAAGATTTTCATTAAATCTACCTAAAACTGAATAAACAGAAATCTGAAGAATCATTTAACACTACAGTCTAAAAAAGCACTCTGCTAGCTAGACTTCCAGCCACATGCAGAACAAAACATTCTCCTGCACTGGATTCTATGTACATTAGGCTAATTATTAGATTAGTGAAGATTGAGATTCTTTTCTACTTCTCGCCAATTTCAGAGATATTTAATTCCGTTCAAGTTACTTATATGAGATCCTAAAGAACATGACATTCCCACAGAAATGAAAACCCTTCCAAAAATTGTATTTAATCCGATTTACATTTTATGTATTTCCATGGATGAAGACTTAGAAAGTTAGCAGACATTCTCTTATCATTGTTTGTATTCTATGTGAACAATTCCATTCCAAAACTACTTTACTGAAGCAAATACATAAAGTAGCTTTGGTATTTCTCAATATATACAATTCCTTTATGATCAGTTAACTAAAATGAATAGGAAAAGAAGGTTAAACATAAGGTATGAGTCCTTTAAACTCCAAATCACTCACTTTTAGGTAGAAATACAATGTCTTGCACGTTTACACCACAGTCCACAGCAATGGTGCAAAATAAACAGCAGCTATTCCCCCAAAATCTCGTAAAGTGTTACATCACATCACTGGGCAAACTGAGAAAAAGCAGCCCTTAGAAAGCACAAGTGAAATCAGTTGTAATTTCTCTCTCTCTCTCTCCTCAAGGAAGAATTGCTGATTTGCACTTTAAAAACCTGGTTCAGCTGAACTAGTCTTCCCTTATTTGGTGTCAAGTCAGAGCTACTTCTCTGTCATTTTCATTTCTTTGTTCCCATCACTGGGAGTAGCAGTACACAGCACCTGGTCCCTGTATAGCCAATAAAATAATAAGAGTTGGAGTTAGCTAAAGAATAACGCAGCTAAGTCAGTCCTTGGGTAGAAGAGGAACTTTGCAGAGTCATCAATACAGCAGGAGAGAAATCCAACTCCTCCACAACTACATGCATCACATAAAAACCACTGGCTAGTATTTTCACCTGTAGGTCTGTGATGGACACACATGATCCTAGGCCATAATTTCATTCAGGCCAACTAAGGAGCAACAGGTCTCATGCCGTGTGCTGAACCTGCAAGCTGAAAAGCTCCTGGTTCGTGTATAAGGGAGTGAAGGTGCCTCAGAAAAAATATTTCAAAAGGTGGTTTCAAAACCCAAAAATGCAAGATGATCAAAGTACAGAACAAGGTAACAGCTAAATTGAAGACATCCATCTTCTTTACACTACTTTGAGCAGCCAACTACTTCACTCCACAAATATTACCGTCAGGATGGATCCAAGCGGAGCTCTCCCTGAACTGCAGCCGGACTACATGCCACATGACTCTCCCCCTGAGCAGGGATGCCTCCCAAGGTTTGAGATTCCTTATCTGAGACCAAAAGATCCTTCCTTACCCTAAGCAGAGATCCCTTACCTGTGACAGATCCTTGGGAACAAACTGATAGCACGCTGAATTAATACTAATGAAATACTGCTAATCCACGTGGCTGCTTATTATAAACACTGTACATTAGACATAAACTATTGCCCAAGTCTGAGATTAAGACTGGATCCAGCCACACACACTCTCCATAAAGAGTTAAGAAAGCAAGGGGGTCCACTCTGAACCTTGTGATTTAACATGAGGGTCCTCTTTACTCTTTGTATCTCTGGTCCACGTGTGAATCATTCTAACTTGATTTCAATTCCATTTTCCTGTGTAGGTTTCTTCCATTCAGTAATTAATAAGGTGAACCCTGCCATCAAGCTTATTCAACTTTGTTAAACCATTGCTAAACGTTTTCTAATTCCATCGAATTTACTGAACTCTGTCAATTTATTATTATAGCTCAATAAAACATACTTTGCACCATTTAACACCAGCAGTCCCACCAAATTAGTTTCCACTGTACTCACATTTTAAAACTACAAAACTCTTTTTTCTATATTACATTAAGTATGTTTCTGTCAAATCCCCTGTTGTATCTTAGTGAATTACTGAGGAGTCATATTGGCTGATCAGCTGGCAAGTAGATATTTTCAAATAAAATTTGACGTCATTCTTAATACAAAAGCAATCAGTCTGCTCTACAAAAAGACATAAAACCTATCAGATCACTGAAATTCACTGGCAACTTTTAAAAGCTTAACACAATTTCTGCTGTCATTGCTATAGTTAGGAATTACACTATTTATAAAAACAATTTGGAAATTGCAGATCTAATCTACCCTCCCACACAAATAAAAGTAACTCCTTTGCCATAACTGAAATTATGAACTTTTGAGTTATGAACAGCTATGAACCAACAGCTTCAAAAGAGAAGTTTAAATTCTTCACTTTTGCAATAAACCAATTAAAGAAATAATGCCAATAATAAAAATATTATAGCAAAACCAATTTCTTTTAAACATGCTGACAATGTCTCTGCTTATCAATGGCATAAAACAGAATCATCTGCCTGTAAAAGACAAAACCACGGCACAATGAACTAAATCAACAAGAGAAATAAAATAACTTCAGATTTTTACAGATCCTCTTGGGTCAGGTTTGTGCTCTCCTCTTTAAGGTAAAGGTAAAACCAGCATTAAATATAGTATAGCAAAGCAGCAGGAGTTTTTCCACATGACAGGAAGCAACACCAAATTGTGAGATATCTATTAAACTTGAAATTTAATGGTTCTAGCAACCAGCTGGGACCCCAAATCTTGTTTTCAGTGCCTGAACATCTAGGCTACAGTACGAACATCCTCATCAACCTGCATATTCATAACAATGCAATGCTATAGGGAGATTTGGAAGAAGGAAATATTAAGTTATTATAGCTTAACCATTTCCTCAACCAGCAGTCATAAGCAGTATGTTTTCCTTCAGTTACCAAAAGTCTGCAGCTTTAAAAATCAGAAGCAAGCAAAATTACATTACCACATTACATTCTCTTCAGTAATGACTTAGAATTTATTTTAATGTCTTTCGTGCAAGTGCAGTTTAAAGAGTTCTTCCACCTAGATTTTTTCCCTTGTCCCTAATTATGATTGGGGGGGGGGGGAATCAATGATGTGGTAAGTACTTCTCTATTTCTCCACTTGTTTCTAGTTTTCTTTTAGTTTATTCTCAAATGTTATCAACTGTTTGTAAACAGTCTCAATAGATGGTGTTACTTAGCTGATAGTTTCTCTTATCTGGCACCACAAATAGACAACACATGATTTCATTTCTTTCCCTTCCCTCTCTCCCTCCCCCCCAGCAAAATAACTCATTGTATCTGAGACACTCAAATTACAATCAGAAATACTCAAGCAAAGAAACAGGGGGGGAGGGAAAAATCCAAAAAGAAATGTTAGTGCCAACTGCAAACTGAAACTACAGAGAGATGCACTTTTTTTAACAGCCATTTCAAAAAAACATTTCTCAAAAGAAAACATTGTAAAGAAATACTACTCAGTCACTTTAGGGAGCACAGACTGTTAAGTCCTATTTTCTAATAGTGATTTGACATCTGAAGGTTACTCCTGCTCTGCAGTGCTCTCTACTACCTGCCTTCACCACACTCCTCAGTACTCACACTGGTTCTGCACTGCAGCACTTGACAAGGCACCCTTCCCTGCTTTTCATTTGATTTTGAGCAGTGACAAGCAGACCGTATGATAAAGGAACAGGGGAAAAGAAACAAAAATAAAAAAGGCACAAGCCACTTGGAGGAAAATCCTTAATAAGAGACTAAAACACCAGCAATAATTTTAAGCATTACCCTAGACTCCTCTAGAAAACCCTGTGCTTGCTGTTAGAACTGCAGCAGCCACCTTGCCTACTATGCAGTCTCTGGAAGAATGACAGAGCAGGAAACGATACACAAGATGAATTTCAGACAGAAATTCAATAGCAGAGATTTCAAGAAACAGAACTTTATTCCTGTGAAGGGAATGACATAAGGTGGTCATTTTTTCCTTCAGCAGTATAAACATGCCACAACTTAACTGAACCTCTGAACCCACTGCTGGCAATGCATGCAGAAAGAAGGTGTGAGGGGGTGGCATAAACCAACTCCCAAGTGTAAAATTATCTTTAAAACATAAGAGACTCACCACAATAAGTACCTAACAGAAGACAATGCAACCAACAAACCAAAAACATAGGCACAGAACAAGTTGAGATGATAAATAAGTAAATTGCCAGAGCAGAGATACAGTGGTTTTCACATTTCCAGAACAAAGTTAGTTGTATAATTCTATTATTTTTCTTTTAAAAAACATGCAATCCATGATTCCAATAATTAAATCCAGTTGAGGGAATTATTTAATGGAAGTTAAAACTCAAAATGAGTAGAGTAGGTATTTTCAGTTTCTCAGACATCTGTTCCTGATGTCCTGACACCATCTCAAGGAAAAAAATCTGTGAGAAACTGCACTATATTTTTTCCTATACCAGCTGCTTTCTCTATTACTACTGACAGTTCCACTAAGCTTTCCAGCTCCCTCAGTCAAGGCACCTATTCCACACCATTTGTGCTCAATCTGCTCAAGCATCACTTCTGAAAAACCAATTTTTAAGCTCAAAGCTTCATGTCATTAATCTCCTCTCCGGAACCTGAGGTTACAGCTCATCTACCTCTAATTTTTAGCACTTGTAACATTTTTGTGTCTGATCTCCTTACTTTCAAATGTTTTTTTTCTCTTCAGTTCATATCCTATAGCACTACTCCCCCCCTACGCTTCCTGTAGAGTATCAAAACCAAGGTCAAATAAACGGCAAAGAGAGATCCTTAGAACATGCGAAGGACAACAGGTACGATTTATCCGATCCTAGAGAAAAGCTTCATATTCAACTATCAACCTGTTTGTTCAGAGCAAGAAGGAGCAAGATTATATCCCACAGCTGCTCAGCCTTTCTCCTCAAGGCTTTAAGTCTTCCATTTGAAAACTAGCATACAGAAAATATAAGAACCTAAGTTATGAGCACCTGTAAGCAGCTACAGTCTGCTCAGAAAGTCCAGCTCATCCCTCCATCACTCTGGGACTCCCATCAGGATCCCTATGCCCAAAGAAGCAGCCACCTAAGCCTCCTACCAGCTTTTACAGCTCTGACCCCTCTACAAAAGGTCAATGCACAGGGAGACACTTCCAATACTTTTCCCAAACCAACAGCAAAACAGTGTGCTACAGGAAGCCCTGAGCTCTAGGTTTGAATGATCTGCCAGCCTTTAGTCCACAGCACAGCAAAAATACAGCATCCACTACAGGATTTCTTTTGGCCAACAACATTTAAACCACTGAATGAAGTAAGCTATGCCATGCCCACGGCCTAGCTCTTGGGCCCAGGGGCTGTGACCCAGCTCACTGCAGCTCAACAACTGTCACCAGTCTGAGTCCACAGGGGCAGATGAACCGCAGGCCACGTAGAGCTGAGCAAACCAAAGCTGGGCTTGGGCAGCTGTCACAAACCACCACAGCAAAACACTCCTGACTGGCATCACCCGTCTACACCCCGTAAGCAGCACAGGGCACGCAAGGACATAGAGGCTGGAAAAGCACTGGATTACGGGAAAGCTGCAGAAAGAAACTAACAATTTGAACCTCTGAGCCCCTGGCGAGGACAGAGCAGCTGAACAAGGCTGTTACAACCCACAGGTTATCAATTGCTCACTGCAACTGATTCTCACATTTGTACTCTCATCTGAAAGCTTTGCTTTAAGGTACTGGCTGTTCTCACAACTCCTTACGACTATTAAGTCTAAATTAGTATCTTAATTAGAAAAGAAGGAATATGAGTAACAGTGCTTTTCCCAGCTTAATTACATTTTCACTGGGGTTTTTACTATCAAAATACAACAACTGGGAGGAAAACTAGCAGTTCTGCTAGCAATTTATTTAATGACAGAAGAAAGCCAAGGAATTAGAGGTTTCTGGTACGCCAGCCTCTGGTTGTATTTTTCTCACCCAGAAGCAAAGAGACCCAACCAGATAGAACTACTCCCAGATAAGGTGCCCCACCTTTCATTTCTTTGGAAAATTACCAACTTTTCACTAACCAGTGCAATCTGGGACTTGGAAGGAGAAGAGGATATTCTGAAATACACCTCAATAGCATGTTTAGATTAAAGCCCTCCCAGAAGAGAGAAGCAAAGGAAAAGAAAAATATGAACCACATATTTTATCAGTAATCTCCAGATCCCTTGCACTATATCACCCTGATGATGAATTTCCTTGGCACACTACACTGCATTCCTTACTGGGTGTGGAACAATTGCAGACATACTGTATGAAGCCTGGTAAGTATTAAATAAAATGTATACATAGACTTAACTGGACAGGAATGGGATCAATTATAACTGTAGTTTTTACAAACAGAATACAGAACTACAGAAATGCCTTGGGACTTCCAAAACATCTTGAACAAAACAAACAGAACAGTTAATGGCAACAGAGAGGCAGAGATGTAATGGAAGTACAGCATGGTGAGCTTCAAAAAAATTCACTGAATGTCACAGAGTGATCTTCTACAACAGGAAGTAACTATATTAATAAAGATTATCATACTACATAAGAATTTTTTTTTTCCTCAGAAGTGGCCAGTATAAGTAGTTTGTATTATCATTATATATTTAAAAAATGGTAGAAAAAGTTTCAAGTATATTCAAAACTACTCCTAGTTTATTTTTAGATCAACTAGATTTCAGGTTGACATCTTTTCAATATTCAGAAGCTACTTTGTTAAAGCCAACTTTTTAAGAACACAAACCTATCAAAGGAAGGTACTGACTGTACTGTATTACAGTAATGCAATCCAACAAGATTCAAAGCAAAACCACATCCTATCAATGGATATTGTTGCATAAATTTTCAATTAGCTGCCTTGAGTCAGCAAAGTTTTATAGAGGTTGTGTCACAGTTCACCAACTTCTCTGCCAGACCTTCACAGTTCATCCTTGTTTTGCAATGCCCTGTCCTCAGCAAGAATCACTGCCAGGAGCCAGAAACTTCACTGTTACTTTCTAGTCCACAGTTAAAAACATAAAGGCATAAGAGACCTCAAGAAATAATAACCTTCCTGTAAGCTGAAAAATCAATGTTTAGATTTGAAAACCATCTTGTAATCAATTAAAGTCACCTGCAGACCTCAGTTTTACACCAAGAAAAGCAAAACAATATATATTTAAATTGGCGATGACTTAATGATGTGTTATTAAGAGATCCAGCACCTCTTCCTCTAACGTCAGTAGTGTTAAGCATCACATCTGACGCTTGTTCAAATTTTGTGAAGTACCCATGGTATTTTCAGATGAAAAATAAAACTTTTTTTAAAAGAGAATTTTAAGAAAACACTATCACCATAAATATGGTGTTAAAAGTTTAAAAAATAGAGCAGTCGCAAACAACCCAGTTTAAATATTTTATTCTTACTGAGTAATGCATTACAATACTGTAATATTGACAAGGATGCAAACTCATGCATGCAAGCTTTTTTGGGTTTTTTCCCATTATTATGGTGCATTCAAAGTATTTAGACCATTTCTAACAAAACAGACAAGCAAAACAATTTGATACACCTTTTCATCTGAAGTGTGCTTACCTAGACTGCTTCCTCAGTCTAGGTAATCAGTTACAACATCAATACAAAGCTTCTGTGTTCAGGAATCTGGCTTTCTGATACCTGCCTCACATTCATCTAGCGATTTCTGGTTTGTGGACATAACTACACTACTCATACAATTCATGTGCAAGAAACTCATAATAACAAGAGCTGATTACCACCTGTGAAAGGAAAACAAAAATTTTAAAGGTAATTTCCATGTAGAAAAGGATATTTACCTGATGCCACGAGCCAGCAGTCCTCAAACCAATTAATTCTTCATTCCTCCCTCATTCTACACTGTACCTCTTATATAATTCACTGAGGGTATATATTCCTATAGCTCTTCTAGACACGAAGTATTATGATATATTCTAAGTGAAGACATGAACTGCCAGATACTTGCTAGCAAATGCTTTCTGAACACAGCTGTTTGGACAGTAATTTTTGTGCAAATTGATAGAATAAAACATCTGTTTTTAAACTTGTTCTGTCTTTCTACTGCAGTCTCTACAGCAGCTGTTATTTTCACTTTCAAAATGTAGAAAATTTATCATCCAGGTTGTCAAAATTGAAACATATGAATGTTGGCATTTCTCCCAATTGCAAGTTTAATTTAAAATATTATTTCACTGACAGAACCTGTTCAACAAGTAACATTCACTCCACTCATACATAAAGGGCTGAGAACTCACCTATGTTATACTAATGCCATTTTTTGTGAGCTGCATATATTTTATATGCATACGTAGATACAGAAGAAAAAAAAAACAAAAGGCAAGTTAAAGTCTTGCTTTGGGAATTTTTGAAGTTCTCAATTTTACGTCTTCCTTTCTGCTTGTTCTTCCTAGTATTTGAATTTTTTCTTTTTATCCACAGTTTTCTTCATATTTCAAAGCTAGAAAAACACATACACCTCTCCTCTTGGTGAGGTTAAACATACTACTCTTACTGCAGTGCACAGATTTTCCAAGAGTTGTGTGTGTCCCTTACCTAAAAGCATTATCCTATCTCAATAAAAGATGCATCAGCCAACACAGCTATAAGTGAGTGTGGTTCACAATTCTGTATATAAGATAAACTTTGAAGCTTTATCGACACAAAGCCCGAACTTACATTCATGTACTTTTTTAAAATACACTTTAAAATAAACTGTTGAATGACCCATCACAATTCTTAACTGTGCTCCAAGTCTATTCTCAAGCAAATCAAATAATCATTGACTTGTTTTATAAAAAAATATTGGGAACATGATTAAAGGAAGCTGTGTAAAGCACAGCTCTCAATAATGCAACAGACAACCTCTATAAGGCTGTGCAGTTGAAAAAAAGCAATTTCCTAGGTCACTGAGGAACATGTACTTGATATATGATCTTGTAGTAGTAATTTATTTAAAACAAAAGAAAAATAGTAATTTAGGAATTTCAACTTATAAACGTTCAACTTGATGGTATTTGATAGCCTAAGATCTTTTCAGTCAAGCACCTTAACGTACCTGCAAATGCTGTACAACACTTGTGATACCCAACAGCAACCACATTTAGTCTGCAGGAAGGTCCTGAAACAAGCACCAAGCAATTAATGCTACACATCACTGTAGCCCTGCCTCTTATTTTGAAGACTCATACTCCAAATTTCAAACTGCAATTTTATCAGAAAGATACCCCCAACAAAATTGTTAGGTTTTCCTGAGCATATAGTGAATGATACAAAAAGGTTAAGATTGGTCAATACCTGGTGCAAACAAATCTTTTTCACAGAATCACAGAATGTTAAGAGGTTGGAATGGACCCTAAAGATTATCTAGTCCCAATATCCCCTGCCATAGACAGGGACACCTCCCAGTAGACCAGGTTGCTCAAGGCCTCATCCAACCTGGCTTTCATCAAAAACAATTGGCAAGATCCCAAAAGGGATGAAACTACACATCAAATGCATTGAAAGACAGTTAAAAGATGGAAGTAGCCTCCAAATACAAATAAATGAGGTTATTTGAGTGAATATATTTCTAATAGGGTTCCTTTGCAATCAGTTCTTGACTTGGGAGTGCTTAGCAATGACCTAGATGAAGGAAAAAAATCATCAGCAAACATCAGGCTTTCCAATACCATCAAATCATACCTCTAGTGACAAAAGTCATAACTACAAGATAGAGGATTCACCTGGAAAAGCACTGACTCATAAAAATTCAGGGTCAAGAAAATCTACTGATTATTTTGTCCAAGTAATTCTTCTAATAGTAATTTTCCTTAATTATATTTTAAAATTATTGTCTTCTGTAAAGAAATAATTAACTACTATTTTTACCCCCTCGAAAAACAGGGCCTGCACACACCATGAGAAAGCCCAAGAAGTATCACTGGGAATATGCAATAACATGCTAACCGTGAAGAGAACATACCGCAGGGAGACAGCTCCCACAACAATCCTTTCCAACACCTTCCCAGATAAAAAAAAAAACAAAACAAAACAAAACAAAAAAAACCAACCAAACAAACAACAAACCAGCACGCTAGTGTAGTGTTACCCTTCATTTTGACACTTCTGGCACTCGTTTTCATAGTACTACACCATATGTTACTCACTGGATCAAGAAATATACTGGGTACCAGGAGAAAATGGAATAACAAGCACCTGGATGTTGCAGCTTACGTAAGTAGGAAATAGCAAGGGTGTGGGTATGGAGATACCTGTCTGAAGAACCCAAGCAGCACCAGGGAACACGAGATCTCAGTGTTGTTCAGTGTTGTGTGCAACCAGACTAACAGTTAAACTTTGCTTCTTAAGTTAACAACCTAATTTTTTAAAAAAATAACTGATTGAGACCTAAAAAGCTAATGGTCTTTCAATTTTTTAAGCAGGGAATAAATATTGATTTGAAGGAAACAAGATGCCCTATCCCTGTATTTGATCTCCAGTGGAACCACAGCTGAAACTGTACATATTTCCGGTGTCGATATGAGAACAAAAACTTTGAAAACCAAGTAATAATCAGGACTATCATAAATTATTAAAGTTACTGGGAGAGCTAACTTGCACCAAGAAAATTCCATTGGTCTAGATACTCCAAATACAGACAAAAGATAACCAGATAGCCTGCCCAAAAAGGCTGCACATAGAACCTAAATTTTATAAGAGGTATCTTCAGTCCAGCATAAAGAGATTCAGTGAAGAGTCAGTGGCTGATATACTAAGTAAAACAGGCGGTTTTTTAAGCAGTGATTAACTCTGGGCAAATTGTTGCCATAGCTATGGTGAAGAATCCTCTATTATCAGAAGATAAACTCTCAGATCAATATCCAAAGAGAAATACAAGTCTAGACAGAAGACAAATCATGGCAAATTCTATGGTTTGTGCTGCACAACTGAGTAGTTGAGAATCTACATTCTTCTACTTTAAATTACCTACTAATTAAATGCCATCTTGGAAAGTGAAGTGCAGTAGCATTTAGAGAACATTTACTGAATCATTTTTATATGCAACAGTTAAATACGAAACAAACTTTGTCTCCCTGCATTAGGTTCCAAAAAGTAAGCAAACATCTCAGGAAGAAAACCACAAAAGCTATAAGATCTAAAGCATAATGGTAAGATACTTGAAAATAAAGTTATATAAGTGTATTAGGATTACAGAAACAAACTCCACATTTTTTGATGAACCACATTCACTACTTTTTGTGTCATCGTTCACTATAATATATAATTGACAAATATAGTTTTACATCAAAAAGCAATAGTTATGGCAATTTTTAGCAACCTTTTCACTTAGAAGGCTCAGCCTTCTAAATACATCATAAAGAACGAAGTAGGAATATTAGGAGAAGCTAAAGTAAAAAATATATTCTTTTTACTAAAAAATCGTTTTTAAATATAAAATGACTGGGGAAAACTTTTGAATACTTATATACTCATAAAATGATTTCAGGAACACTTCTTAGCTTAGCAACTTACTGTCACTTCTCCTGCATGAACAAAATACATATTCATAAACTGGTGGGACTTTTTAAATAAGCCAGGAAGTGCATGTGTGCTCCCTCTAACCACACTTATCACTGCCTTGCTAAGCACAGAAATCATCATCCAAAAAGTTAGCAGCAAAATGAGCCAGTAATAACAAAACCCAGATAAGGGCAAGTGCCTGTTTCAGTGTCAGTGCCAACTGCTACTTCTTTTCACTGTCTGAGAGCTAAGTGTGACATCTGGGCAAAAGGAAGATCACGCTCTATTCTGACTGTCACTTCATTCCCTCTGGTACAAGACTGCTGCTCAGCTTTGAAGTGCACTTGGATATCCCAAATATACCGCCTGAGCGAAAACGTACAAGTCTCATCTGTCTTAAACAGATCTTTTTTCTACATTATTATCAAGCATCTTATGCATTACATTATTATCCATTATATGAATTTATCCTCTGCATAGGCATAAGCAGCTCTGACACCTTTTGATACCAGGAGCTGAGGAACGAAGAACTTGGGTTACCTGCCCCCTTGCCTGGGGACAAGAGAAATGTCCATGGCAGTTCTCCAACCAGAGTCACACTCCCACAGTGCAAACCAATTCCTTAACTGCAAGACCATCCTTTTCAATTTCAGCTGAGGTTCAAAGTTGTCATCTTCCAAATGTTATTTGCAAGCATCACTGAAGGGCAGAGAATGATGGATTTCTCAGCCTCCCTCTACCGTTGTTAGAATTCCTTCTCTGACTTGGCTGTTTGAATCACCTTCTCCACTCTCCCAAAAGAGCTAGTTTAGAGGCAACAGCAAAAGCTATTCAAACTAAATCAACCAGTTTGTCACTAAACCAGCTAGGTTTAATCAGCCACTAACTAAACAAAGAACAAGTACTTCTTAACTGAAATTTTCCTACAAAGAAGTTAGGGATATACATTTTAAAAGATTGATTTCTTTTTACTTTTGTTGGTTTTCCTTTTTTTTTTTTTAAGTGAGCATTAATGATACTTAAGGGGCAAACATTTCAACAGCAAAAAGTGAAGAGGAAAAAAAGAAAGCTTACATTTGAATGTGATTATTTTTTGCTACATAGATTTTAGGATTAAGAAAATAGATTAGTGCCATAATCCAAAACAGAATTTACTAATAACTGACTTTTTGACATTTTAAATTCCAAGTTTATTTAAAATTAACTACATACCTTCTTAATTTCAGTAATGTAAGATATGCAAGTGCTGCGTGTTCAGCACAGGAAATATCGCTTGCTCAAGAGAACTAAAATAAGTTGGGTTTAAGTAGTTTTCTTCCTTTTCACCTTGCCTCCTACTACAAATAGAACCTACAAGTGAAAGGAAAACACAGTTTCTAGTAAAATCTATTCTGCAGGTAAAATCTTTAATAGAATGTTAGTGCAATATTATAAAAACCTCTTGAAAATTTAAGATTTCCACAATTCCTAATGAATTATAAACAAAGTTCCAAAACCTAAGGAGCAGATTTCCAACAACAGAAGAAACAGAGAAGGTTGCATCTCCAGCTCCTTAAAACAGAGTCCTCCCCTTCACAAATAAAACCTGAAAGGTTAAAACTTGTATAGATATGCCACGGAACCACACTAAGATGAAAAGATAAGCAGTGGAGGGGTTGATGTTGATCTGATTCTAGTAAGAGCACGAAAAATTCCCTTTTCAGCAAGTTTCGCAAACATTAGGTGCATGTCTATCTTCTCAGATACTGTCTACTGTTAGAATCCTGACAGTGCAGTTTATTCTTATATTAAAAAACAGTTTATTTCTCCAGGACAGACTCTGCTCCCAGCAGCTATACTGGTATACCTATACAGCTAAAGTCATGTAGTTTGTTTAGTAACCATCTATTCATTTTTTCTTCATCAGAAAAAGGCCACAATTCATTGCTAGAGTAATTGGATTGGTACCATTGAAGAACTGGCAAATATTAGAAGTGCTAACTACCCCAAAACTCCACCAGCAGATGTGTCTAATTCGGAAGGAATTGTGTTTGAAGATATCTTCATCAATTCTCTTTCTAAGACACCACAATCTCTTTCTCCAAGACACATATAAAATGTTTAAAAATGAAAGTTACATACAGATTTTTGTGCTACAGCACAATACAGTGTTGACATATTTTGTCAACATACTTAAAAAACCCTTCCAAAACAGCTACAGTCAAGAGCAGCACAACCTCTGGGAGCCAACAAAGTCAGCCCCTTAAGTCTGATGGTTCTTCTGGTGGTATCCTATCTCCTGCTCAGGACACTGGGAATAACCAAGGGTCTTTCTGTGGTGGCAGCACTCTGATTGCAAATGTTCTCTGCAACCACACAAGGAAAGAAATTACACCATAGCACTGCAAAGCCAAATAAAGACCCTGAGAACAAAAAAATTCCCAAATTGCCTCAAACTTACATTTTTTGTTGAGAATGCAGTTAACCCCAAAAAGAAGTCTGGTGGTGCCCAGTAACAAGAAGTACATTGGGCATGATTCATGTGGGCTGGTAACAGCATGTATTTCTCAACTGAGAGGGGAAACAGGAAGAGGGCAAAGTAATGCTTTAGAAAACACCTGGGCTACAGAACTATTTACACAGAGCAGTTCAGCTCAGAAAAGCAACAACATCCATTGTTGCTAGATGCAACAATGCATCCATTTATTGTTGTTACAAACCCAAATTTTAGTCCCAGCTCAAATTCAGGTGATCCAGGGCTTTATATATTCTTGCAGGACAAAGCCCTACAAGTGTAAGTACTAAAAACATTGTCAAGGAAAAAGCAGAGAGCAGGAGGCACACCACACGTGGATTTCCAACTACCTTGAACAAGTGGGAGTTTTAAAACTTTTTACAACATTTTACCAATCTATTAAAAAAAACAGGATAATATTGTCACAGGCAATAAATGTTTTATTAATATCAAATTAATTCATGAAAAATAGGTTTTGTGGGACATGATATGACACTACAGAGATGTATTTGTCCATCAAACCCACACAACTCGCATTTAAAATACAAGCTACTACCCTCCCATACACATATAACAAGTAAATCCCAATAGAAATTATTCATAACAGTACTTCAATTGAGAACACAATTATTTGTAATTTCATAATAAAGACAACCAGATGCCCCAGTGTCTCAGACCAGAGACAAGTGTTCTTATGTCCAAGTGTCTGTTTTAGTTTAAGCTCTGCTTTCCATATCCACATCTGAAAAAATCCACAGAAAGTTACAGACTTCAGTAGAAATGCTCTAGATGCCCAGGGCCCCTGACACCTGTATCACACAACAAACTCCCTCCAAACAACCAAAACACCCTGGGAGTTTCCTTCTGCTTGTCATAAAGGTGAGGAATCACCTCACTGGCTTCCGCATCAGATTGTTCCTTACCTGCTAGAAGAGAACAAATAGATTTCTCTAGTAACAAACAACAAACCCTCAGAAATTCTTAAAATAAGAAGTAAAGCACCTATCTAGATTGACTAAATTTGAGGCCTTCAATTATTTCAGTCAGTGCTTATAAATGAGGTATTACGCTTCAGTAATCATACTCAGTTACCTCATTAAAAATCAGACTACCTTGCATATGCCTGCTAAAGGAAGATTTATTTAAAAGTGATACTTCTTTATTATAATTCAAATTAGAGTAATTTCTTCAGACTTGCAGAGGCTACTCTGCACACTAAATGTTGGATAATCTAGGAAGACCTTTCAACTTCAATACCACATGATATGAGCCAACATTAAGTACATTTAAATTATTTAGGCTAATGGATAAAGAGCTTTAAAGAAGAACATTCCAAATCCATGATAACTGAACTCTGACAGTTTTTGCTTTATTTTTCTATTTTGTTTATATTCATGCCATCTGGCTGTATTGATCATGCAGTTAAACAATCTTGTGTTTTTTCAGATGAAGTAAATTCAAAACTAATTTGTATGATCATTCAGTAACACATATGCTCTTGAGTAATTTGCAGGTGCCAGCTATGAAGTCACTTACTGACTCTTACAGACTGAGCTCCGATTTACAGAAAACACATC
Organism: Chiroxiphia lanceolata; assembly: GCF_009829145.1. NCBI lineage: Eukaryota > Metazoa > Chordata > Aves > Passeriformes > Pipridae > Chiroxiphia > Chiroxiphia lanceolata. The sequence goes on along the minus strand of NC_045637.1, from coordinate 113,741,020 downwards.
GCAGAACAAATATCCAGGAGGCCAAACAGACAAGCGAGCCCATGGATTGCTACTCATTTACTGGACTTTATACAATATGCCAAATTTCCACAAGCCTCAAATTTCAAGTGATCTGTTTAGAACTTCTATCAGATTCCACACCCCAAACCACAGATACACACACCAACAAACAGAATGGAGTAAGTGAAAAAACTAAAAAAGTTACTTATCCTAAAAGTTCTGTATCATCATAAACCACTTGCTCAAAAGGCTAGATTTACAGGAAATAAATTTGGCAATTGACAAAGCATGATAAAGCAACGTTAAAAAACGCTGTTAAAAATAAACAGACATTAATTTCCAAGTGCTATGGTAGAATTGTTTAAGGGATAATGATCTTTTTTCCATGTTTTCAGATAAAATTTAATGGACATACACAGATCATACATGCTATTTCCAGCTGTCAGCCTTATCAAAGATTCAATCTCTTCCTAAATACAACCAACAGGCAGCTCTAGACTCAAAGATTTATAAACAATTACCTCTATTTTGTAATTTCACCAGATTATGACCCTTAAAGTCACACACAGTAAAATGAGCTACTGTTTCTACAAGAATAGATGGAGGTGTCAGGAAAAAAAAAGGGGGAAGGCAGGGGTTTTAATTTTTAGTCATAGATTTTAATCCACCATTTTAGGTATCAAAATGTGTGTTTTCTTTTTTTAAACAAAACTACAAGAGAACTGATAAACCAGCAAACAGATACAAGCATAATGCGAATTTATAACAGAACTGCAGTAACCAAATGACAGTAAAGGGCCTTCTCTATGTCTGTGCATTCTGCAGTCTAGTTTTATGCGTATCCAATTCGTACCATATTCATTATCGTTTACAGCTGGCACACCTATGCATGGCCTCCAGTCTTTGGAATTAGACCAGCTCCTGAAACTCTTCAGGAAGTACTGCTACAGTTCCTACCACTGATTGAGCCGCACACGAGTCACCACCATAACTTCATGGGCATTTGTGCAACTCTGTCACCTATAAATGCTTTAAAATTACTGTCAGAACATCAAGGTCCCAGCCATTCCCATGTTCTTACTGCTTGTGATCACCTAATATCGGCAACAGCAGGTTTGGGGGGGGTGTTTTTTAAAGGTTTGTGGAATGGTTTATAACTAGTTCTGTACACGTTCTCTCTAAAGCATCTTCTTCTCTTCAAAACGACCACTGTGGTGCCTTATATTGAAAGTCAAGTTTTAGATACTCATCTTCATCCATCCCGTAAGAAGACAAAGTTGAATAACAAAAAGTAAAATACTAATAGGAACTCTTCATTCTTGCTTTCAACAGATCCCTGTACAGCATTATTAACTCCACGGTCTGGCTTCAACTCTGTAAAAAATTTTGCCCTACAACTAGACCAAAACCAGACCTTTCTCGGGACTTCCACAGATGCACGTCAGCCTGTCCACACCCAACAAATTGCAGGACCTGGGCCTGTCCCCGTATCGGCATAAATTAGGACTTGTCAAACAGGTAGGACATAGCAACAGAAGATATTTTATGAGCATAAAGGTAACTGTTTCCACTGTCCCACTCCATAGCGAAAGAAAATAATAGTAATAATCACAAGCATGGCATTTCCCCCCCCCCCTTTATTTCGGTAGGCTCTCAGTCGCCTTTTCATTCTTTAGGTATCCAAGATAACTTCACAGAAGACGGAGACTAACGCGACAGAGAAAGGAGCTCAGAAACGGGACCCTGTCAGGCAGGGACAGCAGCATGTGCCGCGTCAGCCCTTCCCTGCCCCGCCCGCACCTGCGGCGGCCACGCCAGGGGCACCGCTGCGACCCCACACCGGGCCACCTCCCCGCCCGTTCCTACGCCAAACTCGGCTGGGGAAATAAACAAGTAAAACAAAAGGAAGGAGAGGGGACAAGGGCAAAGGAGCCTGGCCTGGGGCCGCGGCGACCGGGGAGGGGTCGGGTCGGGCGGCAGCGCCGGTTGCCCGGGCACCATCTTGGGGGCGGCCGGGGGTGAGTGAGGACGCGGCCCCGCAGCGCCGCCGGGGGCCGGCCCGGCGCTTTACCTGCTCTGCCAGCCCTGCAGGAGGTTGGTGTATTTGCTGAGCGTCCCTTCCAGCACCGGCTCCCGCCGCCTGCCGCCGCCGCCGGGCGCCTGCGCGCCCCCCGGGCTGGCCGCCGCCGAGCCGGGGCTGCTGCCGCCTCCGCCGGCCCCCCCGCCTCCATCCAGCCTCCCCGCGGCCGCCGCCCGGCCCGGGAGCCCGCGGCTGGCGGAGGAGGACGAGGGGGACGAGCCTGCCGACGTGGGGCGGCTGCTGCTGCGGCTGCTGCTGTTGCTGCCGCCGCCCTCGCTCGCCGCCGCCTTCTCCATGGAGCCCCGCGGGGGAGGCTGCCCGCCCGCTCCGGCCGCCGCTGCCGCCCGTGCCCGGCAAAGCCCTGACTCACAGGCGGCGCGGAGAGGGGCGGCGCCCGGGGAAGAAGGGGCTGGGCCGCACCGGGCGAGGGAACCGCCGCACCGCCTCCTCGCCGGGCGGTGCGGGGAGTTAGGCGGCGGTCGGTGCCCCGCGGTTCCGCGGGGTCCCGCCCGCCGCCCCCCCGAGCGCCCCGCCCGCCCGAACCGGAGGCAGGGCGCTGCTGCGGCGCCGGGGGCCGCGCAGGGGCGGGGGCCGCAGACGCACACGCGGAGGCACAGGGCGAACGGGGAGAGGCACAGCACACACGCAGACTGCATGGTGCCCGCGGCCGGCACACGCCATGCGACGCGGAGGGGTGACCCCAGAGGACACGGTGCCTGGGTGTGAGGCGGGCGTGCAGACCCACGGCGTGGCAGGCGCAGAGCACACACCGACACCGCCTCCGGCCCCGGCGGCGGCACCGCGCCCCCCGTGACGCACCCGCCACATGACAGGCACTCACCCGAGGAGCGGCGGGATGAGCGCTGGGACACCACCGGGCAGCGGGGTGCCGGGACCATAAAGCCTGTGACTGACACTCACAAAAGCTGTGCCCACCGGAGCACAAAGCGGAGCGCCCGAGGTGGGGGTTCTTGGTACGGGCGGATGCACATCACTGCCCCTCACCATGGAGCGTGACACCAAGGAGGTGGCTGTCCGTGCTGCAGGTACACCAGCAGCACAGCTGTGCCCGCACACATGAGGTAGGTGGTGCGTCCAGCACTCAGGAACGCAATATTCTTGCTCAACCCACAGCAGGTAATGTGTATGAACAGACCATATATCATCCATCCAGACTTTGCAAAACAAACATTATTGTAAAGCCACATTTCCTGAAAACAGAGGATTTAACCCCAAGATCACCATTAAAAAGCTAAGTGAGTCCTTGTACAGTCAGCTTCGTACAAAGCTATGGGGTTACATACCCTCAAATCACTTCTATGGCCATCACTTCTATGGCCTCAGTTACATTACAACGTGTATCTTCAGAGCATACCAGAGATGTCAGTATTCTTCTTGACCTTTTACAATTGAAGAATGAAATATAGAGGAGACTCAGAGAGTCTATGAAATGTATTAACTCAGTTTAGCTCCTGTGCTTTAACCCTGTGGAAAGTTTAGCAGTCCTGTGCACAAGAGACTTTTTGAGTGTAGTATCATGTGTGCCCTGTGTTATGCGCCTCAGAAGATACTCAAACCATCTGAGTCCACACACAGATGTCTACATTCCCTATATAAATCAGCATGGAGAGGTGGGATCCTAACTTAGATCCTCCCAGTTTTCTCTCTGGAAAATCCTACCATATGTGTTGTGGTTGAATAGGTGAAGTGTTGGGCAACCTGATCCTGAATTTTGGGTGGTTAAACTTCTCATATTATAGCTAAATACTGAGGCACTGCAGTCTAGAAACTTGATTTTAATATTTCATTGGTGGAACATTTAAAGCACATCTCCTGCAGTACAGAGAAAGATTAAGAACTCAATATTTTAGAGTAAATGTTTTCTCAGGTCAGAGCTGTTCATTGCGATGTTCATGTAAAATTACCCAATCATTGTTACTATGTAAAGAAACCTTCTTACCACAACCTGAAAAGCCTCATTCTTAGGCTCAACTCTTCTTCTGATGACCACAGTGTTCAGAAGACATTGTATGAACAAGGCATGCTCCTTCAGGAAGCTCAGATCCTGCTCGCTCGGGATGAGGATGAGATACCGACATTCGTCCTCTTAATGTTACAATGGCAGCCCAAAGCTGTGGAAACAATACACTTTAATGAGGTAACTGTGTCACCCCATCAGCTACTGCAGCACATTACCTATGTATGTTCTACATTATAGCTAGTGAATGTAATATTTTCTGCCTTCCACAGAATTTGCTGAAAGATAATTCTGTCAGGAAAAGAAGCCACCTTACACACCATACCCTTCTAAACAATAAAGCTCAAGTAACAATGGTGCACTCGTCAGGGAGTTTCTGAAATAAAAGGGATAACAGGCTATAAGTATATCCCCATGAGAATTTTGCAAAATCATAAAACCCGTTTCCTGCTGCTAGAAAGATTGCTGTGATGTGATAACATAGAAAGTCCTCTTAGAAGTTATAAACTAGTTAATAGATGGCAAACAAAACATGTGAATAAATGGTCACTTTTCAAATAGAGGGTAACCACTAAGAGTTGAATCTCTGTTATTCCTTATCTTCTTAAATCAGAGTTAAAACTAGAATCAAATGCAAAAAAAATAGCAGAAGGATCTAACAGTAGTGACTAAATCAGTGATAAAATGGGAACTGAAATTAAATGTTGCTAGAAACCAAAGTAAAGCACATGTGGAGAAAATAGTTTTTACTATGCATGCATGATGATCTATAAATTAGCTATAGCCTCTCAGGCAAGAGATCTTGTAGACATTTTAAATAGTCCTCTGAAAACCCATCTCAGTGTTCAAGGGTAATCAAACAAACAGCTGTGATGAGCTAGTTAGGAAAGACAGAAATAACAGCTTGCTGATATATAAATCCATAGTACAGCCAGTATCTATATACTCTGCATTTATAATATTCCTTCAGAAAGGACAGAGTAAAAAGAGAAAAGGTGTAAATGTCAGCTTTTTTATAAGAGAGCTCACTGAGCAGAGTTTTCATTTGAAAAAAGAGACAACCAGTGTACAAAATTATATTCAGATTAATAGGAGTGATTCTTCACAGTTTCTCATGAAACAAGAACTATGGGGGAACTGGTTTAAAAAAAGAACAAGAAACTACTTTCTCACATGGTTTATACTCATAAAGCTCATTGTTATGAGATGGTTTTGGATGCCAAACATCTAGAAAGATTAAAAAAGCAATTGTTTTTGAAGAACCTTTAAACAAGGTTGACCAAAGTGTTTTGGATGTATTTGAAGTTCAGAAAGGCTCTAAATTTCTGACTCCTTTAAGACTATTTACTTTATAGTAAATAGGTGAAATAATCCCTGCCCTGTTCTTTCTTTAGATCTTTATCTAAACACATACTCATGGAAGGAATAAAGTACTGGACTAGAGAGACCTTTAGCTTAATCTATGGTATGGCTTTTCATATAAATATGAATATATAAATATATAAATATGAAGGAATACTAAGGATTCCTTCTTCTTGGTTAACCAAAGATCCTTTCAAAGCAAACATTTGCACTGTATGCAGCTTTTGTATGGTATAGATGGCATCATATTGTATAGAATGTGTCACTCTTCTCATTCCTTTTCCCTTCCCAGTTGGTACATGTCATTGCAACCTAACAGAGCTGGACAACCTTTCACAGCAATTTTGGTATCAGTGAGCCCCTAACCCCATTTATTTGAAGTTATTAATGTTCTTCAAAATGACTGAACCTGTATTTATTTTACTAGCTAATTGTCTGTCCCAGTAGAGTTAGACTTCAGGGTAATACACACTGACTTGGTCTGATGCAATATTGCATGATGTATGCTTTGTCACAAGTATTCTTAATTAGCTATTTATTAATGCAACCTGCCTAATGAAGGTTCACACTGTTTCCAAGGTAACACATCTGCTATGTTACAGTCCTTTAGAATGTTACTTTCTCTCTATGACCAAACCAAAATTTTGCTTCTTTCATTAAGAACCCAAAAGAATCAAAATAACTCATTAATTACCCCACCTTTTAGAAAGCAAAATATCTGATAAGATAACAAATCCAGTACTGTTTGCCTTTGTCAGGAAACAGAGGCATTTCTCCATCCTATGCGAAGCTACACAACTTTAGCTTCTAGAACAAGGTCAGCTCTTAATCCATTTGCTAATTTGTCTTTCCTGGACATCTTGGGTTGGGTTTCTCTACCTTTTTAACACTTTCCTAGCAAACAGTTTTCCTGAAGGACTTTGCAATTTCTTTTTACCTCCTCCCACCATCAGATTTCCACTCAACTTCTCACCATCATAATCCTGTGGAGGAATTTAGCTATATGGTCTACAGAAACTACTTCTGCCCAGGCTACAGTCAGATAGTGAGCATATTACATGGAAATACCCCAAGGCTTGCTCAGTTTTACCGTCTCCTCCTTCTTACCCTCCTCCTGAGACACTGCTTTATTTCTCATGGGCTTTGGAGACTAAATCCATCTGTCACTAAACTTAAGGCAATACTTAGGGCAAAAACATACCACTGTGCACTTCTATCACCACTGTCTATAGATGACAGCACTGGAATGACTCTTAAATGATCCTTAAAGTTCAGCTCATGTCACAGTGATGCCGCCTGCACCAAGCCTGCTCTTAATAATGCTTCCCCAATGGTCTACAGCAACTGGCAGAGAGTGAATGCAGCAGGTGGAACAATGTGCAGCAGCAGCATGTCCTCCAGTACTTTCTTAGATCCAGTGCTGTAGATTCCTGAACTTGAAAGGTTAAAAGAGGCAGTGACTCCTCTAATCTGGCCTTTTTAATAACTCAGTACAAGAATTGTAACGTTCTGTCTTACATGATTGTTTCACTTAGATTTAACCAGCACGTCATCCACGAGTAACACACTTCTGACCTACAATTTTGAGAACGTAGAGAAACTGCCACTGACTCTGCAGTCTGCCAACTTTAGGATTAGCTTTGCTGAACCAGTATGCATTGTATCCTCCCTCCCTGGTGCTCGTAAGCCTGCAATGTATGATAAACGTGCTGCATTGCCACACTTTATCCTGTTGTCAGCACCAACCATCCTCCTAAACCTCACTTAACTCAAAGTTAGTGACAGGGAAAGCCAAGAGAGACACGGCATATGGAAAACGTACCCAAACTACCTTTGCTGCCAGAAACAACTGTGACCAGGAAACAGATACTTGCATACAGGTTAATTTACTCTATCACATGGCATTGCAAAGTCATGTGGACTGAGGTTTGTGCTGCCACAGCTAGACCCTCATAGCTTATTAACTCAGCTACAGTACACTGCTCTGTAATTTGGAGGTTAGACCAGTTGAAACAAAACTTGATCAAAATGTCTGAACCTCTGGAATACAAACTTCAGGATGGTTAGCTGGAGAAAATACTAGTTTATATTATGCATATTATATATATTATATATATATTTGCATTGGATGTCATTAAATGTGCGTGAGGAAGTGATATGCATGACAAACATGATGGAAGGTATTTTCTGCATAGCTAGAATTAACCCTTTAAACTGCAACTGGAAACAAATAGGAAGCTAGTGCATAAAGAAACTGAGTGAGTATAAGGAGCTAAAAGAGCACAAATATCACTGTCGCTATATATTGTGTATTTTAGCTGGTGGTAACAGCTGTATTCTGTGCCAGTGAATCTTTGAACGGTTTTTATAGGTAGTCACAAATACAGTTCTTTAAAATAAATTCATTCATACGCTGAGGCCAGAAGAAAACATTGAGATTATCTAGCATAACCAGCTGGATAACAAAAACCCTTTTTGGTTTGATGTGGAATTACAGATAAATGTCGATATACCAAATCTTAACAATGTGTAGGCATTTTTACCATCCATTTTTCTATCTCAGTAGTTAAACATTTAGGGATTTGAAAAGTATACTAGCCCAGCAAAGGTCAAATTCAGATTCAAGACCAGATTGAGTTTACTCAATGCCTCTTTCATAACTTATGCCAGTGCTCAAGATCTCTTTTATCCCCCTTTTTTTGGAGAGCTGAGTGGTTCCAGTGGAATCTGTCAGATTTCAGCATTTATTATTCATAAGGCATGAGGCTGTATATCACTGTAATAATGCCCAGTTTGGTGTCCATCTACTTTCTAAATGAAACATCTATGCACCTGTAATCTTATGCCTAATCTGCAAAACCATTTGCACATCCAAAAAGCATTGCTATAGAGCAGTTATACTGCAGAGTGTATATTTATTGATAAAATAATGCTAGTTTATGCTGCTTGGGCTCTGACCTCATACTCCACCAACAGCAATTTGTATAGTTGTTTGATAAGAGTGTGCAGTATCTTACAGTTTAAGAACTGGTCTCTTTCAAATTGGACCTGTCACTCAGTTCTAAATGTTAGCTCCCACCAATAAAAACTAATAAGTGTGTAAAAGGGAGTAAAAGGTAGTAAAGCTTGGGGGGTTTTTACAGTTCAAGGGTTTATAGTCTTGGGGGTCATACTTTAATTAACTCTAGAATGTGTGGTGCGTGTAATTATCCCAAGCTAGGGATGGCCTTTTTTTTTGCCAGGGTTCACCACTGAGTGATTTTAAATTTGGCTGATAGTGGACAAATTATAATAGCTTGTGAAAAACACGTGAACCAAAATTTTCTTACTTATTACAATAAATAAAATTAGTTCAAGAAAAAAACAAACAAAAAAAAATAAAAAGTGTGCTGCATATTGCCCAACTCATGCAAATGGTGGGCTAATACTTTCGTGGTGTGTAGGTTTAATGCTGATATAAAAGGAATCATTACGTTCAGGAAGACCCCACAGCACAGAATTGACTGTTATCTTCACTGATTTTGAAGAACAGTATAAACTGTGGTTTATAAAAGCCTGACAACATCATTTATCTAATCCTCTTCTGGTTGCTGGACAGAAAACGACAGCCATATTTTTTTCTCCCTCTTCTCTGGTAAATTTGCTTGTAATACTTGCTCTCTCGTATCACACACAGCCTTGACAGGAGTATCCAGTGGAGATAACCTCAAATATGCAAAGAGCTGAATTATGATTCCGTCCCTCTGGTTTCTAAAACTCAGCTGTCAGCTTTGATCTTTGACTTTTGAGAGCCTCTTCTCCAAAACAGAATGTACATTCATATATGGCTTGATGGAATAGTATTTGCCATGATTTCAAAGGCAGAAACAAATGCTAATTTTTTAGAATAAGCATAGTACAAGTTCAGGAAGCTGACAGTTTTCAGTTTAACTTTTCCTGACCTTGGTTTTTTCCATAGAGAATGCCTGGAACAGGCACTCCTTAGCTGCAGTTTCACAAATTCAGACATTCTAAACTCTGAGCTCTGTCAGCTTCAAAACCTGTCAGTCAAAACCTTCCCCCTACTATACTATGTTACAGCCTAAAAATAGGGCTATGCTTTCAGAAAATTAAATAGCATTAAAGTTATGAAAGTTGATGAAACAGATTCCAGATGCTAACAACCTGAAATGACAGTAAGAGGAAGAATCTAGGGGTGTGCACACAGACAATTTTCTTCCTTCTTTATAAGCTTCACAGAAGACTAAAGAAATTTGTTTTATTTTTTCTGACATCCCATTTGTATGAAATGAAGAATGGATGTTTAATCCTACTATCCTATTGCGGAAAAATAGGAAACAATTTGGGGGGACCTTGGAATCCTGATCAGTAAAGGTCAACCCCTAACAGATAAGACAGGCATCGGATCTCTAAAATAAGATCTTCTCACAAATGTTCGAAACTGTCATCAGAAATAAAAATTTAAACAAACAATGTAACAAATCTTTGAATGGTCTCAATAAAAACTTTTTCCATCCAAATTAGGCTTCACTTAATCTGATGTCAGATTTAAAAACTCTCTAAGCTCTCCACATACTTTTCAAAACAATTAATGAGAAACAAGTAGAAAGGATCTGAGGCTTTAGTATAAATATCAAATGGAACGGGAAAGGTTTTCAAAAGATCATGCACCTCTTTTTTTTTTTTTTAGAAAACTACTTGAACAAAGCAATCATCTAAAAGCTATAAATAAATTCATACACAGCATGTGCTTCATAAACCAGAATAGGGTCTTATTATGGGAAAACACAGCCCATATACTAATTTAATCTGCTCCCAGATTCCTTCATGTCAGAAATCAAATTCGCATTGCTTTTAGCAGAGAAGGGCATAGAATTCTATTGCTGACAGGGGGAAAATGGGGTTTATAGGCAGAAACAAAGACAAAAATCAGAGTTTTAGATATTTATTTTTTTTGCTAACAGCAATGAGGACTGTCACACCACATTCAGAACACCAGCAAGGTCTTTGGCAGTTGTTATCACCTTATTTTTGCCAGGAAGTTCTGTCCTAACCAAGTTTAGACAACACTTTCATAGCAACAAAAGCGGCTGGTCTACTTTAGAAATCCCAGTGGAGATGGAGCTGCTCCAGTGTCAGCCTAAGAGTGTAATGGGGAGTTTGCCAAAAAAGGCTAGGTTAGATGCAGTCTTCAGAGGCTACACATAAACCAAATGTGTCAAAATCCTGGCAGTTAACTGGCAGGAAGTTTATAACCCAGGGAGAAGGAGAAGACAAGTCTCCTGACATAACCACAGCATTTTCTCACTCTCGTAGAGTTTTCAGAAGGAAAACTGATGTTATTTGATGATGCAGTGCACCAGAAATAAGTCAGAGGCCATCACCCACAGACAAGCATTTCTAGGTAATTTGAATCTTAGGAAAATATTACAAAGGGAAACATATCTAAGCAAGCAAACCCAAGCTATCGCACAGAAAAGAGAAGGTTTTAAGGAAGAAAAAGTATTCTCTGCATGAAAGTAAACTGATGTGCTGATGCCATAGGTTTTAAGATTATTTTTCTTTAGTAGTTTTGAGGGGAAAATATGACTCCTATCTACACAAATTTTATGCATAACACTTCTGACACACTCCTTGCACTCAAGTAAATTTTCTTCACAGAGAATAGGAACTGTGTTTGTGCATTCAGAGGTACTAATGGCCTTATTAATTAATAAATATGGGAAGAAATGCATGGAACAATAGTGTTTTCCTACCGTTTCCCTAATGTAAAACTAGCGCAATTCTATAAAGTTGTGTAAGTGCAGCACAGGTCCTTCCAGTGTAAGTCTTGATAAAAGAAAAAAAATAAAAGTGAAAGAAAGGTAGAAAAATACTCTTGCATCAGCCTCTTTCTCAGGAAAATTCTCCACTTTAGTTCAAGTCAAAGGAGCTAAGGTTACCAACTGTTTATTTGGCCAAGGGCTGTTTGCTTCAACCAAGACTGGGGAGATAGAAATAAACAGCAAAGCAATATACAGTATCACTTTACAGAAAAAGGATGAATATCCATTTGTAACATAGAACCAAGGCAGTACTTTTTTTCCATTTATAATCTGTAACACAATGCAATTAATGTTTCTCCCTTGGAGAATCAAGTTCTTTTTTTCTCATGAATATTGCTCTTACCTACCCAGGAATGCACGTGTGGAAGGACTGACCAGGAAGCACATAGCTTCCTGTTTTCCTGGCTACTGAACTTCCTCTACATTCCCTGTACTGTTAGTGGCACTCTCTGGGAAGAGCTGCACCTCTGCAAAATTTGTACTATATAAAGGAGAAGATGAAGTAATTAAAACCCAACTGGAATCAAAGCATTTAATATAGTTAATCTCTGCTATGCATCCTGTTTCCCAGAGTCTACTTAATGTCATATAACATCAGAAAAAAATTAGAATACATATTTTAAAGGCTTAATCACAGCTCTTACTCTCTAGAAATACAGCAGACAATGGAAGTTCAAACACTAGTTTACAGTGTACACAAAAGCAATAGATATCATAAAAAGTAAAAATGACATTGAGAAGGTCTCCTTTTTTACGGTGACTGGTGCTGAAATGCCTGGTATGTTTAGGCATCTCTTGTTAATATAGATCAAAGAAGGTGGTGAAACTGCAGCATAGAAATGTAAGAAGTACAATAGCTCTGCCACAAACTGAAACACAAAAGTGTGGTTTTGTCTTGGGTACAAAAGTACATTAGAGTACCTGTAGCTGAATGAAAATTGAAGAATCTAATTTGTTTTCTCATGAAGTAAAAGAATATTGAAATGCAGGACACAGCTAAAAAGCTTCAGAAAACACTTAAAAGACTGGCATGTTTAGAATTAAATCTGGGCACATTATTTAGACTTACTTCAAGATCTACTCAGTCCAGAGCAAGGCTTCTAGCAGATGGATGGCAATCTAATTCAGCAGACATGACTGAAAATTCAAGATGTCGGTAAAAAGGACGAGTCTGGTATGAAGCTCAACTCTGCAGGGTGCTAAGGAATATGCATACAAAGCTCAAAATCAAAGTCAAGCAAAATATCACATAAAGCCTTATATTCTGTGATAGCCAGCACAATCCAGGAAAGCATGTCACAAAATACATGTAGGAAGAAGCAAAAAATCTAATATATTATGTCATTTTCAAGGGTGCACCAGCAGAGTGCATAACATCAAAAAGGAGACAATGAGGGCCTCATTAAACCTGATTAATTCCTCACAGGAGTTCTACCAGGAGATGAATGGACTGTCAGCTAGAAGGCAAATGAGAAATGTATTGCTTTGTGCACCAGTGTCCAGCTTAAAACTAATGTATTGCCAGAAATGCAGAGTTTCTAATAAAAAGCCACTAATCATAGAAGATAAGCAATAGGACCTAGATTTCACAGTGGTTAGCTTTTCCCACAGACACAATACATTAATTAGGCTATATCTCTATTAGTTATAACTGTTTCAGAGGGAAAAAAAGCCACAACTTTTTGATTTAAAGTAATTATTATCCTTAATCTTACTAAGAAGGCCACACTCAGAGGCAAAGGGAAAGCAAAGTAATTGAGGTTATTATGAAAACATCTTCCTAGAAAATACAAGTCCTCATAGAGTCTTGAAAAGAGCTGGAAAATTTCAAGCACTTCACATTTCATTCCTCCAAGAAAGTTCCCCTTGGTCTAACATAGCATGAGAAGAGAAACTGAATGCATTAATTTGGGAGTCAAAGAGCAAACAGAAGAACCAAAAGAGCAAATGCATTTCAACATCATAGAAAAAAATGTTCCACATAGGCACGGATTCCAAAGAATTCAGTAAATATTTTAAAAGGAAACATGTTCCATTTCCTCAAAAGGAAGGAACACTCAGGGAATGTGGCTGATGCCAAGGATTTTTCTTCGCTGAATGCATTCTCAAAATCTTTTGGATGCATCTGCAATAGCCTATCCTGCAAAGCTTATGGATTTCACTTTTACTTTTGAGAAAAGGCTAAATCACATTTTTCTTTAATCCAATATTCTAATTAAATCCCCAATGTTTAAAGGTGCAAGATAGTGCCCTGTTAATGTGGTAATTAGTGACTTCAAAGCCAATTTTCCATTTCATTATAATTTGGATGCCTTGTACAGTTCAGAAGACTTTAATTGTATTACTGATGATGCATGTTGAATGGTCAAAGCTTGTGTGTGTTGTGTACATTTTAGTGCCCTCAAGGCCAATGAACTAAACAATTTAAAACTTTTGAATAAATACTCTTGCAAATTTGAAAGCTAAGCCATAAACTACTAAGTTCACTGTTATTACAGCAGATTAATTATTCATGCCATGGAGCTTATAGGTGCACAGACAAAAAAAGACAAGGTATCATCTCTACTAGCAGGAAATATGAGGATCTGAATGTATAAGAGTTCTAATAATATTTGTTCTGAAATGTGCAGCAACTTTCATAGCAGTTATGAAAATAGATACAAACAACAAGAGGTTTCATTATCTACAGTGTTAATTTATTCTTCAATCCAAATGTTTTCTACACCATCTTAGTATCCATTCTTATGTAGAATAGCAGAGCAAAGGACACAAGTTTGCAGAGATGGGGATAACTATAGGGAAGATAATCTCTTTATGCTAATAATGGTAAAGAATTTTCTTTTTTAAACAAATGGATACAAAATAGGCTGTCAAACAGTGTTAGATCCTCTCCTCTACATAAAAACATAGGTATTTTCTTTTGAGACAGTACTTTTTGGCATGCTGTTGATTCTCAAGGTAGACTTACGTAAACAAAAGTGGATTTATCCCTTATTCATATTCAAAATTAAAACTGAAAATTAAAATTCTTCTACTGAAGTTATCCACTGATACTTACTGATATCTGGTGTTATCTATCGATATCTATCTATTGATATTTACTGTGTTTATTTCCTATCAGTAGTGACCAAAACTCAACTTTTCTTCACCCTATTTCTTAATCAGTATGATTGCATCTTACACACCCATCACTTACGCCTGCACAACTCTATCTACAGCAACCAAATTGCATGAGCTTTGGGGATGAATACTTCAAGCTCTAGGACACTATTTTAGGTCTGAAAACCACATGAGTACATATAACCATTACAAACAATGAAGTATTTCTATCCAAAATTAAAGAACAGGCTGCCCAGGGAAGTGATCGAGTCACTATCCCTGCAGGTGCAATGCTTAAGGACATTGTTTAGGGTAGACTTGTCAGTGCTGGGTTAATGGTTGAACTCAATGATCTTAGAGGTCTTTTCCAACCTAAAGGATTCTATGATTCTATGAAAATTAATGATGAAATTGTTAACATCACCATAGTTCATGGTTATTTTTGTAAACACTTGCAGGGATTTTTTTTTTCCTGTTACTTCTCCCACGCCCAAGTAACCAACTGAGGCATCACTCAGGAATTTGGAATTCAGAGCTCTGAATGAGCAGGGACCTAAGTTAGCCGCTAAAACCAATGAAGCTATCCCTAAATTACAGATTTTTGGATTTTAGATTTTGCTAATGAAGAATATCTCAGTCTTTCTTAAATAGAAAAAGCGGAGATTTAAATTAAGTCCAAAGTGGGATATTAATTCAACTCATTTACTAATTTTAAGAATCACAATAAAAAGTGATGTGTTTACTGTCTGTAAACTTTGCTTTTTGCCACATCTTGTTCAGAAGTGTTCAGTCTAATGTTCCCTTTGTCTCTGTCTTGGTCTTTCACTCAGTCAGTTTGCATACAAGCTTTGTAAATCAATAAAGTCCCCATATGTCTGAACTTCAGCTGCATGGGACAGGTTTATTGTTAGGAAACAGCAACTCCCTCTAGCGCCAAAGGAGCTTCCTCTTTTACAGTACACTAAATTGATCCCCACTGAAAGTCATTCTTTGCTAATTAACGTCATGTTCTTGTTATAAAGTTGCATTCAGGAGTCTTTTCTCCTGTTACTGTGTTCTGTTATAGCTGCTGACACAAGTGTTAACAGGGAAAAAAAATTTAATAGAAAAAAAAATCTGTGCTTGCAAATTAGGACGCTGTTGGGCATTGATGATTTTTTTTTCTTTGAAACACATGATGTTAAGCACACTGAAAAGATTTGGTTTACATACTCAGACCCTATCAGAATGGCATTAAAGCTGGCTCACTGCCATCTTTGAAGGCTGTTTCAGAACCCCGAGTCCTTTTACGATTTATGGCAAGTATATGATTTCCAACTAAACAACAACAACAACAAAATAACATTTAAATCAGTCACAGTTACTCTGGATGCTAAATTTGTCCTAGGTGTCAATACTCAGCAGGTTAATATGCATAGAATCTACCACTGAATAACAAACTAGAAAGTTGCAACACCCTCATGGGAGTTTTTATCCTCTGGAGATAAGATAAATAAAAGCCCTACGCCCTTGAGTTACAAACTAGCTGTGGCAGATCAGTTCCACGCAGGGCATTCCATGCTGGCTTGGTATGCTGATAAGAAGGTCTGGATGCTGCTGGTATTGTTAGACTGTATACAAAATTATACTGTATACAAAGGTTACTGAGGTTGTCACTCAGTGCAGAGAGGCTTTGCGTACACTGGGATTGCACAGCAATGGAACAGCACAAAACTAGGTGGTAAAGGCAAAAAACAGCCCACTGCTGGTGAGAAATAAGATTACATCTCATTAAAAGCAACCAGAGGCAGCAGGGAAGCTGTCCTACCTCCATCACAAAGTGGGGACTAGCCTGCAATGCTAGACCTGCCCACCATCCTATGCTAAGCACTATGGGTGGAAAAGAATAGGAAATGGGGTTTATAGAAAAGATCTCACTTGAAACTCCTGCTACAATGCTCTAAAATTAGATAATGATCTGATGTCCAAAAATATGTGGGTTTAAACCTTTATAGGATCACTTATTATGACCTACTGTATAGAGAAAGGATGAACACAGGAAACAAGCCCTGCCCTGCTGTCTTAAGGTCAGAAGCTGAGGTACAAGGTGTGCATGGTGGCCACTCACAAAGCAGACAAGCACTGGGCTGTACAGATGCCCTGTACAGATCAACAGCAGCAAGGTCTGTCTCTGTATCTCTTTGTGCTGCAACATGGCAGGGTTCTACAGTGCACCAGCTAAAATAGCAGAAAGTCAGCATACAGAGCATTAGTGTCTCTACAGTGCAGATAGAAGAGGTGAAGACAGTGGGGTCAAGAAATGACATGTCTATCCCAGTGCAACTGCCAAGTACAATTTGGCTTTCTTACTCCTGTAGCTTTTTTGTTTTATTTATTTATTTTCCTGACATCACTGGCACCCTGTGAATCCCACATGGTAGGTTGTTTGGCTTTACACAACTGATAGCCCCCAACCTGGTCTTCATCAACCATCTTGGCTTGGTACTCAGCTCAAAGGCTCACCAATTTCCCTCCTGCTATAAAGAACCACCTGCTAAGAGGATGTTACCCGAGATTTAACCAAGTAACCAAACTGACTGCCCAGGTGGAGCCGTGGCATAAGGTGATTCATAAGTCTCCCAAGAATCTCTTAAGGCAGTGTTTCTATATCTGTTAGGTATTTTGTGGTTAATGAAACATTGGCTGGCATAATTGCTGGAGTTTTTATATTTTACATGAAGAGTTATTAAGCTGCTTTTTACTAAATACCATATACAACAATATATAGATTTTGTTTATCCTACCTGATTTATTTGCAATTTGATCTCACATAATCATAGCACAACAAGGGAATAAGAAGATGTTTACACTTCCACTCTTAAATAGTTTTGTAATCTGGAATAATTTGCCCTTTGTACATACCTTCCTTGCATGAATGACTCATGTATTCATTGTTACTTCATATGGCCCTAGTCCCTAATCCTGCATGACTTTACTCAAATAAACTGGCTATGTGGTTGCTTAAATGAGCAAAGTCAGTCAGGAGTACAAATAAATTGCCTTCCTGTGCAGCTGATATTTGTCCTGTTGTTAGTCTTACTCCTCCTCTCAGCGATGCAGGATCAGCACAGATGCATCCACATAACAGCAAGTCCTGAGCTGAAAAGCAGCTCCTGAGCCAAGGGGTGGAGTGTGCATGGATGGAAATGTGCATCCTAGTCCCATCTGAGGTTTCTCACAGCTTTCTCATGACCTAACTGTTTAAAGTCTGATCCAACATTACTCAGTTGCTCCACACCATAGTTGCCTGTGAACAGAAGTTGCCAAAGCCTGGAAGACAAGGAAGAGATTCAGAGAAGGCATATGGAAAATTATGATTACAGTCTGCAGGCCCGCTGAGGGCCCTGGCAGCAACTTGGTTAAAATGTATTGTATAGACCTTTTTAACGATTAATTTCTGTTTAAAAATGGAGTCCCCTTCTCATATTTCTTTCTCCTTGCCTCATCAACTATTTACAAGTTCAGGCACACCGAGGCTGTCATTTTGCTTAAAATGAACCAACCATTACTTTCTGATTTTAGTACTTTGTATTGACTGTTTCATAGTGATTTCATATTATTTATTGTTGCATAACGTTTATATGACAAAAAACATGTTCCATGGTTCTCAGTTCAGTTTCTCTGGATAGAAATGACAGTTCACTAATTTGCTCAAAAAAATTACAATGGCATATAATCAAATTTGAATGCAACAAAAAAAAATCAATTATGGAACTGCATACAATTTCACATAGTCTATGCCAATAAAAGCTATTAAACAGTAACAAACTGACTTTCAGGCACAGCTATTGAGAGTATCAGCTAAACATATTATTGATCTAGCAGGGATTGCTGGGCAGAATTATTTCTAAAAAGTCAATCGATACATCTCTCTACAATAACTTTATCTGAATGTTTACTTCAGACTGCATAGGGCTGAATATCTGATATATGGAAAGAAATGAAGACATACATATCTAAGTCAACATTCACTATGTTAGTGAAAGTGCCTTCACTGTCTCAGTCCTTATTTTGGAAGTCCCAAACTTCACATCTTGTGTTACTAAAAACTTGCGGTAAAAGCACTGGGACTGTCTTTCCAGACAATCTGGAAGTTTAGTTAAAATTCATTCTAGAGGTACTAAGAGTCACTGGAGCACAGTAGAAAAGAGATTCTAAGAAATCTATCCCGATTCCAGATCATCGGACAGCACATCAGGTCCCATTATGGATGAGAGAACTGTGCAGTCACTTAGCCGGACTTCCCATCATGTGAACGTCAGTTACATCCATGAACTTACACTTCCATAACTCAACTGGCCAGACAGCCATTTTACATCTTGAGCAGCTAGAAATAGTTTTCACTTCAAGTCCAGACACTTCTTTAATCTCAGATCCTTCACTGCAACAACGTGTTGGTGCCAAGTCCCCCTCCAGAGCTGCTCAGTGTCAGTGTGATGCTAGAGCACAGCACTGCACCTAACAATCTAAGAAACCAGTGGTGGTAAACCACAACACTAAGAAAATCCTGACTATTGCTTTTTAAGAGCTTGCAACCCCACTGAAAACTCTCTTACATTAAAATGTGGAGGCAACCATGCCAATGAATGTGCAGCAGATCTGCGGCCTCTGTGGCATCACAGTTATAAGTGAAGAGGTACAAACCATTCCACTCCAGTTAAAGCAAAGTTTTTCTAATAGCAGCATTCCATGAGATAATAGTACATGACGAGAGAGACCTGGTAGCTTTTTTTGTTTCCAGATGAGAACAGTTATGCTACATTGGCCAGTGCACTTTACCTAAAGATCCAGATTTTAATTCACTGTGCTTTTTTTTTCTCTCTCAAAAATCACTTTGTAGTCAACAGACTGCAGGAGAAAAAAACAACAACACATAATTAAAACCTGTTTTGATTAATAACTTTGCCAAAATTCTATGTAGAATTACACTGAAATAGGGATAAACAGTAAATATTTTCAATTCACTCCTCCTAAACTTCATTTATACTCTGTATGTGCTTGATAATAGCTCTGTGCAGCTATAGGAACCCAGTTCCATGGATTGGGGCTGCACAGTAGGGGGGGACTCATTTGAGAGTTTGGTAAAGAGATCCAGTGACTGCACTGTCTGGAAGGCAGAGAAACTGTGTGAGCAAGAGTTATCCACAGAACAAAACCCAGGGGTGAGAGCAGGACATAGCTGCAATAAGCACCAGAGTAGAGGTACATGTTAGTATCTAGCAGCTGCAAGGGTCACATCAGAGATATTGATTTATGCTTTGCAAATTGAACTCTTTATTAAAGCTGACTGTTAAACAGCAGGGAACTAGGACTATATTCTTAAACCATCACCATTTTCCTCACTTCCGAAGAAAAGGGCCTTTGTTATTGTGTAGTTTGCAGAGGAAAGGTTAGAAAGAAAACATTCCCTGCATGCCATCAGAATAGTTCAGTGAGAAAGATGAGATGAAGACTGGTTCAATTTCAAGAAGATCGGACTGGAAGACAGAAAAGAAAGGAATGATTTGGGGTCATCTGCGCTCCAATAAAAGGGAAAAAATGCACATCTGTAGAGCAAAATTTGTCTTTATTTTTCCTTTTGTAAGGAATAGATTTTAATGCTGTTTATATATAGTACAGAGCAATGACAAGCAAATCTCCTAAAGGTAGTTTTCCACTGCCTAATGGTTGAATGCAAGAAAACTTACCTGGCAGACACCCGTATTTCCAAAGATCAGTTTTGTGGATTGTCCTCAGCCCACATAATTCTGTCTCTGTTTTATATTTAGACTCTGTATTCTAGAATACAAATCTAATAGCACTAAATTGCTTAGTCAGACATTTGACTTCTGTTATGGGCTGAGACAGCTGATCAACAGCTTAAGCTAGAAAAAGCAGATAAACATAGCTAATTCTCCTTTTTGATTTACTGCACGTTTGGCACAAATGACAACTTGTGTGTCAACAAGGTGGGGGAAGAAAGTGCAGAAAGGGGAATGGACAGCTGATGGAGGATGGCATTTTTACTAACCAAAAAGGTTAATCATGCTATGACCTAATTAACAAAGTTGTTACACAAAAGTTTAATGGAATAACTTGCAAAAAATTGCCATCAGTAATAGCTTACCCGAAAGAAGTATACCACCTTGTGCAGGCAGAGGGAAAAACAGTACCAGCATAAGGTGTAACATACAGAGAGAGGTCTTTATGAAGTTAAAATCAGACATTTATTTTCCAGATTTCTCCTTATTTATTAAGCTTCATAATCTGTGCTTGACCTAGGTGCCTGGCTGGAATAAAATGGTATTTATCTTGGAAGGCCTGCCAAAATGCAGTATGATCTCCAAGAAAAGTCAAAAACATTCTTTCTTTTTTGAGAATAGAGAGGTGATACATTGGGAAGACTGACTTATTTTGAAGGTGCCTGTCAAGCTTGCCTGAGGTAGGCAGTTCTCTAAACATAAAGTACCTGTCCCGCAACATAAGTAAAATGGCTTTGAACCCTCAAAACACCTTTCTTTCCTGATTAGCTTTTTATCCTCAAAAATGCAGAATAGTCAGTCAAAATAGAACAGGACTGGAGAGAGAAACATTTGAATAAAGGTGCAGAGAGCTGACAAAATAAGCACAGGTAAGAGGAGGGAAAACAGGTTATGTGAAGAAAGAATGAATAGGTAGTGAAGGTAAAGGGGAGGGAAGGTAAAATGTGCTTCTTAGCATTTTCTGACCTTCATGTGCATTTCTTTTTGCGGGACTTCAAAACTACAAGCCAAACCCAACTCCTTCTCATTCTGTACACCTTCAAGAGAGTCAAAGACTGTGGGACATGAAGAGCACTCTCTTAATTCTATTATTCACTTACATTTATGTTTGTTTAATCTAGGCAGGACCTCATCCTCATGTCTGGATTTAAGACACTTTAGAAACTGAGGTCTCTTATGAAAATGCTAACTATTATATCTTAATCATCTTCCCCTTGAGGTCACCTACTCAGAGAGGCTGAGCTGTCATGCCTAATCCATATCCCTAGTTAGGAGTTTGTAGTACTAAAGAAGTTGCAGAGTTTTTTCAGTCCCACGCTCTCAAAACATGCTGTATATAAAAGAAGTTCCTACAAAATCACCAGAATTTAAAATTACTCAAATTGTGTTTCAAGACTTAATATGTTCTGGTGAAATAATTATCTAATTATATATAAATCAGATTCTTATCTTTTGTACAGAACACTAAGAATAAACTTAAAGGAAACTGCTATTTGATGTTTTTAAATATATCCTAAGAAAACCTTTTTTAATAATAATATATTCAATGAGAAAATCAGCATATTTAATGGAAAATTTCCAAGTAGGTAATCAGGACTTCTTTTCAGAAACTTGCAATTGAAGCTAAATATTTTATACCATTGTAGCTCTTCCATATTTTCTAGTTGTCAGATGTCTCTCCTTGGTACAGGACTCTTTGTAGTTGTAGATTATCACTGATGTATCTTATTATCTCTGGGTACTGAGTTTTGAAAGGAGTTGGTCATGTTTTAATAAATGTTTGGATATCAGACAAATAGAGAACTCCCTAGGAAAAGAGGTATAGGCATCCCAGCAATATTTAGAGTAGTTAAAATAGATCAATATATTAAGCTGTTAAGTGTAGAGACACTGCATATAAGTAGTCTAGAACATGCAACTAGAGAATATCAAAGCTTTATTTTGCCCTTTTATGAGTTGCTTTTTTAATTTTAATGACTCCTTAGTCCATACTGTCTTTTTCATCACCATGTGTAAAGTCAAATGAAGCACTAAAGAAAAGAAATAGATCTATCTCTATTGACATTGGACCAACAAACCACTTAAATATGGAGGAAAACTGGAAAACAAGAACAGTGATCTCATTGAATATTACTTTCTGCCCCATCCAAAATGTATTTTTATGTTATCAGTCTTCTTTTTTTCCCTGCAACCTAATTATAGGTACCAAACCATCTGCTTTCTGATATGCACTAAATAAAATTGATATTAACGTTGTCTTTTGAGGTGTTGACAGACCCAATCTGTTGTATCTTAGTGATGGTTTAAAAAACCCAGTTGTCTGCTTCACCCGTCAGAGGAGCACATACTGCTGCCATAGCAAAGCTGGCTTAAGGGAACATGTACTCCTGCCTCAGCTGCTTCCATGCAAAGCCCAGAATCTGAGGGCCTTAACAGCCATAATTCAGGCCAACAGCTGTCTGGCTTGATCTATTAGGACACACAGCTGTATGTCACTTCCCTTTGGCTGTTGCTGTATAAGGTTTAGGAGAATGGAATATGCATGCAAGTATCTGTAACTTCAATTCATTGATTATACCTGGACTGTCAAGGCTACACTGTCGGGATGTGCTTTTTCATGAAAGAGGCTGCTTGTCTGATTTCCCTGAGATTATTTTTCAGATTGCCTTTGCTCCTGATCCTTCTCATTAGCAATTTAAGGTAAGATGTCAGACTCTGAACTCAAGCCACCAACATGCAAAAAGTAATTTCTTCTGCCAACCTTGAGAAATCTCCAGCTGAGGTTGGTTTGGTCTGCTAGGATGGGAGGATAGTGTCTTCAATCAGTACAGCTAGATTGCCTGACCACATCTGTTTGAGTCTGCAGACGAGGCATAAAGGAAAATCTTGTGTTCTTGCTAACATTAATGATTGGATAGCACTTGTTTTAACAGTAGAAAGGTTCTTTCTTGCCCTTTCTTATCTGTTGTCTGCAATGTTTTTATTTAAAGGCTTGGCCACTTCTTACCTCAGATGCAGCCTAAATTAATCATACTCTATGAATTGTCCTGGCAGCCAAGAGGGCAAACCACATTCTGGGGTGCATTAAGCACATTATAACCAGCTGGTCAAGGGAAGTGATTATCCTGCTGTATTCAGCATTGGTGCAACCTCATCTGAAGTACTGTGTGCAGTTCTGGGCCCCACAATTTAAGCAGGATGTGAAGGTCCTTTAGTGTGTCCAGCCGAGGGCAACAAAGCTGGTGAAAGGGCTGGAAGGAATGTCCTGTGAGGAACAGCTGAGGACTTGGGGCTTGTCTACTTTGGAGGAAAGGAGGCTGAGTGGCAACCTCATTGCTCTCTACAGCTTCCTGAGGAGAGGAAGTGGAGAGGAGATGCTGATATCCCCTGTATCCAGTGACAGGATGTGTGGGATTGGTTCAAAGCTGTGCCAGGGAAGGTTCTGGACATTAGGAAGCATTTCTTTACTGAGAGGTTAGTCAAACACTGGAATAGGCTTCCTGGAGAGGTGGTCGATGCCTCAAGCCAGTCAGTGGTTAAGAGGCATTTAGACAGTGCCTTTAATAACACACTTTAACTATTGGTCAGCCCTGAACAGGTCAGGGACTTGGACTAGATGGTTGTTGTAGTTGCCTTCCAACTGAAATATTCTATTCTATTCTATTCTATTCTGTAAAAGTCTCTATTTAGAATGGCACGGGTAAGCCTGCACAACGTACTTCTACAATGCATTTGAGGATTCTTCAAGATGAATATGTGTTTACATTTTGGCTGTCTTTCATATTTGTATAAGCTTGAACTGTTTAACTAGACTACAGTTTAGTTCATGGTGAAAATGTATGTTAAAGTTCAGGTTGCAGGCTGCCAGTGAGACAATGACAATTCTGTATAAAACACAGAACTACATATACAGCCTCATAAAATGCTGCAGGCTGCAGACAGTCTAGCCTTCTAGACTGTTGAAGAAATGTCAACTTTATGAGAAAATCTATAGAAATTATAATTTGTCTGTATTTTTTTTATTTCCCACTTAGCCTAATAAAGACTTTATCTTTTCTGTCCAGACTGTCAAAATGATCCTGAAGTGGTTATATTCAGGATGTACTTTTGGCGTCATTTTCATTTCCATATTTCGTTAAGTATTTAGACTCCAAACACTTATTATTCAATTTTATAGGACTAGCCCTTCCCCAGTCCCTCAAAAGCTAGACTGCATATTATCAACTCTGGTCTCTGAATGCTCAAAACAAGCATAAGCAAAACATTCTCTTACAGGACTCAAACAATGAGATGAAGGTTTTCTCCACATTAGGAAATGCTACCAGCAAAAATAAAGATACTAGTGCAAACAGACTGGATTTAGGCATGTTTTGTTGATTTTGGTTGTTGGGTGGAGTTTTTTCCCTTCTTCTTTAGTTTAATTTGGAAGCAGACTGTCAGTGGCATAAATAAAAACCCTGCTTTTAAACAGAAAGGAGAACACCGGGTAGAAATTCACACTGCTTCAGTTATGATGAACCAAAAGGCAACAGAGCTGGTCTAACTTTTCCTCTCATACAGCTTCTAATTGAAGGAGCAGTTCAGAAACAGCTAACACCATCAGGCCCCTAGCAAGCCATTTGGAAGAGGTACAAGAGAAGAAATCTGCTATAATGAAAAGCTCTTGATATGTGGTTTATTTTAATAAAGAGAGCGGGGTCACTGTCTTTTCACAGGGACAAGAGCATTGTCATAGAATCAAAGAACCACAGAATATCCTGCATTGGAAGGGACCTGCAAGGACATTGAAGTCCAACTCCTGGCCCATCACAGGACAGTTCCAAGAATCACACCATGTGCATTGTCCAAACGTTTCTTGAACTCTGACGGACTTGGTGCTGTGACCACTTCCCTGGGGAGCCTGTTCCAGTGCCCAGTCATCCTCTGCGTGAAGAACGTTATCCAACCTAAAGCTCCCTGACACAGCTTCATGCCGTTCCCTTGAGTTCTGTCACTGGTCATCAGAGAGATGCCTGCCCTTCCACTTCCCCTCCTGAGGAAGTTGCAGACCGTGATGAGATCTCCCCTTGGTCTCCCCTTCCAGGAGAGTCAGTAGAAATACACCTATGATGGAAAAGTTTATCGCAGATGACTAATACCCATCTTATCAAACTGATAGCTCATCCACTTTTTTTTCCTCTGGAGAAGCATATGGAATGGAGAACAACATGATTTTGGCTGAAGGCTGAGAGGAAAGGAGTATTTGAAAATGCTCATATTTCCCTTGTTAAGATCCCTCCAGGTCTAACCTGCTTTATTACAGGATACATTGGTTCCTCCACACCTGGATGCTTCACAGGCTTACTCCAAAGCTATACAGCACTACTCCAGCACTAAGAGCAGAAGAGCTTTTTTGTTACATATATGACTGAAATGTATGGTATTAGTTCAGTAGCAAATGGTGACAATAAGGATTCTTCCCCTGTACTCAGCACCAGCGAGGCCACATCTCGAGTACTGTGTCCAGTTCTGGGCCCCTCAATTCAGGAAGGACACTGAGGAGCTGGAGCAAGTCCAGAGAAGGGCAACGAAGTGGGTGAAGGGTCTGGAGAACAAGTCCTGTGAGAAGCAGCTGAGGGAGCTGGGGTTGTTTAGCCTGGAGAAGAGAGAGCTCAGGGGTGACCTTATTGCTCTCTACAACTGCCTGAAAGGAGTTGTAACTTGGGCTGGGGGGGCGTGTCAGTCTCTTCTGCCAAGTAACAACCGACAGGACAAGAGGACATAGTCTTAAACTGCGTCAGGGGAGGTTCCGGTTGGACATTAGGAAGAATTTCTTCACAGAAAGAGTGATTAGACATTGGAGTGGGCTGCCCAGGGAGACAGTGGAGTCACTGTCCCAGTAGGTGTTTGAGGAAAGACTGGACTTCATGCCATGGTCTGGTTGACATGGCGGTGTTTAGTCATAGGTTGGACTTGATGACCTCAGAGGTCTTTTCCAACCTAATTGTGATTCTGTGCTATGGCACAGTGCCTGCGGGACTGCCTGTTTTGGCCGAGGGCTCCATTCAGCCTCGTCCTCCAAGGGAGCCCTTGTCCCCTTTCGCAGACCCGGCACGGGGGGGAGGAAATGGAACTACAGTTCCCGGCACGCCGCAGGGGCGGAGGGAGGCGCGGGCGAGCCCTGACGGCGGAGGCGGGAGTGGGGGGCGGTCGCCTCTCGGAGCTCCTCGGCGCGGCCGCTGGCGGGGCGCGGGCGGCGTTGCCATGGCCCTGTCCACCGGCCCCCTCAAGGTCTGCATCGTGGGCTCGGGAAACTGGTGAGTGCGGCGGCCCCTGGGAGGGCGGACACCTGGGCGGCCGCCTCGGCACGGCCTCCCCTGCGGCTGTGCCCGCCCGGGCCTTGCTGTCGCTTCCCGCCCGCAGCCGGAGGGTTTAACGCCGTGGCCGCGCGCCCCTCGGGGGTGGCGGCGCTGAGGGCTCCCGGTGCCGGGGGTGGAACGCGGTGTCGCCGGTCTGTGGCGGGCTCTGGGGCCGTGCCGGTGGGCTCGTCCTGCCCCCGGGCTCCCTCGGAGTTTGGAGTGGAGGTGATGCCCTGATATGCTTGGAGGAAGAAGCGGCAGAATCGAGCTTGTAAAACACCCGTCTGTTCTGCGAAGAAGTTGGTTTAGGACATTTTTAACCTGGTATTTGTTGTGTGCTTTGTCCAGTGTCAGGTGACGTAGACATTAAAGATGCTGAACGTTTTATTTTTTTTTTTCTAACTACGCGCTGCCGGTAGGGCTTCGCCAACAATCCCACTTGTCTACAAAAGTGTGACTCGGGATTTCCCATGTTCCTGTTTTCCACGCCAGTTCAAAGAAGAATTGCGAGACGCTAGGTTATTTGAAATGTCTTCTTTTTCTTTTTTTTTGTCCAAATTGATTATGCTAAGGCACACCGAGAGCTTGAGACAAGGTTTTATTACTGCCTCTATTGCTAGTTTATAATTAGGCTTAAACTTGCTGCTGCGTCTAAGAAGGCAGTAGATTTACTTCAAATCGTTCTCCGAAAGGAGTATCGTGTTAATAGCCCTTTGTTTGGTTTCTTTACCTATTTCTTTGGCTTTACTTATCTCTTTGGCTTCTTTACCTATTTCTCTACCACTCCTGATCACAGTTTTTACACCGGCTCCTTATTTACAGTGAACAAGTTAAGTACGATGTGTTATGTAAATATAACTTCACAGTTTGTCACTTCAATTCCTAATGCTAAGCACACATTATTTCTGATAACACTGTTTTTTGAGACCTTAAATCTAAGCTCAGAGGAGTTCGGTGTAGAGCAAGGTGCTGTGTTTTATTGAACCAAACTTGCCAGTCTTTTTTTTGGGGTGATCTTAGACTTGTTGCTCACCCCCTGCCCACTCTGTGCAGTTGGCTTTTGCTGCTGTTAAAAATATCAGCAGCTGCCAAGTTGTGCTTTTCTTTGCGGAGGGAATGGCTGACATTTCAATGCAGCATGTTGTGCTTTCCTTGCACTAGCTTGTGAGATGACCATGGAGGTACTGAGCATTGCAGTATATGTCAGAAGGAAATATGCAGTGAGACCTAGTCTTTTAGGAGTATTGTTGCTGCTGTTCCATATTTGAAACCTGGGGAAAAAAAGTTTTACGGGAAGTTTGACTGCATTTATATTTGATTCACTGTGAAACACTTACAGAAGCAAAAGGATTTGCAGATATTGCCTACTAGCAATAACCACGTGCACATGTATTTTGTTTTCACCTCATTGGATCAGCTTAATAGTAAGAAAAGCGCCTGCCTAATAGGATGAGTCAGTGGCAAAATGCCCATATCTCCTACGCTGAGAGAAAGAGAGAATGCTATTACCAGGCATCAGCTTTTTCCTTTCTTTTGAGGATAAATGTAATCCAATAACGTGTAGCTTATTTCATATTTGATGGTGAGGGGTTTTGCATCAGGAAAGCAGAAATCAAAGTAACCAAAATTGGAAACTAATTCTTGGAAAGATGGGTGGTTTCTTCCTCAAAGTCCATGGGGTGACAGGTACAAAACCCTGACTACAGACCACTGTGATTCAATAATGTATGCAACCACTGAACTAAATCGGACTTAATTTTGATTGTGTACCTGTGTCTTTTTGAACTGGGGCCTGTGGTCCTAAAGTGGAAGCATTTAATGCTTAAAAGTAGGTGACTAGAGAGAAATGGAAGTATTTATCTGATCATTGATATTTGGGGATTACATATTTTTGAAGCCTGAATTACAGGAGTGTGTGACTGGTGGGGCCTAAACTGTAAGCATGTAATTAGTCGATCTAAGTGTGGTTGGGCATCCCTAGTAGTTTGGAGACTGTGGGGTTTGGGGGTTCTCTGTGAGATGATTGTGTTGGACAAGTGCCACTAACTGTATGGAAGTCTTTACCTTCTCACAGCCCTTTGACCTATATCTGAGATGAAAAAAAAAACAAACCCTAAAGGAGCTTGGCAGGATAGTAACCATTTAGAAGGGCTGAGCCAGTCACCTTGGATGATAAACTACTTCCAGTCAGACTTGTTTGGTCAGTTTGCTAGAGAAAGGTCACCTTAACAATGAAGTCGACTTGGCAGGGGTCACTCGACACCTGATGGAAGATCATGGGACAGGACAGATGGCTCACGAGGTGTGGAAAAGCAGCATGTTTGCTGGCCTTGCCCTTTTAGAGTTGCTCAGCTGGTGGATAAGTGATTATGTTAGGATCTTTTTGATAGGGGATAAAGTAGACTCTTCAGTGTCTCTTGAGTACACCTTGGGAATGTGCCTTGGAGCCTTGGGATTCAAGGACAGTGCCCACTGCAAGAGCTGCTTGGGTCATGTACTGTAGCCTGCTCTTCTGATAATACTTCCAGGGCAGGTTAATGAGGTGTGCACAGTCAGAATTTATCCGTCTCTGTTTTGTTAGAACCAGTTGTTAATTAACCTGATTGCCCAACTTGAACAGAAACTGTAGGTTTTAGGAAGAGGTGGGAAGTTGCCGAACAGAGGGATTCCTGCAGCTAGGAACTTTCTGTTGAAAAATTGGAGGAAAAATATAACTGAGATGATTTTTCAGGGACAGTGGTAGAGCTAGAGTTAATAATATAATTTGCACTTGCATATTGTGACCTCCACTGCTGCTGCTGTTAGGGCAACTTCAGGAGTTTGTGGGTTTTGTGCTTTACTTTTAAAGCGATAAGCGGAAAGCAGACCAACTGTAAAATGGTCCTAAAACAGTGGTTGCAGTATAATGGGAAATGGGGAACCAGAGAAGCCAGTCAGGAGAATCTTCTTGAATTTAGAAACTAAGACTAGGCAAATCTTCACTTTTTAATACAGCATTCAAAGGCTGAAAAAAAAGGCAGCTAAGGCGTTTAAGTGTTAAATAGTAATGGAATTAATGTCTCACTCAAGTAGTACACACTGCCAGACTTTATGCTGGCAGACTGAAAATCCCAGTTGGAGAGTTGCTGAATCAGTTATTTCTGTCTTGCTCTGTCACCAGCAAGCACAGAAAATGTGTAGAGAAGTTCAAAAGTGAAGGCAATGGATTTGCCAGGATCCAGACTTTGTATATAAATCTGCAGTAGTAAATGTGCTTTTGTTCAAGGAACTCAGAGCACTGTCTGAGGAACACATACCTGTGTGATGTTTACTGTGATTCATGCTGTTTGTGTGGATCTGAAATTTGGGGGTTTTGCTGGTGAGCTGTGTGACATTGCAGCGGAAACCACGCTGTGTGTGTGCAGATACAGAATATGAGCCTGATAAGAGATGGCTAACAACTGTGCCTTCTATATCACTTCCTGAACCCAGGGGAGTTTTCAGTGTGTGAAGTGCCATTAGAGAAGTAAATTCCATTCTTTTCAGACATGCAGTTTTATGGTTTAACTGAAAAAGGTCTACTTAGGATACTATAATTTTTCTCTACCACTGTCTATAATGTGACCTTAGCCCTGTGATGGCACACATCTTTAATGCAGTGCAGTGACTTGTGCCATATTAAAAGCTCTTGAAGCAGAATGATTCTTTTTAAATTTTTCTTGTGTCTGCTTAGTAGGTTATCGGTAATTATGAGGCTGCCTCCTTATCCTGGGAAAGGAAGTTAGGTTCACAGGTTTCATAAAGTTGCATCTCTCTCTTCCATATAGCGTTGGTGCTAGGAATGAAAGGGAAGGTTGTGTTTGTTTTTCCTCTTGTAATTCTGATTAATTTCATTATTGCTTAAAGATTTGAGAAGTAAAATTGATCACTATCATACAGATTCCACTGTGTGCTCTTCTTGGGGAGAATATAAGGCTAACAGTAATGGAATTGTCTACCTGCAAATTCAGAGGATGCTGTTGCAATAGTTAAATTCTGTGAGGTTGGCTGCATAACCATAAAGCTTATAACTTCTGCAATATATAAATGCTTGTTTTGGCTTTCAGTGCCTATCAGTGTTGTACAACAATTGATGGGTCAGTCATCTTAGCAAAGAAGCTTCCCATCTCTTAAGGTGAAAATGATCCATTTTAAAAAATTTAGTATGTCCCTTTTACCCCTGCTTTGAGGATATAATCAGTTGGATTTTGGGGAAATTCAGTAACCTAAACTCCCACTGGATAGCAAATAAGCAGAAAAAGTAAATAAGGATGTTTTCAGTAAATGCTTTAGTCCAACCTACTGTGGATACATTTGAGAGGAAGCAGCCAGTGTGAATGACTGGTCTATTTTCCATTTGTTTTACAATATCTGCATGGTAAGTGGTCAAACAATCTGTGCATTTCTGATTATTTTAAAGACAATCTCTTTTTTTCTATAGCAAAATCATAATTTTTTAAAGACTATTTTTGTTTTCTTTCCTGCAGGGGTTCTGCAGTTGCCAAAATAGTAGGCAATAATGTAAAAAAATTGCAGAAGTTTGCTTCCACAGTGAAGATGTGGGTCTTTGAGGAGAACATTAATGGGAGAAAACTGTCAGATATCATAAATAAAGAACATGAAAATGTAAAGTATCTCCCTGGACACAAGCTGCCAGATAATGTGGTAAGGCTCAGAAGCTAAACTATAGTTATGGAGCAAAGGGAATATTGCTTGTGCTGTGAGTGGAGGTAAAAATTGTTTTGTTAACACCTTTAGGGTTTATAATATTTCAGACTATATGCTATTTTACTGATGACTTCAGAGATTTGACTTAGTAAAATTATGTAACTATGCAATTAAGTAAATCCAATGCACTCTCTCTCTTTTTTTTTGGTCTCACTATTGTTTTTATGTTACTTCAGCTTCTGTATAAAGAAGCAAATGTGAAAACAAGGGCGAAAGTAACAGCTTTGACCATACCCATTAAAAAAAATTTGGCCTCAACTTTGGAAGAGAGCTGGCTGGTCAGTGAGAACTGATGTCAGGTATCCTGAAACTCTTTAAAAGTATCAATGAGAATCAGTGTTTCTCAAGCAAACTTCAAGGTGTTTGCAGTTTTTTTGGTTCTCAGTTGTGTTTCAACCATGTGCAGTCAGATCAGCATGTTAGATGTAGCGTTGCCAGGGCAGAACAGTGGGACTCCACAGGTATTCTCTGTTGGTGTAATGTGATAGTGGGTGAGCAGGTGGTGACTCCTGCCCCAAAAACATTATAGGAAGAGGCTGCAGCAGCTTTTGGGCAGGAGAGCTTTTGGGCAGGAAAAAACGTGACTTGCTGTGCATCATAGTTCTCTCTTTAATGATAATGCTGAAATCCCGTTTCCCCAGCCTTCAGCACCTGTGGTGTTTCTGCTGTCCACTGCCTGCCTATTCAGATTTGTTCTCTTTATAAATAGGTGGAGGTTATTGCTACGTTTTAAACCTGAGTGTTATTTTAAGGTGGTCATCAAGTGTTAGGTAAAGTGAAGTTGCCAAGTGGCTTCAAAATTGGTCATCTTCTTAAAGGGTAAACAAAATCCAAGGGTACACAGAAAGGGAATATAAACTAGTAAGTGTTAGAGGCCTGAAAAAGAAATTTGAGTGTATAAGGAACTAAGGAAAGAAACTACTTTTCTGCATGCAGTAATTTATCAAAAATTGAGATTATTTTGTCAAAGAGAAGGCAGCTTCTTATTTTATATTTTATTACTAGAAGTACTTGTTTGAATGTTACAAAACATTTTGAATTTTTGTGGCACTAACCATACTGGTGTCTGTGAAGATGCTCTTTCTATGATATAAAATAGCTTATTTGAAAGCTTAAATTCTTTTGCTTGTCTAGGAAGTTTGTTGCTGCTTAATTTAGTGATGAAATGTAGTAGTTTGTAGCATTCTGTATAAGACCAAACTGCTTTTACTTTATCAGATGCCACTTGTATCTGGTGTTAATTTTAAGAAGCTGTGTGGCCTTTCTCTCCCATAACTACACAGGTTGCTATCCCAAACCTTAATGATGCTGTAGCAGATGCAGACTTGCTGGTTTTTGTCATTCCTCATCAGTTCATTCATAAAGTCTGCGATGAAATGACAGGACGAGTACCCAAGAAAGCGCTCGGCATAACTCTTATAAAGGTATGATAAATACTATGTGTTAGTAACTAAGAATGTGTCAGGGAATCTTCTAAAACAAGATGGCTTGGTATTTTGATATGAAAAGTCTCTGTGCATTATTCACTTGATTGTTCCGTTAAACCTTTCTAGGTGTAAGATTAGAATTTGTCTTGGTCATTAGTGGATTGTTACGCAGGTTTTATTTTAGGTTAATGCTTGCAGGAAGAGGAAAATGAGGCTGGTAACAAGACTTTTAGAAAGAAAGAGGGGAGTCAATATGTTTTGCACCACTAAGCTTTCCAGTCTTCTATTTGTTGTTTCCAAAAGCATCATTAGATGAAGAACAGAGCACAAGCATAATGCTTTGATTGTTAATGCACATCCCACATGCTGAGTTGATGATTTTAAGAACTGCTGAGAGAATTTCATGTGACTGAGAGGATAGTGCTCTTGTTCATGTCAAATATGATGTTGCAACAAGAGTGTCTGTTCAGCATTACCTGAAAAGACAGTTTAAGCACAGGAAATAGGAGGGGGCAGAGGTGCAGGAAGTGTTTTCATTGGAGTATTTGTGATTTTGCTGGCAGGAAAATTTTAAAATGTGGATTAGCTTATTTTTGTGGTT
Organism: Chiroxiphia lanceolata; assembly: GCF_009829145.1. Taxonomy (NCBI): domain Eukaryota; kingdom Metazoa; phylum Chordata; class Aves; order Passeriformes; family Pipridae; genus Chiroxiphia; species Chiroxiphia lanceolata. The sequence continues at coordinate 113,707,784 of NC_045637.1, read as the reverse complement.
GTTTTTTGGGTAAGTGGGCTTTTTTCCCCCTGTGTGTTTAGCTGCAAATAATAAGCCATTCCCACAAGGTTTGGAAGATTCTGGTTTATTGTTGCTTTGTTGAGAATAGGCCATTTTCTCAGCACACATTCCCTTGTTTACTGTCATTTCTGGAAAATGATACATATATGGATCTGTACTCAAAAAGAACAAAAAACCCCTATCACCACTTACTGCAAGCTTGTCTCTTTAGTTTGTCTAACTAAGCCCATCAAATCTGTATTGTTTTGTCAGTGTTGACCTGATATATTGCTGAGATGTATGAAAAAGTAATGCGTCCTGAGTGCTCTTGCTGCAGTTTGTAGAAAAACTCTTCATATCGTAGAAGAGTAAAATAAGGCACTGTTAAAATATTTGAATGCATAGCTCAAGATAAATATTCTCCTTTAATTTGCTAATTGTGATTTTTGTTCCCTTGTCTTTAGTGATAGGACTAACTAACGAGTTGGTGGAGTAAATGAGGATTTATGTCAGCATACCTGAAGTCAGGGTCCTGGGCCTATATTCTCTTGGAATTACTGTTCTGGTTATCAGAATGTTGATTAATGGCTATGTTTAAAAAAATAAACACGTGGGGAAATACTTATCTTTAAAGAAAAAAAAAATCCCAACCCCAAACAAACAGAAAGACCCCAACAAAACAAAAAGCCAGTGCTTAGTGCAGTGGAAGTGAAATAGTGGCACCTGCCATGCAAAGCCAAGTTGTTTACTAGGCAGCTTCCCACTGTCACATTGCAACACTGCATCTGTAGGCAGCCTTTCCAAAGAAGGACTGCCTCTTAATATTTTGTGGGACAATGCAAGGTACATGTCAGTTTTTATGAAAAGTCGTAACTGTGCATCATTAAAAGTATCATTTAAAAAGAAATGGTAGAGATTTAACACAACAATGAAACTAAGCAATAGAGGCAAGAATGCATTCTTTCCCCTACTTTTGCATCTTCTTTATGCAGGTTGTTTTCATCAATGTCATATTTTTATGTCTTATGCTCAATGCTAATGCTGTTAAAGTGGCTTGTGTTAACTTTGGCAGTTAAAAGTGCAGTTCTGCTCTGAAAAATACTGTTAGTGGGACATCTTGTTTCTGGCTTTCTAAATTGTTTGACAACTTAGCAGTGTGTCATCTTTTAGTCTTTTTTCTGTTTTGTTTTTTTTTTTTTTTTCTTTTTTGGACAGACTAATCCACAAGCAGAGCCTAACATCTGATAATAAAACTAGTCTTTGGGAGATAATGACATTGCTGGGTAATACACATTTCCATTGAAACATTTGCATCTGTGTTGCTTTACATAAGTTCTGTGTGGGTGTGGGGGGAGGAACCTTATACAACTTGCAGCAAGTGGTACAGCAGTGAGCACATTTTCATTTACCTATTATAGGCCCTGGGGACAGGTGTGTTAGGATGGAAATGATATGGTCGCAGAATTGGTCTTGCATTGCCTGGGGATCATTGTTTTCCAGTGAAAATTCCCATGTTAGAGGCTTGTTTTTCTGGGGGAGGAAGGGATGTTTGGTTTTTATTCTGTCATCTATCATTCAGGATTGGATTTAACTCTACAAGAAACAGGTATAGCTCTCCTTGACTTTGTCAGAAGGTGCATCTGTTTCATAGTGGAGCAGAATTTGGCACCTAAGCCTTTCTGATCTCCTTTTTTTGCATGAATAATTGTGATGTAGGTATTCACATTTTTGGACTTGTTCCCAATATGTGTGCTTAGGGAGAGGGGCCTTACAGTTGTTTTGTGGGGACATCTTTGACACTACGAGGGGAAAAATACAACATATATATGTGTACTTACTTTCAGATTGTTTCTGTATGGCTCATTAAAGATGAGAAAGCAGATCTGTGCATTAAGTGATACAGATTGAAAAATAATGCAGAAATGCAAGCTTTATCTTAATTGGCAGGTTTTATACAGGCATTTCTGCATGTCTCTTGATTGCACCATGTTATTTAAGGAACAGCACCTCTGATCTGTGGAAATGCAAATTACTACCTGTCTGAAATGTCACCACTGGCAGCATACAAGTGTATGTGTGTATGTGTATGTCTGGAATTAGTAGAGGATCACACTTTTTGCCATCATAATTAAAAATTACCAATCCCCAAAAGTATCAAATCCCTAACATTAAAAAATAGTACTGCACAGAAGGTGGTATACTATGGGAAAGAATGACCATTTTAATAGCTTGTCTGCCGTGCTCCTGTTGAAAAACTCAAAAATATTCTGCATTTAACAGGCTGGGAGGGAAGGTTTTATGAGAAGAAAATGGTCTCATTTAGAGTTCTTGGTTCAGACAATTCAGGGTACCAGACTCTTCTCCATTGCAGCATTAATCTGTGGGGTGATCTTCTCTAAGATCCTATTGCTACCATTTTTTTCACACTTTGTGAAGAGTGCATTACAAATATAGATTAAAAATATCCTTAGAAATTAAATTATTCTCGGTTGTTCAGCTCACTACCCATCTGTGAATGGCTGTTCCATTTGTAGTAGTACTCAAAATTATTAATTTTGGGTTTATGCTAATAGGGAATGAACATGAGGGAATCTGCCTCTGATACTTCAGTTCAGATGCCTCTTCACAAAACAAATTTTTCAGATGCCATTTTGTGAGTTTTGGTGCAATTTCAAGTCCAAATGTAGGCCTGATTCATAATGGATGGATTGGTTATGCTTCACAGATTTTATTAAGAATACACTGATAATAAGTAGCTGAGATTCTGAAGTAACAAAGTTGAATATTCAGCACTTCTTAGAATCAGATCCTTGAGCATGGAATAAAAACTGTTATCATCATCTAGAGCTTACTCCTTATTCTTAAGGTGCTACCTCCCCTCATTCTAAGAGGTCACAATAGCAGAAGTTTCCCTGGTTGTACATCTGTCATCTTTAGTCTCTCTCTGAATAGGCCTTGTCTCACTTCTCACCTGTTGACAAGACTAATTGTGTGCTTACTTCTCTGCTCTGCCTAATGAATGACTTTTTAGTAATTCTTTTTAATGTTGGCTGCAGGGAATAGATGAAGGCCCTGGGGGACTCAGACTGATCTCTGACATTATTCGAGAGAAGATGGGAATAGACATCAGTGTGCTGATGGGAGCTAACCTTGCCAATGAGGTGGCAGCAGAGAAATTCTGTGAAACCACAATAGGTATTGTTGCAAGTTGTAAGAATGTTTAACACGTGCTCCTGTCCTCACGGTTGCACACCAAATAGCTCAAATTTCACCGTTTTCCACATTAGCTGGCTATTATCAGAAGCTGTTGATTGAATTTTGTAAAATGTTTACACTTACAAAAGTACTAGGACAATATGGAAATAGAGGGGAGAGAAGAGCACAATTCTCACTAGGGTTGTGACCATAGCATGTGAAATACAAGCGTGCTTTTTATCACCCTCCACAGAGCAAACTGCTTGATTTTATTACTGTGTTTAAGATTGTCTTGGTCTGCACAGCTTTATATGGATAAAGGATTATATATTCTGTACTCCAGCTCAGATGTTATGGTCACAGATGGTACCTTTACGCATGTTTGTTTTGGTTTGATTTTTTCGTTTGTTTTTTGAGGTGTCAATATCTTGTTTTAATTTCTCAAAACACTTTTTTTGCCCAAAAGCTAGAAATTGTTTTAGTTCCATGTTGATGTCTGCACGCCTTTGCAGCATGAAGATGTGCCTGGTCTTGAATTTTACTGTTTCTAGATAGGCATATATGTGTGTGTATACATACAGGTACTCACACATAATAGCACAGAGTTCATGGGGGGTTTTTTTCAGTGTTAATTTTTACAGTTTTGTGCATTGTTAACTTCGTAACATCTCATTCACAGCTTTTGCATTGAACTTAATTTTGAATGGTTGAATTACCTCTTAGTGTTTAGAAACAGTTGTCAGTGGCAGCGTGCTCAATTAATAAAACATCCTTGACATGCATTTATGAGTAGGTGTTTTTCTGGAATGCAGGCTTTAAAAGAATTGATAGAATTGCTCCTGCTATATTCTTAATTCACCTTTGTTTTTTTATTACCTGTTTCTTTTAAAGGGAATGATCAAATAATGGAGAGTGTATAGAGAATTCATGGAATTGTTATTTAGAATCTGTTGCTGAGCAGACAGTGAATTATGAAGAAGTCCAGAGTAACTCAGTGCAGAACTTTTAAGTGCAATGTCGACATGGTTTTGGTCCCTTAGAACAGGAATCTGTTTAGGATGGAGCTAGAACAACCTTATCTCTGCTTTTAAGTGTTTTGGCTTGTGCAGGAAAGCTAAATAACATATAAATAAATTATTCATTTTTTCAGCTTTCCTTTGTTTCTCTCAATAGGCAGCAAAATCTTGGAAAATGGCCTTCTTTTCAAAGAACTCCTGCAGACTCCAAACTTCCGAATAACTGTAGTAGATGATGCAGAAACAGTTGAGCTTTGTGGTGCTCTGAAGGTAAGATTAACTGGCTGCAGATGGTACACAGATGAAATAGTGATCCTTGTAGAAAAAAAGAGGGTATTTCCATTTAAGGAATTAAACTTATTGTGCTTTATATAATACATAAAACTACAGCATAACATTTCCAGAAGAACCAGATGGGAAATTAGGGAGCAGCATGTTCTGAGAGCTGCCTTTTAGACCCGTGTCTCACTATCTCCCAAGTTCTCTTTCTACATCTTCCCCTTAGCAGTCATGAACAAGTATTGAAACCGTCTGCCTGGTCGATGTATTTCTAAATCTGTTGTAGTTCCCTTTTTCTTTTTGCAACAGTGTGTTCACAAAAAGAAAGGGAAAAAGGAGTTGGCATTAATCTTTTGTGTCTGTTGACAAAACTGTTCCTCTCCTCATTGGCTTGAACAATGGGAGCATTCTTATGTTTTATATTTTGCGGACATACACTGCATAAGGTCTGTGTGGATAACCACATACAGAAATGACCTGAAGAAGAAAAACATTATTTCAGACAGTTAACTCATTCAAAATTTTATTGTTAACAAAACTGATGCTGTCAGGAAGCAAAGGCTAACTTAAACATATTCTAATTGCTATTTCTTCAGGTTAATGTACAGGCTGTTTGTGAAGGAAAGGCATTAGTTTCTTGGCACTGTGGGCAACAGTACCATATTTGACATCATCTGATACCTATTATGAATAATTTTGTATGGATGCAATGGTTTAGTAGATAATTTGGGTTACTTTTTTATTTTTAATGTTTTGGATAATTATTTGTCTTGCTTTGTTTTTGCTGCTGAAATTTTGTGTAAACTGCATCATTCGTTTGCAAAGCTATCGCACTAAGCAATGATGTCTATAAGATAAGGAGGACTCCTGCTCAGCAGGAAGTAGCTTGATAGCTATAATAGCATATTTTTTGGCACACTAGTTTTCTTGATAATTCTGTCTTGACAGCTGTCATACTGGAAGTCCTGAGAAGGAGGAAGTTGTGGGTCTGCGCATTGTTGGAGTTGGGTGTTTTGGTACAACATGTTTTGAAGTTACTGTATATATAACAATTTCTCAATTTGGCTCCACAGCCATTGCTTTTAAATGCTCTGGTGATGTGGGAGGTTAGCAGAAAAGAAATCCCTATGTAAAACCCTCTGAAATTAGTCAAAAAGTTTTACAGATTTATCATCCTTTCCAAACTGCTCAGCAGGATGTTTTCTGACTAGCCTAAATTCTTGTTTGATAGAGGAGTTCTGTCTCAGGAAATTTTTATTCCAGACAAATCTTTTGAAAGGGTGCTAGAGATGAGCCCATCAAACTAAGCAGGTAGTCAGCAGACACTCAAAACTCCATTATAAAGGTCCAAGTCAGGCAAAATGCAAAATTCAGATGCGAATAGCATTTTTCTTAGCTGTTGTCTATACTTATTCTTAGGAGAATTGTTTACTAAGGGTAACGACAAGAATGTTTCTTTTTTAATATTAATCTGAGTCCTTATAATAAGAATGTGAAAAGTAAGCATCTTTTCATATGGTTATTTTTAGGGAAAAATCTCATGTAGCTTCAGTCAGTTACGTTCAGACTGTTACATTCTTAAATATGGAAAGTTACTTCATGAAAAAATAGTAAAAATGGACATTATTTAACTTGCTGGAAGGAGGAAATTCCTATTTCACAAGATGACAGTGTCATGTGTTAAGGTACAGGTATAAAAAGGGAGGTTTTACTCTCTTTCTGTAGCAGTGCCAATTCAGAATGTCAGTAATGTCACTGCAAACTACAACTGGGAGGACAGAGGTAAGCAGGCAAACAGCCCAGACTGCTTTTTTGGATGTGGAAATAGTAAAAGCAACTCATGTATTGGTGTTTAAAGCATGAGAAATAGTACCCTATGAAAAACAGTAGATTCTCCCAGCTTCTCCATTTTTCTGTAAATACCAGCTTAGGAAAAGAAGACTTTTCTGGTATTACTGGCATAATGGACTAGAATGGTAAAAGCCTATACTTTACCTTGCTTTTTATTTCTGCAAGCCTTTCTAAAAAGGGAAGATTTTCAGTGTGGGTAGTTGCCTAAAGGTTGGGAAAAAATACAGAAGGGTAACAAAGAATGCTCTGAGCACAGCTTTCCCTTACAATGATAATTTTAGGTTTGAAATCTGTTTTTGAAACCTATTTGAATTCAGACTGTAATAATAGGTATTGCTGCTTGGTGGTCATGAGAGGACATGTACCTGATTGCTATTTATATACATATATATGGAATATCCACTTCATTTACTGTATTTGCATTTGTGACAATGGGCTGATGGAGATACAGTGAAGTATGGAAATCAGTGCAGTGAAACTGCAGTCTTTGTGTCAGCTTGGAGACTGGCTGAATAGACAGTGGCAGTGACTTTACAAAATCTGATCATACTGAGGAGGAACAGCTGTCTACAGTATCTTGGCTGTTGAAACAAAAAGTGCTTGGCATGCTCTTCTCTGTGAGGACTTTTTTCTTATGAAGACTGATGCATGTTTCCCATTTGTTTGGTGACGTTTTTTAAGTGTTGAGGTCAGGAATTAACAAACTTCAAATACTGGATAGTTGTTTCAAGGTGTCCAGTTGGCTTTACAGGTGGCCTGGCTCAAGGCCACCCACAAGTTCATCTGCCTTTGCCAGAGGATGAATGGGCCTGCCTAGGAAGTGCTTAAAGTTTATGACACCACTGTAAGGGTGGTGTGTGCAGCTGTGCATACATATGGATGTGCTTCTGGTTGCTGAGGGATGTGATACTGCAGAGTAGCACAGACCCAAGGCTGTCACCTCTGAGGTGTCCTTACAGTCCTTACTACCTGTGCCAGTGTAGAGTCTTACAGGCAGCACAGATGTGAGGCCAGACTGAGCTGGTGTGCAGTCATAGCAGCATACTCAAGAGGCAATGTAAACGCTGGTACCTGCACTCCTAGGGGTGAACTGTACCCAAATGACTTACCCAGTGCAGCAGTGCCAGGGGTGAGAGAAGGAGAAGTGAGAACCTAACCTCTGGATGTGGCAAAACAACCATGCTCCAGCTGCCCTACGTTCAGGGATCCAGAGAGTTAAAAACCCTCAAGTGGCAGCAGCCAAAGACCAAGACAGATGTGACAGTTCCTGTAGGAAGGAGAAGGAGCAGCAGCTGTCATTGTCTTTTAGGTTCCTTCAGGCCTGACTCTAAATCTTATGGCTCCAGCGTAGCCTTAAGTAAAGAAGAAGTATAGTGATGATTTATTGTATACTAGATTATGTAACCCAGCATTGTCACTTGCAAAGGTGGTCTTGCCAAGTGTGTTTAGGGCAGTCACTGTTGGATAGTCAGTCTAGGTACCGTAGAATTCGATTGTGATAATTTTTTCCTTTTTCCTGAGCTTAAGTAGAAATGAAATTCAAGTTTGCCAGGAGCAAGCAAACAATTTATGCTTAACCTCTCTGACAGTCCTGCTGATACTGTCTTTGATTTTTTGAGACTTCATTTGACCTCTCTCAACCATCATGTGAAGCAAGGAGCTTCTCCAAGTTCATGTGTTAGGAAAGGGAAAGCAGGCTGTACTGAGCTGTGATGCTACTTCAAGGAAGGCTGGACGTCCCAGGTGAAATAATGTTTCTGCTTAGTTCTCTTATTGATCCATTTAATTATGGAAATGTAACAGTTGCCTCAGAAATGGCTGCTGAAGCTGTCCTTGTGAGCTCTCCATAAACATTCTGTGAACTGTCAGTTTGATAGTTCTGAGCACTGACTAAGAGAACAATCTGTCAGCACAGTCTGCAGACTTGTTGTCCTTGTTTTCTTGGTCGTCTGTTGACCTTGCATTTGTGACCTCTGGCATGTTTGCAGCAGGTCACATGCGAGTAAAAGACACTTCTCATTTGTTCTGACACATACTGTGAGCACTGCCTGGCATCAGCATTTCTTTTCCAGAGCATAGCGTCACTATCCCAGTGACAAAGTAACTGAATCCATTCCTTGCTTGTGTTCTGGAATAACTAGGACTAGGGCTAGCTCCAGCTTCTGTACCAGACCATCTAAAGACTCGCCTGTTAGGGCAAAGGTTTTAGTACCTTAAAACCATATGCAATATAAAACCACCCTGTGCATCTTGCTTACAGGATGCATGCTTTATTGTAAAAACCTGTTAATGCCAAGGTAGGGGAAATGTGTTCGCTGAAGCGTGTAGTGGGTTTGAGAGCTCTGAATCCCTCAGGCCAAGAGGAACACTGTGTTGCTGTAATTTTGGGGTTATATTGTGGCAGTATTTTTGAACCTTTGAAACAACAGGTTTGTCTGTAGGCCCTTGCTTATTGTACTCTCAGACTCCCATATGTGTAGGCAAATACTGTCAGTTTTTAAGCTCACGGAAACATCGACTCTCGCCACTTGCACAAATATACACCCATTGCATTTATAGGAATTCTTCACAAGGTGGTTTAATCCCAGCTGGCAACTTTGTATGTACCTTACAGCTGTTTTCTCACTAATCCCCTCCTAACTCATTGGGATGGGGAGGAGAGTCGAGGGGAAAAAAAAAGTAAAATTCAAGGGTTGAGATAAGAACAGTTTAATTACTGAAATGAAGTAAAATATAATAACAATGACAACAATAGTAATGGTAATTGTAAGGAAAAGGAGAGAGAGAAAACCCAAGAAAAACAAACGATGCACATGACAATCGCTCGCCACCCACTGTCCCTGAGCAGTGATTGATGGCTCCTGGCCGACTCCCTCCAGTTGATATACTGGGTTGATATACTGGTTCTATGGTATGGAATATCCCTTTGTCCAGTTCAGATCAGCTGTCCTATGTTCCCCCTCAGCTTCCTGGGCACCTCCTCACTGGCAAAGCATGAGACACTGAAAAGTCCTTGACTTAGAGCAAGCACTGCTCAGCAACAGCCAAAACCATCTGCAATGTTATTCTCATACTGGATTCAAAATACAGCACTACCATCTACTAAGAAGAAAATGAACTCTGTTCCTACTAAAGCCAGGACACCTCAGGTGTAGGCTTTGGCAGTGGCAGCGTTCTGGATCAACCATATGAGATACAGAAAGATGTTTCTGCCAGATCTTTACATGGTTCTGCCCCCTGCAGGGTGCTTCTCAGAGGATCACTGTAGTGCTAGTGCCATTAGGCTCTTGTGTGTCAATTTGTCATTTGCTTATGCATCTTCCTGAAACAAATTCAGCTTACTGCCTAAATCCAGAGGTTTCAAGTACCAAACTGCCTGTTTTGGTCTTGTTTTGATCTGAAGGATGACTCAGTCTTAAGTTTTGGGAGATTTTTGTTGTTGTTGTTTTGTTTGGAAAAGGAGAGGCTCGACTTTGAGTAAAGCGTAACTTTCAGTGTGGTATAATTAGTTCTCTCCAGTATATTAGACACAGGACAGTTGTCAGAGATTCTTCAAGGATTTAAATGAAACCAAATGGTAGGCCTTGTAAATTCATAGTTGTGGCCTGAGGGTTGTGTAGACCAGGATATAAGAGTCTCCCAGTCATGGGTGTGTGTTCTAGAGCATAATCAGTTGTCTCGTTTCCTCATTATTTGCAAACTGCATTAAGCACATACAATGGGGACATTGTACAAACAAGAAGCTTGGTGTTTTAGAGTTGAACTCATAGCTTCCTTTGTTCCCTACACCATTTTCTTTGAAGTAACTAGTCTTGGTATGACTTGGTTAAGAGTATTTCTGTTGCTCCAAAGACAAATGTTGCAGAAGGTAAAAGTAGACAACAAAATACCATAGGCCAAACTATATTGTATGTTATGATCAGGTAGGCTGCTTTAAAGTGGAGAGGAAGATCAAGGAGACAAAGTTGGAGGGAATGGGAAACTTTAGTACTGGAGTGTTCAACAAGTTTATGGAAAAAGCTCAGAGGTTGCTCAGATATGTTTTTGTTTTTTAGCTTAGTACTAAATACATGCAGACATCACATATGTAAAATGCATTTAAATGGGTTATCCAGTCTGAAAACTTCTTAAATATCTGTTTGACTTCCTCTTACTTTGCCAACAAATGAACAAATATTGGAGGTGGCTGTGCAAGAGGTGTCTGATGAAAACATAACTTCACTGAATCACCGCAGCTAAGATTTAAGCCAAGGTGATCTAAAGTACCAGTTTTGAAAGCTGACTGTCTTTGGCTGCTTTGGGGTTGATGTTGAGAGATCTGTCTGCAACTTTTAGGGTCACCTTTACGCCTCAGCTAGCTGCTCAAAAAACAGTGACTCATCCTCTGACCTCATTTGATTCGGAGTCACCTAGCCATGATTGGCCACACAGCTCTGCAGCTGTCTGGCATTCGTGGTTCTTACAGTCCAAAACCCAAAACCAAACCAGCTGTTAATCAGTTGGTTGCTTTTATTAGCAACTTCTGACTGTTGCTCTTTCTTCATCAACAGTTAAAGTTGGTTTGGTTGGTTAGTTGATTTTATTTTTTCCCTGCATCAGGTGCTGCATTAGGTACCATAATGTTCATTCTCCTGTGCTTTCTGTTGAGGTCACTGCTGCTGTTGCATGCAAAAAGATATTACTACATCCATTACTTTCTTATTTGCTTTATCAATATGCCAGAACACCATCTTTTTGGGGGGGTTTGGTACAGTTTGTTGTGGGGTTTGGGTTTTTTTTGGTAGGGGCAATGGAACCATGGCTAGTCTCTGCTCTGACTCCCAGGCTAGAAAATAGTTTTTACTTCACTCAAATGTATCTCATCTAATTCTAATGTTCTTAAACCAAAGAAGAGGTCATATCGCTGATTGTTCATGAAGAAACAGCACATTCTTTGTAGAATGCTCTCAGCAGGTCTAAGGAAAAAAACAAACACTTTTTTTGTTAAGAAAGTTTATCCTGTGTCATGAACCTTCTGGGAATCCTTGATTAACTATTACTGTTATAGGAACTCTGCATACTTGAAAGGGCTGGATACTATTGACTTGGCTGAATTTGGTCCCTTAGGATGTCCTAGAAGTCAGTGCTTTGTAGATGTAGTGTTACTTAATCATAAAAAAAATCTGAATAAAAGAACTATGGAATGTCGGTCTAACTTTACCCCAACCTCAGGGCAGGAATAGCTCAATCTAGCTAAAACCTTGTTTGGGTGTAGCACAACCTGTTCTTAGATATAGTCAAAAATAATAGCTGTACAGCCTTGGAGGCAACTTGTGCCAGAGTTTTAACTATGCTTTTATCCTTGGAAATACTTAGTAATGTAAGGCTTGCCATATTTTTTTGGGTTTTTTTAAAGGTTATCCCATAGAGATCAAAATCTCCAAACCAAAATAACCCAAAACAACCTAGTCTTTCCCTAGTAAAGTGTTTGCAGTTCTTAAAGACATCTGCACTCTGTCTTTTGGTGTCTTCTAGGATTCCATAAATGATAATTGACTCATTTCCCATTTCTCCTCTCATTAGAATATAGTAGCAGTAGGAGCTGGGTTCTGTGATGGTCTTTGCTGCGGTGACAATACCAAAGCTGCCGTTATTCGCCTTGGCCTAATGGAGATGATCGCCTTTGCCAGGATATTTTGCAAAGGACAGGTGTCTACTGCCACTTTCCTGGAGAGCTGTGGCGTTGCTGATCTCATCACAACGTGTTATGGTGGCCGGAATCGACGTGTAGCAGAAGCAGTGGTTAAAACTGGAAAGGTACCTTATTCACTGGGTGAAATCTGTGGTTGCATTCCTGGTTTGTTGGAGCAATAGTAGAGGTATCTGAGTCATGCTAGCTCTACTGAGTACCCTTCTCTTTCCTCTTGTTTTTTGGGTGTAGAATGAGTGTAAAGGTGTTAAAAAGGGCAGAGATGATTTAGAAAAAAAGCTCAAGATTTAAGATGTTGGGAGATGCAGATTTAAGAAGGTGAATATTGACAAACAAGAATATAGGAGAATATTATATATGCTCCATTAAGGTCACTTTTGAGAAAGAAAAAACCCTCAGTAACTTTTTTTTTTTTTATCTAGATGATGATGTCAACCTTCTGAAAATTTCATCTTAGCTCTCCTTTTCTTTCTTTTCTTTTCCCCTCTGTTGATTAGTCTATTGAAGAATTAGAGAAAGAAATGTTGAATGGTCAGAAACTGCAAGGACCACGGACTTCTGCAGAAGTGCATCGCATCCTGAAGCAGAAAGGAATGCTGGAGAAGTAAGAACAGATAAAACAACTTCCACATACCTCTTTTTTATCTCCATAATTCTTTCTGCATATTTGTTTTTGATATCTTCATAAATGTAATAACCAAAAATAAAATCGTTGCAATAAGAGCAGCTTAATTCCTAGTTAAAATCAGAGAGAGAAGTGAATAGACCCTCAAAATATCTACTCGTGTAGATAGAGCTGTTAGTGGGACATGAAATTTGTGAATGTCCTTCTGTTTGCAGAATGTATTATTGCCTTCTGCTACTACAGAAAAGCACAGCAAGTGTGTTCTAACATGTGAAAAGAATAAAATGCATGAAAACAGAAGCAGAGATTCCTGAAGAGACTTGTGAAAAGGCTCTAGAGCTCATTTCATAGTAGGAAATTCATTACTTACCTCCACGTAGAGGAGCTTTGTTATAAAGGATCTCTAAGTTATCATCTGAATAGAGTGCCTGCTTCTACCACATGGATTTTAGCTTAGACACCACAGTTCTCTTTCGTAATGTGACTTCCAGTTTGCTGTAGGTTAACACCTGCCATCTGCTTCCGTAGGTCAGGGCTTTTTTGTGGTATGAAATCAAGCAGATTGTCCTGGCTTTGTTCATTTGTGTTTGTGTCAGAACATGTACGGTTCTTAGAGCCACGCACACAGTTGTCTCTTTGTGAGATTAAGGGATGCATTTATCTGTTCCTGTTTGTAGAAGAGGCAAAATCAGGAAATAAATAACTGCCAGTTAGAAGATCAAAGCCTTGTTACTTCTTTTTCCAAAGGAGTTTTTAAAGTCTAGTTTTAATGGATCAGCTATATTAAATGATTAAATTTTTAATATTATCTTTGGATGTAAGGCACCTAAGTCTGTTCCCTCAGTGTACAGTAATTAAGCTAACTGTAGAAAAAGGGTAACTAAAATGTTGGCTTCATTCTTTGCTGTTTATGATTTCCTAAATGAGACAGGATGCTGTGTTCAAGGGGTTTTTAGGTTGCTTGTTTTATATCCTGTTCTACCTTACAACAAATAGAGTGCATTATAGAACAGTTCAAGTTGTGTTTTTAATGAAAGACATGAAAACAGAGTGTTGCTAATTTCTTTCTGGGATGCCAACATATTTGTGTCAGTTCTTCATAAAAGATCTCATTCAACAAGGCTTTTGAAAGCAACTTTCAATGTGTTTTTCAAAAACTACTTCTTTAAAACACAAAACACAGCGAAGCAGCCACGGTTTCAAAGTGAAGAGGTAACAGTGTAGTAAGGATAAATTTCATACTCTCTTCCTGCAAAAGGAGTCCCAAGGCTGTGCAGACACATACTAAAGTCAAAGTTCAGCAAAAGAGCCTTGGTAGCAGGGTTGATGCCTATTGATATTAGCAGTGCAATTACTTTCTTCATTTCAACAGTTATAGACCTCACCCTCTTGATGTGCTCAGGCATAAGATGCATTTGGAGTTTGCTGGCCCTGAGCCTGCAGTCAGCCTTGGTACTGGTTTCCCTGTGTGAAGTGGGGCAGACCTGTGCACAGCAATGTGCTCTGTGATAAGCAGCAGGACTTCAGTTGTGGTTTCTAGTAGTGGTACTTCTCCACTGAGAAGTGACTGCCAGTACTGTATCTCAAGCTGTGGAAAGCTTGCTTTTGCTTCAGAAGGTTCACATATTTTGTGGCCACCTCTCACGTAGGCATAACAAATTTTATTGGTGCCTACATTTAATGGAAACAGCAAATTCAACCCCTCTCCAGCCCAAAATAACATAGGAAGTCAATGACTAGTGAGATTTGTTAAGAAGCGCACAAGTCTTTGTGTAAATTTTTTTTCCTACAGATTTCCTAGTAAGGGTTGTGCAACCTGAGTAGTGTAGCCTTGGATTTGAGAGACCAGCTATGTGGCTATATGATAGATTTCTTTCCACTGATGAAATAAAACCAAAAATCAAGTCAGTTGGATTGACCTGAAGTAGTTTTTGCTATTGCTGCTATTTTTGTCTGTTCTCCACAAAAATAAATCAGAGGAAATGGACACACATTTTGCAGTGGAACATTAAAATGTTTCAGGTGAAAATTAAATTCTACATTTTGAGTTAAGCACTTATAAAAAAGCCATAAGTGTGTCCATTCCCCCACTTTTTTCCTCAATAGTGGGGAAATGTTGCATTAAGCCAAGTACAAATCCACAAATCCTGTATGTGCCCCTGAGAATGCAGTAGTCACCATGGTGTGATGGTACTCCTGGATGGTTCATGGCTTCTCTTGTGACCTCTGGCTCACTTTGAGGAGTCTAGTTCGGAGCAGTGTGCTGACACCAGAGTTGCTGCAGTAACACGTGACAGCAGAGTGTATGGGCAAGCATAGCATATGTGGTGCTCAGTACTGGCTGGGGGTTCTGCTCAACACTGAAATGTGCATTACATAAAGGTTTAGAGTGAGTGATGGGACAGCTTTCCTAAGGAGAAAGTCCTAGTCCAGATGTATTCTGAATCACTCAGAAATTAACTATTTCACTGTCTCCAGTGCTCCTTATAAAAGGCCACACTGAAATGGCATATGTATTTGAACAGGTAATTAATCCCTAAAATTCATCAGGCTTTGTATACAAATGGCACTTGTCTGGCTGTCACTGTCCAGGAAGTACAGAAAGCAAATACAAATTTCTGTAAAGTGTCTTTGCTGTAAGAAACCTTCATATTATCAGAGAAGCCTGAATAATTTGGGGATTGTTGGAATGTGGCCAATTTTAAAAAAAAAAGAAAAGAAAAAAGTGGATGGGAATTTAGTGTTTCAAAATCCAGGTTTCATTTTGGGTTCTTATTAAAAACTTGACCTTCAATGTCTTCTTGGGTCTCTTTTTGTCATATTCTGTATTATCAAATTGTTGCTCAGAAGTAATGCATAACCAATGTGCCAGTCATCCTTTTTTAACCATAGATGAGTACAGCTGTAAGAATGGCCAAGAAAGATATGAGTGCTTTTAATTTATTTTTTAGATCACTTAATGGTTTTGCCATACATAATGAATGTCCCAGGCTCCATTACAGCCAGCTGGGCTTCTGAGAGTGACTCATGTAGGTTCTGTATTCATCTAGTGCTTTTCAGCCCAGTGTTATCACTTGACAAGTAGAAAAAAAGAATTGTTTTTTTCCATCTCTCCTTTTTCCCCTCCCTCTTCTCACCCCATTTTATTTCCTTCATTTAAGAAAATGTTACAGAATAAACTTACACTGCCTTTGCTTTTCCCACTCTGTTTCCTCAGGTTTCCGCTATTCACGGCTGTGTATCAAATCTGCTATGAAGGGAGGCCTGTCGGAGAGATTATAACCTGCCTTCAAAGTCATCCAGAGCACATAAAAAATCAATCAGGCTGTTGAAATAATGCAGCTTTCTGCCTTTCGAATTTATGTCTGGGTTCAAGTGGATGTATCTATCATTAAGCTCCGTTCAAAGCCGCTCACTAGGCAACAGTAACAACATGAATGTCTCTGAAGAGGTATTGTTTTGTCTTATGCAGCCTAGTTTAACACAGCATGCAGTGTTGGCTTCACCAGGTGATTGTCATTTTACTGGCTAAAATGCAACTGGTTTAAGATATGCAGTACAAAAGTTGCACTACATACCTGGTTTATATACACAAGTGTACTTTGAGTGTGTTCCTACACCATAAAATACAAGGTTTTGTTGTCTCTGGACACTGTGGGAAGAATCCCACTGGTTTTGATCAGAGACTGAATCAAGCCTGTAACCTTGAAATATTGGAAATGTTTCTATTAGAACTTGGGTTTATTTGTATATGCAGTTAAATTTTAACATTTTGCATGCTTATGATTATATTAATTTAAGGAATGTTAGTGCAAAACAAGTGATAGCAGTTATTCAGGGGGCTACAGGGATATTTTAATGAAATCAAATGAAGAATATTTTGATTTTTGAAAGTTGTTGAAACCGTCAGGTTGTTTTGAAACCAATTTCTAGGTGAATTTAAATGGTTTTAATCACACTGTTTTAAAGGGAATATTCTAGAGGGGGATCATTACCTCCCCTTCTGTTTTTTAATCCTTGCATTTTTATATTTCTCAATTTTTCCCTTGCTGTTCCTGGGTGTTATGCTCTTCTAGAATCCCATTCCCTAATGGAGCCTATGGTTCATTTTAGTGTTGTACCTGTGGTTGTTCTTCACTGGTATTTTTGGGAGAATTGGGAAGGATACTCTTGGGTATCCACTGCTCCGAATTGTTCTGCTGGGTTTCTAGCTAAGCTGCAAAGTGTTGCACTCCACACAACACTCCAAGGAATGCTAGAGGAGTTCCATGGTATGTCATGCTTGTGTAGTCAGAAGGGTTGTGTGCCAGTAGGATGACTGCATTCATTCCAGTGCCTGCCAGTGACTGACACGTCAACTGGACTGAAGTCCTGATCCAGCCTCCCCAGTTCTGAAGTTACTCTTTCACTGGACGAAACTTCAACGGGTGCTGAAATCCTTTATGACCCATCTCCCAGAAAACTTCTCAAAGGCATATGTCTGTTTTATTCCCCAGGTATCTCAGCTGGGGTTTTTTTCAGACATCTTTGCTGTATCAGGGAGGATAATTTTGGTTTTGGAAAATTTTTGATTTTATGAAGTTTAGGGGTGGGGTTGGCTTGGTTGGTCTTTTTTTTTTTTTTCCTTTTAAGGTTGATGCAAGAGAAGATGGATAAAAAAATCTGTTTTGCTTTTCTTGTGTACTAAAGTGTGGGGTTTTTTTTTTGGTGAAACATATGCTAGGTACATAAAGAGAGGACTCATTCTTCCAGCTGATAGACAAGGGCTGACATCAGGATTTACAGAACAAGAATGTCCATCTGCTCTGAATATCCAGTCCTAACCTCTGAGCAGAACTGTTTTTCGTTGTTCTCAGTGGCATTTTTAGACCAGAAGTCAGGAGCACAAACCCAATCAATTTTGTCATTCAAAACTTGCTAAAACACAGGAGATGCCTGGGAATAATTGTCATACTTAGGCAGCCTGGATTGCTCTGAACAAGGCAAGCATTAGGGCAGCTTTCTGTAGACAGGAAGATGCTTCAGCTCAGGGGTACCATTTTTGTGCTCCTGTATTGTTTTGCATTAATTTTTGGGAGATCTCATGAATGTCCTCAGATATTCAGGGATGTCAAAAGTTCTTTTGCCTTACTTCTGATTTAATGCTAAATATAACAGATGGCCAGAAGTTAAGTAGTGTCAGATGTTTGTGGCAGTTGGGAACATCACTGGTAGAGCTGACTTGGAGCAAGCACTCTGCTTAGGCATTTAAGAGGAAGTTTTGAGGTTGGAAGCACTGTTATACTAACGCACACGTGGAGCATACACTCCTCATTACTGCATAACTTTCAGTGTGTTTTCTTATGCTTTGTTTTGTTTTGGGGTTTTTTTAATACCAAATTGATTGGCTTTTCCTTTATATGTGTACATACACATTATATATATAAACTTTTTTTTTTTTACATGCAGTATATAGAACAGTAGCATTTTGTAAGATACATAAAGGGCTATATAAGCTAAACATGGTAAATTAATATATATTTTTAAATTATTTCTTTATTATTCCAATACTACTTCTACCACTGAAACTCCTAAATCTTAATTGTTCTTGTTTTGTACAGAAGCCTATATTCTAAGGCAAATCCAGAGAAAAAGTTTTTATGGAATTCTTTCCTCCAGTCTATTATGATAGTCTTGGTTTTTTTCAGACAAAAAGTGAGGTTTCAGTAACTAAAATAGTTTATTTAAATTTCTATAAATAGTTCACCATTTGCGTTTGCTCTTTAGTGCTTGAGAACACTCAGCTTGGCACTGGGTATTTTCCCCCCACTAATACTTCCTGTTCATTAAAAAACTGTGATATGGTACTGGAACTGAATGATTAGAGTCCTGTTTTACAAACACTCTGTTTTGCCTAGTAGTGGGATAGTCTTACTGAAAACATTAACCCCTGTGTAAGGGGTCATAAATTTGTAACTAATTCTTGGTTTACAAACATTAATTATTAAGGAAGGCATTATATCCTAATGATACTTACTCAGCTTGCCCTAGACATATGTACTGGTCTTGTTTAAGGTTGTTGAATGTACAGCTGTTTGAAGAGTACAAATAAACATTTTTGTCTTGGGAATCACTTTGGTTTCTGTTGTCTCATTTTACATGGTTTGTGATTAATATTTTATTCTCTTGATGGACTGTAGGTTTTTGTGGATATGGGATGTAATGATAGCAGATATGAGGCTACCATGCAAGAATGCAAATTTTAAAAAGAGCTATTTGGCATCCAGATGTCACCATTTTGTTTCTGTCCATTAGGGATACAATTACAGTGCCTTTGACCTCTGAAAGCAGGTTCTTGTCTTCGGTTCCTTGAGATGCTGTGGGAGCCACTGGAGGGCACTGGTTGGCAAGTGACTGATTCTGCCTGCTCTGCAGTTACTTTTCTTCTCATTTATTTCTGAATTTCCTCAGGTTCCTATGTGATTGCACCTGTCCTACACTGTGTTCCTTGCGTTTGGATATGGTTGTAGTTGAGCACCAGGTGCATGTGTTGTAGATCCACTGGAACTGAGAGAAGGAGCTTGCTATAATGCCCAACACCTCTGCCCACGGCCCTGGCTTGCCTGTCGTCATCTGAGACCCTCCTAGTACAGGGCAACAGCCACTACCTCAGCTCTTGGACAATATGGTGATCTGTGAGATCTTGGGTTCCTGTATTGTGTATCCAGCAATGTTTGTTTCTGTTGTATGTTGAAGTTGAAAGACCTTGGGAAATAAGAAGAGTATATTGTGCTCAGTTTTATCAGTTTGTCCATCAGTGAAAGGGGTGAGAGGTGTCACAAGTGTTTAACAAGGGAAAGGAAGGTCTGCTACTTAGTGTGGGGCGTCATACTGTGAAAGAAGTATGGGGTTTTTGGTGAGCAGAATAATGCACTGTCTACTGAAAGCCTCGAAGCACTTCATAAAATGAGAGCAATGTCCTAGTTCCTCATTTACACATACAGATACTGAGACAAGTAAAGGTGGTTCCCCAGCAAATCTGTGACTGAATGCATTTTATTCCTAATTTTAAAACAGAGTTTCAGCCATTAGGTCATTTCATGAAATCAACTAGTAGAATAAATATGTAGGTATCGCAAACATACCATCCAAAAGGGCTTTAATTCTAATTAGTCTCAGTCAACAGGAAAGTAAAAACCATCACAAGAGAATTAGGATGGATACCTTTGTTTCATAATATCTTCTGAAGAGGTGGTGCTTTCTCACGAAATCAATGTGTACAGGCTGGGTGTCTTTCATCCTCTGACTGTAAATAGCAGCCAGGCTGTACAAGAAACATGACAGACAAGGAGTCAATTTCCAATGGCCTGTGCTGATGATTCTTCATAATGTTCCCAACCTGGACTTCATTGGAAGGCTGAAGTCATATGAACAAAGTACACAGATTTCACAGCAGCTGTTTAATGCTAAAATAAAATGCTGTCCTGGGACACATGGAACTTTATAGTACTAGAAAGTGTAAAACTATTTATCTTCTGGCTCTCTCCTGGCCACGTGGAGTTTTCTCCTGTGATTTGCCATGAGCTGCTAGGAATCTGAGCACTAAAAGGTAACACTTCTATTTTGAATAATGGATGAGAAGATTATCTGCCTTCAATCCCAGCATGTGCAAAGGAGAGGTGTTTGGCATTCAGGTTGAATGAAACCTGGTTCTCTTCTAGGTTGCTTCTAACTTGATTTTAGATCCCTGCCAATATGCTTTGGGTAGGGAATTTCAGATACTCTTGATCTGTCAGTCTAGTTCTGCTGTTATTGAAAGCAGTTGGAGAACTGGATTTTAAGAAGTAGGGTGATGCTCAGCAGAATGGTATCTCTGTCGGAGTTCCCCATGTCTAAATTGGATTTAGCTATTTGTTGTATTTACCTGTTACCTACAATATCTGTTTCAGAGAGATTTAATGAAGGGTAATTGTAGGGACACTGGGAACCATATGTTGATTATTTCTGTAAGTTACTATAAACATCATGAATTACTGATTTTAAATGTATGTTCTTCCTGTAACTCGTGCTGAAGGAATCAGTGAATGATAAATAAAGTACTGCTCTGACCTGTGAGCAGTCTTGATTGTTTAGGTGGGGGTAGCTGCCAAAGTCTTCTCAGTATAATTCACATTGCTCTCTTGTGATGTTAGTGCTGCTGCCTGTTGTTCTACTCTGTGTGTTTCCTTTTCTCAGCTGGATGACAGTCATTTAGTGTCTTTTACCCTACATCTTTTCTTCATGTCTGTTCCAGCTTCCTTCTCTTCTTTATGTATCTGCACCTGTATGTGCTGTTCTGTAGTGAACCTTAAGAATGGTTTTTCATATCAGAAGGTGGGTATGTGTACATGCACACACATGCTTATCTATACAGGTAAGCCCCTACCTGCCTTTTCTTTTTTGAATGATTGTGTGCACAAATAAGCCTTGTAAGGGGCTGGGAATTTTGCACAGGATTTTAGTGAGGCCACCAGGAAGATTGATGTTAAGCTGTCTTTGTGTGAGCTAATGCCTATCTATCCATTTAAAGCTGTTTGGCTGTGAAGCTAGTGCATAGATTTCTTCCAGACTATCCTCAGTGTCTGGGAAGGCAGTAAGTCAGCTTGGCATAATCAAAAACATTGCTACTATTTTAGGGGAACAGTATCATGTCCATGCTACCGGTTATTGAAACTCTGAAATGTCACATTTGTAAAAAATAGTGCTTATTTCGTGATCAGGTGAAAATAATAGTGACATTAATTGAACTAGTTTGCCATTTCTTTCTCCAGATTTAGAATCATTATAAACTCCATTCTTGTCATAGGAACACACTTCAGCTCTCAGTGTGATAGATTCTTTCTGTATGGTTTGTGTTTTTGAGGACTTAGTGAATACCTTTCAGTTTGATGATTACTGAGCACAGGCATGTGGTAGGCTCAGAAAGTACAGCACTGAGGATTTTTAGCTTGCTTTTTAGCTTTTTGAAGGCTGGAGAGAACTGGAAAGCAAGCCAAATCTGTTAGCAAGCGCTGGCTGGGTTTCTGATCTACGTCATTTTTAAATACTAGTATTTTAAATGCAAACGTCAAACACAAGCACTTGTATCTCAGCTGCTCAGTAACTGAGCCTTTTTTTTTTTAACATGCTATTCTTTTTTTGTGGTACCTACTCCCTGTATTGTTGGATCAAGAGATAAACCAACATGTTTTGCAAAAATACAAGATTTTGAAGTCTCTAAATACTTAAAAGCAAAGTGAGCTCAAAGCAAGCTGCTCTGTACTGTGATAACTGAGCAGAGCCAGCCATGGCTGTGCTTGTGCTTTGAGTCAAAGCCCAGGTTTTGCACAAGTGTTTTTAGTGGTGTATTTAAACCCAATTTAGAGATTTTTCTAATTTCCACTTACTGTGCAGATTTGCAATGGAATGTGACAGAGATGCTTTGGGTGTTTTGTTGTTACTGGGCTTTCTTTATTTAATATAGACATAATTGTCATTATTTTCTCCAAACTCCAAGTTAGGTGGTGATTGCAGTAGCACTTAGACCAGTCTTCCCTTGTCTGTATTTAGTCTTTATCTGCATTTTTTTCAGGCTGTAGGCTACTGTAGATAAGGAATACCTTTCATTACTCCCAGAGCTTTAGCCAGCATGGAAGAAAATGCTCAGCATACTGCCATGTGCATTTAGCCTTGTCTTACGTTTGTTGGCCACTAGAGAGGTTAAGTGGAATAAGATCTTCCAAACTTCCATACTGTTGGGTTTCATCCTTATGCCACTCACATCTTTATTCATATACTGACTGTTTTAAAAAAGGAAAAGCTCGAGTTTTTTCTTAGTGGTGTTCCCTGGTGCAGTTGCTCAGGCTGCCTTAAGTCTCTAGAATATGTGATCACAGCAAGATGTCGGTAGTTAGCAATGATCTTCATTAAACTTTGTAACAAAAGCTGCTTATGTTGATTCTAATGTATTTCCACTCTAGAGCTGTAGTATCCTACACTTAGGTGTAGTGTACTTAGTTCCCATGCTCACTGAAATAATATTTTCTCCCTCAGAAATTTTGTCTCCAGCTTATCCATGACTATACATTATTCAAAGATATATTCTAAAACTCGTAAGTCAGCTGCTTGCAATCATTTGGCAGAGGAATGTGCAGTTACCAGGTATCACAATTCCTAGGTGTGACTTTTCTTCCAAAATACAGCGTGGTTTCCTTGACAATGCTGGGCAGCAGAGGTGTTCCCTAGCAGGCACAATTAGCTTTCTGAAAGCAATCAGATTGGAAATGAGAGAAGAGAGTGGAATGGGGTTAGACTGCAAACCATACAGGTAAATTGTTTTAAGTGTAACTTGCATATACTTTATGTGGGGAAGAGAGGGAACAGAATGCAAAATATTGCACTTGCTGGAACTTAAGGAGTGAGTCAGTTTTAACCAGTGTAAGAGCTGGTAATGCAAGAACATGCACTAAAACACAGGAGGAGTGGAGACAAAGCTGTTGAGAGTTGATTGCAGCCCCTTTTGGCCTGTCATTCTCAGAGAACTTAGCAGTTGCTCAAGCAGAGGAGAGATTTCACAAGCACGCTTGGTATTATCAAAATGCATCAAGATACAACTACTGCTGTTTAAATTCCCCTTCCATTCCATGTATCACTTCTCCCAAGAAAGAGATGGAAAACTTCCAAAATGAGAAAAATATGCTGTTCATGCATTCTAGACATCTTATACAGAGGAAATATGCACTTTACTCACTTTGCTGTGGGATCATGAGAGTTCAGAAAAATGCGATGATAATCATGAGAAAGGCTGGCCAGAGAAATAGCTGCAACCTCCTTGGGGCTGCATATATTGCACTTAGCAAGTGAGAAGTAGTCAGAAGTGTTGGTTACCTCTTCATCAGTTTGTCATTTTTCTCAGGGCTAAGATAAACACTATTAGGTCTGACTAAGTAACAAAGTAAGCAAATCTCCTCAAAAAGTTCTTCCTGAAATTCCAAGGGAATTATCTTCCTTCTCTCTTGCAATTGCAGCTTCAGAGCTGGAAGTGGGAGCCCTAGGTAGTAGCAAGGTAGCCATAACTTTGGCTGTTAGGGTTTTTATGTGATCTTAAAACTAAATAATGCTGCCAGCAGCTGTGCCCTGGTATTACCAAAGGTTGAGATTAAATTAAAGCAATTGAGCAAGAACACTCCAGAGACACTCCTGACTCCAGATGTGTTTTTATTCATCTAAAATAGGTCCTGACCCACAAGTGGGCTGAAAATCTTTCTGGTTGCTTCCATCTGAGAACTTGTGTTGTACACAAGCTCTCCCCTAGCACAAAGTCAGCAACACTGGTTTTTTCATTGCTACTGTAATCAATCCTAAATTGAAGGTAGGGGACTTGGGAGCACAAGAAGCACTTGTGTGAAATGATTGTGTTTAGGTAGAACCTGTCATGTCAGCGTGTGGGCTGAGCCAGGGGAGCATTCACAGAGCATAAGCAAGTGTTGGGAGGTTTGAACACCTCCGTTCATCTAATGTTGGGACAGTAATTAGGTCCAGACTGGATGGACAGACAGCTTGTAGGAAACAGAGTGCAAAGACATGATACAGGAAAATTTGAGAAGCACAGTTCCAGGTACCTTGTGTTAATTACTGAATTGGACTAGACTGATGTAAAACTCATTATGTTTATAATGTCTGGGAACTCTGTACCAGGTAATCAGGCCTTTGACGAGTCTCCCTTGAATGCATCACTAAAAATGACAATGTGGTTTATTGTCACAGAAGTTACATCGTGAATAAGCAGGGAACCTGAACTATTCGAGGCAGCCTACTTGAGTCAGGATGAAAGCATTTCAGCTGAACTGTTAGAAGACAGTTCCTAGGATTGCTGACCATGCTGAACATACCTTAAGGAACCAGTGATGTCATTCCCTAGGACTGCTTGCTGTCTACTTGCCTTTGTGTGTTAAATTCACATTTTAAAAAAGGAAATGCACACGCACACACAGACAACACTTGAACAGGGAAAATGTTTAATTTTCAAGTCTGCTTTCAGTTCTGAAGTATTAGTGTTAGCATACGATTTATCTCTATTCAGTGCAGTTTTCTTGGGCTTATGTAGTCACAAGGCTTTGTGTAGCTAGATAGAGTTTTGGAAAGATTATTTTGCTTTCAAAAGCATTATCTGGCTTGAGATGATTAGCAAAATATATTGAAATCCAGTAGGCAGATCTCAAGAAGTAGCTGATCTTCATTTTAATATGGATTCAGAGTGTTTTGGGTTGGCAGGTTTTTTATTTTCTGTGCTGCCTTTGAACAAACACAGCTTACTGCATCTGTAGTCCGACATTGTTGACTGATTATAACGCATCGGGGGCTTTTTTTTGTAACAGCTTATGTCAGGGGATTCATTACCACGCACACAGCGTAAAGGAAGTTTCTCTGTTTAGTGCTCGTGGAGAGACTATGCCTCTGTTTGTCACTCATCTTATAAAAGTTATTTTCATTTATAAAAGGTATTTTCAATCTCATTAATGAAATAGTGTGAAATAATGTTTTCTTTTTCAATGCAGAATTACGTATAGAGCAAGTACATGGAGGATGTATTCCTTACTGTCCTGCCTCTTCTTCACTTAGCCAGATTAGGAGATGAACTTGAATTTTATCACTTGCACTGAGATGAGGGAGACTGGATCTGAAACCCCTCCATTACCCTCTCCTACAGAGGCAGTTTTCATGCCTCCTCATAGCTCCCTTTCTGTGCTCTTATAAAAACACATGGCTGAATACTTGTCTTTGTCATAGAGGTGCCTTCACCAGCATTTTTTTTCATTTTTTGCTTGTGTGGGGTTTTTTTCTTATTGCTGGTTGCCTTACATATAGTTGTTTTACAGATGGGAGTATTTTTGCGAGCTGGAGGATGTCACCTATAACTCACCTTCTGATCAGGTAGACACTTTGAAATAACCCTTGAAGATATTTCCAACACTGGGATCACTGTTGTTCATTGCTGTTTATGAAGATAATTTATTAAATCCTACATTTCAGCACTGATGAACTTAAGTAATCCACTTACTTATATTTCTCTTACTTGTGAATTACATCAAGAAAACCATCACTAGTAATTTCAGACAGCCCATAAAAGTAGGATTCTAGCACAAGAAGGATGCTTGTATGTAAGAAATCATAGAATCATTTAGGTTGGAAAAGACCTCTAAGATCATTGAGTCCAACTGTTGACCCAGCAATGCCATATTCACCACTAAACCATGTCCCCAGGTGTCATATCCACATGTGTTTTGAACACTTCCAGGGATGGTGATTCTACCACTTCCCTGGGCAGCCTGTTCCAATGCCGGACCATTCTTTCAGTGAAAAAAATTTTCCTGATATCTAAACCTTCCTTGGAGCAGCTGAGATTTCATCCAAATAATACTTGGTTTAAATAAAACCTTGCTAACGTCGATATTTTTCCTTGTACTGCCTGCTGGAACAATGAATCATGAAAATATGACCTCCCTGATTAGTCCTTCACTGAAATAGCAATCATAGCATCACTTAAAAAGAAAGCACAGCAATTTGGTGCATGACCTTCATTTGCATACACTGATACAGCTTGTTTCCTGGGCCTCTGATTGAATCCTTGTGAGGAAGGCAAGTGAGTAATTATTTGATTGGCATATTCAGAGAATCACACTGCTTTTGTAAGATCATGTATTTGATATATTTAGTCACCACTTTTTTTCCTAATAATTCCCTGAATCTATGAGATATTCTTTCAATTATATAGATATGTCTGTCTCTGTGTGTGTATGTATATTTATATATATATATATATATATATATAAAATTTAAATTTCTGATGTACCGAGGAGATGAAAGTTATCATACTACCCGTCCTCATCTCTCTTCATAGTCTTTCAATTTATTGATCAATTCCAGGTGAACATGACAAAGTGAAAGATTACCAGAAGATACCAAATTTTTGTAAATGCCAAGAAAATGTGCTGACTGAGGATACCATCTTAGTAGAAAAATCTACATAGAGTAAATTGCTCTTACAGATACCCCCGCTGCAGGCAGCACATTCAATGGAGTGTGAACTTTCTTGAACATGAAGATGAACCAACCTCAAAGTTCATAGGAAACAAAGCTTTTTCATTGTGGGGCATGTGGGGACATCTGTATAATTACAAATCTCATGTCATAATTGTGTCATAGTTAGCATTAAGCCAGACATTTGCAAATATATGATGCACTTCATTCACCTCAGTAATTAGAGCCACATCCATCACAGAGCATCCTCTACTTACTCCAAATCTAATACTGCAAACCACAGGGCTGTGCCAATTCACATAATTTAAATACCTAGGTAATGAGGTTGCCCTCAGCGGAAAGACTGTATTTTAGCTGCACTACGAGCTGTTAATAAAATCCTTCTTGGTATGTTTTTCTCAGCATTCAAAGAGCTTAGATAGCCTAACTCCTATCGGCTCTTCTCCCGGTCTCCTAAAATCCCCCAATGAAAACCTTCCTTTCTTCTGAAATTCTCTTTTCCCTCACTGATCTAGGAAAAAAGCATTATCCATGCTCAGTAGCTAGTTAGCAGGATGATAAATGACTTGACAGGATAAGCTTTCTCAAGACATGGCATAAATGGAATAAGCCTTTGTTCTGAGGAAATCCCAATCCCTCCAAAAGGCAGCCCATCATCCACCCCCTGACTGTTCTATAGTCTCATACCGTGCACCACTCTCACGTAGCCCAAAGCCTGCAAATTTCATAGCAGACTAAGTGAACTGAGAAATTTAACGAAATTTGGCTTTCTGATTCATTTTAAAATCCCAGCAGGTTTTGCTACACCAGACAGCACACTCTGTTCCCCATAGATACATGCAACCCTAACAAAAACATCATTCTTTCTCTCCTGTTTCTCTTGCAGTAGATATTTTTGGGAACCTAGAACTGCCTTGCATCATTGCAGCTATCTTTTCATGCACTGACACAAGAGCTACCAGGTGTCAGCAGCTTTGCATAATGGTTCTTTGCATATCTGCAACACTAAAGCTGTGAAAGCATCCAATGATTTATAGTCATGATTAGTATTCTGTATATTCTAAAACATTGGTGCCTGCACTTCTGTGTCCTGCTTTGAGTTGAACTTGACTGTGTTTTGTGCTAGAGAGATTTGTTTCTTTGTTTTTTTGTTTCAGATCTAACACTGCTCTACGAATACAAACATTGGGGTAATTTTGTTCTTTGTTTCACGGAAGACTTCTGGCACTTGTCTGCTTGCAAAGAAAAGCTGCTGATTTGAAAATACCAATTCCAGACCATTACATGGTATACTGTGGTCCTGTGTTAACGTTTTCCTTTCCTTCTGTTGGTGGATAGGTGTCCTTATTCCATACTAACAGAATGGCTGTGGCCAGCCAGTATGAAGAGCAGTAGAACATCTGCCTGCATTTCTCTGCCTTCTCCTTCCACTTCTGAGTGCCCAATGAAGTCAGTGCCCTGCCAGGCTTCCAGTTCTCCTGCAATTTAGCCCCCTATGGCAGAGCACATGCACTGTGACACCTCATCTCAGTCAGCTGCCACCTTTCTCAGCAGATCCTGCAGTCAGCTCACTGGCTTTTTTGCTATCTTTGAATGAGGGTTTTTCCACCCTTAAACCTTGCAGCCCAACTGCATAAAATTGATTCTCCCCGTACAGCACTTTCATTACCCAACCATTGGCCAGGCATAGTGAGATTCATGAGATCCTTTGTTCTGCTGCCTCTTCAGGACAAGGAGGTGATGTGGTGGGCATTGGTACTGCATGTATACTGTACAGCTGGGTGACTGGAGTGTTAACAAGATTGTCACTTTATGGAATTGATTGGTATTCATTTCTGTGGTTTCTGAAATCACTCAGGTCATGAGATCACTTGGTCTGTTCAGCCTGGAGAAGAGGAGGCTGAGGGGAGACCTCATTGCAGTCTGCAGCTTCCTCGTGAGGGGAAGTGGAGGAGCAGACAGTGATTTTTTCTCTGAGGTGACCAGTGAAAGGACCTAAGGGAATGGTCTAAAGTTGTGTCAGGGAGGTTTAGGTTGGATATTAGAAAAAGGTTCTTCACCCAGAGGGTGGTTGGGCACTGGAATAGGCTCCTCAGGGGAGTGGTCACAGTACCAAGCCTGACAGAGTTCAAGAAGCATTTGTATGATACTCTCAGGCACATGGTGTAACTCTTGGGGATGGTCCTGTGCAGGGCCAGGAATTGGACTCAATGATCCTTATGGGTCCTTTCCAACTCAGTATATTCTGTGATTCTGTAAAATAAAGACCACAAAATTTGTCAATGTAAGTTTGGTAAAGAGTATATTTTAAGTAAACCTACAGCTTTGAATTATAGATTTAAAATGATGGAGAGTCTAATGTTTTACTTAATAAATCATTCAAATAGCTAATTATGCTGTATTAAAAAAAAAAAAAGGTTAAAAAAAAACCAAACAAAAATGATGGTTTGTTTTCAGTCTGAATTTGTCCAACTTCAGCTTCCAGCCATAGTATCTGGTTAGATTTTTGCCTGCCAGGCACTGGATGTCTTCTCTCTGTGTATATATGCACACAGCAAGCTCAAGTCACCTGCTCATAATGTAGCATAATATAAGGTGCACTTTTTAAGTTGTACCAAGCACAGCAGAGCAAGATAGCTCTCTATTATTTTATTTAAGCCTGCAAGCAAGCTGATGTGGCTGTAAACTCTCTCCTTCAACATGGATGGGGCTGTGTTAAAACCATGGTGGAATTGTACAGTCTTTCATTAACTATTTAAAAACAAATATGGCACTGGCAATTGTTGAAGGTGATATTTTCCTCCAGCTGTTTTTCACTGGGCTTGGGTGCTGTATAAACATTACCTGCTGTGCTTTACATAAACACTTAGGCAAGCACCACCCTTAATGAGTAGAAAACATACATGTCTTCAGTGGAAATGTTTATATTCTCAAGTATGTAATCACTAGTCTGTGTTTGTACCATAGGAGTATTTAAATGTCCATGGTGGACTGCTGACCCTAATAAAAGTATTTATGAGTGTGCCTCAGGGACAGCCTGCCTGGACATGCTCAGAGCAGAATAAGTTCCTTCCTCACGTAACATGATACTGGACACTCTTGAGTATCCAGGTGGCTCCTGATGTGCAGGTGTGAGAAGGCATGGCCACCAGCTGTGCTTGGAGCTGTGCTTCCAGGCTCACTGGAGAGCAGGACAGCCGAGGGCAGCTGAGAAGCAGCCACTGAAATACAATGTGGGCAGGCTCTGCAGGTGCATTACAGACCTGGGGTCCCTGGCCCCAAAATATGAAAATCATAATTCCCATTCTGAGAAGATTTGTACATAGACTTCACACTTCTCACTACAAACTCTTTTTAATTTGAGTAGATGTGGTCTCTACCCTGAAGTAAAGCATATGTGTTCAGCATGCAGGGACAATGTTCTAAGTTCAAATCTACTCTGGAAAAAGCAAACAATTTTTCCTCAGCACGGTATCTAAGACATAGTTGAGTTTCAGGGCTGGGAGGGATCTTTAGATTCCCAGAGCAGATAAAACAGCTGGTGAAAGGCTAATGCACAGAAAATACATGGCTTACGTACTCTGGGATTTCTTTTCTTAGCACAGTTCTATCACCAAACAATTTACTTAGTGTCATGATAATGAGTTTCATAACTGAAAAAAAAAATAAATTCTTAAAGTCAGTATATTACTGTTTGCAGTATGGAGTTAATTATCTGTATGGCAGCATATGTTCTAAGACAGCTTTTTGGCAGGTAAAGTTACTGTGTGTCTACACTCATGACTTTGTCCATATAATTCGAGTAAACTTCATGTAAAGAAAGAAATATTTGAGAGAAAAGGAGTACAGAACATAAACAGCTAAATCCCGCATTTTCCAGCATTAGGGTAGTGACATGCATCTGATGACCAAATCCCATACACTGTCATTACTTGGACTGTAGTTTCAATTGGGATTGATTTTATGTTCACTAATTTTGAGGTACCCAAGCTGCAAAACCAAACCAACCTTGTGTTCAGTAATCCCATGTACAGACACAGATCCTCTACAGATTTGCTAAATAATAGCCATTGTGAAAATACGGGCATCTCATCTATTCCCTCTGTGTGGCAGCAACATTAGAAGATCCAAGTATCTCAATCATGAAAACCACTTTTACTTTGCAAAATACCAGTTCATACACAGAGACATTTGCCTTGATTGATCATTAGGCATACCTATGGCACATGTCACTACCAAAGTACAAATCAAGTATTTCTGGTTTGGGTTAGTATAACTCAGCTTTTCCATACACCCCTAAGGTGCCAAAGAGTAATATATGTTATTAATTATTTACTTAAATACATCTGTAGCTCAAAGCCTACACTCTTCTAAAAGACATTAGGAAATATTCCAAACATTTCTTGATTTAATGCTAACTAAAAATATCTTATCCTCAGATTACACAGTAGGATGTCAAAGGTGAGAATATTTGTCCTGGACATCCGACATGACTCCCTGTTCCATACATATGACCTGGGTTCCACGGAAAGTACAATTCCTTTCTTGCCCTCTTCAGAATAAAATCCCTTATCTTTCATAGATCACTTCTAGGTGGCCTAAATGCAGTAAGTTTTTGGTTTTGACTGAAATCTGCTGATAACCAGTGAAAAACCTCAATCATCTTTTATATGTTAACGTGTTTTACTTATCTAAAAAACAGTCTGAATAACTTTGACATTTGAAAATTCTAGGATTTGGGAGGGGGGAAGGGAAGTTGTATTTCAAAACCAGAAAAACTGTTCAGGAAATTCCAGTCAGCTCCACTCCTTGGGCCTGTGGGTCTACTTTAATTAGCACTTCCAGCTGGCCAGATTGTTGCTAAGAAGGTAGTTCTAGAGAACTCAATGAGTAATGTCAAAAATGTTGATACCTCAGGATTTGAGAACAAAACCAGCTTAAATGGAAGAATATGTTAATTAGATATCAAGACGTTAAAGAATAATCTCTTTACTAAGAAATCTGATAATACTTGTATCAGCTAATTTTGCTTTTACTAAAATATTTACATTGAAAGGCTTCACCAAATTACATGTTTTTTACTGACCACAATTTACTTCATTATAGCAGTTGACAAACAAGAGCTTACAATCTTGACTGGTGTTTAAAAGCCTCACCAATCCTTCCTTTGAAAGGTTAACTTAAAATTCAGAAAATGGGCCACTTTATTCTCTCTTGGTAGTTCTATAATAAAAGGTTGATTGTTCAAGCAGCAGCATTCAATTATTTTGTTTCTGATAGTATCTACATGTAAAAAAATCTAGCTAGGCTCAGCTGGTCCCTGTAGGCTTTCCAGTTCTAGCCTTCAGTAAAAGGATGCAAAATAAAAAAATCAGAGCCTCACAATTAACATTCAAAATGTCAAGTATTATGTTGTCAAGTTAAAGAATGAAATTTGCTTCCAGGAATATCAGATACAGAAAAGCTTCTGGAGTGTTTACCCATTTTTTAGTGAAACTCATTCTTCACATATGAGAAAAATATGCTGGAGAAAAAATATGCTAACTAGGGAAGTCAGAGCGGCAACCACCATTCAGAGAAGTTGCCCACAAATGTAGCCCTCTGGTTCTTGTTGAATTAGTCATGATACTAGATCTCTATAACAGACATTGAAAACTTATGCCATATTAACATAGCTGAAGCAGAAAACAAATGGTTCCCTATCTGTGTTTTTGTTTCACTTTTTTTTTCCCCCAGAGGACCTGGGATGCTTAAACAATAGATGTGCAGACCAAAAGCAATGAAAGTTATTGCTCTGATTGTGATGGTTGAAAGAAAAACAACACTGGCCTTCAAAAGTTTAGGGAGCAAAATAAATACAGAGTTTTAGAATTAAGCATCAAAATGACGCCACTGAATAACATCCTGAAAACATGGTGAGAATATACATCCAGTGTAAAATAAATCAGCTCTCAAAGGGAAAGTGATGGGAATGAATCAAACCATTTTGAAATTAGTGTTAATTTTGGTAGTTAGCCTGAATTTTAGCCCCACATTTACTCACTTTGCTTACTGATCTTATAGGTGGGAAACTGAAAGGACAGGAGTGTTTCAGAAGAGAAAAATCAATGCTGTTACAATGGATCCTCACTAACAGCAATAGGAGCATGACAAAGAGGCTCTGGCATTGGAAAGAAGCTTGGCAGTGCTGAACAATCAGATAAAGCACTTTTTACTTGCAAGCCAGTTGAAGCAGGCCCCTAAACAGACCAGTGCACAGATGTGTTCTGTTCCTTGAAAATCTCAGCTCCTATTTAAGAGAAAGGGATAAAACAGGAACACAACCAACACAGAAATACTGGTAATTTTTGTAAAAAATTATGGGTTTACCAGAAAGTGTAAAATTCTTTGTCCATCATTGAGTAGTTTGTTAAATGGTTTGTGTGTGTGGTTTCCTAATGGTCTTTTTTTTTTTCTCACAAAAAAATTATACAATCTATATATCCTATCATGCTGAGTGTCTGTCATCTTGTCCTGATGACCTGCACTTCATATTTGCAAAACTCTGCCACATTTCTTCTGCCAAGACACATGTTCCAAGAAGCCCATGGAGCCTGTGCTGTGACACACTTACACTGGGAGCGGAGGCACAATCATGCCCAAGAAACAGTTCCTTTGGGTAATTCATGTTTCCTGTAATTCTGGGAGAAGCTCTGCCATCTTCCTTCTCCCTCCCCAGCTGATTCAATCCCTTGCCGAAAGGTAATACCGCAAAATCCATCCTTTGTTATCCAGTAGGAGAGCAGCAGTAAACAATTCAAGGACAATAGCCACTAGACATATGGAAAACATTTCATTTTTACTGAGCTGCCACATGCAGATCCTTTGCTAATGAGAATTCCTGAAGGTTGAGAACTACTCTAATCTGCTTGCCTGTTGTTGAAACCCCATACTTTTTGTGGAACAGAAGATCCCTCTAGAACGTCTTAGATGACCCAGAAAAGTTTGGTTTTGCTTTTTTAAAGATGACACTTTAGACTGGAGAAGTACTAAAAAATAACAGGTTAAGGGACAACTCAGCAGTGTCACATAGGAGGCCAATAGTGACCTCATACTTCACATTTCCAGTGACTTTCATGGCTTTTAAAAAGTCTTTTGTATTGTACAGTCTCTTGGTTATTTGACAGAGCCCAGCAAAATCCCCATTTCCAGATCTGAGAGGGCTGTGTTATCTCCTGGACTCTTGTTCCCCGCCCGCGGCACTTGGCGCGGGTTCCTCTCCCAAGGATGAGCGATAGCAGCCAGTGGGGACAACAACCCTTAGCACCGGCACGTCTCCACTACACGTTTGCTGCCTGTGGAGCCAAAGGTGATAGTTTGAAGGGACGATGACGGCAGGCACATGGGGCTGGACCCCCTAAACAGCGCTCACTCAAGAGTCTGTGGCACAGAGAGCGGCTGGCTCAGCTTGCTTCCTCGGCTGCGCTGGAAGCAGACGGGATCCAAGTCTGTAAAAGTCCTGGAGGTCAGGAGACGGTTTTTAGAGGTGACTCTCGCTGAACCTCCTTCCCTAGCGCTGGGGATCCTCCGCACCACCAGCACCCGGCCGCGTCCCCCCCACCGGGGCCAGCGGCGGGAGGGCTGGGCGGGCTCCTGGGCGGGCGGCACCGCACCGGACCCGCCTCTCCGCCCGCCGAGCACCCTCCTTCTCCCCCGCGCCGAGGCGAGGGGCTGCCCGCGGCTCCGGGGCCACACAAAGCGGCGAGTGGCGGTGCCCTCCCCGCCGCCCGTCCGGCGGCAGCCGCTCCCGGGGCCGGCCGGAGGCGCGGGGCAGCCCCGCGGCGCCCACCATGGAGCCGCCGGTGCCTCCGCAGGAGCAGCCGCCGCGCCCTCGCTCGCACACGGTCACCACCACCAGCAGCTCCTTCACCGCCAACCTGTCGGCCAGCTCCAGCACCCTCGCCTACGACAGGGAGTTCCTGCGGACCGTGCCCGGGCTCCTCATGGTGACCGAGATCGTGAGTGACCCCGGGCAGGCGGCGGGAGTCGGGCCGGGGTAGGGGGCGCGGAGGGGCGGGGGAGCCTCGGCCTGGCATTGCTGTGGCGTGGAATTGGGGTGTTTCCCCCTCAGTGCATCACCCAGTGCGGGTGCGGTGTGTCCGTGCCCGCAGGTGAAGTGGTGGGAAAGAACGAGCCCATGGAAGGAAGAGCGGCTCTGCGGCGGGGGGCACAAACCTCCCGCCTGGAAACTATCGACAAATGGAAAAGTAACACAGAGCACACGCGGTCTGTTCAGCCTCCCACAGCGTCTGCGGTATCATCCCCTCCCGTAGCGGAAAGATGAGTTTTGACTGATTTTTGGAGACTTTTCTCTAACCACATTGGTTGTGTACGCTTCGCACTTTATAGCGCTCGGATAGTCATGATGTGGAGTTAATGAGGCAACTTCTTCGTCTTCTAGTCAGTAAAAAGAATTTCCTTGTGCTCTTAGTGGTTAAATACACTTAAGCAGAGCAGGAGATGAACTAACAGCTTTTGCGTTTGGTAGTGATTTTATTTTTTGCAGGTACTCCCACATAAGGTGTAAACGAATGTCCAGAGGGCCAGGCAGCGCGGGGTTGTCAATTTAGTGGTAGGTGGTGAACAGCACAATGCTGGGATCCCTCTGCAGGCCTGCGTGACCTCATTGTGTTAAGCAACACATACTCAGCATCTCCTCCTAAAAATAATGTGTTTAATTCTACTCATCTATGCTATTCCTAATTAAGGAACTTATAGAGCTGGTTGGTTGCCCCAAATAACTTTTTGAGTTTCCTGTGTGGTGTTTCTGGTGTGTTGATGTTGGAAGGATTAACTTATCTGACCACATTTTCAAGGCTTGAAAACATTGTGCTTCACCAGAGCAGTGGAATGGCTGTTGGTTTTGCTGACTTCAGAGTTAAAATAACCAAGTAAAGCTTCATGCTGATGTGTGGTGTAAGACCTCTGGCAGGAACAATGCCATTGGAGAGAGGATGCACATTGAGATGCCAGCTTGCTGTGTGGGCAAGTATTGGTAAGGCTGTGAAGTCAGAGCCTGCTACCAGCCGGTACCTTGTATGCTGGTGTTGTTGGGAATTTTATCAGTTTTCAGCAGATAGGTAATTGTAGGCTTGTTTTGGTTGTTAAATACAGGAGATGCTTCACTGCCAAAGTTGTGGTAGATCTGTGAATAACGAAGTCTTAGTTTTTGAAAGAACAGCTGCTTTCTTTTCCACTCCTTTTCAGTTAGTAATTACAACAGTTATGAACCTTTCTTGTACTTTATCTGAAGAGCGATCCCACTGTAGATTGTTAGAGAGGTGCCCAAGGCTTTTCCCAAGCCCTGATGGAATGTCATGTATTTATCCTGGCTTCGCATACTGAATCGACTGCACTGACATTGAGCTGCATGGCCATAGGGCATGGACAGGTTCTTGCTTACTCTTTGCTGGAAGTATGCTTTCTAGTTTGTGCTGACAGGTGTTGTTGTGCAGCTTACCTTTCTAAACAGTGAAGATGTTTTTTAGGGGGATTTTGTTTCCTGTCAGCCATTCCTAATTCCTGGAACAATTATAAAATTATTCTTTCAGCGACCATTTTGAGATGCTTGAGTCCATTGACATTTAGAGTTAGCTTTAAGCTTCATAAGTACTTGAGAACACATTTACCAACTTCAAAAGAATCAACGCTAACTGATTTGTAGGCTAGTGTAGAGTTTTATCTGCCCTACAGGTTCCCATGCATGTATTTTTATTGATCAGCAGTGTGAAGGTCAGCAGTTCCTGGCCTCAAAGAGGGTAACAGTAGTCTCTAGATGTGGATTAACTTTTACTGGTTTGTGATGATGTGTTTGAAATAATGGAGGACAGTTCTAATATGAAGTTGAAAACAGTAAGGCAGGTCCTACAGAAGTAAAGTATTGATAGATAGTGCCTTTGAGATAATATTTCTGGTTCTTAACTCTTAACTACTTATTTTAAAGCAGCTGGAGTAGCTGTTCTTCTGTGAAATTAAAGGAAAAGAAAAGCGTTAGTGAATTCTCTGATATAGAACGAACTGAAAACCCGCCACAGTTATTAAAATCAAACAGTGAGTTTATGTGTGTGTGCATATATATATATACATATATATATATATTTGGCATTGGTTTATGGTCAAATGTTTTCCACCAGTTCTGTATGTTCTTTTTTTTTCCTAATAGAAAATATGTTTTAAAAGAGCATTACACAAGTTCTCTATTTCAAAATTGGCTGTGCATATTCAGCAGTAATGGAGTTTTGTACCCCAAGTCTACCTGTTCCGATTGTTGTGGCCTGCCTACAGAGATTGTCCCTTCAGGATGTTTCTGACCCTCAGTGCTGATCCCTCAGCTCACAGCATGATCCTTCTGCTAAGGATTTACAAACCTGCAAATGAGACCAACTCACATGTTGGAAAGCAGACTGGTTTTAGTAATATCTGTTATCACTCCAGCTACTCATCTGCGAGACCCCATGTTCTTTGATACCATGTTAAAGCTGAGCTCAGAGTGTTAAACAACAGTGCTGACTGTTCTGAGTATGTGCTGTGGGGCTGTGTAAATATTTGATTATTGCCACTGTCAGTCAGCTATGTGCATGCAGCAAGAGGAGTGCAGTCTTTTAGTCTCCTGGCTCTGAGACTGGAACTTTTCTTCTCTGTGTAGGCAAACAGCAAATCTGTGTTATTCTTTGACCAAAGAAAATGGAAAAGCAGGAAGTTACCATATAAATTAAATCTTTCAGTCCCTTAAATGAAGGATTTTGATCAGGTTTTGTTTCTACATCCCTAATTTGGGTGCTGTGAAGGTGAATTAACTGCTGCCTGGATTTCCACATGTGCTGGTAACCAGCCTACATCTGCACTGAGATTGTGGTTTAATG
Source organism: Chiroxiphia lanceolata (assembly GCF_009829145.1). Classification (NCBI taxonomy): domain Eukaryota; kingdom Metazoa; phylum Chordata; class Aves; order Passeriformes; family Pipridae; genus Chiroxiphia; species Chiroxiphia lanceolata. The sequence goes on along the minus strand of NC_045637.1, from coordinate 113,670,191 downwards.
GCACAGTAAATTCAGCTTAACAGCTCCTACTCAGAGATTCTTTGTAGTGCTGCTAAGCACTGGTCTGCTATTAACTCAGTCTGCTGTTTCCAATTTGTTCAAAACGAGTTAGCTTTATAAAGACAGGTTTTGTGATGGATCAGGTGTCATCTGTCCTTTATGTAGCTGCTTTAGAGCCAGCATAAATCTGGGATGAGGTTGACTGTGCATATTGAGCAGTAATAGAGTCATGTACCCAAACCTGGTTCAGCTTAATTCTGTAATGCCGTTTGGTCTAGCACTGCACACATCCAGTATGAATGAACACAGAAGTGCAGCCTGAAGTGTAGGCTAAATTACCTGGTGCTGACAGATTTCCATTGCCTTCTACATCTGCCTCCATGCCCAGGGAGGGTGCAAGGTTTCCTGCCACTCACTGGGAAAGAACCGGGGTTAGTTTATTTCAGTGTAAAGAGCAAAATAGAAAATGCCACGGATTTCTGAGAGAGGCCTTTGGAAACTGGCATAAAATGCAACCTGGTGCATGAAATCTTACCAAAGTACTTATATACAGGAGTAGTGAAGCTTGCTGGACAAGGCAGGGGCTTCTGACTCTAGAGAATTGGATTCACTGGCCTTAGCTGGCCAGTGACTACTGAAAATTTATCTGGATCTCTAACTTCTCTGAATGCCTTATCCATTCATGGAATATGGATACAAGTCTTTGTAAGGCACACTTTGATCTGTTGGTGAAAAGTAATAAATAAGACATAAGCGGTGTTACAGGAAGTCTTTAAATGAGATGTCAATCATCTGGGTTGACACTGCAGTAAAAACATATCATATAGAAGAATGGATACTTATTCCTACAGTGTAGCACCACCATCACCTCTGGAGGATTTATCCTTTCAAGAGAAGCAAGTGTAGCAACTTCCTGAGATCTCTTTTGAATGTTTCTTTTCTGTACAATGATGGCCCAGAAAAACTGTGTTTGTCTTCCTGAGGCTTTTATGGCCAAGATAAATGATAGCTAATGATACCTTCTCAGAGCTTTAAATCAGCTTCTCAGGTCAAGCATTATGGATCACTTTGGGGAGGTGGACAGTTCTGTGGTTGTTATGGATGTAGTTATAAAAATATTTACTTTCTAGCACGATGACACTGATTCCTTCAGATTGTTGCTTCACAGCAGTGTGTTGCTAGATGCAATCTCTTGTAAAACTTCCAGTACTAATTTAAAGGCTTGTGATGACTATTTGACCTTGACAATAAAAAATGCTTTCTTCGCCTTGAAAAGTTTGGAAGGCTGGGTGAGTGAGATCTTGTGACGGTGTCAATTTTAGTAAATTGTAAGTACACTTGCATTTCTTTATGCTGTTCTATGCAGATTATTCTTTGAGCAAAATGCTCAGAATAAGATAGGTACTTGAAATAGAAGCCTGATAGGATATTTACTTTATTAGCACCACATAAAATTCTGGTTCAAATTTGTTTCTGGACAATAAAAATAATTTTGATCACTGTTTAATTATTCTTCAAATGCAAGACCTTTGAATGTTTAATTCATAAAGGAAGTCTTCTTGAATTTATTTATTCTAATAGAGTGGTGAGCCTCAGAATATTAAATAGATATTGAAAGTTATGTCAGATTTAAGATATTGAGGTTACCAAAACCAGAACAACTGAACATGTCCCAGTGTTGGTTCAGCAGACTTTTCCTCACTTTTTTTTTCCTCTGAGAGATGCATCAGAATCACCTACAGATAATCAAGTTTTGAATTAAGTTAGCAACACAATTATATAAATGTTAAGAAAAAGAAAAACAGAAGTAGACCAGAACTAATACAGTGGGACCATCTACTGTAATAAACCTAAAAGACAAAAATTGTGCTTAAAGCTCTCCTTGCATTTAATCTATTGCCCTCTCTGACTGCAGTTCAAAGTTTTGTGTATAGATCCCATCCTCCACCCTCACCCCCAGTTCTTGGAATAGCCCTCAGAATCACAGAGGTAGTTCCATAAAGCCCCTTTCCTCATCTGAGTAGCAGTAAGGTTTTCTCTTCTTTCAGAAACAGTAGAGATTTGTTTTTCTTTTTTCTTCTTATAATGCAATTTTTATTCCAGTAAGAGTGTGTCTGCTTGCAGGTTGTTGACAATACCAAGGCACCTTCTAACATGTTGAACAAATGCATTGCCTAGAGGAGACACACACAAGCACTATCTTAAAATGATTCACTTTGAATTACTGAGTGGAAAAAACCCTAATCTTGTACTAGTCAGTCATTTCATCCAGTAGCTTCATCTTCCTGTGCATGAATAAGAAAATACACAGTATAAAGTCTCAGCTTTTTCCTTTGCTCTTAATCAGACAAAACTCTCGCTAAAGTCCGGTTTCAGTTCTGCGTTTTTTAGGTGCTGTTGTTCCACTGCTAATCCATAGTGCAACTGTCCTTAATATAGTGAATACACGCCTATATGATTTCCGTCTTCCTCTAGAATCGTAGAGTTATTTAAAGTTCTGTTACCTTAAAGGTCTTTGGTTTCCTGGACAAGATCGGGGTGTTTCCTCAGGAAGAGAGAACTATCTAGGGGACACAAAAAACCAGAACCTTTAGAATGTGCTCCAAGTGATAATAGAAACAGTGTTAGGTCTGACATGGTAGGAGGGTGAAAATGCCTCTTAAACTGAACGCAGAGATTTTACAAAAGGTCAAAAATGCAAAATATTCTCAATACGTCAAAGTTAAGGACAATATGTACGAAATGTCATTATCTCTTCATGAGAAGAATGCTTTAAAGTCATACTTGCACATCAACTTTGTTCTTGGCTGGATAATGAATATAATATAAATCCTTCTCTCTCACCCCTCCCAAACTCTAGAATAAACATTTTTTTTTTGGTACCTACAAAAATCCTTATGCACACAAAGCTAATTTTAAATAATTTTTCTGGTCCTCTGTATCCTGTATCTGTATGATGGCAAAATGTGCAGTCCTCCTATTATCCCTGATGGAATAGGTAGAGTTTCCTAGGTGGTTGGCTTTAGCATAATGCTGTGGCTGGGTGTGTGAGTCATGAGGGTAAATGCTGAGGCTAAAAACATCATGTTCTGAGAACAAAGTTCAATGACAGAGTTGCAAAGAAAGTGGGACTGCATCCCTGGAAACTGCCTTTTTCCAGATATGCCCCATGACTCCCACACATCCCTGGGTAAATGTACTATGGGAACTGAATTGCTTGTGAAGGCAGCGATATTGCCAGATACGCAAATGATGGAGATACCTGATGCTATGTTTTGTCGTAAAATGAATTCAAATCCTGGACTTGTCTGTGTCCCTTTTCTTTGTGGTTGTGGGTTTGTTGATGGTTTGGGGTTTTTTTTTCTCCTATTGTGTTATATTCTTTTTTTTCTCTTTCTACACTGAGATTCCTGCTTTCTGTTTGGAGTGATTTATTACACACTGTTAAGACCTTGAATTAGAAGAACCTAAAGTAGTGTATGTCTATCTGAAAAACCCCTGATTTCCATGCAATGAATGATGAAGAGGTATCTTTGCTGGCAATGTAAGAATGTGAGCAGAGAAAGGATGCAGACAAAAATAGACTATGGTCACACAGGATTCTTGCAAATGGCCGCCCGGGTTCCTGAGTCCATTAACAATATGCTGCTCCTACAGCAGAAGCAGAGGCTTTTCACTTGCTGCCCTAGGATGCTGGGAACACTCCTGTGTGCCTGGGGAGCCTGCTGATATGTCTGCTCTGTTCTGTGTTCTGAACCATCTGTGTAGCAGCAAGAGGCAGGGTTAGAGCAGTGGTGGCTCAAGGGTTCTTCTCAAAAATTGAATTCTCAAAACCACAGAAAAATTCTCTTGAGGACCGTCCTAAACCCTTCAGAACGGAAAGTGTAGAGTGTGTTGTTCTTGTTTGTTGAATGGCTTCTCATTCAGCCTGCTGTTCCTTCCTGTTCTCCCCTGGGAGTAGTAGTGCCATATATTTAGCTTGCAATGGTCATGCGTGCATATATATATATATATATACACATATATATATATACATAGATTTATATATATATTTATGTTTTTTTAGCTTCATTTTTATTTTGGATAAAGTACATATTGTAACAAGGTGATAGTTCTGCACTTGTTCCTCTTTCAATTCCAGGAAAAGAATACAAAGTGTATCTTTGCAGAGAAGACCTAACCCTGTTTTCTAGGGTCAAATAGCAAATGGATTTTAGCATCCATCAGACCTTTGGCAAGGTAGTTCTCTCCTTGTGGCCTGAGCCAGTTCCCATGGAAGCTGCTGGCACTGATTCACCTACCTCTGAAAGGACCGGATCAGGTATAAGACTGGTAAGACTTCAGTGAGGGAGGGACTGAGTAAGGAAAGAATCAAGTCACTGCTTCCAGTGGGAGCTGAGTTTGGTCCAAGGAAAGCTTATGTTAATTAACTTAAAGAAACCGAGCTCTTGGTTCTACATGCATTAATACTACATCCAGGCTTTGCCAGATCACTTCACTACACAGGTTTGGATCAGTCCTGGCTGTGATTGCACTTTTGCCAGGTTAAAGCACAATATTGAGTGTTTACACTGACCCTTTTTGCAAGGTATGGGTGTGCAGATGACGCTGATGCAACAACAGGTTTGCTGAGACAAAACTCTTCAAAGCAAACTGAAAACAGTTTCAACAAATTGGTATCATTAGAGGCATGCTGCACTAAAATCAGATTTTTACAGAACCAAGTCTAAGTAAGTAAGCATGGTAATCATCAGTAAGATGTCAGTCTTTGGATAGATCATAATTCAGGATAAATATATTGAAAAAATCCTAGAAAGAGGGCATGTGGGGAAAGCAACACCTCTGATGATACTCTGGTAGTTGCTTCTTGTGTTTAGCTGGTAGCCTAATGTGCACAAATTGAAAGGAAATCTGTCAGGTACCTCTGCTTCATACCCAAACCCAAGACTGGTTTGTATCATCATTTTTAAATGTGACTGCTATGTCCAGGCCTAGATTTTTAAATATATTCAAGGTGACACTGTTTTGCACTAATCCATTTATTTAGCCTGGAAGTTATAAAGCCACTGACAAGCTTCCTTTTGTTCTCTGTATGTGTGTATAGCGATTACATGAAAGAGTTCTTTAATATATATTTTGGAATATGTTCTCTACATTCAACAGTAATGCTATTCCCAAGGCTCCCAAGCTCCTATGGCAGGCAATGCTGAATGTGGCACTGCAGTTTTGATAGAACTATGAGGAACTGTAGGTGAAATTTAAAAATGGAAACAGTGTTGCAGGCAGGAATTAAGCACTGGGGGACAGGGGAACAGGCAGAAAAAGTATACCACAAAAAGAAAACCTCTATAATGTGTCTTTAAAATGATACTTCACCTGTTAGTGTCAGATTTGGTTGTGTCCACCTGGAGATGGCCATTGTAGGGCAGATTGACAAGGGTCAGGTGAGGAGAGGGTAAATCCATGGTGGATGTCTGTTAGTACTGCTGCAGATTGGAAAGCATAAACAAATGTATAATTGTCCTTTACAGGCTCAGGGCACAACTGTGATACATGCTGGGGAGAGTGGTATTATTATTCAGCCTTAGTGGGGTTAGAAAAAACACCAAAAAATGGCAGCATTTGCATTGATTTGGTTGTAGTTTAATTTTTAAACCATGATGTACCTTGCTACAGTAACCTCATGTGATGTTTCAAAGAGCTTGCGTGTGTATAGGCACATAAAAAACCATTAAAAAACATTATTATGGCTGAAGGTCTTGGAAATTCAAAAGCACCAGAATTATGTTCACCCTGTCAGCGTTGGTTTGGTATTGAATTGTGTGCAGACAATTGAATGCAGTCAAAACCTGCGTAATTGTGTTATTTTTATCAAGAAATTTCTGTCATGGTCGTTGCACAGAAGAGTTCTTCTGGGAGTGACTGGGATATTGTGCATACAGCATTGGAGGAAGTCATGTTGTAAGGAAAGGGATTATTCAAAGAGAAAGGATGGTCTCCTCGCTAATTGCTTCCTTGGAAAATTTGATTTTTATCTTCTGCTTGCACCACAGTATTCCTGTGGGATCCTAAACAAGGCAAGTAAGCCCTACATTTGACTGTGTTTGCTTTTACTCCTTGTTTTCTGAATCCCCAATTTCAGGTCTAAGATGCAAAAGAAATTATTATTTTCGGTTGTGGCTGAAAGTCAGTAGGAGCTATGTTCAGAAGAGGCAAAATGAAGTACCATATGAAGTGCTGTGGAAAGAGAGCATTCCCCAATGTAATTTGGGAAGAATTGACTTTTGACCTTAAGTTTAGTACACCGTCTGTAAAATTGAGACACCATACTACTTTATCTCACAGAGATGTGTTCGGTAGTTTATTAATTGACCTGTGAGATAATTCAGATAACACAGTGCTTTTAAAGTGGCCAAGCAGATACAAAGCTCTGAGTTGCATGTCAGCAGGCTGCATGAATAAACAAGGAGAAAGCAAATCAGGGGAAGGCATTAGTTCTGAACAGAAGTTTCCTTTTGTTGCTCCATTCAGGTGGTGGTGTGGACAAGGAGAAAGTGTGTGATAAAGTATGTGGTCATGTAATTACAAACTATACCATAGTGTATACTTAACTAACTATAGAACTAAGATGTGTGAAGAACTCATTTCCAACAGCGTTGCATACTTAACTGCAAGTATTTCAACATATGTTTGTGTCTGTCTCTCTCTTGTCCACTCTTCTGCCTCTTTATCCCAAGTCCTAATTTTCCAGCTCTTTTCTGTGGTTTTTTTTCCTGTCATTCCCCACCCATCCCCTCACCCTCGTTCCTTCAAGCCTTCTTGCTCAGCATCTCAGGGCAACTTGCTGAAGGCCGGCTTCGCTTGACTTTAATCAAGTCTGCTCTTCTTCAGACTTGACAGAGAAAATCCACAGTAGAAGATGCAGCTCCTGCGATATGATTTTGGCAAAACACAGTCTTAAGAGAGGAGGTGTGAGGCAACTGTAAGAACAGGCTCTGCTCAGTATGAAACATCCATCTTTAATGATTTCATAAAGCTGTAGGTGGACAAAACTATAAATTTTTTTAGAAAAATATTAGAAATAGTGATACGGTGATTTAGGAGGTTGTTGGTGAATATTGTGACATGTTTGGTTCCTACATTCCTTAAAACAAACGACTGAGCCATAGACATAAAGCGGGTTGGGCAGAGCTGGATATTGTGAGAGCTGCAACAATCTTGTGATGACCTCAGTGAAAGATTTTTAGAAAAAAGCTGAAAAGCTCTTCAATATAAGAGATGCAGGATGCATGGAAAAGCAGGATCTCTGATGGGGTTTCTGACATGCTTTGAAGCCTCACTATGTGCACAAGCCATGTTCATTGGACTGTGTAATACAGTTACAACAGTTCTTGTGGATTGCCAGTTGACCCCCAAAATTAAAATATTTCTCCTTCCCTGTGCTGTTACTAAGATATAGCACAGTACAAATGAATACATTATTAGTGTTCTTTTTATTGCTCCTAATGCATGGGAATGAGCTTGGATGCCAAATAAAATTCATACTGGACAGAAAGACAGTTACCATTGGGAAAACTACTGCATTTAGTTTTGGAAAACCACAATCCTTATTTTACTCTTTGGAGTACATTCTTACATTACTGGAACTTAACTTTAAAAGGTCTTAGGAAAGTAATGACCTGCTTGAAGAGATAGCTTGTCTTGTGCTATGTTTTCTGTTTGAAATATGAACATCCATCTGAAGATGCATAATACCAATCTTGAACATATGACACAGGCCTATGGAACTATAATAGAATGATGAAACTTGCCATGATACGATAAACAGCTTTTTGTGTTATGAGGTGCAATTTCATTGTTTCATTTGGTATATTTAAAGAATTTTCCCTGTTTAACTTCTAAGCAAAAATGGTAGGAATCTTAGCCAGTAGGATAAGGTTTCCAATCATTTTGTTCAAACTGAGGATTTCTTTCTAGACTTTGACAATCATGAAACGTGACCAGACACTTGTGCAAAGAACTTGACATTCTCTTTACGTAGTAACAGAGAACCATCTAGCAAATGTTTGCCTGAAGTAACCAAGTCAAGATAATGTTTTAAAGGTGAGATGGGGTCTCCTGTAAAGTGTTTTACCAGCTCAAGTTAAAATTAAACTGAGTACACAGAAATAAATGAGAAGGAATTCTCTAAGCTTGGTTACATCTAATTTTCACTTTCTTATTAAGCTGAACAATGGAATGCTAGTTTCAGGGGGAAAAAAAAAAAACCAACAACAAAAAAAACCCAAAAACCAACCAACCAAAAATCCATCAAAAAAACCCACCCAGACCAATCCACCCTAAACTATGCCTGAAGTAATTTTCACTCTAAAAACTGAGCTTCATTTCAAAATGCTTCTTAAATTTAGGTCTCTCTTTTTAAAAAAAAAATAAATTATAGAGAAGTGCATTTAAAAAGAACACTTAATTTTGACTTGTGTTGGTTGCTGTTTCTGTAAGATTACATAGACAATGTACACATACAAGAAGACGACCCTGAGAACTGGTGCAAATAGAGTCCGGATGAGTTGATGGGAACAAAATCAGATTAAGATCTAATGTACACAAACAATATTGTTATGAAGAGAAGGTTATAATGAATCAGTTCTTGATGCTATTAAAACCTGTCGCGAATTTCCCATTGACTTCAGTCATCCCGACGTATCCGCACATGAAATGAGAAGAACATGAAAGCCTACCTACCGTGAAGGCCAAGTGCACTAATCAGTGCTGATATTGTTTGTCAGACTCCTAAAGATCAGCAGCTCCTTTCCGATAGTCGTTTCCTATCCACTTGTTAGCATTTGGTAAAGGGCGGCTCTGTTGTTCCTTCCGCTCAGCGCTGAAGAACAGTGTATGCCCAGAAACTTTCCCCACTTGTTTCTTTTGCCAGCACCATGGATTAGTCTCCTAAAAGAGATCACCTTCCTTAAGACCTTTCCTCTCCAATGCCCCTGTGTGGAGTCCTTCTGTCAAATTAGATTCAGATTAGGAGGAGCCTATTTAACACTTTTTACCTTTATTTTTTTTTGTTGACCTGTAGTGCTAAAATTGACTTTGGGAAAATAAAAGGCACAGTTAACCTGCTTGGTAACAAGATTCCCCCAAAAATTCCTAAGAGTGCTGTCATGCTATCAGGTTGTTTACCTGTTTCGTTTGCATAGTTTCTTTGTCTTGAACAGAGTAGCTGATAGATGATGAAAGGAGAAGCTGTTTGGATCCATTCATGGGATGTGCCTTATTATCACTCATATGTCTAATTTACATATTTCTTTAAAACTCCCTATAGTCTTGTCTCTCACAGTACAGGTGTCAAAACGGCTCAACATCAGAAATGTCAGTCTAAATGACTGTGTCCCATAGCTGTCCTGCCTCATCACTGGATTATCAAACAATATATACCTTCTCCTGTATTGAAGACAAATCCCTATGTGTGCTGTGTTCTTCCTTTTCTCTTTGTGTGAACTAGCAAAGCTCCCAGCTTTTGATGTCTTTCAGTGCCCTAATTCCTTTCTGGTTTCTTGGTTTGTTGTGCTAAGACCTATAATACTGTTGGCAGTAGGAGATTACATTATGTGCCTCTGTATTTGTGCACAGCTCATCATAGTGGGCTGAGCTTTCAATGTGTGTGGATGAGGGCATTTTGATATAGCAATATCTTACAGCTCGAAGAAAGGGGTACCTGCAAAGTACTACTTTTTTAGTCAAATTATATTTGGGAGGAGTAGTTATTTAAAGAATTTTCCCTTTTTGACTTGAAACTAGTAATAGTTTTCCCTGCGAAGTGTGATAAGTATCTCTGACTGTACACAGACTTTTTGAACAAAAAGCTGCCATGTCATTATCCAGGATTTCCCTTCCCCCCTCAGTGGGAAAACAGGAACTTCTGAGGGGGCAGTAAATAGCTGAAACACTCAACAAAGAGTATTTGAACAAAAGGCTGGTAACACCTCTTCATTGTAACTGCACTTTTGTCATTTCAGGGAAGAAAATATTGGGCAGAAGAAAGCTGCAATACAAATCTGAGGAAATAGAAAGGGGAAAAGGTGTGGAAGTTAGCTAAGTAAATATAATTTAGTTGGTTGTATATATTGGGATGGTATAATATAAACAGAATTGCAGGAAGAGGCTTGGGTTTTTCAGAAGAACCACTGGTGGGAAGGGAAAGCTGTAAGCTTGCACAGTGATATGAAGACTTGTTATTCAAAAAGTCTGTGTGCAGTCAGACATATTTAGTATGTTTTCCCCCAAAGCAAGTGCAGAGCATACCCTCACTCAGCAGCTTGGCTATTGTTACCTTACACCAAAGTTATAAGGAGGAGAGCGTTAGGTATGTGCTGCATCACTTGCTGCTAATAAATCGCAGGTCAGCTGCAGACAGCCTTCGACAAAGGCAGTTGCTGCATTTTTGGTAATTGGTACTGCCAGCCGCCTGCCGGGTCAGGTCGTGGCCACCAGCACTGAACCTGCAGGTGCCCCTGTCACAGTTCTGTCACCTTAACCTGTGGTGAGCTGTGACCTGAGTGATGCAGAGGCTGTTGACGAGTAAACAGTTGCAAATCTGGTGATGAAGTCTGACAAGGTGACTGCCCTCTATTTATCTGCCTTTCTCATCTGCCAGTGGCCGATGGTGTAGCAGCCTTGTCCTCCTTTCTCACAGCTTAGTTTATGCCTAAGCATGAGGCCATGCCCTGAGACAGGGCTGGTGTCCTGCTCTGCTGACTCAGCCTCTGTAACACAGGGATGGGCAGAGGTTGGATGGGATGGAGAACAAGCAGTGCTATTTTAGTCCAGTGTTTTTATCTTGTGCTGAAGAGATTTGCCTGAATTTTAGGACAAAATTCTAGCCTATGCTGGGACTGTGGATATACTTCGCTAGATACGTTGTACCAGCTTTCAGTCTAACAACATGCATGTCTCCCACAGGAAAGTGCTACGCAGGCAGAGGAGCTAGAAGGAGAATGTATGGGAAATACCTTTCCACTAAGAGATGTAGTTGCTCTAAACACTTTCAGGCATGTAAGATTCACTAATCCATAGTAATCCCTGTAGTTTGTAGCCGTTCTGACATCTGTGAACTGTTTTGGAAAATCAGATTTAGAGAGAGAAATGGAACCGAGTGTGTTTGAAAACCCAAAATACATTAGCTGTATTGTGGGGAGAGGGAAGCATGAGTGCATGCAGTGAGAGCAGCAGCTCTTAGGAATTCTGTGTTTATGTATTACAGGAGGCAAATACAGAAGTTCAGATTTCAGGCTGATAGCCCATAAATGCAGACAGCTGAAGCAGTCTCCATGCCTGGCTGTTCACTGCAATTCACAGTTTAGCCTATGGTGATACCCCAAACCAGTGATTTGTTTACCTCAAATACACTGGGCATCAGAGTGCAGTAACTGAGGAGCAGCTTTGTCTGCAGTCACCCTTGCAGGACAGCAACCTCTGGCAGAAAAGCAGAGCGAACATCTGAGGCACATTAAGTCGTTTCTGCTCACTTATTTAAATCTGGATAAGCCAGTGAGGTTTGGTTTGTTTTTTTTCCCTTGATTGGAGACTTCTCTTTCTTGCATTAGAAAGCTGACATTTGTAGCCAGTTGTTCTGTTCTTTGTTTACACAAGGCCTATTGAAGCTGTTGGAGAACATTATACCCTACCTCACACACAGGCATATATACTTAATTTATGACTTTGGTAGTTTGAATTTCAAGTGTCAGGTATCCCACAGAGCTTTTTACTTTGTTCTTTTATGCTGCATGCACTGCTTGAGTATTTATTATGGAGAGGGGACAGGCTGTGGGAAGTTCTTCAGGCTTGTGGACTTTTTTCTTCAGAACCTTAAAAATAAAGTTATGGAGAACAAGAACAAGGAGTTCTCTAAAAGCATGACTGATCTGTAGAGTCATTTGACATGTTTGGCCAATTAATTTTTTAATCTGACATTAATATTTTCACTTTCATATAATTCTTCATCTTAAAGTTGCTTTAGTAACCTAAACACCTCTGCAAATCATTAAACGTGGAACAGTGATAACAAGTGTTAAATAGGCCTCTATCAAAAACTTAATTCTAGATTTGCCCTATTTTTGACTCCTTCAAAGTAAACTCTTTCTACTACTACCATAAAAAGAAAAAAGAGGGAGATAAAACAAGTTAAAAACCCCAAAGTCAGAAGCAATGTTAGTATTTGTGCTTATCTGTTGTTCAGTTGTGCCTTGTCAATGATTTTGAATATGGCTCTTAGTTCAAAGTTATCTTTGATATATTGGTGACAGATGGAGATTTTGGAAAAGGACATGACTCAAAACCAATTTCAGAAAAATTCAGATGAGAAGTGAGGCTGAGGTTTTTCAGCAATGAGAGGAGTAGGCAGCTTATTTAGAGACAATATGAGTCATATCATTGCAAGGTCTATGCCAAGATGTCATCTCTTTCCAAAAAGCATGTTGTAGGTTGAAATCCTTATACCATTGGCCACATGGCCAAAATGGTCCTTTCTAATTGTGAAATTTGTGAACACAAATGCCTTCAGAACAGCATATGCAAGTGTTAAATATTTATAGACATGCTGTTCTTCTGTATTGTTAATGCAAAATGTATTCAGAAAAGAAAACAAATTTGCCAGAAAAGGAGGAAGATTTTTCCTTGAGGTACTTGTGGATCAGTCTTCGTAAAATCCTTAATCTTTACCTAAAAACGGATAATGGTTTCTGGGGTTGGACTTTTTTACCTTGAACTTAATATAGAAAAAGGTACAATTAGCTTCTAAATAGACAGACAACAACAAATCTGAATGCAGACTTATTTTCTTATGTCTTCTGTTGGTCAGACAAGGGGACCTGTTCCAATTTTTGGTGACTAGAGGATTCTGTCTCACAGCAAGAGAAAATTCTATACTGTTCAAAATCAGTTTGTGGTTTTCAACTGGAAATTAAAAGATACTTTCATTCTAAATTTTTTTGAATGAGTAGTTAACATTATCCTTCACTGTAAATGAAGGTGGAATGCAACAATATGTTTTCATAGCAGATACTCTCTTTGAATTTTCCATTGCATTGTATTTGGCTTTACGACTGTGCATTTTCACTTTAGGGGAAAATAAAAGTTATTCCCGAAGAAGTAGTAGGCTTTCTATTTTAATGTAGCAGCTAAGACATGCAAAACAATGCTGTGTGTCCGCTAATTATAGGCATCTCTAGTTACATGGCCTAACAGGAAAATGGAGATGTAAAAATAGCAACAAAGAGCCAGTGACATTATTAATAAAGCAGCTGTATACAGCATTGTTCTCTTGAAGAACGCAGACACCATTTAAACAAAGTGGACTACACAAATAATCAGTCATAATTCATAAGTAACCATTGTTAGGAATTCTCTTTGAAAAATAGTTCACCTTATTAATGTACAAACAATGGCAAGATTACTTTCTTTGCGGGTGTGTGTATTTCACGGGTGGATTCATACATGCACCAAACGTTAAAAGTAACTTACACAAATCACTGCCATTTATTGAGAAGCTGATATTTTTTTACCATCAGGAACTGTATCTCTTCAGGGAAGATGAGAGGAAAGAAGATAGAGTACTACAAAACTTCTTTCAAAGGAAAAGTTTGTATGTAAATAGTAGAGGCAATATCAAGGTTGAAGAAGACTTTTCATGCATATGAGTTTATTAAAACAAACGAACAAATCCTTCCTGCCATCATGCTCCATTAAGAAACAATGGTAGTTGTAATAATAATAATAATAATAATAATAATAATAATAATAATAAATAGCCACACTGGGAAAGACACATTCGGATGGACACAAATGGCCCAGTATCTTCTGAACTTGGAATCTACTTTTGACCTTTTCCAGTTTAAATAATAAAAGAAAGAGTAAAATGAGATTAGTGACAGGTAGAAGTCACTATATTTTTTCTAATTTTTCTGCATAAGGACAATCATTTCCTCACTATGCACCTCCCAGAAGTATGAAAACAAGCATGTATTCGATGTACTCAGCAGGTTAAGCCTGTACATTCAATTGGTATGTATGCTTCATGAAGGAGAAATCATATTCAGGGCTCAAGGGCTGTACCATGGTCACCACCTCCAGAAATATGTCTCTACTACTTGACTTGAAAGCCTGTGGTCCTTCTCAGAAAAACTGCCATGTGTTTAAGAACCAGCTGCTACATTTGCATAAATGAAAGGTAGTATGTTAAGGTTGTCATCTGTGCCATCCAAGAAATGTCCCCCTCAAACCTCTAAACTGGAAGGGGGCAGACCCTATCCCCCAGTTAAACTGCAGCTCACTCCTGAAGTTCTTTCTGTCTTCAGAAGAGATATGAAATTCATCATCAACTGATATTCTTGTTGAATGTGAGGAAAATTCTTCCTTTGTCCAAGTCTCAGCTTCAGGTCTCAAAACAAGAATATCAAAAAGTCTGCCAATGTAGTTTTCCTTTTTTATTTCCATTTAAATTGCCACAAAGAAGCTCTTTTAAGTCCTTCCACCAAGTAGTTGATGTTCCCTACTAATGTGAGCTCTCAAATCTGTACATGATTTTATAGTATGAAGATCTTCTAAAATTGAAGATGTGGCACCTATTAAATCATATGGCATTGTATGAATTTGATGAGAGAACTCCTTGAAAATCAACTCAGTAAATTGCTCCTGCATTTCATGTGCTTCTCTACTGCCTATACAGTGACAGAACTGTTTAGAGGACAAGCTTGTGAATGTTAGTTCCCAAAGAAATCAGTTACAGTTTTTAGTCAGAGCTCCAAAATGCATTTATATTTGAATGTTAAATACAAAGCCATTTGTCCTTGTAGTTTCACCGATCTTGATTTATAGGCAGGCTTTTGAAAATAAAAAATTATTGAAGTATGGAATTTATTTGCTAACTTTAAATCTGAAGGTATTTTTACTGATTCTTCAAGTTTTTCCCCACAAAAGCCATGGCCTCTAGAGGCTGCACAAAAGCAACCACTATGAAACAAAGAAATATGTATCCTGTGCCATATATGTCTCTTTGTGACTGTTTTGCTTTGTAATTATCTACTTTCAAAATTCATGCTTGAAAGCAGTGTTAAGTGAAAATATCCTCAGAAAGTAACTGAAAAGGCAGATTATTTTGTGTTTGGTTGTAATACACTATTATGTTTTTCTTTCTCTGCTGCTGAAGGGCAGAGTGTAGCAGGAATTCATGAGTAATTCCTAGCTCCATGATACTGTGGTGTTTGCTACTGCTTCACAGTTTCTTGACAGGGTTGGGAGGAGGCAGGGAATTTGAAATCAACAGCATTGGTGCACAATGTCAAGGTGTTTTCTTTTCTGGGAAATGCTAGGTGGTGGGAGTAACCTCTGCCGCAGCCAGGCCTTGCTGAAGTGGAAGGAAAAGGGAGCAGCAGCATTCCTTTTATTCCCATCCCTCATGATTGTTAGATAAGAGGCCAGGCTGTCTCCTCTCCTTGAGGTTTAGATCCTCTCACTGACGTTTAGAGATTAAGCACTGTGGAGGTCATTGCCTTCCAACTGTGTCATCCGGTGCCCTTCTGGAGAGGTGAGCGAGTACTTTTTAGGACAGGCTGTTTGTCTTCAGTAGCATTTTGTACCACACCTCTTTATTTTTACATTACACTGTGGCCCTGATGGAGCTGCTGATAGTGTGTTACCAGTCAGCTGCAGCAGCTCTGAGGTTACAGGTCTTTCTCCTGACTGCCCATTGCATTGAATTCTGGGTGAAGGTACTCTTGTCAGATTATAGAACATTATGGGCAAAGATGAAGCTGTGTCTTCTGCTGCCTCTGTGTAGATGAAAAGATGAGCAGCACTGTATTAGCAAGGGTGCATAAGTTAATATATGCATAGTGTACAGTAACTTATATAAATGACTCTATGTATGCAGATCCCCAGGCAAAACACAAGCATTGAGTTAGAATTTACAGGCATGGGTAAACAGTGCAGCCCTCAAACTTTAAAGCATTTAATGTGGAAAGTGCCCTGGGACAAGGACCAATCTTTATGCTTTGTACACATTTTAATGACCTGTTAATGATCAACCACCACTCTGCTGAGAAGATAGATTTTATGATGATATAATTCAAGCCAGTTTCTTCACCATTGCTTGAGATTATTCCTTGTAATTCTACTTTAGAAACAAATGATACATTGACATGGCATTTAATCATCTCATCCTAATCTATAAAGTGGCAGCTTCCAGTCCTTGGTTGCCATGGTCTTCTGTGGAAAAGTAAGGCAAATTAAAACCAGAAGTTAGTAATGGTGGTTGTAATGGATCTGTTCAGTGGTCTGTTTAGTCTAGTATTCAGTCTCCAACAATGGCTGATACTGAAAACATAGGGAGGAGTCTAAGAAGGAGAACATACTGCAAGGTTCTTCTCTGCTATAGTTTTCTAGCTTCTAGCAAACTGCACATTTGGGAATTTGCAGTGCTTGAAGTTTGCATCTTGATTACTGTGTATGTATGTAATATATACAGACAGGGCTGACCTGGAGTGTGTATGATATTTCCTACGGCATTGTGTGATTTGGTTATGTATTGGGGTTTTTTCTTCTTCTTGATTTTTTTTGTTTTGTTTTAAAAGACCATTTCATTCTGTTTGTTTTTCAATTTTTTGTGTGATAATTTAGCAGGATATTTCTCGTACTGGAAGTCCTAATCGAGTCCTTGTTCCCTTCTTTATGCCACCTGCCATTCTGCAGACTTCTGTCATATCCTCTTTCAGTCTTCAACAGAAAATGGGACTCATCTTTTTTTCTAGATTTAACTTTCTTTTCTTGTAGGAGCCATTCTCTGTGCCTTGCATAATCCAACTGAATCATTTTGGAAATGGGAGAGAGGAATGGACAAAACATACTTGATGTGAGGATACACCATTGAATTATAAAGCACTGTTATATGTTCTGTTTGGTAGAGGTTTCTATTACTTTATTCCTTTCCTAAGAGTTTCTAATTTTCCATTGTGTCATTTTTCATCACATGGAACAAAATTTACAACCCAAGCACAGTTGTTTGGGTTATTCTTTGTTTACCTTCTAAATATCTACTATCCTACCTCTAATTATTAATAGAACTTCCTGAGAAGCTCTAAGAAACTGTAAGTGATTTCACATATTTGCTGTGAGATGTCTGTGTTACTGGTGTTAACTCTGGTCTCACACATTCCATGCATATTTCTCAGGTGAAGCAGCCTGGGAGTGCTGTAATACATTGCTGGGATGGACAGTATGATTTCCTTACTGACTCCCACTCCTGAGTTATTTTTCTCAGCTTCCAGCTGCACCATACCTCAGAATATTCCTCATGCATGGGCTGCAGTGCATTCAGTGGAGTCAACAGTGGAGGCTAGAGAAGGAGTACCTTTGTGATTTATTCATTTTAATAGGAGGTAAACTTATTAAGGCAACATGAAATTGGACGTGCTACTGCATTTTTCTCAGGTGCTATTGTCTCCATGCCTAGACAGTGCTGCAGTGTTGCAGTACCAATTCTGATCAGAAAAAGAAGTTTCCTGATTGCGTGCCAACCACTAACTGCCTCCATCTCTCTGCTCTTCCCAGTGAGAATTTATAGTTTCTTGGGCACTCCTGCAGGCTGGCTCTGCCCCGGTGTGAATCCTTTTGTAAGTGCAAGGTGATGCCGTGGCCGGTTCAGTACATCCTCACTGCGTGGCTGACCTGGATAATGAGCGTCACGATCTGAACATCAGGACTGGCCCTTCTTTACTGGCTCACATGTCAGGTCTGGTCCTCAGTTCTTTAGGGAAAAGTGCTCTGGGACTCTTTCCTGTGGATTTGGGGTAGGTGTGGGAGACTTCCCTGCTTTGTGGAACTGTGGGAAAGGCACTAGAGGTCTGTCAGCTCTTAAAATTCACGTTCCGGAATAGGTGTGTTCCCTATTGAATGAAATGTCTGCCAACGGGCTTTGACCCATTTCAGGCCTGGGTCAGGAGGTTTTCTGGCATGTCATAGGATTTGGACTACACTCTTGAGTAAGAGAGTTCAGTCTTCAGTGAAGACATACTTCTGGAGCATATTTTGGCACATGCTGCTTCCAGTAGTTTTCTTTCTTAGGAAATCTATCCTAAAAAACAACTCGGGGGGGGGGAGTCCTCTGAAGTTATGGTCAGTATTGCCAGTATTTTGAGCCCATTTAACCTGTAGTGAGGGATATGTGCTGGTGCTGTCACAGAGCCAAGAACATGACAGACATTTTGAAGACTTCTGGGAAGATTCAACACTGAAACTGGTTGCTTGAAACTAATTTAAAATGTATTCAGACAATTTTTAGAAATTCTGGGAAAGTGGAAGAAGCTGAATTTTGCAGTTTTATTAGAAATAGAAGTGTTTTAAAAAGTATGAGAGACGTGAGACCTGTAGCTGCCACTTAAGTTTGATGCTAAGAGTTGTACCGTATAAATGATAAAATTGGTATGTTCATTATGACCACTGGCATGTTTCTGCGAGCACGGTGGATTTTTTTAAATTTTTCCTAGGAAGGCAAAGCCCTGAAAAGTCTCAGCAAAAGCACAAGCCTTTTCCTTTATTTGGTGTACAACCTGCAAAATTGTGTAAAGGATTTTTTCCTGCAAGTATGTAAAGCCCGAGTTCTCTTCTGTGGAACTGTCTCACTAGAAGACATTCTGGGTGAATCACAAAGCTTTCCTCTGCTGTGGAGCTCTTGGCAAAATGAATGCTTCCAACTGCTGATGCCACAGAGTGCTTATGGAGGAAAAGTGGTGTGCAGTGTGGTTGGTAGCGAGGAGATTTGGCTGATGTCAACTCGTTGTAAGGTTTTATGTTTAAAAAAATGTTTGAGACTGGCAGTAGGCTGAGGCAATGTATTGATTAGATTATTATGGAGTACATGAACATGGTCCTTGAAATTTCAAAGACACTTAAGCAAGGTTCCTCTATCTCAGAAAAATGTAGCTGAGAAACGTTTTTGAATTTCCTCATCTTTGCATCGTTACTCAGTGTTAATAGAAATACTTTAAGTTTCAATCTTTCTAGCTTTAAAATATGTTTATCACCTTTTCCCTGCAGCACAAATCAGATTTTTTATTTTACTCTGGATTGATATTTGCTTTATCCAATTCTTGTAGGCTTTCATGTTATTTTTTTCTTATAGAATTTTCTCTTTTTTAAAGCAAAATACATTAATTATTCTTATTTTGGCTTATTTGTGGATAAACCTCTATTTGATGTTGCTGTTGTATCTGATATGGAAGCGAACCTGTTAAAGTTGCTTTGTGCAGACACTTGAACTTAGAATTACCCTTGTGAAAGATTTCTATGTATATATTGCTTATTTTGAGTGTTTCCTTTTAATTTGCAGGGGATCAGCATTGTATGGGAATTGCCCTGATGTTAGTGCTGGGCATCTGAAGCCTGTGCAAGTGCCCCCTTCTAAAGTGTTTTTAATTTAAAAAAAAAAAAGAAAAAAGAAAAAAGAAAAAAAAGCAATGATTGTGCTCACTCTAGTGGCAGAAGGCGGAATTGTCGTGTGACTCTTCCTAGATGGTGTATGAGAGCACAAAAATTCTGATTTAAAGACATATTTAAGTGCAGTACAAACAATTACTCCATTTAGCCATAGCTGGGAATAAATAAATTTGAAGAAGTAATCCTGTATTTGTAAAATAAAATACAATACAATTAAATCTGCCTGTTCTTATGACTGACTGACTATCCTGGACATGTCTTACAGGAACAATAGATGGAGAATGCTCTTTTTCTCCCTCTTGTTTTCTCCTTAAAAACCACACCACCACCACCCTGATATGTAGCCAAGGGGAGAAAAGGATGGAGGTTTAGACATTCGTAGGCTGCTTGTGCTGCTACTGCGGTAGTTCCTAACTTGTGATTTAGTAGTGAAATAATGATGTGCAATAATTTAGAGTGGTGTCTCTTTTTTCTACTCTTAGATCTCCTTTCTTGGGAAGGAAAGGCAATATGCCTTGCTTTCTACTTGCTGGATTCTGTCCATGGTTAGGTGGCTTTGCGTACAGGAGACAATTTGTGCTGCAAATGCACAACTCTTCTGGTATCCTTCTGCCGTCATTTCCATCTGTACAAGTAGCAACTCTGTATAAATCCTACAATGCTTATGGTTGCAGGAAGCATCTCTTGGATAAAGGATAGGAAAAGCTTCAGGCAAATATGCCAATTTTTTTTTTATTTTTATTTCATGAGCCTGTTTTCATAGATGAGCCCTGGGTTATTCTTCCTGTCAATTCTGCTACAATCAAACTTCTTTTTCCTCTGAAAGGGATGTATACACATTTTTAACCATATTGCGGAGTTAACCACCCAAGATAAATGCTGGAGAATTCCTAACACTGGCATCACTGTAGAGGAGTTGCTACATTGTAGCCTTATAAAATGCAGTTTGCAAGTACAAATTCCGTTCTGCAGTTTTTAAGCTACTTCAAAAAGCCAGACTGGATATACAGATTAAAGCTCACATCTGCTCTCATACCTGTTGACTTGTACCAGTGACATGAGACAAGATATGTCTCATGTACCAGGCAACAAAGCCTTTTTCTTTTTTTGAAGTGACTATATAATCTGATACTTTTGAAGTTCTCGACACTGAAGAAGAATTATGGTGCTTATTTAAGGGTTTGAATATGCAATTAAGCATCTAATTTTAAACCTGCAGACTCAATAATATTGGACTTTGCTACAAAGTTACTTCCTTTTAATGGTGTCTGCCAACTGCTGAAGTATGCATTAGTGCATTTGACATATTAATGCACTTTAGTAATGGAGGTACCTGATCAAACAGCAGCCAAATGACCACAAAATAGATGTCTGAGTTGAAATCAGAGACTGCCATAAACAAGAGAAAACTGCTTCCCTTTATCATGTACTGAAATCCCCGTCTC
The DNA here is from genome assembly GCF_009829145.1 of Chiroxiphia lanceolata. NCBI lineage: Eukaryota > Metazoa > Chordata > Aves > Passeriformes > Pipridae > Chiroxiphia > Chiroxiphia lanceolata. The sequence continues at coordinate 113,649,255 of NC_045637.1, read as the reverse complement.
TCATCTGACTTGAAAAATTCGACATGGTGGAGCCCTTACGGTCTTAGGACCCAGCAATCCCTCTCATCGATTACCACATGCATTATTTTCTTGGGTCATCTTCCTCCCCTTTCTCAGGCTCATTTTTTACAGGTTTGTAGCATATTCCTGTAATTCTAATTAAGCATATTCTAACTTGCTCATAAATTAAAATCAAATACTTAGCTATTACTCATGCACTCTAGCCTACCTGGTTATGATGAGATACAGGCCTTTCCTGGCTACAGAGTGGAGCTTTCTCCCTTGTTTTTCAGCTGATCTGAAGCAGTGAAGGTAGCTGTGTACTGCCTGTGCACACTGAATTACTGTGGGCACTCCCCAGGTAGTGCAGTTGCTGATCTTTGCTTTACGGCATTGCGTGCCTATCACTCACTTGCCAGATATTGTACACTGGATGCTTATTGAGATGACATTTGAATATAGTCCAGTTTTTCCCAGTGGGGAGGCTTGATATCAAATCAGTAGGAAAAGCAACATTCTCAGCTCCAGCAGATAAACAAGTGTCATCTAGTTTGTACTGATCTGTTGAACAGCAAATGTGTAATGTAAGGGACAGTCAGAACATTATGAGACAGGCTTTTAACACAGCAGAAGCAATCTCGGTATTTAACATGCTGAGAAGACAAGCTAATCACGAAGGGCTTGTCTACATGTCTGTATTCCTTTGACTCCTTAGGTATTTTGCAGATGCTGACAGCCAGTGTGAACTTTAAATCAATTTATTGCATATGTTTACATATGCAGCGAAACCATTTGCCATAGCATTTAACTACACGCAGTGAATTGTTGACCATGAGCTGATCTGACCTTTTCAGGTCTAATCAAGAAATCTGAAATATTATTTTAGCCTGTCAGCTCCAGTAATATGCTGTAAGAGTATCTGGATCTAACCGAAAATGTCAAATGCACTCTAATATGCAACCCATCAAAGTTACGATGCAAGAACTGTTTAAGAATATAAATCTGTAACATCTGTGGTGCATCTGAATTGCCTGGGTGAATTGTTCTGCCATTGATACAAGCTAGCTAAAAGCATGCATTAAAAGTAATTCTTTGTTAAACATGTGAGATGTACAGCCACTTAAAAATATTTAAATGATATTGAAAGAGAGCTGATAACACCAGGTTAGAATATTACTGGAAAAAACAGTGACCAATGTGAATATCAGTGCTCTAGTGAATGTCTTGCTTGCTTTGTTGTGTGGTAATGTAAGATTAGCGGTCTCATGTAACCTCAGAATTTTCCTTTTTAATTTTAATAATTTGCTGCTTGTGAAGATTTCACTCTTTTGAGAAATAATTCGTTATATAAGCTGAGGTGTCCTTATCAATCTTATTTGTGTTGAATTTAGTATTAAAGATTTTTCATAGTCTTGTGCATTTTATGAAAAAATCTACTTCTATTTTTAAAAGTGTTCTAAAATCCAGCACTGTTGTCAGCAGAGTGTTTAATGATGTTTAATTTCTTTGTTTGTCTCATCTTCCAAGTTTCTGTTCTTGAGGTATTTTACTAGATACTCAGATTTAGGATAAATGTGCCTTTAATGATTATTTATCAAGCACAGGACCAATTATTTATTAGTATAATTTCTGGATGATGAATTTAAATCTACATTAAAGTGGATGGGCATTATGAGAAACAACTTTGTATCCCAATAAAATGGTATTTTGTTAGCTAAACAGTCTATCAAAGTGTTTGCTCTTAAAACTGTTGTTACATTAAAATTGAGTTGGTTTTTATCTGGTTGTGGGTAGTTCATGCAATTTGAGGTCCTATTAACTGAATTGCTACTGTTAGTAAAATGTTGAAAGTACAATTAAAATGAACTATTGGGAGCATTGCTGAACCGATTACTTCACATTGAAAATAGTGTGTATTTTAAAGAACCCAATTAACGCTGTTTGAGCTGTTCTTATGAGGCAATGCTGCCCTCCCCTGGTACGCTGCGAAAAGTAGGAATTTTTATTGCAGTCTGAGCAAGTTCTAGAGCTTCCTATTAAAGAGAAATTGCTGAATTGGTGAAAATGGTGGCAATAAAATAAGCTTTTAAACAGACCATTATATGCCTTCTCTATTAAAAGACAAAAAAGCCTCAAACAAACCATGAAACAGACATTTGTGCAGTGCTTTTATGTATGCATGGTGCAGATGTGGATTAATACAAAAAATATACATGCATCTACAGTGAGCACACAAGAAAACAAATTGAGGGCTGAGTTAAGTTTGGGTGGCAGTTTGGAGGATGAATTGAAGACAAAATAAACAGATGAAAGGTGGTAGCCGGAACAATTACAATAAATTTTTTTAACAGTATAGTTTTTCTTGTAAGCATTAATGATAAATCTCTAAACATTATATACATGTTCAATTCTGCAATAGAAAAGTAAATGGGACCAGGTCCAGCAGCTTGCATGGAAATAGGGTTAGTTCTTGTGCAAATGAAGCTGCAGCAAAACCATCCTCTTCTACCAGGGGCTATTGATTACAAAGATATCACCATAGGATCAGGAAGTTCCTTCACTGCACATTCCTGAGAGCTGAGGAAGGTAGTCCTAAGAAAATATGACTATTGCATGGTCTATTCTTTCCTATATATTTCTTCAGATATCTGTTACTAACCACTGCTAGAGATAGGATATTGGGGTAGAAGGTTCTTTAGATTGTCCAGCTAAGGCTGTTGTCTGTTCATTGTATTGCTATTTGCTTTAATTTTGTAATACTTCTATTTCTCATTGCTAGGCAATTTTGCCATAATCCAGATAGCAGAAAGATGTAAGCCTTGTTTCAAAAACAGACATTCTAGTTTCCTTGTCTGACTCCATTAAAATGTGTGGGGTAGGATTCGTTTTTTGTGTTTGCCTGTTTTTAAGGTATAAAATATTCCTTTCTTTTGATATTTTTCTAATTGCCGGACAACTTGCAAAACACACAACTTTCTTTTTTCCTGTGGCATATGACTTAACTTTTGTTTTGTTTAGTCCTCATTTCTCTTAATGCACTGGAGATCACCTAACGATAGAGAAAACTGGACAGAGTATGTTAAAACCCCTTGGTTCATGCATTTCTTCATGTCTTAGATGTGAACAGATTGCCAGATCAGGGATCAGGAGCAAGGTTTTTTTCCCCAGGTTGGTTTGCTTGAGGACTTTGCTTGAATGTGAGTTCTTGTCTACTACTTAGGGTCAGGTCGCCTGGGAGATGTTTTAAGAACTGTGGAATACAATGACATTCCTGACCTGATTTGCTCTGCTGGAGTTACATGTTACAGAGGTGTTGATATTTTACTTCTACCTTTTATAGTAACGTCCTAGGAGTTGGTTTGTGTCTGTGGTGCCTGCCACTCAACAGAGCGGATGTGGACCCTTTTGGAACTGGAGTTCAACTAAGGAGTTACCCATGTTTGTGCCAGATAGAACGTGAAGATCCCAGTGGACTTTACAGGGATTCTTTTGTTTCTATCGAGACTTTGCTGACAGTGAAATAGTAGTGTTTACCTTCATGCACATCAGCTAGTAGGCTATAATAAGCAATTCTTTTGAGAGCTAGCTGTAAAACCACTGCAGATATGGTTCCATAATAGTTAGGGGTGAGATTAGCTCAGTGGGTTAGAGCATGGTGCTAATAACACCAAGGTGGTGAGTTTGATCCCCATATGGGCTGTTCACTCAAGAGTTGGACACAATGATCCTTGTCGGTGCCTTCCAACTCAGAATATTCTGTGGGTTTTATTCTGTAGATAAATAGATTAGATACCTTTTCCTTTGTGACACCCTGCCACAATAAAAGAAGTTTTATGTGTTCTTCTTTTTTAGATTAGTATTCTGTCAGTGTAGCATCCCAACTCAGCTCATCAAATGGTTATGTGAATTGCAGTGGTGTCACTCCTTGACCTAGAACAAATGTATGAGGTCTAAGATGCCTAACAGTTTTCTTTCTTGTCCATAACTTTTGCAGGTATTGGGGCTGCTGGTGTGGACCCTGATTGCTGGAACAGAATACTTTCTATATCCAGCCTTCGGCTGGGTGATGTTTGTAGCTGTGTTTTACTGGGTTCTCACTGTCTTCTTTCTGATCATCTACATGACAATGACCTACACCAGGATCCCCCAGGTGCCATGGACCATGGTGGTAAATATACCCATTCTTTGTTGTTTCGGGTTTGCTGGGTTATGAATAGAATAAAATATTGGTGCATTCTATGGGTATAGTTAACCAACTGTACTTGTGCTCTTTGCAGATTTTTCCCTAATTACTGGGTGGCTGTGTACCTGCGGTGTTTAACCTTCATCATACCCAGACACTTTTAAAACACTTTTCCTATGATATCTCACCATTTTGTTCAGTGGTTGATGTAGTGACTTGATTTTTAATAATGTGCATGTGACTGATACTCATGCACAGTGACCTCTTTTTCTCTTTGTAGTGGTTACATCCCAGGAAAAATGAGCCTATTGCTGCATCTGAGCTAACAGACCCAGCCATATGGCTTAAAAAGCAGAAATCCCTACTGGAATCAACACTTTGAATTAGAACTGGGACCTGAGCTCTCAAAACATGAGTCTTCCTCTGCTAAAGTAAAAGTAAAGGTGGTTCAGAGGTAGCAAGAGTCTGACAATCCATATGTAGTCTACTGTGAAAAGGGTCCTGAAAGTTAGAGTTATATACATGTAAAATATGTAGCACATAATCCTTTGCTTTTAGCTCAAGACTTAAAGCAGATCAGATAAACAGCTAATGTAATTACAGAAAAATTTCACAGGCACTTAAAATTCAGATCCAGTTTTTATGGTTTGAACAAACCTGGCTAGCTCTAACTCTCAACAGTATATTTTTACATCATTTGCATAACAGGCTGATCTTCAGGATAATAGATCCTAAAAGTCATTGTCATCTCAGCCAGCTGGCCATTTGTGACCCATCCAAGAATTGCTATAAATCTGAGCTTTACATTTGTCAGATATAATGAGAGACTGTTCTGTTCTTATTTATTTATTTATTTGGTTGGTTTTTACTAGCTAGAGATTATTGACTACAATTCTGTTATTTTTATGATGAAATGTATTTGACTTCTGTGTTGCTAACAGCTTGTTATCAGCTATATTGTGTACATGACTAAAATTGAATACTAGAATACTCTCTTAGTATTCCCATTTGCTGCTGTAATAAATAGCCAGCTATAGCAATTACTAATAAGAACAACCAGGATTATGTTCAGATAGCTTTTCTGTTTTCAAGTTTCATGACCAGCAATTACCATTAAGGCTGTAACACTGCTATAGAAATGTTGGATTATTTCAATTACAGCAGTAATGTGTCTGGGTACATTTAAAGGTGTGTGTGGGGGGGTTCCCATTGCATTAGATGTAAGTAAAGTACATTCAAAGGGAAAACATCTTTGTATCCATTTGAATAAAGCTTTGGTCATTATCCCTCTTTCATCAGTTGAACCCTATTATTAGACAACTGCACATAAATGAGTTGACCCTGATCCATGTGGAAGACAAGCTGGAGTATCTGATTTGTTTCTGCTTCATATTGAGTGTATTTCTTGCTCTGAGTTCCAAACATATTGTAGATAAGATCACATAATATGTGATACACACATAAAATGTAGGTCCAAAAGGTAGACTCCTTTTAAAAGAGCATGACACACACCTTTTTGAGTGAGTTTACACCCACATTCGCCCTATTCTCTGAAATATCCTGAATTTCAGTATCTGCTAGTTATTGCTGTGCCTCCTTAGGCGACCGTTAGCTCAAACTGTTCCTATTGTATGCAGTATCCAAAATTACATCTGGATTTCTCTGTCATAAATTCACTTTTTGCAGGTTAAGCACATTACCAAATTGCTTAAGATGCAGTTACTTTTACTGCAAATTAACCCAAAGGATGTACTTCAAAACTGACTCTCCTTAATAGTGCAAGTTCTTTGCTAAAACAATCAATGGAAGCTTTTAAAATCTGGTAAATTTGAATTTAAGAAGCAGATGGTAATTTTGCATGAACCATTTGGTTTGAGTAATATATTGGCAGTAAAGGCCCAATCAGCTTGTATTGCATTCCATCTTCCCCAACAGTGTTATTTCCCAGAGCAGCACTTCTCAGAAATTATGTTCTTTTTTCTTTTCTACATGACAAGATATTGCAGGGATTTGTAGCTTTCCAGGGTAATTGAGTCATTTTGGAATGGGAAATCTGAAAATAACAACAAATACTCTAGGTAGTCAAATTTAGAGTTTCCAAATCAGTGCTTTGCAGAAGTTCACCTGAATCTGCCAATTGCTGGCATCTTCTCCTAAAATTGACAGTTTGATATTTTATTGCTGTAATGCCCAGATAACACGAGAGGTGAGATCTGTGGACAGAGCTAATACCTTTTATTAGACCATCTGATATAGGTGAGATAAACCCCACCCATTTTTAAGTGTGTGAATCAAACCTCAAGTGCCAGGCCTTGGACTCCATCTGCGTGCTGAGGCACTGCCCACAGTTTCCTGCAGAAGGGTGTTTAAGGGGCTCTTTACCTCTGTTCCTTCTCATCTTGAGCTGCAGTTCTTTTTTAGATTCTGCCAGAGTTGGTGACTAGTGAATTAAATAGTGAATTAAAATAGTCCACTGGGTCACACCATGGCATTAGTAAGTTGAAGATACATCAGTATGGCAACATTTAGACAACTGGAGCAACAAGATTTAAGGGTTATATTTGTGTGACACTCTGGCGTGCAAACATGGGACCAGAAGCTGAAGGGAGCTGATTATGTACAAAATTAGGACTGGGTCTATATTGAGCTTCCAGTTCTTGCAGTTGTAACTAGATGCAAAACCTATCACCGATATTTCACTTACACATGGCAACAGTGAAGTAAAAGTATATTTTATGGTCAAATTCATATGCCTTAGACAAAGTAGTAGGGTAGGGTTTGGGGGGATTTTTTTTTTTAAGAATGAGCTTCCTACAACCATGACCAAGTAGGGAGTAAGTAAAGGACAAAGTATTAAAATTATGTACTTTAAAAAAAACCCTCATACATTTTTCTCTTTCATCTTCTTAGACTTCTGTTCTCTCTTCCTTTCCTGTTCTTTCTCACATATAAAAAGCAAACAAACTTTTTGTTTGTTCTCTGAAGTGTTATGCAAGATCAATGTTATGTGCTTTATTTCTTTCTTAGTAATGAACATAAGTACCCTGAGACATTAACTTTGCTCCTTGGAAGAGAAAACCCAACATCTACCATGGAGGGGTCTTGATGTTCAGATTGTTCTCCTTGGTTTTACCTGTTTGTTTCTCGTCTCAAAAACAGGTAGAAGGGAAAGGTACTGAAAGGTGGAAGAATACAACTAAGAAAAAAAAATTTCACCTTCTTTATCTCCTTCAGAAGTGGAGAAAACAAAGCTTTGGTAGCTTTATAAATAGTCTTCATATGCCATCCCTTATTGACTCCTACAATGTATCTTTGTGTAGATTAAAAATGTAAATAAAGTGCAGTTTTATTTTGGTTCAGGGTTTTTGTTTGGTTGGCTTTTGTTTTTTTTCGTGTAATGTCATATTCTTACTACCTAACCCTTAGTTTGTGATAGCCAAACTGTGTTCTTACTTTCATTTTCGGAAAATCACAGCACACCAGCTTTAAGACTTTTCTGGATTTAGTGCGATGGAGATAACAGTTTGTCCAAAATGTGGTTTAATGTTTATGGATCTTCAAAGCAGCTAAATTTTAATCTTACAGATAGAAACTTGGAAGAAGGTAAAAATAGCTAAGAATCACTTTTCTAGTGTACATTGCATATGTTCAGTGTATTTCAGAGGAGAGATTTGTAATGTTGGAAAAAATGCATGTGCATATTAATGACTTACGTTTGGTTTTTCAACAGGGTCTGTGTTTTAATGGAAGTGCCTTTGTTTTGTACCTCATTGCTGCCATTGTAGATGCATCTTCAGTTACCAAAGATCTGGACAGTCACAATTTCAACAGCTGGGCAGCTTCTTCTGTGAGTTTGGTTTTTGTTTAAAGCAATTCTGTGTCCAATAAAGTTATATCAAATAAAGGCTCACTGGAAGTGTGGGTTGAAGTTGCATGTGTTCTGGATTTTGAAAAGCTGCAGAGTGATGTAGAAGGTCACACACAAAACCACAGTATGTAGCTGTAATTTAGTTCATGGTTTTTGAAGGTGACTGGAATTTCCATCAGGAGATGATAGTCACATCAGAAAAGGTAGCAATGTTTTTAAGATCACACTGATTTTCCCCTCCCCACCCCCATTTATTACTAACTCTCTGGCAGAGGTTAGAGCCTGCACGTCAGAGTAGACAAAGTTTGTGTGAGCACCAACTCACCTCAATGCATTTGGACAACTTCAGAAGCAGTTTAAACTAACTCAGTTAACTTTGCATGCATGTGGGTAGATAAGATGCATTCAGCTTTCTGTGGGCTGAGCCATATACACAGCACCTTAGGGAAGGCCCTGAAGTGCTGTTGCTGTTTCTGGAGTGATATTTCTATTACAGCTTTTGATTAGTCTTTTGAGTTGCGTGGGCAATGCCTGAAAAGTCTGGTAATTTACCAGTGTTTTAAAGTGGATGCAAATCATTAATTAGTCTGACATTACTATATTACTACTGAGATTTAGAAATCCAAAACAGACAGTCAAAATGGATGAAAAATAACTTTAAAAAGCAACAACAGCAAAAAAAAGAACAAAAAAGAGCCTTGTCACTTCTGAGTAGGTGAATGCATTCACTTGCTAAGTTAAGGGAGTTGTAAAAGAACTTTCTGCATGTTGTGGTAACAGTAGTCAAATTCAATTGTATACAGTAATTCTAAATTATGGCTACTTTGCTGACTGTTCATGCTTCTGTAGTTGTCCTCCAGACTATTCACAAATCCTGTCTGAAGATTATTGTATATGGTCATGAACACAGGAACTTGAACACCTGCTCTGTTTTTGTCTTGGGAATTGGATGACTATGCCCCTGTCATTTCTGTGGTATTCAGGGTTTTCTCCCCATGGCAGTTTGTAACTATTGATCTGTTACTCAGCCACTGTAGTTGACAGGAGCTTGCTTGCTGCTAGATAGGCTTCCATGCTGATTCAGGTTTTATGCAAAGTGCATGAATGCTCAGTGTCTCATGGGATGTTTGGATTCTCTTCTAATACCTTCTAATAATGTTTATCTAATGCAGTGTCTAAATAAACTATTAAATGTAGATTCTTCCTTTCCAAACCCATTAAGGGTTTAATGGATAAAGAATTTAGCAAATCATCTATCCCCAACAGTCATTCTTTTAGGAAGATTTTAGATGGAGCTTTTACTTAATAAGAAACAAAATAATTGGAAAAGAAGAATGCTACAGTTTTCTATTGTAATAGGATTTTACATCATCATTATCGTTTTTCGTGCCACAGAGTAAATTTCCTTTAGACAAGACTCACCAAGAGCCCTGTGTTGAAAGGTTTAGATTTACTGCCTGGATGCATGCTTAGTAGTGCCCCTCTCTTAGAGCTGCAGTTTCTACCCAGGCCAATGATGGCATATAAGCAAGGAAAAACTGTAGAATCATAAAATATTTTTAGTCTAGAAGGGACTTCTAGACGTCATCTGCTCCAACTCTTTCCCCTCCTAAAGAAGGGCTAGCTCATATCAGGCTACCAGGGCCTTGTCCACTTGAGCTTTGAGTATTCCCAAGGATGGCTATTCCACAATGCCTCTGGGCCTCAGTTGCCATGCTTGATTATTCACACTGGGACTTTTATTTTTTTTTCCTAATTTCTAATTTAACTTTCCCATCTTGTAACTTGCATTTGTTCCTTCTTGTCCTGTCATTGCTCACATCGTAGAATAGTGGTGTTAATCCTATTTGCAGTGACAGCTTTATTTGGTTCAGTTACCAGCACAAAACATTCTGGTATTATCATTAAGACCATACTGAACATTATCTATTTTGAACAACATGCAGTGATTAACAGGAACTTAAGCACTGGCGCTGAGTTGGACTTTATCAGTACAACTGAAATAGTTCACAGCTGCTCTTTGGTTCCTGTGTGTCTGTGCTGGAAAGGCTGCAGAAGCAACACCACTGATACTGTGTAGTTTTAATCTAGAAACATAAAATAAATCTAGCTGCTACAGAAGGCTTATTCTGTTACCAGTTTCTGACAAAGTAGTAATAGGACAATGTGGTTGCTGTCACTGTTATTTGCACTGAGGAATGCCTTTATTCATCAGTGGAGGACTTCTGGAATTGGCAACCTAATCAGTAGTGCTCTTTGAGAACACGTCAGGACCTGAACTTGAATCCAAGTTTTCTCTGTAAACAAACCTAGTTTGATGCACAATGTGCCATACTGAGGCACAGGTGGGCTGTAAGGAATTCCTGGAACATAGCAGCAGGACAGGAGTGTCAGCTTGAGCTTGCACTGTCCCATGAACTATCCCTCAGGTTTTAAAAGCAGCAAATACAGGAGTGGTGGCAGTCCAGTCTATAAGATCCTTACTGAGGCAGTGTAATGTAGAGTTTATAAAAAAAGTTGAAATATGCCATGTTTTGTCTGCTTATAGGCCCATATTTCTATGCATAATATAAGCTTATTTACACAGTGTTGAGTGTGATGGCCACACAAGTACAAGGAGGTGAGCATGTGCCATTTTAGTCAGCCTACCATTTTCCTTGTTCCAAATCCCATAACTAATTTTTTTCCTTAGAAATGACAGTGCTCTCAAATTTATTTTTTTCCTGATATATTTTTCCTCCTTTCTCTACAGTTCTTTGCCTTCGTGGTTACCTCCTGCTATGCTGGAAATACGTATTTTAGCCTTATATCCTGGCGATCACGGACTTTGCAGTAAATATTTTGTTAAAATGAATTCTGTAATATAAAATATCTTGAGGATTATTCACTTTTGATAAAAGCTTGCAAGAGGGGTGAGGCATTTTTGAACATTTCTGTTAGAAACTACAAACTGAGATCAAATGATTATTTATAATAATGCCATCTTTAGAGACATCTAACACTGACTTTTTACTGTATAATAAAATTTCATACTGCTTCTTTTAAAATTAACATGGTATTTTTCTAGACATTGTATAGTTGTCACTACTAAACCTTTAATAAATCTTATTCAATGTGCCACGTTTGTAAATGTAACTTTTTAAATGTTACAGGTATTCTTTTGATACTGAGTGATACAAATCAAAACTTAAGATTGATAGTGTCTCATTATTATGTATAAAAAGTGTCATTGTGTAGAAAAAAAAAGCATTTGAAACTTTAAAAATAAATAAACAAATGACCCAACTGTGCATGTTTTGTAAACTGGGAGTAGAAGGTTGCTTTTTTAATTTCTTTTTCAGAGTATAATACATACTACTAAGAAATTCAGATGATCCTGTCAGTTTGCATATTCTAACAGCTTCTCACATTATGAGTTTGCTTTTGGAACCTGCTACTGTAGATCTGAAGCTCTTTGAATGTATATTGTGCCTGAAACACATTATCCTAACAGGTTTCTCAGATCCAACAGTCCCTTAGTGCTTAGTCCTTAAACAATTGAGAGTATCACAAATCGCTGGCTAAAGGTAGTACATTTTGGTTTTTCTCCTCAGATTAGGCCATTAATCTGTTGTAATTCAAATCTGGGCTTCTAAATCATATTAAATGATATAAAGGTTAAACACATAGAAGAATTGTGAAGACACCAGTGCTAGAAACAAAGAAATTCCTCCCTCCTTTCCTGTCTTCTGGCATCATCTGCAACTTGTTAGTTTAACAAATGAAGTTGAGACTCACATTTAAATATCTTTGTATCAAGCAGGAGTATGACAGGAGATTATGGCTTTCCAAACAGATACCTTTGAAAATTACTTTCAAATACAAATTACCTAAGGATTTTTTCCCAGGAATTATGAGTTTTCCTCATTTGAAACTACTAGCAAATCTTTTATTCCTGGATTAAGAAGATTTGGCCTGTCTTCTAGTTTTCAAAAACTTACTTGGATGATTATATATGGTAGTAGAGAAACCTTACTGCCTAAAAAAACCCCTATTTCCCTTGTAACTAAATGGGGTGTGGTTACTTACATATGTGCCTTGCAGAGGAAGGTTTATCAGCAGCCAGCTAATGCTGTTCTCGATCACATGGTTTTGTTGATGATTGTCTGTTGGAGTCATAGGATTTCAGTGTAAGGGAAGCCAAAATATTATTTAAAAATCTATATTTGTCTGCAAATTGCATTTGGCCTGTGCAACACAGGTCAGGCTGTTTGCTGCTTGCTAAAATTATCCAGTTGTGAGAAGGAAGAATGGCTACCGACTATGCATTTTATCTACACAGATAAAATGTGTAGTTAAAATCCCATATTTTTTTTTTCCATTGCTGGAAAAAAAAATGAGAGGCATTGAAATGATCTAAAAATCAACTGATAAAATGTGACTAGAAATATAGCCAGAATTAAAATCTCATCAGTGATTTCTCCTCAGCAAAAATGCTTTAGTAGTAATAGAAATACTTTCTTAAATGATATTTGATGTACTTGTTTTAAGTCCAAAGGATGTGACTATGTTTGCACAAGCATTTCATGATTTTGTGGTATCTGTAATATTCTGGTGTAAAGTTAGAACCCAGACATCATTTGTGGACAGAAGTAGCAAGAGGGTGTAGAGCTAAGAGGAAGTTCTATGTTTCATCCAGTTTATCTAAAACTGTCATGGAAACTGTGTTACATGTCAGAATAAACCCATTAGTGAAGGACAAAACCAGATAAGGAATGATTCTGGCAAAATACCTACCTGCTCTCTGAGTCTTCAGCAGTGAACCTCAAGGGGAGATGTGCAGAATGACTTCCAAAGACAAATCTGCGAGTTGAATCCTTAATTCTGAATTTAAAAAATACATACTAGACAAAAATTTGCTTTGTGCTTGGCCTTGCTTTTCCCCCCCCCAAACCATAACTTACCTGCCTTGCTCTTTCCTTTTAGAAAGATAAGTGTCTTACTTCCCATGCTCTTTCTCGTCTGTCTCATTTCTCATCTGTTACTCAGATATCAACCAGTTTTTCAAGTGTTCTGAATATCCAGTTAAAATTGAAGGAATCTCTACAAACTGAGCATTCCTCCTGAAGTTTCCTCCTCCTATTTCAGGCCTGAAGAAAGGCCCAAAAGGTTATCTTCCAGTGCATTAGTCTTAAATATTGATTTGCAAACTATGACAATGCATTTGTATACTCTAATATTGATAAAGAAGACAAGCTAGCTGTGGTTTATCATATAACAATTAAAACAACACTTGTATCTACGAGCATAGCTTAGTACCATAAGATTGAAAGAAACCTTAAAAGAACAATGGGTAAGTGATTAAGTCATTAGTGAAATTCTTAATACAGATATTTAGAATAATAAATAAAATGCTAATCAACTTGCAAAATGAAGGTATTTAACATTAATAACATCTTTCAGACAGTCTCTCTGAAAACTCTGTCACCTACATACACAAGGATGCTCGATGTCAACTTTTGGCCATTAATTTTCATTTATTAAGGAGTTGTCAGTACCTTTTTTAATTATCATACATAACGCACTTAACAGTACAAGGTAAATAGCATGAGAACTATAATAAAAACTTCAAATGTAATAGTGTTGTAGATTGACTTTGTCCCAGTGGTTCACAGAAGATGCCTATATTCTACTCAATATATTCTACTGAGTAAAAAATATGACTGTCATTCTGCTTGTATTAATTTAAAGGTATTTCTGTTTCCCTGGGCTGAACTCGAATTACCTGGGCCCCAGTCACATACACGGTTTCAAAAGAAATAAAGAACTAAAGAAGCTGAATGAGTGGTTAAAAAAAAAATGTATTTCTTAATAGGAAGTGCAGAAGTTACGAGAACCTTCCTCCACAGGGCTTATAGAAACCTATAACCATGCACACTTCTGAATAGGAACTCTAAGGAGAAGAGGGGGGGGTGGGGAAAGCAGCTGTTTAAAAACAGAACAAAATCTTTTTTCTTGGCAGGTAGCATTTTACTCTTATGGAGGTAGCCAGTGTTGTAGATTTGATATCTCATGACGTGAGAGAAATGAAGTGGGACAAGTAATATCTTTTATTGCAACTACTAGCTGGCTTCATAGAAGTCCAAAATTATGCACTACTTAGTCTACTACAGACTATTGGCCTGGCAAACCCATCCTGGTCATGTAAATTGCTTACACTAGCCCCTTATTTGTGGTGGGGATCGTCTGGACTTGCCTGTCTTTCCTCCTAGAACAATTTTAGTTGCTGAAGGAGCTATTAAATACTAAATACGAACAGAATGCACATCCTAACTCTAAAACAGAGCAGCAGAAGATGGGGTTACTACTCCAATGTGTATGAAAGTGGCATATACCCAGCTCAGAGGCCCACTATTACCTCACTTGTCAGAAAGCAGAACAAGTTATTTTTAAACTTGAGGAAATATTTAGCTTCCTTTTCTGCGTTTTGTTAGTACCTCTGCATTATTTAATTCAAACAATGGGGCTGAGACACTTGGGCAACAACAGACAAAACTGTAATGACCGTCCATTTAATGCAAATGGACATCTTGTATCTTCTACAAGATCGGGAATCAGAAGGTTTGGGTTGTTTGTTTGAAAGAATAAATGTTGTTTGCAGCTGCACCTCTACGGCGAACCATCGGAGTAGCTTCCCTCCAGGAGCATCGCTGACAAACTTCGACATGCCGAGGGGGTCTTTTAGGATCCCAGGAAAGCTGCTCGCCGCTGCGGTGGCCGGTTCTCTGCGGAGCTCCCCTCCGGGACCCCGCGCTGTACCGCGAGGCGTGTCGTCCCCCCCTCCGCCTGGAAGCCTTCCCTTCTGTTTCCATGTAACCCCCTGCACTGGGGGGGCCGCCGGGCGTCCCGCCGTGGCTGCCGCTCCGGAGCGGCGCGGGGGGAGCGTCCCTTCGTCTGCTCCCAATAGCTGGGCTTCGTCCCGGACCCCGCTTCCCCCAAAGGGGTGCGGCAGCGTCTCCCCCGCGGGAAAGAAACCGCCGCGGGCAGAAAACCCCCGTGACTCTCGCCCTCCCCGCCCCACGGCCGCCCCGGGCGGGGAGCGCGGGCGGCCGGGAACGCGCCGCCTCCGCCCGGCCCCTGGTAGGAGCCCCGGGGGCGCCGCCGTCCCGTCCCGCCCCGTCCCGCCCCGCCCCATCCCATCCCATCCCGTCCCGTTCCCCTGTCCCGGGACGGGCAGCGGCGAGAGCGGGTTGGGACGGAGCCATGTCTCACGGGGCACGGGTGATCCGCACCGGGGTGAGCAGCGGGGGCCCCGCGCCCCCGCCGGCCCTCACCGTCGCCTCCTCCTCGGCGGGCTCGGACGCGGAGCTCATGGACGGCGCCTATATCCGCTCCTGCGCCGGCATGCTGAAGGTGGCCCAGATGGTAAGGGGCGAGCGGGGAGGGGGCAGCCCCTGGGGGCTGTCGGGGCTCCTGTCGGGGCCCTCGGAGCCCTCCGCGGGTACCGCGCTCATCCCTGCGGGACGATTCTTGTGGCGACGAGTCTGGAGAGCGTCGTCAGGGGGTGTTGGGGCCGCAGCTCCTTGCGGGTTTCGTCGCTGCCCCTCAGCTCTCGCAGTTGGCAACATTACGGAAAGTTCATGTTCCTCGGTCTGTCCGAAGTTGCCTTTGCGTCTTCCTAAAGCAGCGACGAGCACTTCTGTTCGTTCAGACGAACATGCAGGAGCCCAGAGTAGCCAGTGTTAACTTTTTGCCATTAATAACGATGACATCGTGATGCGACAGCACATCGTGCTGCAGTGCAACACCTCATTCCTTAGCAGTTTTTGGAAGAAAGCTGGGCCGAGTGCCTGTGCCGACAGGGATCTGGTAAGGGTGAGCACCACAGCTGGGACTGCCGGTCCAGCTGGCTCCGTGCCCTGTCTGTCAGAGATCTCCAGGCGGTGACCTAGTGACACGGGGAGGGATGTGGGAGATGTATGGCTGAAATTCAAAAGAAATCAATAGCGGAGTGCTGCCAGAATTTGAGCTGATGCCTTAACTTGACTTAGTGCAGGAAATTTAGCTCCATGCAGATGTGGAGAGGATTAACAGATGGATAGGCTCTTTCTTATTTCTATGGCTCACAATTATCTGTGGAGAAATCTGTCTCCTTAATTACAGTAGTAGCAGTCAATAATGCCTAGGAAAGAGCATGGAAGACATGGTGTAGCGATACCTCCACACATACATTTTCATCCTGCAAAAACTTGTACCTTGACAACATTTTGTGCTGGAGTTGTTGCCTTCATCTTTTATGAGCCCCCAACGCCTTTTTTCCCCCTACCTTTATTTGTCCAGTCATTTTTTCTAAAGTTGTGTGGGTTACTAGCATCCAGGTTCCTAAATCGACATTAGAAGGTAGGAATCATTTTGTTCTAGATTACCGTGGAGTAATATCAAATCCTTAAGTTTCTCTTTAAAAGCTGCCCAGTTTCTTCCAGTTCATTATTAGCCATCAGCTGCCCTTAGAGATGAGCCTTCATAGCAAGAGGCAAAACTGGATGTGACTGGTCATGGCTACCTGCACCTGCTGAGCGTTTGTCCTGCACTTGTGAGACCTCAGACTTGTCCCTCACTATGAATTCTGTTTGGTAGGAACACAAACAGTTGTCTGCTGCCTTCTTGTTACTTGGGTTGTTGTTCCCAAACCATTGAGTGCATCTGGAGAATCTCTTCAGAAGACAAGTGTCATCCTTTTGAGCGTGTATCTGCATTGCAACTGAACCTGTAGCCCTAAAACAATAAACTTGTGCTTTGCTTTTTGCTTTTACCACTGTGGAGAGAACAGTTCCTTTTATGGACTAGAAATAACTAGTCATCTCTGCTCTGTGTCGTGCTGTGGTGTCACTGCAGCTATGACAAGTGACTCTTAAAGCTAGCATGGCATGCTGATTTGTGCTGTAATGTCAGTTTTTGGTGCACATATTAAGTGTGCGCATACTTTACATGCTTTACATATTTTCATGTACTAGATGTAAATCTCTGTAATTTTATGTAATACCTCACATACGTTACATAAAGTCATATTTTATCAATGCAGTTCAGTATAAAATTTATCAGAATTTAAGCAAGTGGCTTTCTGCGGTGACTTTAATAAAGGTTAAAATAATGTAAATTGTTTTCCCTTTGCACTCTTTCAGCTTCACATTCTTATATTTTTTCTGTTTTCTAGTTTGCTTGTAAATAGGAGTTGCCTCAGGTATTCAAGGAACTTTTGGCACATGAACTTCTTTTAATATCACATATCAAAATAGTGTCTTCTTCTCAAATAGATGACAACAATATGCTATAGAAATTATACGAAAGAAATAAAAGATAATTTTACAGCTGTTCTTCTGTAAAACAGAAGGACTAAAACTCAGGAATATTGAAGAGATTGTGCAATGTAAATTGCTGCTAATTTCTGAATGTTACCAGTGCTTTCTCTTGAAATTCTGGGTGCTGTGGAGTCTAGCACAGAATGAAATTAGGAAGAAAAAAAAGTATTTCTTGTTTGTAAGCCTACACAAATTCCTTTAGTTTTTTTGCTAGAGAATTTCTTTAACGTTGCAGAATTATTATAGCTTTGAAAAGACATTGTATTTTATGCATTGACTTCAGAGCTTAGGGAATGGTCTGTAAATATTTTGAAAATAAGATGGAAGAGATAACATAGTTATGTGACTTGTGTTTTTTGTGTGGTAGTAAGACAGTTTGAAACCTGCTTTTCCATGTGTGACTGTGATGTAAGTTGGGGCACCGTTTCAAAATCCAGGCTGAATTGAAGCTCTCATGTTAAGAGGAAGTTACAAAGCATCTTCAACATCTAACTTACTTCAGCTAGTTTAACTTGATGTTGTTAATATAGCTTTCACTTTTTCTTTCCTTTTTTTCTTCTCTTTTTTCCTCCCCTTTTTTCCTCTCTGTTTTTGGTGTTCTTTGGGTTTTTTGGGGGTTTTTTGTTGGTTTGGTTTGGTTTCATTTGGGTTTTTTTGGTGTTTACAGTTTTGCCAAGATCTCTTAGATTCACAGAGATACATGCAGGATCTGGGATCCCAGTGTGGCCACCTCGGTTCTATACTAGCAGTGTACTAAGTAAGTGTGTGAGTGAATGTGTATCAGTGTGCACAGTACACTTAAACCAGAGAAACTAAATGACTTGAATTTTAGCCAGCCTGACAAAATTGACACACGTGGCAATCTTCAGCATGTTGCGCTGTCTGTGCTGATTTCTTTGAAGCACGTTTGCTCTGTGTCCGTGCTACTGCTGGCCTGTTTTATTGTGAGACTTTCTAGGAACTTGTGTTGTTTAGCTTGGCAAGTTCTCAGTAGATGGGTTCTTGGAAACTTCTTGAGGCATCCTGTGCCCTTAGAGACAGCAGTATGAGTGTGCATCCGTATTGTCACCAGAGTGGCTCAAATGCCAGTGTTGATAGATCCAAACAAGTCTGATTCAGCTGAATTTCTTGTAGAGCTCTCATGTGCTTTTTATATTTTTACTGCTGAACTCTGGAGGATGCCACTGATGCTGTATTGGACTAGGTCCTGCTTTCAGCACAGCCCATGTTTGGTACTGGAGCCTGTGTATCTCACCATCTTAGGCACTTGGCTGGTAGGAACAGCTGTGGTTGTATCACCTGTCCAAAGTGTCTGATGCAGAGATTTGCAGGAGCGTGACCACTCTAGATTGAAGAGAGAAAAGGAGTGCTGAGAGCTCACATGTAGAAGAGCCAGCACAGCACAGCACGTGCTTGTGTAGTTCTTTCAGGCTTCTCAAGCTGTTCTTGGACCACTCCTTTTTTCTGGACTGAGAGATGTGGGTAACCCATGGCCTTCTTTGCCTCTCTTTCACCTCCTTCAGGTTGGGCCAAGCTAACTTTGGTCACAGTTCAGACTGAAGACGATTGTTCCCACAATAACACTGTTGTTACTGTTAAAATAGTTCTGTCACAGTAAGCAGAGACTCAAAATACAGCGTGTTTTAAGCTAAAAACAGTGCTGATTCTTTAATATGAGTCAGGAAAGAGCAGTTTTACCAGACAGAAGAAAATCAAAATTGCCTTCTCAAGGCTGAAGAAAAGATTTACAAGCAATTGCAATGTAAAAAAAGGATAAACTCAATAAAAGTTGACTTAACAACATCATTTTAACTTGTTAAAAATGGTAAGGCAATTGTTAAAACTTTTCTGCTAAGCATCTATTTCATTTCCAAAGCATGTCTTGACAAAAGCAATGACATACTTGTCAAGTGAATGAGCAACAAGACAGTCTGTAATTCTGAGTAACTTTGAAGTGTGCTGAAACCTCTCTGGGCTATTTGTATACTAACACACAGTTGAATAATAGTATTCCAGAGAGTATTCATTCATCTAACACTGAAAGCTGGAAAATGCTGGTAGTTAGGTTGCTAGAGCCAAGTTCTGTCTCTGAATGTGCTGTATCATATCAGACAAATTTACTGGGGAGCTATATTTAGAAAAAGTTGAAATATAAAAAGAAATCAAAATCTGCTTTGAAATTCCCAATCAAAACCATTGATACAAGAAAAGGAAATTCACAAACGCAAATGATGCTTGGAATGATGTAAGAGCTACTCAATCTTCTGACTTGATCTTGAGACTGAAATGTCTTTCTGTCCATGGAGGTGATTGAAGTAAAACATCTTAATTCTTTTCAGCAGTGCGTCAGTAACGTCATTTTGCCCCTATGGTAATAAAGCTGCTCAGTCAGAAGAGAGGAATTGTGGTGATATGCAGAGATGCTGAAACTGTAAGCCTGTCTGTGAGTCCCATGGCAACTGTGCTTCCTGGTGGATTGAGGAAAACCACCCAGAAATGTGGAAGTGTCTTCAGTCTGCAACTATGTGATAAACTACTGGCTAAGAAATAAGATGTGTTTTTAGAAGCAAAGTTATTTTGAGGCCAAGGTCAGAGTTATGTGTTGGAGTTGCTAATTATTTTTGATGTTCTGCTATAAGCTGCAGTAAAGTTGACCTTGCTGGGCATATGGAGCAAAGAGAGAGAGAAAAAATTATTCTAAGTCTTAGACAGCTCCAAAGAAACAGGAGCAGTAAGGAATGTCTAAGCCTACTAATTAAACCCCATAGGACTGGGGAGTCCTGTTATTTCCACTTTGAGAACACCAAAACAGGCTGGCTTGGCCAGTTGTACTTTTTCCGTGCCTCTGCTCTGGGTGGCCATTTTATAATTTCTGTCCAGGTATTTGCGTAAGAGCTGGGAACAAACAGTGTGTTCTCTGCATGTTAACCAAGGCTTGGTGGCAGGCTGACAGAGGTGAGGCAAAACTTCACAAGCAACACCACTTTAAGGAATTTTCCCTTTCTATTTTGTCTCCGTGCAGCTGTTCTCAGCTGCAATGATGCAGATGTTCTCCAGTTTACACAGTACCAGGGAACTAACGGAGCTTTACTTGTGCTCTCTGGATTTCTTTTTTCCATGTGAGTTTTTAGGGAACAGTGCAGCCATAGAGGCTACTGTCAGCAAGAGCAAGTGTCTGGCACAGAAGGGCAGGAAATACATAAGCTTGAAGTGGTTCCATGTGTTTCAAACCACAAGCTGAGAATATAGTCCCTTTTCTTTTTCTCTTGGGCAGGAGAAGGTTTTGTACCATCTGTTTTAATGTCTATCTATTTCAGCAAAAAAGAAACTAGTAATTTTTCTGATGTTGAAACCTCTCTAGAAGGCTAAAAAAGTCAACTCCAGTACATTTTGTAAAAAGACAATTCTAGTCGTTATTAAACACTAGTGTATCTCTGTTCTGAATGTCAGTGAATGTTTTATTTGTATCCTAAAAGAGGCTTCCTAAAAGCACAAAGTTGGAGCTGTTTTTCACTGCCCATCTGACTCATCCGTTAGGATTTGTTGTAATACATTCATTAGCAACCTGTGTGCATGTAGTGCTCTTTCTGTAGAGGTAATTTAACAGGGCTTAACAAACATTTTCTGAAACAACAAAAAAAAGGAAATGAAGCCCAGAAATTTACCACATCACCTGAGACATGTTTAGTATGCCTGAAAGAGCAGAGGGAAGTATTGGCAATGGTTTCCTGGCACATTTGTTTTATGGGAAGTTAAATTTGCAAATGTCATTTAAAAATCTTAATCAGATGCACATTATGTCCTTGGATAATTAAGATGTGGTGAAAAGCGTGAGTTCTTATATCTTTTAAGATGTGCAAGAGCAGTGTATTCCCTGTCTTCACTCTGTTTGGAGATGATGTCTCTTTGAACATCCTCCTCTCCAGCCACACAGTGACACAAAACAGTGGATCACTTGTTTACAAGTTCAGTCTCCACGTGCTCAGAGCCTATAAATGATAAAGAGCATCTTGCCAAGTGTCCTTCACTGGATTCCAGGGCTGTATATGTTCATTTTGATCCAGCAGAAGCCGTGGCTGTACCTCGGTGAGAGATGCATACCTGACCCTGAGGCTCTGGTGCCTGCTGTGCATTACTGGGGTGTTGTCCCCCAAAGCCAGACAGTGTTTGCTTCTATGAGTAAGTGTTTCCTCTGCTCCCCTCCCTGGGGAGTCCTTGTGAGGTATTCACTTGGTCCTGTGGCTCAGTTGTCTCCTTTGTCACGTCATGCGTGCTGCTGTGGCCTTGTCCTCCTATTATGTGGTGATATGTAAAGTATACAGCAGCCAGAAATTGCTACTTTCTGTACTCAGAGATCCAACTCTGAAACTGCTGTGATTTCCTTTCATCCACCTGTGAGCTTCCTCTTCTTTGTTTAACTCAGATTCTTAAGGGTCATTTGGTGAATGTAATGGCTGGGACAGATGCGCCTGGCTGGTCAAGGCTAGGTGTCTGCAGCTTTCAAAGCCAAAACAAACTTGGCTGCTGTTTTTGCAACAATAGCAGCAGCTGTGCTGCTTAGGGCTTCCTCTTCTGCTCACAGCTTCCCATAAGGAAAATGGAAGTGTGATGATGACAAGATTGAGAAACTGCCTTCAGGGGGAATTTTCTTTTAATGTTTTTGGTGGTTTGTTGTTTTGGGTTTTTTTCTTTAAAAGTACCACTAGTGAGTTCAAGAAACAAGTGCTGACTGATGGGAAGGAAGTATGCTGTTAACATGAGATGACCAGCAGCAGCTGCAGAAGAGCAGAATTACTTGGCCTATTTTCCTTAAGTCTGTAATCATGCTCTGCAAGAGCTCTTTTCTCTGTTTGGGAAAAGCACAGTACCCAGTTGCTGCTTCTCACCTGCTGGCTAGTTGAGCCTTTTGGCAATTGCTTGAGTATACAAGTTCCTAGTAGACATAGGAGTGCTGTCCCAGTGTGTTTGAGAGGCCTGCCAGTCTCCAGGTAGTCACTGAAAGCTGTCAGCTGCGACAATGCCACAGGGGAATCTCATCTATTCTCATTTTTCACCCCTCATTCACCGCCCTTCACTTCCCTGGCACCTTGCCAAGCATCAAGTGTCTGCACATAGAGAAGGTCATTCTTTTATGTGCCAAGGCCCGGGCTAATCCAGCAGCCAGGTTGTGAAGATGCCAGTTGATCTGGAAATTATCATGATGTTTTCAGGAATTCACACCTGTTTTTTCCTGATAAAAAATATGTTATGCCAGCACAGCTAACAACATGGACTTTGGTGATGTAAACAAGTCCTCCTCTTATTCAAGGAGACCTTGCTCAAGGCCCCATTGACATAGCTAGCAAAGCCTTTGCTGGAGATGATAGATGTGAGCTTTTGAACTGCTGTCTGTGTGACTGCCAGATGTCCGTGCCGTGTTCTCTGAGGCAGGGAGAGCTACAGCAGGTGTCAACTGACGATTTGAGTCAGTCAAGCACTAAATGCCTCAGACAGTGAGAACAGGTTGTGCTGTGAGCAGCATCTGTAAGGGTGAGTGATGAATAGATCACTTGCTGAGGGCTTCTGGGTGGAGGCACTGAGACTTCACTGTGTGGTTCGCAAGTTATCTTTGATCTCAATAACAACTTCCAGGAAGATGAGATTGCCGTTTTCTTTTTTTTTTTTGTGCATCTAGTTGGATAGGTTAACTAGAATGATTGTTGCCGTGAGGTACAGGTTTTATGTTATATATTCCTATCTGAGTTTTAAGTAGCTGTTTGTTGCTAGATATGTATTGGATATCCAGGTCAAGGCGGAAACTTCACAGCTTGTTGTGCAGAGTTTGTGGGTGTTTGTTAATAATAAATAAATACTCTCTACCCTGGGCATCAAGCAGCCAGCCAGTCTGAGCCAGGCTTGGCTGGTCAGCCAACGTGGGCTCCTTCTCTGTAGATGGTATTGCCAAGCATGGTTGGTGAAACCATTTTTAGACAGCCATGAAATTTTTCTACAAGAGCTCTGTGGCTCACAAGTAAGGAATAAGCTCTTTCTGTATTGTATCACTGGCAATATGGGACTACATTAACTTTTTAAAGGGGAAACAATATACCTGAGAATGGTTCAGAGCCATGGATTCAGAAGTGCCTCGCTTCTACAAGGAGCTCATCTTTCCAGCTGACTAAAAAGAAGTATGGCAGGTGAGTCTCCTGCCCACAAGGGAGGGCTTCCTCTCCAGACCCAGCGCTGGTGAGCTCTGTGCTGCTTTTGCAGCAACAGCCTCAAAGTACAAAGTTCTCCAGCAATGTCTACGTACCCTAGGTGTGTTTGAACCGCCACGAGCATGTATATTCTGTGCATCATTGCTGGATTCCATTCTGCCATTGAGAGCCACTCTTCTGCCATACCTTAAGACAGCTCAAACCTCTTAAGTTTTAAGTTCTGCCAAACCCACTTGTGCTGGCCTATACAGTTCTCCTCCCAGTCCTTTTCTTTCTGTTGCCTCAGAAGCACCTTCTGTGCTTGAGGCGTTCTTTCTCTGTCCGCAGTGTGGACTGTCTTCTCCTGTCAGTCTGTCTGAATCTTGTGTTTACCAGATCAAGAGAACAGTTAACGTGGCTCTCCAGGAAGATCTAGATGTTGGAAGTGCTTGCCTTGCAGAAGAGAGAAGTAACAGTCACAACTTGCTGTGCAATTTTTTAATCTGGAGAGATTTGGTAATATTAATCCCTTCATTTTCGGTTGCTATCAGCAGATACTCCACCTTTTACTAGAGGACTCTGGAGATTGCAATGTTTTTTACTTCCTATAATCTTTTGAGTTATGATATAGGGATTCTGCCTACCATGCAAGGTAGATGGTCTTTTACAGTGGAGCGAGCTACAGCAGGAGCCATGTGCATGCGTGCTTTTTGCAGCAGTCAGGTTGTCTTTTCTAAATGGGCTTGTTTGGGTAGGACACAGATTCCCAGCAAGCACCACAATGTAAGGAGGGCATAGAGCACAGGCTGTGCCAGGGATTGTATTTTTGCATCTGCAGAAAAAAAAAAACAGTTATATAGAGGATGTGTCTTTGCTCTTACCTGAAACAGCGGGTTTGTCTATGATTTGGGGATTATGACTTGATGAGAGAGACCACTGGAGCGGGTGGCAGGCTGGCTGTTTGATGGGGGCTGTTTCTTGCATAGAGAATTAATTCCTTATTCATAGAGGAACAAGCTGTCTGCTCCCAAAGTATAGGGTTCTTCTGGCTTTATCCAGAGTAGTCCTTGCAGTCATAGCAGGTGGCACCTCTTTGAAAATCAGAGGGAAAGCAGCTGTGATTCCCAGAGTTAGAACCCTTCTGGGGCATTGTCAGTATTTAAAATTCTGTTCCTATCCTTTGAAGACATGCTAACTGTCAGTTGTGCTATTAATACTGTTTTGCAATGAGTTTTATGTGTTTTGGGAATTGTTTGTAACTTGCATATGGCCCTTGTGCAATGTTACTTAGTTGCTGCAGTATTTTGAGTGTCCTGTGTGCATATTTTGTATAGATTGAAAAAACTTACTGATAATACTTTTACAGTTGAAATATTTTAAATTTAGGTTGATTTTTGAAACAAATCTGTTTCAAATTGAAATCTGTTAAAATTGAATTGGCAAGAAGAAGAAATAAAATTATGAGGTTGTTGTTGATAACCTTTTTTTTTTAAATTAATTCACTACCTGATGAGAATATAGCCTATTATTTGCCTTATAACTATGAAATCCTCAGCTTTCAGTTAATAATGTGCAGGATTATGTGGTGCCTTTCGGCGTGGTGCAGTGGTGGTGCAGGCAGCTGTGGAGACTGAGGCAGGGAACTAGTTCAGCTGGCAGGGGCGGGATTGAAGTCTTGTGATCAGTGGTAGGCAGGACTTAATTGCAGCTAGTCATTACAAAGAATTGCCTTTTTAATGATCATGGCTAACACCCTGCAACAAGGGCTCTTTAATATTAATGTCCTTCATTTGCTGGTTCTGGGATTACCCCACATGCTTTTCTACCACTGAGGCCTGTGCCTGAGTAGATAGATAACTTCTTATTAATAGATAAAGAAATCTGCTTCCTTGTGCTTAGGATTGTCCTCTTATCAGAGTTGTAGAGGGTCTGAATAAGATTATTTTGTCTTTTCTCACCCTCCCACCATTTTTATCTTCAATAAATAGCCTGTGGATGGTGGTGCACAAGAGAAGTCACTTATCAGAGGCCAGGCAGCCTCCTCATTTTAGCAAAGCAGCCAGACAAGAAGGAAATCTGCCCAGACGCAGGGGCTGAAAGATTATTGTGCAACCAAAGACTGACTGCTTCACAGAACCATGCACTTGAAGGCAGCTGATTTCATCTGTCATTAATGAAGTTTCAAATGGACCGTGCCCTTTATCTTCTTTTTCTAGAAGGGGTTTGTCTGTTACAGCTCACATTTCCAACACTGCCCTGGAAGAAGGAAATCTCGATTACAGCAGCAGTCAACATTGCTGCTTAAATTGGCGGAATCAGTCTTGCATGATCTACAGTTGTAACCTTGGCCTGCACTTTGCTCATCTTTCTGTTTTGGGAAGCTGTTAAAAAAATTACTCCACCAGAAGTATGTACTTAATAATATGTGGGTGTTGCTTCACTGTGTTGAGGTGTAACATTTGGAAATGTACAGCTGCAGTCAGTGACATTTCTCTGGGGCATGGTTATCCTGATTGGCTCGCGTAGGGATGGAAAATTCCATTTACCATCTTGGCTGGTGTCATAAGCTGGAAACTTTGACTTTTTTTTCATTCAAATACAAAAAGAATTTAGCTCTTGTTATATTGTTCTTTTTTAAAATGGCTGTGATGGAACAGGATGAGAGTCAGTGCTGTCCCTTGCCCCAAATGTGTAGACACAGTTTCTGTACAATTGCTTGCACTAGAACTTGGCTAAGTTTTAAGAGAGTGGAAATCAAACAGGTTTTATCAATTTCATGGGTAGTTCTCAAGGTCCTTCTTTTTTCAGATTGAGGAGGAGCAACATTTAAAGCAGTACAAAGGTTCATCAGTCCTTCAGCAAGTACAATACATGGGAAAAAAAAGCACTTTCAGGTATTTCCGACTACCAGCTGAAGACTGGTAAAGCAGAGCTGCTGCCTACAGTCTTTGTGCAGGTGTAGCACTCTGCTGAATCCTGTCCCCTGACATTTTTCCCCTGAATGGTGCTAATTTTTAGTTAGCTAATTGCAATACATGTCCTGATGCAAGAGACTGGGGAAGATAGCTAGGAAACATTAAAAGAAGGAATTGTGATGCATTGGGATGTATAGAGGGAAATTTGAGTGGGAGAGAATGAGAGAGATAAAGGAGAAGAAATACAGAGTGTACTGTAGGAAAGAATAGGAAAGGGGAATAAGCAGAAAAAAAGGAAAGGAAACACTGGAGACAAAAAGTTATAGTATGACTTCTCACGGGATAGTATAGTAGAGGGGAGTACAGTCAAGAAAAAAAAAGGAAAATATTCTGAAAAATACAAGGATGTTGCCTGGCAAAGTAATTAAATGAAGAGATAACACAGTGCTGGGTGGATTATACATGATGCTGTGTGTGTCACGGTATTATGATAAAACTTTGAGATAAGTGTTATAGTGTTTTTCTAGAACTGGGCACCTTGAGGCAATTTTGCTTCTTATTAACATTATCCTTCCTCCCTGCAATTTAGTTGGCATTTCACATCTTATTTCTATATAGAAAAAGAAAATTATTATCCATAGTTTAAAATTACATGGTAAGACAGCAGTTTCAGTCTTTCAGTTCAGTGCATGATCTTGGGATTTGCAAAAACCATATTGAGTGTCTTTCTGCAATGAAGATTTTTAATACCATTCTTTGTCCTACTGCAGCAGCTAGAAATCCAGACAAGGGGTAGGCCACATACAACGGGTTAACCCCAGCCAGCAGCCAAACACCAACCTCTCACTCACTCTCCTCCCCTGTAGGATGGGGAAAAAATAGAAGGAAGGCAAAAAGACCCCTGGATGAAGATAATGACAGTTTTATAAGGAAAGCAAAAGCTGCACACACAAGCAAAGCAATAAATTAATTCACTACTCCCCATCGACAAAAGTGTCCAAGGCCAGGCTAGATGGGGCTCTGAGCAACCTGGTCTACTGGAAGGCGTCCCTGCCTGTGGTTGGTGAGTGGTAAATAGATGGTCTTTAAGGTCTTTTCCAACCTAAACCATTCTGTGAGTCTGTGATTCTGTGTGCAATGATTGCCTTATTTTACGTGTCTAAAGTGTTTTGAGGGCAAAAACCTTTAGCAAATGCATGTAAAGTCTTTATTAGTCCTCACTTGGAAAATGGGGGAGCTGCAGCAGTGAAATATGTGATTTACTGAAGTTCAGACTGGTTACAAAACAGGTCAGGATTCAAGAGCCAGTGACTTTTAATTCCTCCCTTGTTGTGTCAGTGTTTGCCTGTGGAAATGGGCCTCTCATGCTCAGAACATTAGGCTTTCCTTTAGAGTAGGTTCCTGTCAGTATTGGAGATCATGCTGGATTTATGTTTGTGCAGGTAGCTGCATCTGAGGAAAATTTAGTTCTCTCCAAACATTACAAAAGAATTAAGTATTGGTAGTAAAGTCAGAGCTTTATTTATGACATCCATTAGAGCAGGACAGTAGAAAAAGATCATACAAAGCACTTGCACAGATTGATTCCTGGGTTATAAAACTGTTCTGTGCTCAGATAAACTACAGTCTTCTACCACATGAGCAGAAAATGCTTAGTGGTGCCAGCTGGACGGTAGGTAACATGGAGAGCAGAACAAATCCTTTCCTTTGTTACCTGCAGGGCACTAGCAAAGAAAATTGTACCTGTAATCTCTTGACTGGTGAGCATGCACCTCTGCCCCTTCTTTACAGCAGGTGATTCTCTATTAGGCTTCTTTGAACTTGCAAGTTTGGCCCACCCAAGCTTTTCCATCTTTGCTGTGCATTCCAGCAGGATCCAGTGTTAGTGAAGGGAAGCAAAGCCCGTTAGTCTGGAGATGAAGGCAGCTCTTGGGCAGTTTCACTGTGACCTGTGTGGCTGATGACAGGAATGGAAACTGCAGGAAGATCTAGCCACCAGAGAGGCTGAGGGTTGTGTTTCTGGCTTGCTCTGAGTCCCACCATCATGGCCAGCCCACTCCTGGGAAGCTAGGATGTTTGGAGCTGAGCTTTCTCTGTAACCTAATTGTGTCTGCGGGACTATAGCCAGCAAAGAGTGAGCACAGGGAGTTAGATGGAACTCAAACCATCTGAAATCAGAAGTACAACAGTATCTGGGCCTAATACTATGGGCCTTTTCTCCAGTATGCATTTGCCTTAGGAGTCACTGGAAGTTGGATCTTCTTGACATATATAATCTCTTCTTAATACAAAGGTGTGATTCTTGTCCTTTCCTTAAGAAGGTGTTGAATTTTCCTGAAGTGGAAGATTTGCTTCCTTGAAGTCTTGATACACATTTTCCTTGGTTTTTGCTGAGTGTGATAGTGATAAATGGACTTCAGATGCTCATTCTTTGTCAGGGACAAGAAGAAATAAGGAGAAAACCAGCTGATTTTTAAAAAAGAAACAGCATTTCCAGGGAACACTTCAAGTAGCATTTTATAGCACAGGGAAAGAGAATTTATCACTCTTGTCCAGTCCTTCCCTCTCCTCTTTAGCCTGAGAAGTACGGAAGGAAAGTGTACCATTCTGAACAGACTGATGTAATGTCTATGAAAAGGAAGGAGATTCAGGGAATTACAAATTGGTCATCTTCACCTCAGCCCCTGGGAGATGATGAAGAAAATCCTCCTGGAAAGGATTTCCTAACACATGAAGAAGGTGATCAGGAGCAGTCAGCACGGATTTACAAAGGGGAAATCATGCTTGACCAGCCTTACTGCCTTTTGTAGTGAGGTGACTAGCCTGGTAGACAAGGGAGGAGTGATGGGTGTTGTTTACCTCGATCTTAGTAAGGCTATGGTCTCCCATAACATCCTCACAGACAAGATAACAGGGTATGGATTAGAGAAGGGGGCAGTGAGATAGATTAAAAAATGTCTGAATGGCAGAGTGTTGCAGAAGGTCACGGTACAAAGTCCTCTGAGGCCAGTCACTAATGGTGCACCCCAGGGGTCAATGCTGCGGCTGGTACTGTTTCACATCTTCATTAATGACCTGGATGATGGGGCAGAGTGCACTCCTGGAAAATTTGTAGGTGATTAAAAAAACTGTGAGGAGTGGCTGATGAGCCAGAGGGTTGTGCTGTCATGGAGAAGGACCCTGACAGTCTGGACAGGTAGGAATCTCATCAAGTTCAGCACAGAGAAATGCCAAGTCCTGTATCCGGGGATATCTGAGGGTAAGCCCCTCTGCACCAGGACAGAGTGCAGGCCATCTGACTGGAAAGCAGTTCTGCAGGGAAGACCTTGGAATCTTGGGAGACTAGAAGCTGACCATGAGCCAACAATGTGCTTTAGTGGAGAAGGTGGCCAGCAGCATCTTGGGCAGCTTTAGGAAGAAGACCATATCAGGAAAGAACAAATTATGTTTCATTCTTTGGTAGAGCTGAGTTAACTTCAAATCAGAATGGAATTTAGGCTTGGGAACATTCAGTGTCATTCAAGAGCCAAAATTTTCTATAGGAATGTTGCAGAGGATGTGGTTACCTCATCTCCAGCTCAAAATAGAGAAGAGAATGCAGATTTACTCTGTAAGAGTCTTGCAGATTTTATGTCTTTTCTGTCTGGTAAGGCATTGAGTGCCTCCTGGCAATTACCTGACTGCCTTTAGCTGTGAGATAGTTCCTGATATATACCAGTGTCTCTAAACACGCTTCATGACTTACTTCAAAAATCTGGTCCAAAGTAAAGTCAAGAAGTGGATTAATTTAAGCCAGTCAACTTCTGTGAAACAGAGTAAATACAGAACTTTATTTAAATCCAAAAATCCATCCTTGGAGTTGATTGATGTGTATGTTCTTTGGTTTGCTTCTCAGAAACCAAAAAGCACTGAAATAGTGTTGTCCTGCAATGTGTCCCTCACCCCTTTTGTAATGCAGGTCTGGAGCCTGGCTATATATTGTGGAGCACATTGAAATCTTCTAATGAGACTGACCATCATTTGACCTGTACTTCTGGTCATACTGCCTTGCTGGCTGTTTGTTACATGTGTGTTGCTCTCACAATCTGTGAAATGCTATATTGAAAGGGAAATAGCAGTGCCCTGGCTTTTTTTGTGCCCCCAGTTTTTATTTTCGAGGTGTATTAACCTCGTCCCCTGAGCACAGATGCATAAAGAGCAGTCGTAATATTTGATCACTTTAGTGCTTTGCCATTCGTTTCTCTCTCTCTCTGTGTCACAAACTGACTTCTAAGATCTATGTTGAACTGTATCCCAGTTATATATTAATCATTTTATCACTCTAACCTCTGGAAACAGGAATCCCAGAGGGGGAAAAAATACAGTCATCACCCAGTATATATCATGATAAACCAATATCTGGTGAAGGAAGTTCAGTGTTTGTCACTTTTAAAGGACAAATGATATTACGTGACTCTACATTTGTTAGCATTCTTTTTTGACATGTGAGTTTTAAACTCTGACTGTACCTGCCAGCCATGCAGGCTGGCAATAATAGTGTGGCAGACAACTTTTATAAAGTTGTTTATAGGGTCCCCTTTGCACCTGTCCTGTGAAACAGAATTATGTGCCTCTGATCAGATGACTCTCTTTAGAAATTGCAGGTAAATCTCATGTTGCAAAATTTATGCTAAGAAACTAAACATTGAAAGAAATACCTCTTGCCATGGTTTCTTCCTACCTGTGTGCTGAGGCACATCTAAAATCAAAGAAGGAAGAATCTTTGCTAATTGGTTTTGGAGTTGTTTTAATTGTGAAGTAATCTTGAAATCCACGGTTCTACTCCGTCTTTAGGAGCTGAGCAGATTCTTCACTGAATGGTTGGTACCTTGTATTTTCCTATTTCTGAGGAATATAACACCTCAG
Source organism: Chiroxiphia lanceolata (assembly GCF_009829145.1). Classification (NCBI taxonomy): domain Eukaryota; kingdom Metazoa; phylum Chordata; class Aves; order Passeriformes; family Pipridae; genus Chiroxiphia; species Chiroxiphia lanceolata. Next base: position 113,617,870 of record NC_045637.1, on the reverse strand, counting down.
ATGAATTTTCTGTTCTTGGACGGCTCACATTCTTCTTTATGCTTCTCAGCTTTTTACACCTTTTAACTGAAAAGAAAAATGCTTTTATGCTTCCATGAAATAGAAAGAACTGGATCTAGTTTAAACTGAGTTTTTTTCCAGTGGTTTTAATTATTTGGATGGTGGTTGTACTTCAAGGATCCTGCCCACCTTATCCTTTGTACACCGTAAAAAAAGTTGCTAAAGTTAATTGTTCATGCATGAAATGAGCCACTAGGCAGATTTAATATTTCTGTGAATTAATACTTCTTTCTTGATTTGTACGGTGTAATTGAAACTGGGAACTGAAGACACCTGAATAAGGGAGACCCTTTCTAGCCTTTGGTGATTAGGGAAGTACTGTCCTCATCCCACCTTTATCCAAGAGCAAGACTCAGTGCTTGCTGTGACTTCTTGTTGAGTCTTCCTATAGAATGAAATTTCATTAAATTCAGTTTTAAATTATGAAAATAATAGCTGTGTCTTGCATCACTTCAAGTGTTCTCCTACATTATAGGGCAAATGATCTTCTTCTGATTGTTCAAGTTATTCAATGGCTAAGTCAGACAACTCTTCTCAACTAACAGTAAGATTCAAGGGACTGAGATGGATGGTCTGTGGCAGCCTGAGCCAGCATGGTACTCCCTACTGCCATCCTGCCTGCTCAGACCTTCCTGTCTTTTCTGTGGAAGTCCTAACTTCTCCCTCACACTTCCTTGCTCACCTGACCCTGCCTTGTGTGATGGCTGAGTCAGAGTAAAGCCATTTTTCAGTAGTTCACTTTTCTGCTAGCTTTGTACACTAAGATGGCTCAGCACGGATGAATGGAGGAGCCAGTACATTAACAGGGAAAGAAATCAGGGTGGGAAGGAGAAGATGACAGATGCCCTGGTCCCTCATGAAACCACTGCTTAATGTAGACATGCTGTATGTAGACACAGGTTGGGCAAAACTGCATCCAGATTACTTCAGAATTGAAGAACTGGGCCAGAGTTCTTTAAATGCTGAATTGTGGAGAGCATTGCTTTGTTGTCTTCTAAGAAATGTAGCATATCAGAAAGCTCTGCCATGCACAAGGTGCAAGACTTTGTGCATTTAGGATTCCCCAGTGGTGAGGCAGTGAGACCCAGAGGTGAGGTGTGGTACAGATAGGAGCACTGAACGTGCAGGATGCTGCTCTGATGTTACACTCCCAAACCAGAGGGCAGGAACACATCTGGGGAGACAGGGACTGAGCATTATCATGCATATTCAAAGACACCTGTGACCTTCATCCTTGAGAAGCACAAAGTATGATCTAACCCTGCATCTCCAAGTCCTGTGTCACTTCCAAAGGTGAGAGGAGATGTAGGCTCACTGTAGTGAAGAATCCCATGACTGTCTCAGACTGAGCATCACTTACAATGTTAATATCAACTACTTGGACAAACACAGTAAAAATAATGGAGCTTGACCAGGTCTGGCAATAGCTTAGCCACTTGTGTGGGAAAGAATCTGGAGCATTGACTTTTCTCTTTGAAGCCAGCTTTTCAAGGTGGTTCACTGTCAAGACATTGATGTGGCTGTTTGGATGGAGTTTGGTCAAGGTGACAAGTTCTTGTGAAGTTCTTTTGTGTTTATATAGCTTTTGGTTGCCCTCATGTATGCATATATTTAGCCTGTCCACTTAGAACTGAGCAGGTGAAACTTGGTTAACACTACAGTAGGGATAATCTAACCTATACTGTTTGGGTGTTGGTTTGTTGGTTTTGGTTTTTTTTTTTTGTCTCTTTTAATCTTAAGGAAATTATTCTGATAATGAATGCAGTTGGTTAGGAGTTTGGAAGATGAGTGTGCAGGAAAGGATGATGTAATCTTAAGGTTCTGGCTTCCTCAGATAGCTTTTGAATGTCTAGGAGAAACACTTAAAATGTGAATCATTACTTCTGATTGACTTTAGATGAGCTAAAAATTACAGTGGCTGAAAGCATGCATTGACAAAGTCTGTAATAAGAAAATATTTTAGTATATTTGGTTTTAGTAGATTAATTTTGATCACCCAGGTTAGCCAGGCTGGTGGAAGCAGCAAGATTAGTAAACTAAACAAGTAGTTTCATATTTTAAAAAAAATGAAATAGCTTTTGTCCTTTGCAAGCATACAGCTGACGGAAGTTGTACAGAAGCTTTATACTTTTATGTGGCAGTGTTAACATATTAAAGCTTTGGGGGTGGGGTGAATTAATCAATTCCCCAAAATGTTTATATTATTTGCTGTGATGCTGCTTTATAATCCTCTAATACTCCTGCTCTGTAGGTGGTAGAAAAGGAAGAGTAGAACTGTTTAGCTCAGTTACAGCCAGGTCATCTACTTTTGCATGTGAGAAGTGTCACTAAATGAAAGTAAAGGTGCATCTGCTCATGGACAGCTCAATTTTTACAGCTTTCAATTATTTCCTTCTGAAAGTCCGTGGGGTTTAGATGCTTCAGTCGCTGGTGCATCTCCAGGCATTCAGTTCTTTTTCTCTATTTGAGACCTCTTCTGTTGTACATAGAGACTTCTTCAGATTGGGTTCTTCAGGCTGAAACTGCTGCATTCCTTCTGGCAGTTGGCCCTTTCCCCACTCTTGATGGTTGCTTCACCTCATTTGTCAGCAAATTATAAAACATCATTATCATGCTCATTACTTTGTCCTCCATTTTGTTGGGACCATCCAATTTACATTAGATATTTGTCTTATGTTTCTAAGTGCCATTTTGTTCTGCTTAAAATCATCTCCACAACCCTCTGAGCACCACTGTAAAAATCTTTAATGTACATTTTGTCTTCCAGATCTCACTGCTGATTGGATTCATCAGTGTAAATCATTCTCCATGGACAGATTACAGTGCATACAGCTTCTTTCAGATTGTCACCATGTGTGATTTGGTTATGATTTTGTTCTTCTACATTACCCACATCTTCAGGATCTACAGGAAGCTCAATTGTGTGAGCTGGCCACTTGCGGTAAGCCTGTTACATCACCTGGGTTCCTTGCCTCTCTTGGGGGTTCACATTTTAATTTCTTAGTCCTTTTTCTTGTGCTATTTCACAATGATAGGCTGTCTTTCACTTGATTCTTTGTTACCTGGTATGCAGATCCTTCTGTTATTAGTATTCAGTTCAGCAGATGCTCTAATTGTAAGGTTTTTTAGCTGATTTGGATCTGATCCTGCCCTACTTCAGACACATATAAATCCAGATTTACTCCAGGGAAGTCAATAGTGTTATTCTGAGACAACTGCAAAAAGGTACTGATTATCAAGCCTTCAGCAGATGAGTCCTAGCTCAGGTCATTTAAAGCAGCTAAGGGATTGCTAATGTACCAAATCGTAGCATTAGAATTCGTGTACTACATCGTGTCCCAAAATAAAGTCTGTGAGTGCTATTTAAGTCAAATGTGTCTCTTTTTGGTACAGTTTTAGGTAACTTAAACAATAGCAAGAAATAGGAGCCTCAGCCTGATTACCATAGCCTGGCCTTTTCTGGGATATCCTGCAGGATGTTCTGCTTCATTCCCACATTTCCTGTACACATCCATCTCTCATATCCTAGTGGAGAACTAACAAGCAACATAGAAAATGTGAGACCTGAACTTTTTCAGTAGCTCTGGGTCAGGTCACCTAATAAAGAATTCTGCATCCTAATATGGAATGATGGATTTTAATAACCTCTTAGAACATGCCTCCCTTACACATAGTGACATGTTAGTTCCACAGAGGAAGGAAAAAAGGAATGGGGAAAGCAAACTGGAGAGATGTAGAGGGATTTTGAAATCCAGGACTGGCTGGATGGCATTTAATGGAAATTATGTAAGTATTGTATGGATCTAAGATAACAGTCTGTCCATCCATCCACTTCTAACCAGAGAGGAAAATACAACTTTCTTTCTTTTTCTTTTTAGCTGAAGAACATGGTTAGGCTTTTTTCTTTTTAAATGTATGCCATCACTATCTGTCTCTAAAGGTACTTATTTATCTAGAAATAATACAGATGTAGGTATTAAAATAAAGGACTGAAGTAAGCTAATAAATGACAGTTTTGTAAAGCAGCATTTAATGTGTGCATTGCTGTAAAAGGTCTATGCCATTTTGGCCTCTGCATAGGCTGCTTGGTTTTTTTCGTTTTGTGCTTAATCGTTCCTCTATGTTCCAGAGCCACTAGTGAGTTTAAGGCACTGAAGTTTGTGGCTGCTCAGCTTCAGATAGCTTTATGGGATGTGATGCTTGAACACTGCTGCTCTTTTACAAAGCAAACAACTTCCTTATCAGTCACACATTTAAGTATCTTTAGAACAGAATAGGAAGACATATAAGAGACTTCGGGAAACTACAAGGTAGCACTGAGATGAGTTTCCTGGCAGGATTTCTACATTGCAGTCATGGGTGTGATTTGTAGTCAGTAAAGTTGCAGTGGTTCAAGAGGTGGTTCAGCGCTGACACCTTTTAAAGCTTGGAAGTATTTCTCCAGAGGGGCACTCTCTCAGCCCTGCCAGGTGTTGGTTCTCCACCTAATTTAGCCTTTGATGATTCCATTGAACCTCTGCCCATCCCTTGAATTCCTCTAAAGTAGTGGCCTGTGTATACTGCTTTATTTGCCTGCCTCTAAGGAGGCAATGGTGTGTCTAATTTGCCTGCTGCTTCATGGGCTAGTCAGAGAAAGGGTCCTTATGGAAATAATTTATTCTAGAAAATGCAAGGGTTGGGATCTTGATTAACTGAAACAAGGTTATGAATGAGGAAGGCAAGTTGCGGTCTCTCTACTTTATGGCAAAAATCCTTCTCAGCTCTTTATAAAACACCTGAGCAGAGGGACACTGGTATGATAGACTGTTTATCGTCTGGGCTTTCCTTGAACAATTTTGGGACTATATTCTATCTTGTGGTTTGAGATAGAATCTCTCCTCTCCCTTACACATGGCATTCCCTTGGTTCATGCGGATACAGTAAGCAGATATGCCCTTGCCCACCCCAGCCATGCACAAGAAACAACCCATGTTCATGTGCAAACACACATATTGGTTGCCATAAGCTTTGTGAGGATTCAGAATCAATCCACAGATAACCCCTGCTTGTAACAAGGTAAAATTGACTCCCAGACTGATACTCATCAGACCGGAGAAGAATTTAAATGTGGTGCCTTGGTGCTCTCCCAGAAAAGCCCGTGCCATCATGTTTTACTGCAGTTGTGCTTTTCGTGGCTTCCCTCCTGTTTCGAGTCTTGGTTGACCTAAGTCATTAGTAAAGCCAGCAGTAGATTCACTGCTTACTTTTTAAGATTATCAGAAGTAGGAGCATTTGGTTTTCCACTTATGGCATCTCATATAGGCTAGAGAAATATGCCTTTAAGGCTTCTTCCTTCCTCCAGAACCATCCCTTTAGTGCAGTGCAATACTTGATGCAATAGAGACATGTTTCATCCTCAGTAATGAACTATGTTGAATTGAAAGGATTGCATCCATACCCAGTAAGTAAACCTTATTCCAGTGACATTAGTAGATCTGAAGATTGTCCCTCTCCCCCTTTTTGAACAGAAACTGAGGTTTGGCACAAAATCCACTCACAAGGTGGGTTGTTAGGGGGTTTTTTAATATCGTTTTGCCTTTTTTTTCTTTGGCCTTTTTTTACTAGTGTTTTGTCCTCTGGGTTTGAGTCACTTCTGCCAACTTAATTTCTTTCTGAGGCATATCAAAATGCTTTCCTGCTAAGTTTCCCTTCTGATGCAGGCTGTGTTTGTCTTTACAGGAGTTCCTTCATTACTTTATTGGTACAATTCTGCTTCTCATTGGATCGATTATAGCAGCAGCCAAGAGTTACAATGTGACTGGACTTGTGGCTGGAGCGGTAAGACTGTGTTTATTAGTCTTGACATTTTTAAAATTGCAATATAGATATATATAGTAGAGCATTGGAAATCTGTTACTTGTACTTTTATTTTCTTACAGACTTGCCTTGCTTGTGTCTTGATTGGGTGAACTACCTTCTTACTCATTTCAGTGAATGTTCTGTAACACGGTGCCAATAAAAATATTTTGTTGTGAGACTCCAGACTCACCACTAAAAGTGGGTATTTGTCCTGTCAGTGTTGAAACCAAAGGCTTCTGCTTTAACTCACAGGAACTAATGTGTCTAGGGGAAGAATTAAGACAAATAGGTTTTGACAAAAGGCTGTTGTAGCACCTGGAACTTACCTACAGAATGTAATCTCAGTCTTTGGGTTTTGATTGCCTCCTGTTCCTGAACAGAGACCTCTTCAAGATAATTTCTCCTGAGCCGAAACCCACTGAGGCTCTGCACTGACTTACTGGAAGATGCTTTCTGCCTCTGTTGGCTGGAGGGCTTTGTAGTGTGGGTGACAGTATTTTCACAGCAGCAGGACCAGAAATACAACTCCTCCAGAATTGCTTTCAGAAACTTAGTCTGGATGATGCAAACAGACTAGAATACTTAACCTGACTTGTTATTTGGCAGGCAGCAGGGAAAGACTTGTTTGAATGGGGCAGTAAAAGAACAGTACTCAAAGGTGCTCGAAACAATCTTTTCTTTGTTGCAGAATCCTAGTGAGAAGTTTAGAAGGTGAGACTCCATGCTGCTGTCCAACTTTTTCTCCCTCCTTTCTCCCTCCCTCTTAGTCTGTCTGTCAGTTGTTGTTTTCACAAGACATAACTTGCTATTATACTACAGGAAATTTTATTTTTTTAGTATTTTGGCAGAATGGAGTAAAAAAATCACTTTTTTGGGGTCTGTTAATCTCATAAAATATGTAGCTGAATATAAAAAAGTGTTCATACATGCATGGAATATGTGTCATCTAATGCTCTGTAAATATTTGTGGTTTATTTGTTTTCCCATCCAGACTTTCGGGTTCCTAGCTACAATACTTTGTATTTTAAGCATGTGGTCGTCCTACAAGGTTTCGTGCATCACACAGTCAACAAGTAAGTATCGTGCTTAGTAACTGCCAGAATGCTTCCCAAAATGAATATTTATGTTTTCTGCCACAGGGCTATGTCTACCTGAAAGGATTTATTAATGTCTTGGTTGTTGTTACTCAAAATTACTCATGAAGCAGTAACTCCATATTTTTTGTCAACACAGACGTATCCCAGCTACTGACAGCTGTAAACAAATAACTACAAGAGCAAAATAACTTGCTTCTTGCAAATACTGAATCTATCAACACTTTCTTTTCTCCCTCCCAGTTTCCAGTGTGTTCCTTAATAAACTAGATTAATTTGTTTGTTCTTTTTCAAAGATGCATCTGTGTGACTCCATCATCTGTGCAAGATGTCTGCCTGACAAAATAGGATACCAAAGAGGAGCGTCCACTACCGAGGAGGGGGCATGGGTGTTATGTTACTAGCCTGGACAGCTGGTAGCTTTGGAAGATCTATTTGAATGCCTATGCAAAACAATGTTGTGAACCAAAGTATTTTTGCTCCCCTCCCTTCTCCCCACCCAAAGAAGTTTATAATGGAGAACCTGCTTGTTTTGGAGAAAGACAACTTTTGTCTCACAAGCTGGGCTGTGGTCATGTCCAGCTATTTGCAATAAGTGCATTTAAAACTCATTTGGACAGTCGTTTGGTTCTCCTTTCAGAGGGATAGAAAAATTGCTTCTGATTTTCTCCATCTGTTTACACAAGGGAAGTCCTGCAAATTCCTACCTGATCCTTAACTTCCAAGGATGATTTGTTAAAGGAACTGTCATAAATTAATTTGTGCCTGGATACACGGACCCAAGTCTTTGTTACCTCTTCCTATCAGAACTATGGACTTTTTCTAATATCAGCTCAGCCAGCATAAAAAATTATGAACTGCAACCTGAATACATCACTGCAAACACTCCCTCCTAGCCCCAACAGTACATGATAAAATGGAGGATTTCCTCCATGAATTTTTACAGGATATTAGCAATCAAAGATTATTCTTAAAAACTTTCCCTTGCCAAATACAGGAAAATATGTACCCAAGAATATATGTTTAATGTTTTGTGGGATCTTTTTTTTTCTTTTCACAGTAAGACCTGTTCTGTAGAAAATTTCTGTGCATTTCCCTTAAATTATTCTCTTTGGAACCTAACAGTGTTTATGGAAAGCCCATTGTGCTGCTTTCTCTTACATGTGGTGTGTCCTTTCCTCTGCCTCAGCTGGAATCCATGCTCCTGGAGACTCTGCTCAGAGCCTGGACAGAGAGAACAGTTCAGTTTTGTCCAACTTGGTATGATCATGAAGTTCTATGTAACTTCAATGCTGAGACAATTCCTTCTTGGTACCTTTCTCTTTCCTTTTTGTAGCCCATCTTGGGAGACCTGGAAATTCTTTGCAGGAAAAAAGGAAGCGCAGGCCCCTCCTCCTCCTTGGTGCTTCTCCTTTCATGTCTAACTGTGAAGTAGAGCTTGTACTTATAAATTGGTTTCTTCTGTCAAGACAACTGCATGGTGGTGAAGCAGAAGTAGGATTTATACAGTTTACCAGGGACAATCTGGAGGAAAAAGCATTTTCTGGCCTGCTATGTACTTTTGAAATTCCGCATCAATACTGCTAAGTAATTAAATGGCCCTCTTGGAAAATTCTTTTTGTGCCTTGTAGCAGGTCAACACACATTGCTGTTTGTTGCCACCTGATTTTTTTTCTCCCATCCTAATACATGTATCTTTACTTAGAATTTTTTTTTAGCTCTTAGACAAGAGAAATTGGCCAACTGCTTAAGTGTCAACAATTTTGAGTAAGTAAATGAAAATAACTGAGCAGATCCCCCTTCTAAAGGTGCACAGCTTCTGTGATTCTTCTTGCTATTCCTTTTCATAAGTGCCCTATTTACAGCAACACGGAGCAGCAAACAATTTGAAACTGCTTTAACATTAATATAGAGGATTATTCAAATAAAACTAAACAGGCAGTTATAATGTTGACTAATATTGACTAATTTTTATTTCTTTACAATGTCCAACTCTGGCCTGCTTTTCTGCCCCATACCTTCAGATGATATGTTTTGTGTTTGGTCAGAAATAGGCTGGTTTTTTTTTATTTTTAACAACCTGAATTGAGCATGCCTCAAAGACTCTCTTGCTTAAGAGAATAAACATTCTTCTGAGCTAGAAATCCCTGTTAGCAGCGTCAGTGATAGTGTAGCTTCCTTGCCCTGCCAGCACAGGACCAATCAAATGGCCATATGGGACAAGGGACTTCATTCTAGGGCATCGGAGTGAACATATCTGCAGAAGAAGGTACACACACACATATAAATGTATGTGTAATTTTTTGCAACAGGGGTGCTTGGATCACCAGTCCTTCTGCCAAGACTGACTTAACTACAGTTTTTGGAAACCAGCACTCTGACTGTAATTTGGGCTGATATGATAGATATTTAAGGATACTCCCGTCTTCTGTTCCCCTGGAGGAACGATATGTGCACTGTTTTTCCTTCACCTCCTGAGATATCACCTCAGATAGAAAGTAGAAACATTCCTAAAAGCTTTAACCTCACTTGGCAATCTGCTGCAGATGGTGTGAATGCAGCTGAGGTCTCAGTGCTGCAGTGGTAGTAGGGAGAAGCACCTGCTACGGATCGGGACTGGTGCCTGAGCTTGCTCTGAAGAAAAGGGTGTTGCCACTTTCTTCTGGATTGATGCCCTTTCTCCTGGCACTACACTAGCATTTTTTTTCAGCCTCTCACATCACTCTGTCACTTGTCAGCATATGGAATAAAAAAGAAAAAAAAAAAAAATCATAGAATTTCATGCAGTCTAACAACCAAAGAATTTCTGAACTATGCTCTGTGATCATCCAAAGAATATGTTTTGCTGCAAGTGCACTTGTTTATACTGGATCAAGAGAAATAAGCTACAGGTGCCATTTTAGTTTTTGTGCCTATCAACAGGACTAAGGTATGCCTGCAGCGTTTGCTGTTATGACAGTGCTGGGTCTATAGACCCACCATATGCTCTTAATGCGGGATGCTTTCAGGCTGGAAAACTGACATCTCTGCTGCCAGAGTTTCCTTGCTTTCCCCAAATCCTCCTTGTAAAGCATGTCTACCAAGACAAGCACAGATTTTCTGGTATCACCAGCTCTACCAGGCATCTTTGAATGACAGCTCCGTCTGGCAGGGAATTCGGCACCGCTCTACTGTAGCTCTGCCAGCAAAAGGGTTTCAAGTTTCCCTCAGTGTCAACCTGGTTCTGAAAGCTCCATCTGTCTGCAACTTTGTCAAATATGGGATTCCAGATGTTTTAGAAATAAACTCTAACTCTGTTAGCTATGTGGGTGATGTAGAAAATCAGATTGTTGTCCTGTTCATTTTTTTCCGTCCTCTACTGCAGCAGTGACTTTCTTTCTGGGGAGTGTCAGAATACGGCCTGTAACTGGAGGACAATAGGCAGAAGCCACAAAAAACCTCATCCCCTGCTGTTTTGTTTGGATGTGCTGGTTTCCAATTCTCCCACACAAAAGTTATCCATCCCTTCAGCTCCAAGATGAGTGGAGTGTATCCTTTGAGCTAACACTGATAGATTTTGGGGTTCGGTTTTTACTGAAAAATTAAAATGTAAATGTTGGGATAAAAAAATTGGTACAAACAAAAAATCATACAAACTGTTTCATACTCAGAAAATAAAAACCCTCGTGTTTGAATACTGGGAGATTTCTAACTGAGATAAGTTAGAAAGCGAATAGTGGTTTTGTCAGGGAGAAACTGGGAAAATGAGAAGGGGAAATGAAACTTTTTTAAGAAGAGGAAGGGTGGCTTTGAAAAGCTTAGGACCACGGTGCTGGATGAAGACACTGCAGGTTATGTGACAGCCTGCACACTTTTTCTGTTGTTGAGAAATGGTTGTGTTTTGCACTGTTTGGAAACAAATCACTGTGAGGGGGTTGGAGGGACAGGAGGATAGTAACTTTTAATTGGTTGTGTGTATGTGTGTGTGGCAGGGCATGTTAAGTGATGCTCAGGGAAGACAACTAGGAACTTAGGAAAAAAAAGAGCAGGCAAGAAGGAAGATCAGGTGCTAACATCAGTTGAGAGCCCATGAGGGGAGGAACTAATGTGAGTCCATTTTGCACTAATAGAAATGGTGTCAGATATCAATAGTTTCTGGCTGTTTCAGTAATTAAAGGACAAACCTGCCTGGAGTCTCTTTACTGCTTGTCTGCACTTCATAGCCTGTGTCTGGCATTTTCATGTTCTGCTAAAGCTGCAGGAGGATGCACGAGATCTGACATAGAGGCTGTGGAACATGGCATCAAGTTGCCACATGCTCTGCCTTGTTTAACTTAAAATTGCTCGGGGCCCCACTGTTCTTAGGGACAGCATGAAGCAAAATGCTGCTGCTGAGGCTGTGTGCTGGCCAGTGGCCTTAGCCATCCCTCCAGCCTGGGGCCAAGGACAGACCTGCTTTTAGACTGAGTGCAATCTGAAAGCCAGGGAGAGCTGCAGTTACGTATTGCTGGGCCCTGCTGATGCACTTGACTCTGGGGTGGCATCCTGAACGTGCTGCTGGTTGTGTGAGATGGGGGGAGGTGTGTACCAGAGAAAGGATCTGTGTGAGGCCCACATCCTGTTCTTTCTGCCTGCAGGGATTCACACCCATGTGGCAAGAAAGAGCTCTCACCACAAACCTCTGTGGTACTCTTATGCAACCCCTCTGTTGGGGCTGTTTCAGGTTTCAGACTGGAGTGCAAGTGCAAGTGCCGTGCCCTTGGCTTACCTTTTGCTCCTCTGCAGATGCACAGGGCTGCACACTTGTGAGGTCATCCTGTTGGGAACAGGCAGCCCTTGCTTTCAGTCCCTGGTCCCAGGGCTTGTTTAACCCTGCAACATGGAAGCAGGTCAGAAAGTCACTCTGGTGTGTGTCATTTTCCTCTCCTGGAGAAGGATAATTACTTTTATCCAGCACAACAGCAGCTGGAAAACAGGAAGAGCAGTAAGTGCTGTTAGCTGCTCCTGTCTGTCCCTTCTGGAGGTCACTGATTACCCACAACTGGCTACTCCAGAGTTTATTTCTTTTCTGCCTGTTCCCGAGCCCAGAGTCCCTCAGCCCCAGCTAGTCCCCTGGGTCAGCACTCTGGTTTCTCATGGCCAGTATGGCAAGTACACACTGGAGTTTATTACTAGGGACTGACCAGTATACTCTGGGTTCCCACCATCCAGGGGCTTGCATAAAAGTTTAAAAAAAGGCCATATTTCCAAATAACTGATGATTTATCCTCTTATTATCTCATATCTGCACTGTTTTACTGTGTAAATGACTTGCTAATTTATTAAGCATCAAACAAGCTCTCATTGCCTGTTTGAACCAGTCCCTCTGCCTTGGGGCAGTTGGCAAAAAAAAAAAAAAATCTGTCTGCTTTTTTAACCTCTACGTCTGTCTGAGCTGCTCTGACAGTAAAAGTGAAATTGTCTGGCCATGCCCCAGGAGCAGCACTTGACACAGGTAGGAAGACTGAAAGTTAGGAAAAATAAAGAAGAAAACAATTTTTAAAAAAGGTTGCAGCATCACAGGAGTTTCCTACCTCAAGGGTGAAGTAACTGCCAACACGAGAACCCTGCCTTTTGGGGTGGTGAGGAATGAGGAAAGAGCTAGGAAAGAAAGTGCAGATGAAGAAGCCAGAAATCAAGGGAGCACTGCAGAGTAGCAGCACTACCAAACCTTTCCTGAGGAAGCAGCTCAGAATAGTGCTGTTCCTTGGGTTAATGTTTTTGTATCAATTCCTGAACATAACATCACCTCCAGCAGCACCTGGGCTTTGCATGTTGCTGAACTACAGCTTTACAGAAAGGCACACAAGATAAATATTTTCAAAAGCAGTTTTGTCACTGTGTAAATGCCAACTGACTCTCAGGTGTGTTTGAGCAGAGTATGTCCTTCAGAGCATTAGCCAGCCATGAAGGCCAGAGCTTTTGAAGCAAAAGAAAGGATTAGGATATAGATAAATTTACTTCAATTAAAACGCATTTTTGTTAATCCTGGATTGGACTGAGTTGAACTCAAGAGTGCCCAAGATCATGTAATATAATTTATTGCTCTTTAGATGTTTACAGACCTAGAACAACAGCAATACACTAAGCAATCATTTGAAAGGAATAAAATGCAACCTCTAAAGCATTAGCAAAAGAGCAGCAGTCCTGCCCTCTTAACTGTGACAAGAAATTCTGCCAGCAGTGTCAAGTGACACAGGAATGCACAGGTGCCAACACTCGGTGCTACAAAGCCCCCAGGTTACTCTGACTGGCCCTGAAGTGATTTCAGGCCTGCCAGGTGCTCAGAGGCACTGCCATGTACATCACCTTCAGAGCCATTCTCATGGGTGACTCCAGAGAGGTGTGCCCACAGGCTGGGACCATGCAAAGGCAGACAGGCAAATGTGCAGCAAGCCAAGCACCTGGGGAAAACGGGGAACAGCACAGACAAAAAGGAACAGGCTGAGTGCTCTGTGCTTTGCGTGTGTGGGTATGTGCAGAAAAAAGAAATCTGTGGTGGTGAAGGAAACACCTGCATGTTTTTGTGGCTGATGAAGGGGCTACCGAAAGGCCAAGAAGACTACATCAGCTTTTGAAGTGGAGTTGGCAACTGTGTCAATGATGTGGTAGGCCAGGCAGGGTGGTGGGGCATTCCTCCCCGCAGGGGTGGATATCCTCAAGCCACTAATGTAGAGTCATTGCTAAATTAAGTATGTCTGAACCACTCATTCTTTTCTTACATGTTTGCACTTGTGCAGAAAGAGCAACAGAAGACAGGCCCTCTTGGCATAGGAGAAATTGCAGCAAGACTCTAGACACTAAGGGAAGAAAACTCCACAGGTGTAGACTCAGAGGCACCTAACCCTTCAGCAATACAAGGTTAGACTAGGAAGTTGAAGACAGCACTCATTCTGCACCTATTTTTACAGGGCAAACCGAGTAAATACCATTCTCCCAGGAAAAAGCACAGTGTGTCTTGGGCCTATTTGCACAGGACTAGCCTTAATACCCAGCCACTCTCCCCTGCAAATTCAATGAAGAAAGAGAAGGGCAAGAGTGAATCAAAGCAGCAGTGATTCAGAGTGCAGGAGTTACCCTTCCCTCTGATTCATTCTCTCGATGTGCCTCTTCCTCCATCATCTACCAGGGGTGCTTGGCCACTCAGCTGGAACATGCAAGGGTATAGCTGAGGAGAGACCCCCTTTCACTTTTCCCTGCGGAGCTGCGGCAACACCCACCTTTTAATTCCAGCACTTGTATCTCACTGTTGCTGGGTGGATGGGAAGGGACAAGGCTAGGAGTTTGTTGTCACCTCACAGCCTGTAGCTACCCAAAAGCATCCATTTGCAGCTTCCTTCTATTACATCTGCAGGCCAGCTGTGATGGTAGGGTATGATTCCCCCTCCTCCCCCAGTACAGCCCTGCCAGCACACACAATACACTAATACAACTGTCTTTTATTAAGATTATTGGGGGTTATATGAGGTGGACTAGTGCTGGTGGCTTTGTCCCACCATGAGTATGAATCACAGTTCTGCTGGTATAATAGCTCCTTTTAAATCAGAAGTGCTTTGTCCATCTAGCACAGTCTACTGTTATTTCTACATCTGTAAATCACTTTTAACATAAAACTTAATGATCTGCATCCCCCTTTTTCATGAACCCCTGCCAAACAAGAGCACAATGCTGCAGCTGTAGCTATTAAGCTATGGTGGCAGCAAAGCACTCCATTAATACCTCATGCTCAGCAGTTTGTGATGCATGAGAGCTGAATAATTATGCCCTTGTTACCCTCCAATGAGAGGCACAATTGCCAGAAACAAGTGTTTACAATTAGAAAAAAAACTGTATCAAGTCAAGGACAACATTGGTTCATTCATAAAATGAGCCTTTCTGAGCAAAAGGACTGTGAGGCACAAAACAGGCTTACGTTAACGAGACACTTGTTTCTAGAGCTGTATTGTACCCCCTCAGATAGACCTCCATAGCCACTTTATCCCAGCTGTTTGGAGAAACTAGCAGGCAGAGCTTTAGCCAAAGCTCTTGTTGCTATGAATTGCACTGATAGGGAGGTTTAGTTCAGATTTCAGGTAGAGGAATGGGAAGCATCAAAGAGGATGTGAGCATCAAAACCCAGTGATCTGAAGCACCTGAAACAGAGCAGACAGGCAAAAGAGACTGAAAACAGGTGTTAACAATGACAATAGGAATGGTGAGTCTGTTCTTGCTGAGGATGCCTTGCTGCTCATACCAGGATACCAGCTCCACACCTTTGGTTAGTAGAGTGCAGAGACCACAGAACAATTAAGTAACTGTCCCTTCCTTACCTACAGCTCAATGTGAACGGGGATTTCAGAATTGTATCGCACTGATATTTCTGGAAGAGCGACAGCTGGTGCAAAGGAAGTAGTTAAAAGGAGGGCTGCAGTGCAGACTTGCATTATGTTGAGCAACACTGCACCATTCTCTAAGCAAGAGTAGAGCATATGGTAACAAAGAACTTGTCATGCTTTTTGTCTTACAACATTATGCTTTCAGTAAGTCCAAATGAGCACTAAAAAAAGAGAGCTCTGAAGTACACCCCAAGCTTAGCACTGCAGAATAGTACATGCTTTCATGCAGCACATCTAGCAACACACACCTGACTGGGTATTTGCTGTCCTCCTCTGGCTGCATGACATGAGTCATGCTACTGAAGCATGTGCTTATGCTGTCACCTCCTGTGAAGCCCTGATTCTCACCTCAGGACTTGCCAACTTCAAAACAGCCAAGTCTGGTTTGTTTTCCCACCAATAATTTAGCCAAGAGATAATAGGTCATAAGAAACAAACTGAGTAAGTGATCAGGGCACGTGGGCTGGTCAAAGCAAGTTTCACTGGGATGCCTGAAGAGGACTAGAATTGCAAGAAGTCCTGTCTGGCACGCTTTACAGCTATGTTTGCCAACATTTCTGGTTGTGGGCCCTGATTTTTTTCCCGCGTGCATAATTTACATTTTTGGATAATAAGCTTCTCTCATTTAACTTTCCAAGAGTCCAGGAAATGCTCAGGTACTCCCCGCTCCTTTCTTCTCCCACAAATGATCCACAGACTCTTCATTGAAAAACACAGCGCAGTATGGACCACAAAAATCTCCAGTGCCACAGTGCAGTGCTGTAGGTGGCAGGCATCATCATGCAGCTGAAGCTCAACTTGAATTTTTAAAAACATCTATTGACAGCTTACAAACCAAAAGGAATACAGGTAAAACCCTTTCAAACTGCTCAGGTAAAGTATCTGTTTGAGACAATATTGACCTGATTATATTCCCAAAAACCTTCAAGCTACATTTTGAGAAATAAGCATATGACTGGAAACAGTATCCCTATAATGAATGGTTAATTTATAGCCACACTGACAAGAGAGGGCACGAGGCGGTTCAATTCCACTGAAAATGTAGGTGGGAAGAGGGTGAAGCCCTCCAGATCAAATAATTTCAGTCAAGGATCATCTTTGCCCTCTTGTGGGCAAACTTCCCTCCTGCAGCTTCTCAGCAGGTTCCTGTGCAGATGGCATGAACCATTCAAAATACACTGCAGGCTTTCCCTGTGCTTCCTTCGGCAGGCAAAGAGTAGCTATTCCGAATCCGAAGAGCAGTCACACCCAAAGACCAGCCAAGCAGTGAACCTTGCTTGGTTCCTGCACTATGGCAGCTCTGTGATAGAGCAGGTGGCCAGTTGTGCTCCTCACTGTAAGGAGAAACCCATCCCAAAGCAAGGAAACAAATACATGCCTTGAACAAAGGATGGACAGACGGCAGCGACCAGGTGGTGCCTGTGCACTCACAAAGAAAAGCCACAGACTACCAGCCCACATTCTGCCTTGCTGCACTATTCTGATAATTTACAGTAACCTAGTTTGGATTACACTCCTGAAAAAGGAGTTGCCATGACTTAAAGTGCGTGGTCATGACTGGAATTATTAAATCTAGGACTTCTGAGTTACTTTCTCATGGTGTGTAAATCCACCACTGACGTACCCTTTTAATACAACATTTTGCCTCAATTGTTTTCTTGCATTTAGTTTTCAAATGTAATTAAAAAGCATTAGGGACCTTTTTCCCTTATGAATCCTTACAGTTACACCCATCTCTGGCAACTTCATCAGAGACAATGTCACCTTTAACATTTACAAGGAAAATATACTGTGGCATTCCAATTTCAGTGCTGACAATGAAGGAAATGGCATTCTCCTCCTGTGTACCAGATGACCACAAGGTAATAAGCAAATAGGATTATGAGACAAAAAAAGCACTACCCTGCCAGAAAGCATGCAGGTTTATTTCCTTTTCTTCACCTCCTATCATTGATAATCAGCCAAACAATATTTAAAGTACCCAGTGGCTCTCCCTCAACCAAGTCACTTGGTCACCTGCATTTTTCTACACCAGAATAAATTGTTTGCACTCAACACCTTTTGCTAGGTCATGCTCCTCCCTTTAGCAAGTCTGCCACTTCGCTTTTTTCAGATCCATGTAATCAATAGGAAAGAGCAGCACTTGGATTATGCTTGTCACAGTAACCTAAAGAGCAGGGTATGTAAAGGCTACTGCAAACTAGTTTGGCTGGCCCCTAACGTCAGAGGCAATACTGACCTTATCAGACCTTTTCTCCTGGGAGCTTTCCGTGAGAACATCCAGCTTTGCAAGTTAGACCCTCTTCCCCAGTTAACCAGCAAACACAATGCAAACTCTTTCCTCCAAATCAGGAACAAAGAATGATGTTATTTCCTATGGTTGGCTCTAGGAGAACTACATAGCAACACCAAATCATAGAAGCCAAAACAAGAAACACTTAAGTTATTTACTAATATTTTATTTTAAAAATTATTACAAAATATTTTATAAAGTTCTTTAGAATAAGAAAGCATAATACATTTAAAAAGATCACAGGTTTAAAAGGGAAAAGAATTTAAGCATTTCAAAATTATTTAGATGGAAATTCAAGGTAACACTGGGAACAAAACTGTATAAAAATTTTATTATATATAAAATCATTGTATTATCATAATGATTTCATAAACATTAAAAATCACTTAAGTTCTGACCAGCATAACATTTAATATCAAGAGAACTGCTTATGTTTACAGCAATAGACTAAAACAGAGATGAATTTCCATCTTAAAGGCACCACCAGCATCCTGATTCATTAAAATTTTACAGAACCTTTCAAAAATTTCATAAAATATTTCCCTTCAGTGTAGAAAGCTTGGTATTTTTAGTGCACAAATTTGAATGAGGATTACCGTGACAGCCATTATGCAAAAACATCTTGTGCCGAGCTCTGAGATTTGCGTGAGATCACTCACTGCTCTTCCAGGTTGGAAGGTGCAAAGGTAGAACTCGGCTGTAACAGACCACAACCCTTCCCTTCTATTGTGAAGCACAGAGTGCAGGCAGTAAGGCACAATTCCTTCCCATACTCAGAACCACACAGCACTGGTAGCACTGTGATTTTAATGTGGGCTAAATGCCAAACAAAAATTAACAATCTATATAATGCCCAATGCAGATTTTTGGAGAAGAAGCTCACAGTCCAGCCACTGAACAAGTCCTCACATGTCCTGGAGAATCCTCTCCACTGATTCTCAAGGCACTGTAAACAAAGCCTGAAAGTGGGTGTAGAACCTTTAAATATTTTTGGACGTGCTCAGCTGGAAAACACTAAAGCTTTTATGTGTCTGAGCAGGCTTGCAACACCACTGCCAAGCACTGTGGTGAAGAATGGAGAAGACAATCCCCAGACAGATGCACTGGGACAGTTGCTTCTTTCCACAGGTTTTACTACCAGTTATGGTGTACAGAGATGGTTGCTTTGCAAAAAGAAGAAGAAATTTGAGACACTTGCCTCCAACAGCACTTTTACCAGAGTTCCCACCACTTTCCTTAAGAATTCCTAAACCACTTAAGCAAAATCAGCCACCTTAATGGAGACAATTTAAATAGGAGGTTTAAATAAGGTAGGCTGATTTCATCAGAAGCAGGGTGGGAAACAAGCAAACCACTTTGCTGACAGAGCATGGGAGGGGTAAGAGACATCCAGCCACACACACAGAGCTCCTGCAGAACCAGACATTTAATGCGGCTCCAGTGGCATTCTCTAGGATCAGTCTAATTAAAAGGCAGACATATAAAGCCAGCACCTGACACCAGAAGCATCAATGGGGGCATGTTCAGACTGCAGCAGACCAATCTGCTCAGCCACTGCAGCAAGAAAGCCTCTCTCCTTCCTAGCCTGGAAGGGCAGAGGAGCAAGGAGTGATAAGGAAAGCTAAGAAGCTATAGGAAGCTGATAAAGCATTTAAGAAAATGACCTAACAGAAGCAGAGAACAGCATACACACTACCAAACCTGCTTCTCAACTACTTAAAAAAAAGAACAAAAAGAGCACTTTTTGAATTGTTAGGATTAAGAAAAGAAGACCTGATGAGGAGCCTAGGATTAACAGTACCACCATGCATGTTAGCCAACAACTGTTTTAAAAGCAACAATTTAGCAACTGCCTTAAATCTATAACCAATATGTGACTTGCTTGTAGTATTTAACTACTATGTGACAGATTATTGCCAAGTAAACTGCCAAGGCAGAGAGATGACTTTACTGATCCCTTTTGGTACTAGTATCTCCAGTTCAGGAACAGACACCAGCAACATAGCACTTTAGGTGGGGGAAAGTCTATAGAAAAAGCAAGCAAAACCCAGACCCCTAGTAACATATTTTCAAGCTAAGAAAAATTACAGAAAAAATTACCTCAAGATAAAAGTCATGCCACGGTGCCGCATTGCTCAATAAATATCAGCAGCACAGTGTTGCTCTTACACTATATTTACAGCTATTCATTACAGATGAAGATTTAGAGACTACAAACATTTTGATGTGAAAGCAAATTCAGTAGAATCCTAGGCAATAAGAAAAAAAATGGGACACCCCCCCCCCCCTTTGAATGTTAATCAGGTAGGCACGATCCCCAAAGTAAGACATTGCAGATCATAGCAGAGATATTTCTCACTATGGATATTTTGTATCATCAGTAACACCACTTGTAAACAAACCAGCTCTAGGCTACACAGTTATCAGAGACAGCTACAGCTCTGTACACCTACACTAAGATCAGGTTTTAGTGCAAATGAAGACTAATACATACAAGGGGAAAAAAGCCAGTCTGAAGAGCATTTCTTCTTTACAGTACAGGAAATTCTATGAAGGAAATGTCTCTTTCATCCATAGGTCTGAAACCAAGCTACAGCTTTAACTTGGTGCTTCACACCATCTGTCAAAATTTTACATCCTCCAAGCAAAGCGTAGTGTTAGGCTTAAGTCTCAGGCCATAGAGGGAGAACATCACAAACTCACATTCATCAGAAAGTGGTAGCAGTGGAAAAACAAAATCATTGATCTGCTATTACAGTCCTTTGTCTTACAACAGGTTCTTCTTCCTTTCCCAAACACAGCTTGCTCAGCCAATTTCTGGGGGGCTTAGTCTCAATGCTGCCACAACAGGTTACAGGACTATGAACATGTCAGACTAGGGTAGTGATGAAATGGACTTAAGACATGGTAAATGTCATGAGCACTCAAACAAGAATTGTTTTTGCATAATCAGCTTTTTCTCATTTGCTTTGGTATTTTGAAATGTCTCCTGGCTTACAGCAATTTGCTCTGCTTTTGAAGGCTTTCCTCTTAGGAGAGGTGTAGCATCTTGCTTCTACCTCAGACAACTGAAAAATGCTTTTTTTACAGCCATCAACATCTGGTCTGACACATCCGTCACTTGTCTGATACCTGTCATATCAGTAGTGTTTCTTGCAGACCTACAGACTGTCACTTTCAAAACAAATCGAGGATAAAAATGCTTATTTACCTGTTTACCAACTGAGCTAGTCAGTAGCAAGAACTCTCAAGGTACTGCCACATATTTATAAACACAGGAAATAGTAAGGTTCATAACCATTCTGGCAGAACTTAGCATTATCTGTGCATAGACAAGCTGCACATGTATTAACTTTGCAAGCAACATTCACCAGGATAGTACCAATGGGCTGTTAGGTTTTTCCCATTGATGCTCTGATTTCTACTTTTGAGGTTACTTCATGAAAATATCTATTCTTTATCATGTTCCTCCCCCAGGTGGCTTTTCAAGTTTCTTCCTGCAACTTTTATAGCTTTTCAAACCACCTGAAAGAAGATTCTGGTATATAAGTCCAAACTTTGACAATCATGGGGTGCAAAACTGTCTCCTTAATATACTATTTACATTACCCTCCCCATAAAGCCCCTACAGTCACTATTCCATTAAACTGATCTCCACAGACAGAACAGAGACACAGGAATAGTAAAAAAACCCAAACCCCCTTATGTAAGGATAAGCATTTCTGTAAGGTTCCAACTAGGTATCCCTTTCACATTCAGTTTGATTAAGTACAAAAGTGAATTTTGCTGTTCTAATTTATAACTCAGAAGCATCTGGTCCATTTATACAGGAAATATCTTTAGGCTGTATCTCAGAATTTATGCCTCAGACATTAACCTTTTTTAGTTACCTCTGCCAAAATCAAATCAGCACATTGATTGTGTGTTGTCCTTAAGTTATTTTAGTTAGACTCAAGGTTTTTTAGTGCATGTCACCTGGGTAGGTGACAAGACCAGTCATTAAGCAGGACCAGTTACCTTAGAACATTGTGCTCAAGATGCCATTACTTGACCTAGGGATCTATCAAAATTTTGATGAGCAATGTGTACAAAACTGATTAGAATTAAGAGACAGAAGTTGTTACCTACAGTGCACTGAAAGTTCATTTAAGTTTGCTCCATTTAAAAAAAAAAAACACCACCATTTCATGAAGTTAGGTTTGTTTATTCAATGGCTGATTTTCTGTGGCTCTCGGAGTGTTACGAGGATTTTCAGATTGTCCAGCGACGTTTTGTTTTCGCCTGTGAATGCACTGTATAACAAATTCAACTACAAATGCAATACTTGCAAGAAATCCAAATGTCTGTGAAAGGGAAAGAAATACGTGATTTTAAAATGCATAAAAACAGTAACAGTATCCTAACATCGTCTGGAGAGATTTGCTGGACCATTTGCATACATTAATAACACTTACTTATTAAGATTACAGTCCTCCTTATATTGATAGTTCCATTTAAATTAGAAACAGATCAGAATTCATAATTCTAGCACATTTAATGCAGAAGTTTTTACAGTTTTCATTCTTTTAATCACATGTGAACTCTATACTGTGTTCTAAACAGCCCTTAATAATAAAAATATATTAATTTTATTGCCAAAAATCAGTTACTAAAGCAGTATGGCATTGGTGATATAGCAGAGTATTTATCCAAGAGATGATTGCTGATTGAAGAGAGTAAATGAAGAAGAGCAACACATGGAAGGTGAAGGGAGATGAGATCTGTAGACCCTATGCAAGTCCTTACTGGGTCAGCAAGAGAGAACAAAAAGACATTTTGTGAATGACATTTTGTTACTAGTCTTGGCAAGATAGTGGTAAGGAGAAAGCTGTTATTAGCTGCTTCTTTCAAACTAGGAAAGAAACATGCACTATTCTAACTCTACCTAAATTTTACACAACTGGTTTGGTCTAAAGAAGTTTGACACTAGTAAGTATTAAATCACAGTAGTTTTTATTTTTCCTGCACCAGAAAAAAAACCCCAAACCTGAAAGACTTTATACTGAAACTATTAGGTCTAAATATATGAACATCACAGAAGATAACTATACAAAAGTGTGCAGCTCTAGTAGCTCATCCTGCCTGTGGAACAGAATTATCTTGCTTTCTTTTGTAACTCATTTTTTCTTGTTCAAGAACGAAATCAAAATTTGGTGTTTTAAACTAACATATTCACGATTCCAAGGTTATTCAAAAGAAGTGCCAAATGACTAAGGAATTATGACATCCACAGCATCCCAAAGCCTCTTCAGTGCCTTGCATGCCCTGACTATTTCTGTCACTGAGGAAAACGCTGCTCTTATTGCAGCCTTTGCAAGTCAGCATTGTCCACATATGCTTTGTAACACCTGGCAAAAGACACTGTTTCTTGCTGACTTTGTAAGTGGGTGGCATTATGACAGGACAATTGAGGGGAAAAAAGGAATTTCAGAAGCAGGGTATCAGAAAACTGGGGAAGCTGCAAAAGATAACAACATTGAAACAACAACAGACGACAGAAAATAAAACAAATCCAAGAGAGCTTCCCAGCAGGAAAATGCTGGGGAGCTGCAAGTACACACAGAACTTTCCAGCAATCCTCAGGAATGCCTGCTGTTTGGATTTCCTAGGTTAAGTTTCTGGAAGTTCTGAAATAGTTAATTCCCCCTGAAACATCACAATACACTGAGTTCTATTCCCTATCCAGTTTCTTCCCTGCAAATTGAGTGAAGTTAAGAGGGCAGAGGAATTAACATACCAGATAAATACAAAGTAAATCCTGCCATTTTAAGACTTACACATGCAGCACTTTCAACAGCAGAGCCAGAGCTGGTCAGAGCAAACACTATCGATGCTAACACAAACCAGGCAGCTATGACTGGCATGGCCCAAAAATTCTGCAAATATAAAGAAAAAACATTATGGAATTGTAGATGGGTTACCTGAAGAGAACATCATAACAGCAGCTGAGTTAACCTGCCTGTGAATTTATGTTTTGAAACTTCATGCTAATGGAATCTTCAGAAAATATATTTTACAACTACATTCCAAATGACATTCAATATTATCAGCTATTTAAACAACATTATCAGATATTTAAGTCTCCCTCATTTTTGTCTGTTTTAAGTATTTAATTAATTTCACCTAACTTTTTTCACACTCAAATTCAACCTCAGAACAACCATGCTAGCATTATTCCCTATTTGGGAATTTAGAAACCTGTAAGTAAATGTGCTCATTCAAATCTTTTACTACACTCCCTTAACTTTACCTTCACATAAAACCCCAACTGTTTTCTCTGAAGGCAAGTAGGAAGGGACACTTGTAAGACAGTATAATGTTCTTACTGACTTTACAGAGCAACCTTCTCCCACTGCTGGATCTTCTGAAACATAAAACCATAAACTGTAACAAGTATGATCATTACCAAAAAGGAGGTAGGCTACATCCAGTAGGAAAACAGACAGGGTAAACTGATAAATTACAAGCATCATGCTGGCAGTGAACTTTATTCTGTCTATACACATATATGTGATGGCTATACAGCAGTATTAGTCTGTGTGAAAGACTTTTTCACACAAATCCTAAAATCCTGCAGGTAGCCAATGTGACAGTTTTGGAAAAGTTGTCAATATAAAAGGGAGTCTCAAAGTTTGATCATTTTTTAACTATAAACTACTTTAACCTACCCTTTAAATGGAGAAGAAAAGGAGATTCATTCTGCATAGCCTTTTTACTCCACAGCAGTCTTTATGCACTTTGTTTTTTCAAAAAATAAATTTCCTTACCAGTTTCTCTACTTTATCTTCCCCCAGTGTTTCATATACATCAGTGCAATACACAGACAGAATCAGGAGGCTCAAAAGAAAGGCACTGCAGCTAGTGAATTCAAAGAAGTAAAGTCCACCACAACTGCTGCAATCCTCCACAATTTCTTCACAAGTAACAGCCACAAAGGAGAAAATCTGCAAACAAATAACATGCTTGAGTTGAGGCAAGCCTCTAATATGTTCAGCAAAGAGACATCTCTGATATGAACATCAATAAAGATAGCTACGAGGAAAATCCTCAATCTACAAAAAGTCTGGTAAAATGCTGCACTATTTTCTTAGAGGCATAAATAGTTATATAACAACATGGTTTACACTTGCTGCTAAAGGTGGTTGATAAACTACACTCAGGTAAGCTGAGCACACCGCCAAACACAAGCTTCTGGATGAACAGTCAAGATTCCTGTTTTGGGATTTTGTGCAACTGCCAGTTGGAAGCAGACGAGGAAGGCAGCATGGGGAGAACACATCCTGCTCAGAACAAGCGAAAATGCCTATCCCTTACTACTTACAGCTGCACTCAGTTTTAAATGCATTTGGGTTCAGGGAAGTGGGGGAAACTGGGCAGCACTGACACACTCAGCTACCTCCCTAATAGTTTACAGCTGATGTCACCTTGCTCGATAAAACTCCAGAGAAAGTACAGGGAGCCAACAGCTCACGTGCTTATGACCCGCTAACGACAGAAGCTCAAATATTTCTGCAGGAACCAAAACTTCAAACTGTGTTTAAGCTACGTTGGACAATATTTAATCTATGCAGAAGCTCATCTTCACCTTTCTGCCACAGTATGTTTTGAGGAAAGAATATGAGTTAATTAATAACTGCTGGATTTTCTACTATTTTATTGTACAAGAAAGAATATTGCTCTATTTAACTGTTCTCTTATTTTGGCCACTTCTTGCTAGTTTCCTTCATCCCATAAAGCTGACACGGCTTTATAGATCCTTTTAGTATGGAGTTCACCAAATTATAACAAAACCATTAACAGGAATCAGACTTGGTCATAAAATTGAGAATGATATAAGGATGATGATCATACTTTTATTAATAAGAGTATATGAGCAATAATGAGGTTGACAGTTCTTAAAAAAAAATCAAATTCTAAAATTCAGAATTCTCGGAAAATAACCACTGGTCTTCAGTTTCAGTTTTTTAACAGTAAAAACAAGAACAACAATTTAGCAGCAGGAACTGTAAATTCTCCCTGCTAAGCCAGACCTCAGAAGGGCACTTCAAAGAATGATGTTTTGAAAATGCTACAATCATATAAAGTAAACAGGAGCTCCGAAAGGGAAATAAGCTGAGCTGGGAAACTGCAATATTACTACCAGGCCTCCACATTCTTCCCTTTTCTCCTGCAGTGGCTGGCAACACGAACTTCTCAGCAGCCCTCAGACCTAAAACCGTGACTACAATGGCTGTCCAATGAATGTTTTGAATTCTGAATTTCCAATTTTTATGGGGTTTTTTTGCATTTAAAAAGATCTGCTTACAGCTGCGTCCAATGACTTTCAATTTCACATTTTTCACAAGGTCAGTTGTGAGATATGTTTTCATGTGTAGCGCTATCTCTTTTTATAAGCACTGAAAACTGAATGCCATTGCTTTCATCTGGGCTGAAACAGAACAGATAGGAAATAAACCCATCCTTAAATAGAAGTATAAGTCCAGATAACCATAATATAACCTAAATAACTGAAAAAAGCCTCACCACTGAGTGTACAAACAAGCTGAAAAAAATCCCACTCAAAGAACAGTTTTAAGCGGTTCTGTGTTAAATACATGAGATTTATCAAGTGGAATCCTGTGTGGGGCTTGTCCAATGCAATGTTCAATTTTTTATTAATAAGCTGAATAATAAAATAGAGCATATCAATAAAAAAACTTTGGCTGGAAAAACTTTAAGTTCTTTGATTAAGTTGGTGTACCAATAGCACATTTATAAGACGCCAGATAATTCTGCTTGGGTTTCTTAGTTTGCTTCTTGATACCATTATCAGAAACAAAAGGAATTATTCTGTTGTCCTACTGCAAAAAAAAATAGTTTTAAATACCAAAAGCATTGTTAGAGAAGGAGTTGGTTTGGGTTCTTTTTAATTTTATTATTAGTCCTATCTGTCTGTAGGTACACCAGAAATTAAACAGCTTTATCTGTCCCTTACCATCAAGTTATTCATTGATATTGGCATTAATGTTGGAATTTTCTACACAAGTGTCAGGTTTGTAAAGGAGATTTAATAAGTAAAAGCTACAAAAGAATGCTACAAACATAGAGCAGATAATGAACGTGCTAACAGGCCTGTGAAGATGCTTGGCAGGGGTATTCCCAGCACAAAATCTTCTAGTTCAGATGGGTGGACTTGCTAATACCCTATACTATATATAATACTATAGAAAGTGAACAGCTCAGAAAAAGAGCAGATATTTAGGGCTGAATTACAATTTTCCTTTCCAGTTAGGGCATTTTGGTTAAAGACAAACAATAGTTGATGACTGAGTTGATTTCTCTTTTAGATAAGAATTTGTTTCTACCTCAATCTTGGCACAATATACACTGTGCCATTTACCTTTGCACAGAATTTGAACCAGTCATGGACTAACAAAAACATTCCACCTATTTAAAAACAAAACAACAATGTAGAAACCCATGCAATAACATGCCTCTCAGCATCCTTTTGGCAGTCACATTTTCCTTCTTTCATCTGCCCAAAAGAACAGGCTAAGGTTACTACGTATGCCATTATTAATCTGAAGAAAAGTATTTCTTAGGTCTAGAAACCACTTTTCTGCAGGTGATTTCACAGTATTTTATCAAACAGTTGATCACTATAACGAGGAGAGTTCACTTTCTGATTGCAATACCCTGTTTAGCAGAGTGATTATCCCACTAAAAACCACTATTGCAACACAAAGGTTATAGATGTTAAAGACCATCACTGGCATTTCCAAAAACTGGAACCTTTTCTTACCACAGAGACTGAGACTTCCTTCCACTTTCTGGAATTTCGGGGGCTTGTTTAAAGTGTTTTAACCAATAACTCCAAGATCTGTGCATGTTGATAAAGGGTTACAAAAACGGAGCAAAAAATGTTGGCAATTAGGAGGGTGAACAACTATAACTCCATCTTCTTTTTCCTCTCACTGACAGATGGGTGCAGGCCATAAACTGCTAATTATTTAGGAGCATATTGAGCACCTATTCATCCTGATTAGAATGATAATTTTTCTTCTTCCTACCTAGAAAGTTTTATAAATAATTAAACATTTTAAGACTTTGGTACACCAGTAAATTTGTATATGTAATCGCTTATTTTACTGTAGTCAATGAACCCACCTAAATAAATGATCTCTTTATCAGGGAGCAACAGCCAGCACATCTTACTTTATTAATCCCCAACAGATGAAGCTAATGTCCTGTTATATTTATTGAAAGCATTCTTGGGTGTGATTTTTTAAAATACTCTTAGAAAACTTTATTTTTGGCAGCGTTACCATTACCTTTACCAGCATTGAAGCGTATTATGTTTTTCGTTGAGGGTTTCGACTATGTATGAGATGAAGTTTAAAAACTAAATGTCCTCTGGCGAAGTAATGAGAAAGGGTTGGAAATCACCTACAATTCTGTGAGCGTGACACATCTGACTAAAAAGCCACTGTGTTGGCTGCAAAATGTATGGTGACACACATTTACAGTCAGCTGCCCTTTTCCACTGCTGGTTTCACTACCTCCCTGCCAGTACTTGAGAATGATGCTCCTCACATCCTTAGCAGCAGCCAAACTGGTACATTCCGGAAGAGCCCATGAGCAGGCACAGAACAAACAGGAGTTTGAACTGCGAGCCCAACTGCTTAATGTGTTCAAGAACAACATTACATGTACCAAAAAAGCAAGCAGAACATAAGCCTTTTATTTCCTGTTGGGCCCAGGACTGCCTGAGATGAAGTGATGTCTCGTGCAGTGGGCCACCATCAA
Organism: Chiroxiphia lanceolata; assembly: GCF_009829145.1. Lineage (NCBI taxonomy): Eukaryota > Metazoa > Chordata > Aves > Passeriformes > Pipridae > Chiroxiphia > Chiroxiphia lanceolata. The sequence goes on along the minus strand of NC_045637.1, from coordinate 113,589,368 downwards.
CAGTACACTTTTCTGGTGGAATTTTCTACCACAAATTATGGGAGAAGTGAGCACTCTGGTTTTAGCACAGACAGTGTAGAGTGACAGGCTTACAAAAGGGCTGCAGGAGCAGCAGGAGAGGGAGGTCTGGATATCATGACCCAGTAAACCCTTCCCTGTTATACTGCCCTATTGTGAGGTTCAACCAAAGGCTTCTACGTCCTGTTTTCATCCAATGATCCTCAGAAAAAAATACTAAGTTTCCTGTGAGGTTTCCCTTAGATTTTAAGCCAGAGCAGGTGGTTTTAAAGACCAACAGGCAGCTGAACCACGCCGGCTGCAGCACCGCGCTTCGGCCGCACGACGCCGACGGCCATCAGATGTCAGCACCTACAGCACATGTCAGCTACAGCACCTCCTGTAGCTCGGACATGGGAAAGGAACACTCCTGCCACTTCCCCACCACGAAAAACTCTCGAGCCTGCATTACAAGGCACCACGTCGGCTTTTCACCTGAGTTACAAGTCTGCACAGCTTCAGTGACCCCAGGCCACGTCTCAAGTCAGGACATCTTCCCGGCGGAGCCAGCCCTTTTCTAACCGACAGGAGCCCTTCCCACGAAGCCTGTGCACGGCCATCTCCCCAGGCTGCGCTCGGCCAGCGAGTTTAATTTTTAAGCGGCGGGACACTACCCGAAGGTCATCACAACATGCTCGTTTCCATCCCAGCGCAGGGCACCACGACGGCCCCCGCCCGCTGCTCGCCCCCGCCCCGCCGCCCGCCGGGCTCAGCCCGCGGCCCCGGGCAGCCATTCTGTCAATGGGATGCTGCCTCCGCGCCAGGCCCGGCACGCCCCGCGAGGCGAGGAGGGCACTCACCGCCTGGACCGCCTTCGCCGGCAGCCGCCACCCCGGCAGGTGCCGCAGGGTGCAGCCGAAGGGGCGGCGGCGGGGCCGCTTCGCCTCCGGTTCGGTGGTCTCGTTGTAGACGGCACCGTTCTCCATGGCCGGGCCGGGCCGCCGGCTGTCAGCTGGAAAAAAGCGAAAGCAAAAGGGCGGCGGAGGCGGCGGGAGGGGCGGGGAGGGAGAAGGGGAAGGCGGCGGGAGGGGCCCCGGGCAAGGCGGCGGTTGGACCCGGCGGTTGGTCCCGGCGGGACAAAGGGGCTTCCTGCAGCGCGCGCCATCGCTCCCCCTGGCGGCGGCGGGCGGGGCCGGTGTGTGAGGGGTGGACGGCGGGGAGGGCCAGGACCGCGGAGGCTGCCTGAGACCCCGGTCTGTGCTCAATTCTGTAAACGGGGCTTGTTGAGTAAAGTTTACAAGATTATCCGCTCTTCAGTTGTCACACGAAATTACGATATCAGAAGGGTTTTTTAAGCCAAAGCTTTCCCATGTCAACTAGACCATGGCACTAATTGCCACATCCGGTCTTCCCTCAAACATCTCCAGGGATGTGACTCCACCACCTCCCTGGGCAGCCCATTCCAGTGTCTAATCACTCTTTCTGTAAAGACATTCCTGCTAATGTCCAGCCTAAACCTCCTGTGGTGCAGTTTAAGACTACAGCCTCTTGTCCTGTTGCTAGTTGCCTGGGAGAAAAGGCCAACCACCACTTGGCTACAGCCTCCTTTCAGGTAGTTGCAGGGAGCAATAAGGTCCTCCCCGAGCCCCCTCTTCTCCAGGCTAAACAACCCCAGCTCCCTCAGCTGCTCCTCATAGGCCTTGTGCTCTGGACCCTTCACCAGCTCTGTTGCCCTTCTCTGGACTCGCTCCAGCTCCTCAGTGTCCTTCCTGAATTGAAAGGCCCGGAACTGGTCTCAGTAATCAAGGTGTGGCCTCACCAGTGCTGAGTATAGGGGAAGAATCATTCTCATTGAAGACATTCTTTGTTGTCAATGAGAAAAAACATACATATCTCCAAATCTGTCCTAATATACTACCTTTGCCCAAATCAACTTTTAAAAGAAGCTAAAGATTTTGATGCATACCAAGAGTAGATTAAGCCTGTTGTTTGTAAGCAAAAGTGTGTTACATTCACTTCTATATTATAATCCACATAATCTATTATGGTCCTTCATAATCAAGTTCAGTTATACTTCACTTACTTAAATTCAGTCAAATTTAATAGGCTAATTAGATCTACTGGTAGAAATCTGCGAGAAATCTACTCACAGAAAATATGATTTACTTTCTTAACGTTAGCTGTGTAGGAACAGATTCCCTGCTAGGGAGATCAGGCTGATCAGACAGTTCTTTTGGAACCACATGGTGCAGTGGGAGTGTGTGTGCTGCAGGAGGCAGGGGTCTCTGTAACTCTGTCAAAGCCCCCATTAACTGGACAGATGCAGTAGTGTGGGCCAGGTATAAGCAGCTGGGCTATGCTCCATGCTGAGTGCATACCAGCAGTCTGTTTGCCTGACTTCTCACAGTAAGACAACACAAGCCAGGGGAACATATGGTGTCCCCAGGCAGATGGTACAGATTTGTCTGTGCCATAAACAATGTTTGGCTGCAGGAACTGGCTTGAGAGGCAAATGAGTAGGGCAAGTCCTGTAATTCCCAAGGCATGGGAGTTTCTGCTAAAGTGAGGTATCACTTTGGGTGTGCCCTAGCTTCTGCCTGGAGTTGGAATGAATCTAACATAGCTCTGTTGGCAGCATCCCAGGCTACAGGACTGAGCAAGTAGGTGTAGTCAGGCAAATTTACTGTTACTGCTTATAAGTCCTCAGTGCCTTCATTACCTTTTTTTACACTAGTACTTTATAAGTAAGATTATGTGATAGAGGCTGACATCTCTCTTCTGAAGGAAATTCCCTTTTAGTTTTGTTTTATTCCTTGATAATATTTCAAAACTGGTTGAATAACTCCAAAGCCACAAAGCACATGTCTAGGCTATGCTGTGGTCTGAGTGGGACAGGACTTAACCAAGACAGAAGCAATTGTCAGCTCTTTTAAGATGTTTGGTAGCATTAAAGGCTATTTTGTAATTGTTCCGTTTTGAGCCTTTATGAATGCCTTCATGCAGCATTGCTAGGTTATGGACAGAGATGTTAGTACTGAAGACAACTGCCTTGAGGACAGCCTGCTTTCCAAGGAGCCACAGAAACACGAGAGCAGCCTAAGAAATATAATATAGATGGCAACCTCTTTCTAGTTACTTCTGCCTTTAAAAAGAGTTGGTTTCCTGTTCAGGCCTTCTGCAGGAAATATATCTCAGTGATGCATGAATGATAAAGGTTAGCGTGCCATTTAAAGCCTAACTTACTGAGGGCACTTTATGTATTTATTTATAAGGAGACACAGCAAAACAACAGCAAAACCATGGGAACTGTAAGTTCTTGGGACAGAGAAGAAATGAAAACTGGACAACAGCATAGGATCTGATAGCTTAAAAATACTTAAAGCATGATGTTAAATCATATCAATGCTGCTCTTCACAGAGGTGCAGCAGGTGTTCCTCACCCTTTTCATCAGCAATGTAGTTTTCAAGTGTAGTTTCTTTCCCTTAAATAGGGAATCAAAATAACAGTTACAATAAATAATAATTATGTGTAATGCAAATAATAGTAACTGTCAGGCTGTGATGGGATGGAAATCCCATTCCAGATATGCATCCATTAGTTTCCTTTCATTTATGTGCTACATCTGACAGTTTTCCACATAGAGAAGTCTTTCTTACCCCACTGCAGCCTCTGCTGGAATGGCAGAACCAGAGCTAAAGGCAGGACATGGTGGCAGAGAAGCAGCCCTGCAGTTAGATGCTGAGCTGTGGTAACATCTCCAGTCAGCCAGGCAAAGTGGGAGATCGGTGGAAGCAGATTAGTGATGAGTGACCTAGTTTTCTCCCTCATTAGATCTTCTCCAAGATACCCTCCATAGTGACCAAAAAGCAATGGCAATTAAGTTGAGAAAGCCACCTCACTAGGAGAGATTGCAGTGTATACAGTATAGCTGTATGACAGTCGCTACTTCTTGCCCCCAATGTTGAAATAATTTACAAAAAAGTGTGACAGGAGCTCCTTGAAACAGTTGAGTAAATGCCAGCCACAACAATAAGGTGGATTCAGGCCATGCTGCATCACCGTTTTCATCAAGTGAACCCTGGTGGCTCTTTGGCACTATCTGTGTGCTGTGTTACAGCGTGATGCTAAAGCCCGAGTCCCTCACACTCAGAATTGGCAGCAGGGCTCCACTGACCTCATGAATGAATGTTCTCCTTTTCCCATGTTCATAAATGCATTTGTGGGACTTTTCGTTTTTCTTCTCAGAAGGCGAGGGAGAAGGAAGTAGAGGAATGGGAAGGCAGCTTAAAAGCCCAAACCACCAAAGGACACAGACTTGGTTTCATTGTAAGAGCAGTGAGGTTTATTGCTACTGCACACTTTGGGGAACTTCACTAAAAACAGCCTGTCAGAGGCATGTCTCTCTCCTTCATTTTGATGTTCTCACATAGGCCTCTCAACAGGTTTTGTTCATGACTGTCACTGTGTATTACATGAAGTAAATTCAGGATGACTAGCAAGCAAGCAGAATATTCCAAGTACTGCAACAAATTGCTCAGAAAAGACTGAGTTAAATGTGTTCCATCTACTGAAGCTTCTTTAGCTCTTGAGACTCTATTTTTGGGCTCAGTATTGCAACTGAACTTCACAAACCCCAATCACCATACTAACATGCTAGAATGTGTGATTTTTTAAACAGCTGAAGAATTAACCTTTTAAACAGCTATTTCTAAGTATCCCTTATGGCACAAGAGATGAAAACCCCCAAAATTCCCACATTTCCCAAATGCAGGACCAGGCCAACTCTTGTCAGTGTTTTTCTTTGTGCTTCTGCATGGCACAGTGAAGAATTAAGCCATGAGGTATTCAATAGGCAACAGTTCTGCAGCTGCAGGTGTCCCACTACGAACTCTTTGCTCCCCAAGAGGAGATGGCAACCCAACAGCCTGCTTCTTGCATTTCAGATGTATCACTAAAAATTTAAGTTTAATATAGTAGCTACTCCATATAACCTAAAGTCACGTACACATTTCAGAGACTGCCATTTTCAGCCGAAAAATATGACCTGTCTGGAAATAAAGTGGCCATTTACTCAAAAATTTCAAGCTTAAAATCTGCAGAACAGCTATATTATAAATAGTATACTCAAAAGAACTGATGTAGGAACAGGGTAGAGAGAAGCAGGAAGAGGAAATTTATAAAATTCCCCTGAAACAATTTAGTTTGAAGCTAATCAGCTCCTTGTCTACACAGAACTAGCCCTGAAAGTCTAAAGGAATTTACTTATTGTAGCATTTTTTTCAGTGTTCATACTGCAAAGCATTTAAAAAGTATTGTTATTAAAATTGTCCCCTGTAGCTCTTGTATTACCTCTGCTTTTTGCATCTGATGTGCTAGTCTGAAACTTTGTATTTTTCACTAAAGTATTAAAGGTACACAAGAGTGATTAGAAGCAAAATCAATGTTATTCATGCTGTTACTCTTTTTAAAATTGGGGTAATCACAAACTTACCCCCTCTCAAACTAGAGCAAGAAAGCACAATGACAGATCATGCAGAAGTATCCTTGCCAAATTAGCTTCATTGTTTTACCCAGTTTATTTAGTTTGGTGCCTGACTTGATGGGGAAGGAGGGATAAAAGGGAGAAGGATTTATTGGCACCACATTTCCCAAAAAGAGCCTTTTGTCACAGAGACTCATTTTGCATGATAGTTTGGTAAATCCCACCTTAATTGCCTACTCTCATCAAAGTAGTAGTTGGGGGAATTGCAGCTCGAGAGGACAAACCAGCACAAAAATCTTGGTCTCATCAGCGGGAAACAAGAAGCCGAAGCCACAGCCATCGGGTTACACAGAAACATTCTCAGATGTTTTCCTTTTGCAGTAAAGATACCTTAAAATATTTTTTTCCTGCAAACAGCACAAGCAGACTGTAAGAAGATAGTGATGGTGGTATTAAAAGAATTTGAACTTTAAGGAGGGAAACAGGGTGCTTTAGTCTTATGGAACTGAAAAGGCATGGTAGGGAGACAGCCTTTTTCAAAAAATAGTAATAAAAAATTAATCAAAAAACCCCACAGCTACTGGTGCTTGGGGAAGAAATAAATTTAGAAGATTTAAATGCACAGAAGTGACATTTGTTCTAAGAAGTGAAATTAAAATGAGTCATTAGTAAGGTTTTCCCCTGTTCCAGCCTCCCCCAAAAAAGGGCAACTGGTACAACAGATTTTAATGCACTATAAGGCTAATTTTCCAGCTTCAGAAAAGGTGTTTTGCTTTGTCAGATGCTCAAATGAACTAAATTAAAGATTGCAGGAGCTAAAGCTGTCTTTCGAAAACCTGGACAGTACCAACTAGTTTAAGACGTTGCCCTAAAATCCAAAGTTTCACCCCACCAACACACAACACTACAGTTGTGCAAGGAAGGGTGCTGTGATGATACAAGCAGGACCCCTTCTCCCAAGTACATCTCAAATTCTGTTTCAAGAAGTTTAAGTAAGGAATCTAGAGAACTGTTCTGATACTGATGCATGCTGTGCATCTATGATTGGAAGTCTAATTTTTTTTTAAGACATAATTTATTCTACAAAGCTGTTCATCAGTAGGTCATGCATTCCCCCATATACACCACCTTTACTGATTCACTGCCACAAGCAAAAATTTTAAGTTACAGTTACGAATCTCTACTGAAACTTGTCAGTCCACAATTCAATCTCCTGAGTCAATTTTAACAAATGTGCTTAACTCTAGGGAGTTCGATGTACAAAGAATGTATGTTGTTCTTAAATAAGTTTAGGTATTTTGAAAATATGGATGTAATTTAGGTAGAGGGAGGTAATCCTGCCCTTCTATTTTGCCCTAGTAAGGCCACACATGGAGTACTGTGTCCAGTTCTGGGCTCCTAAGTACAAGAGATACATGGATATCCTGGAGCAGGTCCAGCAGCAGGGAACAGTGATTAAGGGACTGGAGCATCTCTCTCAGAAGGAAAGGCTGAGGGAGCTGGGCCTGTTAAGTCTTGAGAAGAGATGACTTAGAGGGGTCCTCATCAATGTCTCCAAGTATCTGAAGGGAGAGGATGGATCCAGGCTCTTCTCAGTGGTGTCAAGCAATAGGACAAGAGACAATGGGCAGAAACTGATGCACAGGAAGTTCCACCTGCACATGAGGAAGAACTTCTTTACTGTGCATGTGACCATGCAATGGAACAAATTGCCCAGAGAGGTTGTGGAGTTTCCTTCACTGTTTTTGAATATCCAGATATTCAAAAACCATCTGGACACAATCCTGTGCAATGTGCTCTAGGATGTCCTTGCCTGAGCAGGGAGGTTGGAGTAGATGACCCACTGTGGTCCTTTTCCAACCTGATCCATTCTGTGATTCCATGAATTTGCTAGAACCACTACAGAATGCAGGAACCGCAGGAGAAGAGCACCACCATGTTCAAAATAAAGAGATTTCTAAATAATCAGAGAAACTAATGTAAGATTTCTTGATTAAAAAAAAATAGAAAACCTGAACTCATTAAAAAAGTGTATTGGCAGTCACTTGATTGGGATATACCTTTTACACTTCCTGTTCTGAGGCTATAAGTGGAAAGTGACTACAAATTTCACAGAGTAAAAAAGTGACACAATATTTGTGTACTGAAAGCTTAAATAAAGTCTCAACCTTAGTGGTCAACTACTTCTTAGACAACACACTACTGCAGTTATCAGCAGGATCCTTAGTGTAACTAGTGAGCTTTTAAAACACATTGCAGCAGAAACCACTCAAGTAGGATAAGCTAGTTTTACCTCTAGGAGCAAACACTGCAGACTTATCCCCTTCCTTCAGGATTGTATCCAGATGGTTTCTGAATATCTGGATATTCAAAAACACCAAAACAATGTTTTAAGGAAGCTTAAATATCTACCAGTGATATTATTCACTGAGAGATAAAAATATAAATGTACATTTTAAGATGTTTTACACCACATCCTTAGATTTAACTGTAAACAAACAAGAACACCATGGCTCCAATGAAAGTTATTTAAATTTGAATGCAGAGAATACTTTATTAACTGATTACAGTTTTGATGACCAATTTTTAAACCATAAGTAGTGTGGGAAACATAGTGGGGGACATTAAGGCCAAGCCATATATATATAGACAAATCTGGATACTGATAATCTGTACATTTAACCTCTGCTTTTTCTTTATACATCTTTTATTCAGTGTCTGAAATTAATCAAAGAGGAAAACCCCAAAAGAACTGGCCACTAATTTAGTCTTATACCTGGAGCTTTTCCATGGGTTTTTGAACGCAGTGTAAATCTCAGTGGAGATCAAACAGATTTTTTTTTAACCATACTCCCAATGAAGTGTTCAAGTGTAACCGGAGTTTGTTTTTGTTGTTACAGACTTGTGCAATTATTTTTCTCTTTCAAAAACTAGCAGTAGTTCTCTCGTGTAGAGGTTAATCTACTTAAGATAGTATTAAACTTAGCTAACAGATTCGGAAATCAATATAAATTAAGTGCCTGTGGTGTGTATCAGTTTTCCTGCTCTAAGCAACCCCTACCACTTAAGTGGACATACTTGCAATTTTACAGAATTACACTGACTTTTCAACAAAACCCAGAAAAAAATTAATTTACTATTCTTGCACCGTGAGCAGTGCTCCTACACAATGTGATAACCGTTTCCCATTTGTACAACTCCCTTTTGTAAAGTTGGGCAACACATATGAAAGGAAGACAGACATCAACTGTTTGTGTTCTGAAAGAGATTTCAGTTCTTTAGTTCCAGTCACTGAAGGAAGAGGCAGAGGCAAGTTTGAATTATCCCAGAAAAATGAACAACTGGTTTTATTTGGTGTCTTCAAGATGCTTCACCTTCTGTGGGAGATGTAGATGATGTAGGAGAGACCATTTCAGGTTTTCGTGAAATTCTGTCCAATTCTGCCTGAACATCTGTTAAAACTGGCTTCTGACCTACAAAATAAATGTGTAATATTCAGTCATGTTTATGGAAGTCATATAGTATCTTTAATTCTCAAATCAGAAAAATCCTAAAAATTGTTATCACACGCTTTGGGTGCAGAGTAAAGGCATAAGGCCAAAACCCAAAAGAAACAGAGAGGAAACAGTACAGAGAAAGTCATATCTTTTAATATTTCCCATTTCTCAAAGAAACTTCCATAATTATATATTGTCAGTATATGAAGAGTTAATGTATAAAATATAAAAGAAGTTTATTAAGGCTAGCAGTTATGACTACTTCTATGCAATTTTCTGTATATGTATTTTAAATAATTCTGGATGTAAATCAGGGGTTCCACCAAGCCCAGTAAAGTCAGTTCTGCACACTTTGTCAGTATAAACATGACACCCCTGCTCATGGGTGCACACAGACCTGCAAATGGCAAATCCCTTTCTCTCCTCACCCACTTGCCTCCTCCCTAACTTGGAATGGCACAGACATTTGTGCAGTCATACTCAGACCTAATTCAAGCTTAAAACACACCATTTTCCCCCCACCCTTTTACTCTTAACTCTTACTCCCCAGTCTAGGTTTCTATCTTGCTATGTTTTATCACAAGAATGGAGGAGACAATATGGGAAAAAAGAATACTAGAGTCTAATGCCAGGACAAGTGTGCATAGTTATCTTGGGCTGTAAGGGAACATTCTGATACACATGTAGTTTTTTTAGCAGTGTCCCAGCACTGAGGATGCAAATTAAGAGAATTACCCACAAAGGTAATTTTAGCCAGATATAATATGCTGCTCTTCAAATAATTTAACAAAAGCTAATGCTGTATCAGAATCAAAGCAGCTAATATTCCAACTAATAAGCAGAGGAATTTCCCACAGCTGCAGAAGGAAAAGTAATTGTCAAATCCCAAACTGCTCTTTTAACAGCCAAGTTTCAGATTTGAAGAGAGAGTGCCATGGATATCACCCAACACAAGACAGTAAATACTGAGGAAGGTGAGGAGGCCACATCTAAGCCAAATGTATGTTGTATTTATGGTAATCGCTTAAAAGCACAGCCCTTTGCAACATTAAACTGGCTACACCGTAACCCTATTTTTGTTGCATATTAGGAAATTTCTGAGAACATTTTTACTCCTTAATAGTTTAATTCTGTTCTTGAAGTTTCTGCCATGGCCCCGGACAGAACACTTTTCTGGAGTGCTGCCTCCGTTTGCCTGGCATCACCCAAACCTGCTGCCCAGCCACTCCCCACAAGATTCTTCAGTGGGTGCTCTCTGCACCTCACATTGCATCAGCTGCATTTGTTTGAATGATCTCCATATGCTGTTCAAAATGGAACTGCTGACTTTGCCTACAGCAGATTAGGAAGTACTCACACTTCCCTTTGCCAACTGAGCTTTAAATTTAAAAAAACGGAAGTGCACACATGTAGGAGAAAAACCCAAACAGGGTCAATCTACACAAAGTGTTTGTGGGAAATGTGTTCTTCTCTTTTACTGCATGAAAGTAAATACTGCTTGTGTTTCATTGGTACTTGACATTACTCTCCCCTAAGTGCAGCATTGCTAACCTCTGGGGAAGCAGAGAGGGAAGGTGTCTGTATTTGTATATTCTCATTTGTATAATACAGAAATATTTTAAACTGGAATAGCAAGAAGCACCAGAGTAGTCCTGCATCTAGCTTTAGCACAGTCACTCTTAAACATTTCTAGATTAATACTAATTGTTAATCACATCATGTAATGTTAAAATAAAATAGGTAAGTATTTTACAGGCTGTCACCAAACTCAGTCAAAGCATTCATCACATCAGAGCTAGAACACTAGAAGAAGAAAATTTAAAGCTGTTTTAACACTGACAGTATTGTTAAAAAAATCAACTTGGAAATTTAGTTCCAATCTACCTGAATAGTATTACAAGTGGCTTATAGCATAAGCCATTTTACTGGGATGGTGGGAACAAAGGAAAAAACTAAGAACTCATGTAGACACAATTCATGTTTAAAAAGCTACATGAAAAGTTTTTCTTTGCTCTTCTGAGAGCCATAAAAAGGCAATGCTAAACTGCTGTGAAAACAGAAGCAAAAAGCCATATAAAATATAAAAGCATATATATAAAGCATTTATATATACACACACACACATAAAGCATTCAGTTAAATATAGCAGTGTTCATACTTCTGATAAACTATACTAACAGGAATGATCCACCACTTAATTTGGATTGAGTCGATCTTTTGTCATTAATCATACCTGACTTTTTTGCTGATGGTGCTAAGTTGCTGCCAGCACCTCCAGTGCCACCTCCTCCTGGACTGCCACCAACACCACCAGGGCCACCAGGAGAACCAGTTTTCTTGCTCAGGAGACTATTGAAAAAGTTAGCCAGGACTCCTTCAGATGTAGCTCCAGCTACAAGGAGAGGAAGGAAAAAAACCACAACACAAAACCAACACAGATTTTTTAAGTAAATACTGATTCAGTGTGTTCACCAATCTAAATAAGCATATTAAAGCAAGCAGGCAAAGCAGCTATTTTACTTCCCCAGATGTATTTGTACCCTCATAAGAAAAGGTACCTTTCATATTGGGATCAATTTTTTTTGACCCGGTAGGGATAGGTGTAACACTGGCAACGTTTGATGTTACAGATCTATTTGGTGTCCTAGGAGATCCACCAGGAACTCTTGGTGAGGCATCCTATTGGGAAAAAAAAAACAACAACAACCCAAAAAGCAAAGTGTAAGCATATATGAAATGAAGCATTTTGTTATTTCTCACAGATCCTGAGCTTTTTTTTTTAAATGTAGTATCTCATGCAACTGAAACGACATAGGATTAGATTTTGCTGATTGTGTATGTGTTTTTTCATATTTATATAACATTCTTAAAACTACTAATTTTACTGCAACTAAAGCACTAATGAAACTTTTCATTTTACTCCAATGAGAAACTTGAAAATCCATCTGTTACTCAGTACCCTAATGAAAACTGTACCACTTAGATCACTGAGGGGCTACAGCAAATTTCACAAAAAGACAACATGTAGCACCAACACTGCAGAAAGGACTAAATGCAGCCCAGGAGAAAGAGCATTATTCATTACTTCAAGATAATACTTCATGTCTCTAGTTCATCTAAAGAGGTAAAGCTACCTTTGTAAGATCACAGGCTCCCCATTTAAACTTGTGTTGCCTTTTAGTTATTTTATTTGCATTTTAAATGTAGACGATAGTTTTCATTTGTCCTTAATTTTATGCCAGTCTTAGTATTCCTAGAGTCATGGTGCCAAATTTAGGATATGAAACTCACCAAGGCAATTCAGCCAGCATAGTTTGCTCCTTGGCACACTCTTGGGACAGAAAGGGGAGTAAACTAACTGCTTAGATGCATTCTAATATATGAAAAGGAAAGCCATGTCATTTAGCCCTGGCTGTCAATACAAGTTGTCATGACTAGCTGTGAAGTGTCATAATTTTAAGGCACTGTACAATGAGACATTAAATACTATGTTGTTTAAAACAAGTAGATGAAAGAATATTTGATAGTGCAGTTAAAAGCAACCCTCTAAATATATGAATAATTTTCATGTGATGATATTTAAAATTTTTATTACTAACCACTGGCCTTCCTGCAGCAGTAGGTGGTTGTTTCGCCAACTGTGACTGCAAAAAAACCAAACATACACATGAAGTGTTAGATATTACAGTGACTGAGAACAAAACCCAAAATCTGTATTGGGAATGTTGTTAAATGAAACGCTGGCTGCTTGTTTTATAGACAGAAAGTTACCTGCTGCTTCATAAGAAACACTTGGTCATCTTCTGCTACGATTTCTTTTTCATGAACAAACTGCAATATAAAAACAGAAACACAATTTTGACTAAAAGAAAGAAAGGTATTTCCTTTAATATCTCCTGGTGAATATGACCAAAGCATTCAATAATGAAGTACATGTATAAAATACTATGATGACTGCATATCACATTTTCCGTATTTAAGACTGCTGCCTCAATGATTCCATTTAAACTAAGTTAATTAGAAGTGAAATAGAGGTATCATTAACTCCTTTGACCGGGCAGGCGTAAAGCTCTAGACGTATTTGTAAAAAGACCCATTAAAAAGTTCATTAAAGCGTTCAGTAAAAGAAGAATGAAGTAAATTGTAACAGGGCACATTCAAGGCTCTGAAGATGTGTAAGAAACATTCATGGATGCACACACTCTGCATCATGCTCACGTCTCCGTTAATTTATTGAGGCCTCCCCTTAGCATTCCTTTATAGGTAACTATGGCCAACATGACTCTTCACATGTGTTGCATTAGACTGGTATATTAACTGGACACAGACATCTCCCTGGACACAGATCCCAGTCCTCCTGCAAGCTCTCTCCTTCCAAACAAGCTCATAAAAAAGTTTGCCCAAACAAGTGCGGTAAATATCAAAGTTTACAATCCAGGCCTGAAGTTTACAAGTATGTAAAATAAAATATTGTCAGCTTTACGTTCCTTGGACACCTATTTAACACACTACTATATGTGCTTTGATTTTTTCCCTAAAGACTGCAGAAATAGTATTAGTCTTCTCAGCTAAAATAATTCCCACTTGGAAATAAGATCAGTCACAAAAATCCTAGTTATGTTAGAAAAAAGCCATAGAAATATTTGTCTTCAATAACTTCTGCATGCATGGGGCCCACTGTTGCTGGCATTTTGTTCAAGAACCTCATTTATATTTACAGGTAGTTCTGTCATAGCCTTTTGTTAAATAGTACAAGAGAGAAAACATACTGAACATATGGAGAATCTGTTTTCACATGTTTATTTTTGATTTTACACTGTCTCAAGCTTTCTGATTTTAAATACTCCAATAGAAACAGAAGGCACTATGAAGTTATAAGCAACTCAGAGCAAAATGGAATGTTCTTAAAAAACAGTAACTCAATCTGACAAACAGGCAAATGACATTCAGGCTTTTCAATACCAAATACATATTAAAAGCAAAACAATATATTTGTAGTCTTGAACAATGTAACAGCGGCAGAAAAAAAAAGGTGCAAGCTCAAGAAAAGCTACAAAATACATAGGGGTTTTTTTTGATAGCTAAAGAAGAACTTTAAGAACAAAACAAGAAACCCCCCAACCCCCCCCCCACAGGGTTTACCACACTTACTATAAGCTGGAAGCACAGTCTCAGTGAAAGAGAAACCGTCAAAAATCTGACAGGCAAATAAATAGCAAAGAAGTTGAATGCCAAAACATCTCAATTTACCTTTCTAACTGGTGGTTTTGTTATGATATCTTCAAAACTGTCATCTGCTTTTAGTGTCTGAAAGTTCTCATGCAATATTCCTATCTTCTTGTCATTATCCCAACCTGCAGGACTAGAGAAAGGATTATTTGGCTTAAAATCCTATTGTTACTTCAGGCTATTCATGTATGCACTCCTGAACTGCACAGAACTGAAAGCCAGGAAAGCTGTCACAGCTCCCATTCCCCTGTGCAAGCGAGTCATTGATTAGTACAAGTAGGGAGAGACTGGTTCACCATAACAGAGAAGAGGAAAATCTCCGGGTTTAACATTTCCCTTTGGGGCAGTGAAATCTTGATCCACTGGCACTCACCAAACTCATGAGAATGTTAAATGGAACTTTAAAAAGCATAAACCAAAAAAGGCTCTAAACGCTGCCTTATGGTATTACATAGATACATTTTGCAGTCATGTACACATAAAAATGCAGGTAACTTACATAAATACTGCATCTTTTTCCACAACAACAGCTGGAACATTGAAAGGAAATCCATACAACTTCTGGACTATATATTTATATACTAAGTCAATGTTTTTGTTTTCTTTTACTGAAGTGTAAATAAGTGCTGCCCCATCTGAATAAACTTGTTAAAGAAAACTTAGTTTAGTGGCTAGTAAGAGACACTAAAGTAACCTTTAAACTACCAAAAAAAGGGTCATCTACGTTGTAGAATTTAGAGCAGGAATACAAAACCAAATAAGTCAACCAAGTTCCAACACTTAAACAGTTTTCTGCTTTCAGTGAACAAGGGTTTTCATGCCATATCCTTATATCTTGTCATTATCCCACCCTGCATCACAGTCACGGCAACATTAGCATTAGTAGCTTCAAAAATGCCAAAGATCTTCCACTTTCCTACTTGGGTTTTTTTAGTTAGGGGACCAAGTTCTTACATCATACAGTGATCTGCTTTTGAATGAAATGAAGGCAACTGAGTTGTACTGTATAAAAGTTACTAAAAGACCAAAAGAGTGCTGAGTATTCTGGCATGGCTCAGTACCAAATTAACACATCTTACGCACAGGATTAATAAAAGAGCAATTTTTACTTTAAGATTATAAAAATACCAAGGCCTCTAATTTATTTCTACATGTTTGCAACTCAGATTCTACAAGGAAGTTATATAATGGGGTCTGATTCCCATTCAGTGAAGTTTAGAATAGAATTTCAAGTCGTACGTAGCATATAGACTCACGAGGCTGATCCCTATGAATATTTTGTATTTTTCCTCCACCCACAAGAGTTATTACAGTTACTCAGAATTTCATTTTCAAAAATTAGGTCTTGCAAGCCCTTTGAAGGAAGTGCCATTTCAACCGAGGTCTCTGGTTCTTGGGCTAACTTTTCCATCTGTCAACTGCTGTCTCTCCAATAGCATTTGAACTTCCCTTTACCACAGCACAAATGATGACACAACGTAGGCATGTTACTGGCATCTAAAATCTACATCTCAGCATGTCTAGCTGACTAAACAACACTAAACAGTATTTAATATACTTCTTTAAAAATATGAAATCTAAAAGTAATAAAAGCACAGCAACAGCTTCTGTGCATTGTCTCTGTACCAATAAGAGAAGTCACACAGTTGCTTCCTTCCCTGAGAACCTCATCCTGTGAAATTACTGAACACAGAGGAGACTGCATATTTGGGACAAAAAGAATAACACGCCTTATGTACAACTGGAGCAATATCATACTGAAATGAATTATCTTTTTATTTTAGGCAATTAGTCAGTTGAATTGTCCTGTTTTGCGAACAGACTCCTAAACATGGAAATGGAGGCAAGTAAAGAAGTTCATGGTAAGGGGACATGCTACAGACTCCTGCAGCTCTGTAATAAAATAAAACTGAAACGTTTAATTCAACACTGGCTGTAGGTGCAGCTACAGCAAAGGAGTTGCATCCTACTTTGGTACAGATAAAAACACTCTTTTAAGCTTGTCATAATTAATATGAAGATTTGAGTCATAATCATCTTTATGATGTGTTAAAGGATACACTGTAAGCAAAACCGTCGGATATGTGACTGAATGAAGTCGAAGTGTTCATCTCTGTAGTCATGCTCTTTTTCCAGAACACTGATGGCATCACACTGTCAAAATAAACACAAAATTAATATACTACTTCCAGGCACCTGCTGAAATAGCAGTGCTGCTACACATCCAGTTCACAAGGGGAAAGGGAGATGGAGTGGGGAGGGGTAGTGTAGAGGAAAACAAAAACCTGCTAAGATACTTTAGAAGCATAATTGAATCTTTTTGTTTTTAATTATATATAACTTGATGTATATATACTGTGGTGAGAATTAACTAGGGAGTTAAAATGATCGGTATTTTTCATTCACTCCCCCTCCCCAATCCAGTGCAATAACTCAAAGTCTCTGTTGAAAACTTACCCACTAAATGACTTTGCTATTTTTTACCCAATGTTTTTTTCACAGACTGTAGTACTACAAGACAGTGTTTTCAATCCAGTTACTAACTAGCCCTTTGTAAAGGGAGGCAAAAGCAAGGAATGTGGAAGCAGAAAAAGAAAAAAAGGTGTGGGAGAAGAATAACAGAGCTGGCAGGTGAGAAGGAAGGTGCTGCTCAAATGAGAGGGTCAGACTTCCAGTGAAGGAACAGCATATGCATCAGAAGGTTTATGCCTTCACAGTGGGCCAGCAGAAGCTGCAGATGCAGTATGCTTACTGCCAATGAGAACTGAAGAGCCAGGGGGAGAAAAAACAACAAAAACAGCCAGAGGAGAACCACACTGTTGTTTTCTTTAGATTAAGAATATGGTTACATATCTAACAGAAACCAAAACAGATCACAAACACCTTAAGAACTGAGGAAAGTTAATAGAGCAGCACTTTACTAACTGTAACTCTCAAATATGTTCACCTTCACAAAAAAAGATCAGAAATATTAAAAAAACTTATCAAAACACTACGTTCAGCCTAAGGAGGACTGTGGAAATCAAGGGGAGTTCTAGTTGCTTACTGACTAGCTCACTTCTGTGAGCAAAACCAGATCTGAGGTGTTACTCTACTCCTTGAAAACTGGTAGAACTAAAGGAAAAGATAATTCCAAAATAACATGCAATGAGAGGTTCCAGAAAATAACCAGTCTTCAACATTAAACAAAGAATTTTTCAACAAGCTATTCAGAAGAACTTAACCACATGCTTCCCTCCCCAATTCCACAACTGACAGAGTTGCTTAATTTAAATATGCGAAAAACCTAAAATGTGAAACAAACCTTTGTACAAACTACTACTACTGGAATGCCTAAGTTACATGTTAGTGTATCTGCACCCAAGGGTAAAATCACACTGTCATCTTTGTCTTCCTGTAATGAAGTATTTCTTCTCTGTGGAGAAGCTGGAAAATCCTCGCCTGGTTCTATATATTCCTGGAAGTCTCTTACCACTGAAAGTAAAAAAAGTTATATTAAAACATCAGCTACTTTATTATTTCAACAATGATTTCCACTGGCATTGATCTCTAGTACTGTTGATTGCATAGTACTTCTGCATCTTTATGTTGAAAAAATGGAGCATGCATCTAGTGCTGACTAGTTGTTTGCTCTGTGCAGCACAGGAAAGAACTAGCAAGTCTAAGATCTGCTGGACTGGCAGCCAGAAGAACATGATCTAATAAAACTGTCTATAAGGACAACATAAAACCATTTTTATTTTATCACTGTGGAACCACTAGGCAGGTGCTATTAACGATTACTGTTTCATCTTTTTCCTGAAGGACATAAGTTTCCTTCCATTCTTCTTGGCAAAATTAATGGAACAGTTTGTCAGAATAAACAGAATTAAGCCCAACACATCCTGTTTAGCTGCTACCATATACCAGGTTTTATCTACAAACTCTTTGTCCATTCTTCGCTCTTTGTACAGAGAATCTACAGTCGTAATAAACAAAAAAGAACAGAATACACAAACACTATTTATTAACTAGCTTTATAATTAGTTAATGGCATATTAAATATTTGGTATGCTTTTAAAATAGATCAGACACTACTTTAAAATTTAGCAGGGAGGGTAAGTCAGAATGTAACTTTCTATTTTCTCATTCTTGTCGCAACTGTCTTGTCATGTTCCACTGCACACACCCAAGCCTCTCGTAACACAGCCACTTACTATTCCTCCAGTCAGGGATGCAATCTTAGGCATAAAATGTCTGTATCTTTCACATCACGTCCTGTTCCACACAGCAGAAACAGGATTCTACCAAACCAAACCACTGATTACTATTCCATGAGTAGCACATCCTAAAGAAGTCAGGCAGCAAGGCAGTTCAGCTGCATCACGCACAGGGGCAGCTTACCTCCCTCAGTACATTCTCACTTCTTTGTCCTGATTTGTGTTAACCCACTGCTACCTTCGCTAGGCTGACTAAAGCCCTTCAACTTAACACCTAGAAAAGCAGTTGTGGAATTAACAGAGCAAGATTTACTTCAACACCCTAGAGGAAAAATTATATTAGGTCAAGATTATTCAATTTTTCTGCAGCTCTCTGAGTTCATGGTAACAAAAAGCACATGCACTGATTATAATCTCTACTTGAACAGTCAACTTGGGCTCTTATTCGGGGACTGCTGCTACTTCAGTCTGGTCTAAAAGCCTCCCAAATCAATTGAATGTGTTTTAAACCTAGAGGCCTCACCAACATATGCCAGTCACTCAACATCTTTCCTGCACAGTATCCTGTCTGTTCTGGGATAATTGCATAAAATAAAAATCACACTACTCCAGTGTGTGAATTCCTAAAATTCCCACTGTATGATCATAACATATTAATCTTTATATAAGTACAGAAAACAGTAAAAAGGAGGATTGATTTAGTGTATCACACCTCAAAGACTGTGAAATACAATCTCAGGTCTTAGAGGCACAATTTCATTAGACACAGACTAATTCAGTAAAGAGAGAGGGTTTTTGTAACCCTTCACACACAGCTGCTACATACCCCCTAATATCTTTCCATATGAGTTCTAGTCCTCCCAGGGTCTGTCTTTGAGAGAAGCTAAGCTGCTAGAACGGGAAGACAAACACAGCAGCATATCTCCAGAAAACTACACACACAAACCCTCAGCAGATTTCAGCCTTATTAGCAAGTTAAACCAGCTCGAAGGAGCACTGAGCCTGACACAAGAATGAAGTAGGACCATGTAGCCAAAAGTCATGCAAGCAAGACTCCTCCCTGCTTCTTCTGGCAGTGTCAAGCTCCTGCCTGCCTAGCAACCCATGAAGCCACATCACAAGAGGATCAAACAGCTTCCAGTCACATCTGGATTGTGTCCAGGGCTTCTGTTATACCCAATGTATCTGTAAGAATTAGACCAGATGATAAAAGAACAAAACAACAGAAAAAACTAAACGAGTAGCATGTTTTCTTGACTCGCCTCATGGCTTACAGTTTCTGGATTTTGTAGAGTTTTGCTGTTCTGTTCACTCAGTCAGTAAGGAAGCAAAACTACCAGCTACACATTTTCGATAACAGAGATATTGCACCCTTACTACTTTCATCCAGCAAAATCCTATCCTGAAATTGTATGTCAGGATGTTTAATACACATACACACACTAACTCCACTCCCCAAAACCAAAATAAAAACCACATCCAAACAAGCTCAGCTCCTCCCTCCTAAAAAAAGTTATTTTTGAGGAAGATATGATACTTCCCTTAAAAGAATTTCTCTCTTAAAAGGATAAAGAAAACAACCAACTTTCCCCCCTTCTCCCCATTCTTAAGTATCTACAACCACTGCCTTACAGCTTATCACAGCACAGCTACAACCTGCATTTCTAAAATAACTATTCAGCAATCTGGCACTCAGATGCTTAAGAACATACCAGTTACAGAGTGACTTCAGACTTACAAAGTTTAATCATCCTATTTGATCTTAACACACAGCTTTCTCAAATACTTTTCCTTGCAGTAATTCTCCAAGAGATGAATGGGAAAGACTCATGTTTTATTACCCCAAGGGAAATACACTTGTGCCCAAAAGTAATATGGAGCCATAACGTTAGCAAGTTCAGGCAGACAGTTTAGGAAATCCTGAAATATTTTTGTGTTCTGCACGTTTAAAACTAAAAAGACAAGACACTGACAGAGCCATATCCTATCCATGCCAAAGCAAATATACAGCTGTGTTAATGTCAATAACAATTATGATAAAAATCTTCAAGTAGAAAGGGCCCAGGTATAGCCATGTTGTCATGAACTCTCTCAACATTGACACTTTTGGCAGGCACAGAACAAGTCCCAGATTCTCTGAGTAATTACAGGAATGATTATGAAGCAGATGTAGTGACCTACCTTTTAAATAAATTAATAAATTGAAAAATTGAAAGCTAAGGATTTTTTTTCTTGGAATATCTCATCTAGAAAAATATGTAAAATGCAAGATTGTCATTTCAGATGTGTTCATTCTGAAAGTTTTTTCCCCCAAAATTGTTATTCTGTTAGAAAGAAGTACTAGTATTGTTCATACAGCTACTTGAGACTTATCTGAAGCTTGACTGGTTTGATAATCCCTAATTTTAAGTAACATATCCAAAGAATGAAAAAGACTGCAATGGAGGGATTAAATGGTGCAGAAAGCATTAAGCATATTTAAATGGATTCCTATGTATTTGCAGAATACTCACACTTCTGTTCCATTTCTTTCATTTCTTCAGGAGGAATTTTTAACTTGTCAATATGTTCTCTTACAACACTTGCCCATTTTTGTAAAGAATCCAGTGCAGTCCAGGGTCTAGACATGTCTACTACCAACATAATTAGAGTGTCCTTTAGAGAGCTTGCCTCCATTGCAAATTTAAGAAGACCTTTGTGATACAGGTCACCATCCAAAATCCATACATTACATCTTGTTTGATCTACAAAAAAAAGGGAAAACATTTTATGAGATTTACTTGAAACACACCACTACAAAATGGCTATTAAATCTTCTTTAGACATGTCAAATACAAGGAAGAAAGCAGATGACATATCTTTATCAGTCAACTGAATATACATAACATCACAGCAAACTGCATCTTGTGGAGACAAGCTCCTCCTCTCCAAATCCTGATGTTTAATGGTTGATAACTGAAGATCTTAAATACATCATCTGAAAGGGAGAGATAGCATTCAATATTTCAAAAATAGTTGTTCACCATTTTAGAGAGAGAAAATGTTTTCTTCGAGGTGCATCTTAGAAGAGCAGAACTGGGTGAACTCAGTCATCCCTTTCCAGCCCTCGGTCTGCTCAACTCTCAAGGGCTGCCATCTCCCCCTCAAAACTCTAACATGATACACCTACATAACTCTTAAACTACAGAATGTACCTTGGCCATTCAAAAAACTGAATAACTGCAAGTTTTTAATGATTGAGATGGACTTGAAGTTATTCTTCCAATTTGTGAAAGTGCAATCAACATACAAATAGACCATCCCACTGCTTTTTTTCCCCCAA
Organism: Chiroxiphia lanceolata; assembly: GCF_009829145.1. NCBI lineage: Eukaryota > Metazoa > Chordata > Aves > Passeriformes > Pipridae > Chiroxiphia > Chiroxiphia lanceolata. The sequence continues at coordinate 113,567,641 of NC_045637.1, read as the reverse complement.
AAACCCCCACCATACTCCAGTATTCACAGACACTTCTACAGTTAATGAGGAGCTGTTGATTCAAAATTAAGGAGCTTAACAGAATTACATTTTGCCTTCAGGTAAGTTTTTATCACTTGTTACAGAAGTCTGATTTAGATCAAACTCCCAATACTCTTAACCCTGGTTTCAAGTTACCTTTGAGATCAATAGCCAGGCATGAAAGTCAGGAAAGCAGATGATTTCATATATATCCCCCCCCTCCCCCAAAAAAAAACCCGAGGCCAACTTCTTCTGGTTCTCCTTCTACATAGATTTGTTCTTATAGTATAGACAAGTATTCCGATTTTTCCCTAAAGCTTCCAGTATATCCTTATTCACACCCCGTAACTCCAGGTATTTGGACCTTAAACAGGATCTTAAACATACTTTTTCCTTTCTAGCCATGCCTTCACCCAAACTTTTGGGTTGGTGGTTTTTGGGTTTTCTTGTTGTTTGTTTTTTTACATCTCCCTTAGCATCGTGCACATTTTCCCACCCACCAATCCATGGCAGTAGTCCTGCAGATTCCATGCCACCAAGACAAAGGTTTCTCTGTAGGTTTACGGTAACTACTTGCTATAGTAATTGAAATGGAATGTAGGAGCCTGGGCATCTTTTCCTCTAGGCCTGAGGAATGTACATCTATTCAGAACGTTGCAGCTAAGTCTGCTTCCCTGGTCTTTTCAGCCTTTTCTTCTGACGAGTTCTTCTCCTCCTCTACCACTTAAGTGGTCATTCATGGTATCTACTAAGGGAATTACACCGACAAACTTCCTTACCATACAAATCCCTTCTGGTCTAAGCCATGATAAAGAAAGAAGATCATCCCACTGTATTATCACTGTGTTATCACCCAGATATATCACAAATACAAACTTACCATCTCGGTCTTCATCATGCACATTTAAATACAAGTACTCCATTCCTCTTCCTTTTTTGTATTCCTCTATTCCTTGAATTTTTCCTATTAAGCTAGTTTTACCTGCTCCATCTTCACCTGCAGAGACAGAAGTATGATAGCACTCAATCTTTAATCACTGTTACATATTAAAACCCACCTGGGGCAATAAGAAAACCATATCCTAACAGGGTGACTGACCTCACTGAAGTTTTGAAATATAGCAGGTTTTGCCCAACTCATCCATCTGTTCTAAGCGCATGTCTCAGCTTCAAATCTTATTTCTAGTTATTGATAAATGCAATTATGCCACTAACTATCTTATCTGAAATAGGCTCTTACACCTATCTTTAAAAATCTCTGTTAAGGAGTAGTTAAATACCTCAAACAATTTCAGAATTTCAACTACAACCAAAGTAGTAGCAAAGTTTTTCTAAAGTAGTTTCTAAGATCCTCTTACAGGTCAGAAGAACATGATTTAGAACTCCCTCATATCAAACAGCACACAACACCAGGCTGAGTAAGGCAAATCTGTTTCCTTAGCTTTTGTGGGTTGGTTCCTTTGAATATTTTCTCTGTTACAGGTCAGAAGAAACCTTAAAAAGAGGTGACAAACAGTAAGCCCACTGCCTTACAGTACACCTGTGTGTATTTGGGTAGCACAGAGGAACAAGCCTGCAATCCAGATCCATTCACTCCTATTCTCTTCCCTCCAAAAGGAGCTCAGGTAACCAGTGAACCTTACAGCACATGCACAATGTAAACACCTCAACTAGTACCAGAGGCTCTTCTTGAAAAACCTAATTTCTGGTCATATGTCCCAGAGCTGGAAAACTTCACATGCAGTTTTTCAACTTGAAGGAATAATTAAGCTGAATTTGGTCACAAAGCAGGGTTTTGCCACTCTGATTTGCAGAATGATGTGTGTGTAACAATTAGATATTAGAAAATTCTTGAAACTCACTCACAAGTTACAAAATTAAGATTAATCCCAGGTCCCTAAGAGGCACCTTATGAGTTTTATGTCAAATGCAACATTTTTTTCCCAAGTCTCTCCTATACAGGGAGAGTATAAACACTTGCTTTCAACCACATAACAAAGAGGAAAGTTCAAGGGCAGTAATTTTCACTGCTAAACATAATGATGTTTTCCCTTTACAGGGAACCGACCATGACTTTATAGACAATACTATGGCTACATTAAAAACACTACAGAAAAAAACACTGGGAAGAGCAGAAGAATTACACTTTGATAGACTGATTTTGAATTTGCTTAACATATCATTCCTAAGGTTACCACATGAAGCCTTCAATTTAGAGGTAAGCTTTATTTTCATATTTCACTAACAGTCTAGAAAACTTAAGACTGATGACTTTAGGGAGTCCAGGGGATTTTACTCAATTGAATGAAAAGGCTATTTTAAATAAAAATATATTTTTAAAAATAGAAAAAAGAGAGAGAGAAATAAGACCAGAACTGAAGTTTAAAGTCTAGTTTAGACAAGTCAAGTGAAAAATTAAGTTGTATCAATTTAACTTTTTCATAATTGAAGAGCTCATTTGTAAGTTTCTTAACCACGTTATATATATCACGACATACTTGAGCAAACAACTACGGCTATAATTAAATAGTTTTAAATAACTATTGAAAAGCACTCCTATTTTCTATTCATACATAAAGCTTTTCCTCTTCTTGTAAGAACATTCCATAAAATAAAAATTCTGACGAAGTGAGGAGTTCAACCTTCATCACCAGAGATGAATTACAATTCCTCCTCTGCTCTCACCCAAGTACTTATCCAAGCTTCTTAAAACTGTCATCTAAAAACAACTGGAAGGAGTTTATTAGCTGCTACTCTGACATGTTATGAAGCTACTTCAACTTCTGCCAACAATGTCTGTATGATTCATTACGCTATTTTACCTTTTTGAACAGGCAGCTTCAATTAATTTGTGCTAGCAGAAGGCTCAACAGGTAAGACAAACCAAAATTATTCCTTTTAATGAGGGGTTGCACTCAGTAGCGTTCTTAGTTTCTCAGAACAGCTGACTCCCAGCTAAGTTCTCTTGTATACTGGTTTGTTTCACACAGGTGGCAATAAAGATTTCAACTTGCTTGCATTGGGAAAGTTTAATATCTTCTGCAAAGCATATCTGCCAGTTCTTAGCAAAAGTTGCTGCAACAAGTCTGCATAACTGCAGGTGTTTTTTAAAGTTCTACATCTGACAAAAGACACACTTAAGCAGTCTAAAACATGCTTATACAGATGTTAATACCACTATTAACTACTATTAGCTACTATTAAGTAGTAGCTATGCAACTACTGTTTGAAAGTGCTCATGCTAAACAATATAGGGAAACTTGTAATATATATCCCACAAGCCTCTTACTTATCACAGCTCTGTGTTATGTCATTTTCTCTCCACCCTCATATTTCCAAATGCCTAAAGTAAATTGGAGTTCAATATTGTTAATATCTTAAGGCAAAATAGGAGCTGGAATTTTATTTCCTCCCCTAGACTGGAAGAAATTTTATCAGTACAGCATAAGACGAGTTGATGTAAAACTAGTGCCTCTGGACATGTATGCACACACAGTAGAGTAATTTCTGTCTTCCATCACAGAATTACCTAAATTTACTCTGTTCCATGAAGAGGACTGTCTACTCCCTTCTCATTAGCAAATATCCACCCATTTCAGAGCACCAAGGTCAGGTAGGTGGATCACTGACACATATAAAGGTATTGGACGAGTCACTGCACGCAGAGAGCAGCGCTCATCTTTCACTAGAAAGCCAGAATGATGCATCAGTGAAGTTTAGAGGGATTGGTACTACTTTCATTAATTACTCAGGTAAGGAAGAGAATAGTATAGTTTGCAGAGGATGTAAGAGAAACCAGAAGATCTGTGGAGAAAAGAGTTAGAAGCAACACTGGCAAGTGGTCCAAAAAAAGTTAGCAATCCATAAACTAACAAGTTTACAAACAGGATGACCCACTTGCAAGGGTGCAAGACAGCTGCCTAGCCAAATGCACCCAATTCCATAGGAGATCCAGAGTTCTTGACATATTTAAGCCAAATTAGAATCAATGTTTTTTCAATATCACCGAAAAAGCTGTCAGAAAGTAAAACTAGAACCATTGTATATGACACAAGGACTTCTTCCTTTTTGTCCAAGCAATTGATCATAAAAAGTGAGGAAAAGATAACTGTCTAGGCCAAGAGAATATAGAATCATAACTGAATAGTTTGGGTTTAAAGGAAGTTTAAAAGAAGGGACTTTTAAAGTCATCTCATCTAACCCTCACACTAGTCTAACCCAACATGCTAAGACTTGAGGTTTCATCTGCCTGTACTTTCTATGTTTAATATGTTGAATATACCTTTTAAAATTGTGGAAACTCCAAATGCATTTGCATCGCTGCTAATCTTTCCAACCTGAGACTTCAGTATAAAACACTTGAAAAGTCAACACACTTTGAATATACCAAGTTATGCTAGGAAAGAGCAGCAGTAGGATTTTGTTTTGTAGCTACTCTTCAGCAAGAATATCAAAATACAAATAAATTCTAAACCGGTGCTTATCTAAAACTCCAAAGTGGTTACTAGAAATCTAATTACCAAATTAATTCTGAGTTCATGCAATGCTAACTCTTAAGACTTCTCAAAACTCAAACACTTTACTGTAATATCTTTAGTGTGCACAGAAGGTTCTCTCCCTAAGGAGGGGGAAATATTTGTAAGGAAATTAAAGTCTATTAGTCGTTTGAGGTTTGATGAATAATGTACAGCATAATAATGCAATTAGCTTTAAGTCCTACCAGGGACATATATAAAAGTATATATGCTTTGGGAAAAAACCCAGTAAGAATACATATATACACATATACTATATGGCATTCGAAATTACAAACTTTAACACACTTAAGCATATTTACCTTTGTTTGTTGTCTCTGGATATCTCTAAAATATCTAAGAAATAATGCTGCTTAGTTTCAGACAAAACTAAAATATCATATTCCCTAGGCTTAAACATCAATGCATACTAATATTATGAAACAGAACTGGGTTTTTTTTCAAAGTACTACTGAAGGAATACATAAAACAGAGCCTTATGTACCTTCAAAGAGAGTCATCATCATCCTTTAAAAATTCTAAGATGGAAAATCCTCTAGCTTCTTCTTTATTTCTAACTGTGGGATTATTAAATTAATTACTGACTTCCATACACAAACTCACTGAGCAAAACATTTCTGACACCATTTTTGATAAGGAATTTCAAGGTAGAATAAAAATCAGGTAGATTTTGCATCCTGCTTTTGCAAACAATACAAAAGGTCCTCCTTTTGCAGAGTAAATCCTAAAGAACTAAAATGCCCCATTACATCAAACTGGACTCACACACTAATACTACAGTGAGGAAACAGAAGTGATGCTTCTACCAAGCAGTGCTATGCACCAAAGCTGAACACAAGTAAAAGTGAGTCAACACATTTAATTTTGCAGAAAAGTCAGGATAGGAAGCAGCTGAAACAAAGCCAACTCAATCTGCTTATGCACAGTATTTCATCATCTTGTTAACGAAACGGGAAGTCTTACATTCAACTAAGCGAAAGCCATTGCACTTTTATGCCCACACTTCTACTACTTCATCAGAGTTTGGGGTTGTCAAAGCTCCTCTGTCCAAGGTGCTACTCTGTCCACAAAACAGTTCGACAACATCCTTGTTGCTGCCCTCAAACATATAAGAAACTATAGTAATACAAACCCTTGCCAGTCTCCTCCCTTCTCACTACTCCAGGCAAAACGCCTGTTTACTGAGCAGAAAATCAAGCCTCACTAAATGTTCTGCTACAATACAGAATTTAGCAGAATGGTCACCCCCAGACAGGAAGGATGGGCAATGAGGTGAATGAATTGCCTTCTGTGAGTGCAGGCAAGCAGGCACTTATCGATGTACTGTTACACAAACTGTTCAGCCATAAGCTATCACATTAGAGAGAACTTAGGCTCTATTACAGAACTTCTTCAACCTTTCAATTACATATTTTAAAATTCAGAATATTTAACACTTCTGCTATTTCCACATTTCTTTTTTTTTTTTTGGAAAATTCAAATAGAAGTAGATTTTTCACTTGTCGTAAAACAAGACATTTCTTACTTCTCACAGAAGTCTGTACATGAAAGAGCAACCAGTGTGTTATCTCCAGGACAGACATGGGTTTTGACTTTTTATTTCAATTGTTTTTCCACTGTGATTACAATATGTCAAGGCAAAGAAGCACAAAGTGAACATTTCTTTTGTGTCATCAGTATTGATGGTCTGCACCTCTTCGATCTAGGGCTTTGATTTTTTTTTTTCTACAGCTCTTGGAAAAACCTTGGATGCATTTAATTTTTTTGTAATCTATAATCCTACTGGTGCCTTGGTGGGAGTTGGTGTGTTTGCATTTTAAACCAATCAATTAAAATTCAGCTTGATATGAGAATTATACAACTCATCTCTTAAAAAAAAATAAAAAAGTCCAAACAAGGCCACACAAAACTAGAAATGGTCCTAATTAACACCTTCTGCACATCCCACACCCCCAAGCATATTTTCATGAATTAGCTTCACACTTCTTACAGTGCAAAAGACAGCTTCTGGATAGAACAATTTAAAACATCTAATACCTGTAACATAAAATATTGAATATTTTTATTAATAGAAAAACATCCATCTTGCTAAATATGATAGAACAAAACCATCAAGTCTAAACATGAGTTATTGAACAGGGCCAAGATGCCATCCCAGAATACCAGAGCAATCACTATTCTACACCATGTGAACGACTGAATCCTGATACAGTGGTGTAGAGACATAAAGGTCTTCTTCCTACTAGAACCAAGCACGTGGGTACTACAGCTATTTTCAAAATTAAGTACTTCTCACAGACTAATAACTGCTTTTTCTACAGCTGCATATTAGTGAAAGTGGCTTGTTAATACATTCTATACTAACTGAAGAATGCCTTTTGCAGAACAAGACCAAAATAATCAGAGTAAGCCAAATTTAGTTTGCTTTCAAAGAACCAAAGAACAAATTAACTATGAGATGATGAAATCCTTCTCTCAATCCCTCAAAACAACATGGAAGTTCACAATAAATAAGTCATATCAACCCTTCACGTAACTTGCCACTAAATTATTATTTACTCCTTGGATAAAAAGTTTCTCCTCCTCCAAGTTTGTTTTGCACTGCCAGGTTAAGTCTTTCTCCTCACATATGATTTTTTTGGTATCTTTGTGGCACCAAAAAATTATATAACTTCTCTGAGGAGCACCTTAATTGCACTTCTGCATTTCAACGGGATCGAGAGGAGATTGTAGACAACTCTTCCAATATGTCTTTTGCCAAGTCCTGCACTATGAGAACACAGGGCCTGACTGTGGAAAAATGCACAGCAGAAAGTGTTACTTATGCTTGGAGAGACCCACAGTCAGAAAGCCAAATGTTGCAGAGAATTCCATAGTGAATATGAACAGCATCCATCTCTTAACACAAGCCTTCTCCTTTAACATAGCAGGAAGTCATCTAGTGTATTTTACCCAGGCTCACTGCTAAAATAGAATAATCCCATGCTACTATCCAAGGGACACCTTTATTGGTACTCCTGCCACTAACCTGCCTGGAAAAACAGAAGCACAATTCCTTTCACTGTTCTTCACCTTTGGAGCTATTTCAGATACAGATCCAGTAACCAGTAGCATCTCTGACAATGATGAAACAAACTAAAGTAAATGCAATTCAAGAATTTCAGAACTTCCTGTGCTGTTCTAAGTGAGTTTTACTACACAGCATTTGTGTAATTCTGACTTTTTGGAAGGGTATTATAGCTGGAAGGACACTATAAAGAAGTACTACTTAATTCTAAAAAAATGTGGCTATAAACTAAGCAACTAGAATTTTATCTAGGTCAATGCCCCATCAAAACAATTGACACTTTAGGAGTATAACTCTGCTGACTGAAACAATTTGGAAGGCTACATTGACTACATTTGGAAGGCTTTCATTACCAGCAGGTGAAGAAGTTGCAATAAGAGGAGGAAAACAAGCTCTCTGACTTAACTTCTGCAATCCTATGGAAGTAAGAAACATTTGAGATTAACAATATGGACAGTGTGAACAAGCAGTATTTCATCGGTTACACTGATGATCTGATCACAGTGGAACTTTCAGGTGCTTGAATAGGAAAAAATAAAATGGAAAACTAATTTTCATAGTGTTGAGTACAAATTTAAGTAAGAAGACTTAACATACTCTCATGACAATTTGCCGTAATGGAACTTAAGAAGTTCACTATATTTCATGGGTCCACTAGAAGAAAGAGCTCAAAGATTCAAACAGGCCTGGCCCTGAGAAGTGAGATGTCTAGGGTAAAGAGAAAATGTGGACACAAAGCAGTTGAACTCTCAGTGCCCATAAACTTAAAGCCTTTATTATCAAGTGGAGTAAAGTGAATAAAGGAAACCAAAATGCCAGTGATTCAGTAGAAGCATAAGTGTGCAATACAAGACACAAAGTCAGGTGTGCACGTGTCACTGGATGGTTTGAAATTGCTAGAATTGTAGGCAAAGAATACACTATGCTCCAGAGACAGAGGAACATATGAAATATAAAGCCACACAGAAAACAACTACTCAATCCACTTGCCAGCTGGGAGCCTGTTTTCTGGTGCATCCTGGAATGACTTTGAACATTACTGCTCCAATGCACGCTACAGTTTGTTGGATAAATGATTAGTTCGGGTCTCTGAATCCAAGTCTCCACACATTTTATAGCACTATAGATTCCATCCGTCATCTGCAATGGTGACTTGTCAGCTGCTCCCTCCACTCCACTGGCTGGTTAAGATATATCAGAAAGAGAGCTCCCAGTTATAAGCATCAGCCTTCTCATCACACTCAACAAAAAGCATCTCCTGCAATCAACTACCTTTATTACACAAGGGAGCAGAAGAGACAGTCCAGGAGGGAAAAAAAAAAAGAAGTAAGAGCAACAAAAACACACTCTTTCAGTTATCTGCAAAAAGTAGCTAAAAATGTCAGTGAAAGCAGTCGATTTCCTTATGAAGGCAGGAACATTGTATATTTTCTGCTGGTATAGTTTGCTAAATGAGGTAGCTATGGTCACTATGACAGAACTGCCTAGGAATGAGAGCATAAGTGACTTACATAAAGTTTATGAAAGCTTGAGTTTTCACTATCACTTCATACAAGAAGAGAAAAATGCTTTCATGCTACATGTGGTGCCAATCAGAGTGTAAAGTCTTCACAGAAAAAGAGTTATTGAAAAAATGTCTGCAAGTGAAACAATTCTGGAGGAGTAAAACTGTGAGTTAATTAATATTTGGCTGATATTAAGCAGGGGATTACCAATATTATATGTTAACCTTCACGAAACTATGTGCCATATCTAGAGGTTAACATTTGGCATTCCAGTTTCCTTTAGTTATTGCTGTGATATGTCAAACTGCTTTCCAGGTTCTTAAAAATGAGATGTTAACATAGCTAAAAATAAATACTGAAACAGGAGAATTAGCATGCCAGGTTCTCAGAACAACTCGGCATACAAATGTATGCACTGTTTGAAAAATATAAATGTTGTAGGCAAATTAGAAAACCTGTCCTAGCAAACAAAAGAACACTATGTGGTGGGTTTTTCCGGTTGGCTTTTCAGGGTGGGGGAGTGGGATGTTGGAAGCTTAGGGAATTTTTTTAAAATGCAGATTGTAATGAAAATAAGCACTAATTTGTTACTATGTATCATGTTTCAGCTGGTAAGTTTTGACCAATATGACTGTTTATATAGCAAATATTTGTCTGCCACAAAATGCATGAAAACCATCAAGACTTTGGTCAGCTTTACAACTTCTGCTTAAAACTATTGAAAGCATAATGAAACTGAAAATAATCATGGCAAGAAGTGACCTGTATTAATAATAAAAGTTAGTAAAAAACTATCAAAAGGAACAAAGTTTGAACACAGAGGAAATGTGAGATAACAGAGAGACTGCAAACACACAGCTCAAGAACCCAAACAGACAGAACTTCACACACTGAATCTGTCCAATACAGAATACATAAGTTCTCTCCTTTTTCTGTGCCAGTGTGCTTCAGGCACAGCATCATGACTTGCAAGTGAACAACAAAGGTTAGGTATTCTCACAAAGAACATGGCCATGGTCCTCACTGGTTGGTCCTCAGATCTGATGTTCTTTTACCTAAACACATGCCAAGCTTTTTTTTCCCCCCTTTGGACCAAAAATCCACAATTTCTAAGCAAGAATCAGAATTTCCTTTACAAGCTTGTACATCTTTTAAAAAATGCATCAGTTGAAAAAAAGAAAAAAAAAAGTATCACATTAAGTCATTCTATAAACTCTAAGTAAATGGTAAGAAAGAAAATTTCTATACAACAGGTTGAATATCACAAACTAAACGAGCTTTTGGAAACATTCTATGGTGCCTTCTCTAGCCCTGAAGGAAGCAGTCTCCAGTTATTGAGTACTAAGGATTACTTGACTATGAAGAGAAGAAAAACAGAGTGTAATCTTGATAAGGATCGCAGTTTGAAGAAGAATCTTTCAACTTCAACAAGGACAATCATCCATTTCAGGTTCAAAGTATCACATGAAGGCTGTCAATCATTATGAAATCTTTCTTTACTACTACTAGAACTTCCAAACTCAATATCTTACTTAATTACATAACATAAAACGTAAAAAATTAAAGGGGAGTGAGTCTTGTAACAGGTTCACTAGACCATCCTGTAGTCCTTGCACAGTCTTCTCAGTCAGTTTTAAGTCACCACTCAGCTTATCAAAACAGGAAGAAAAGGATCACAGTGATTGCTTTAGGATTATGGAGGGAAAAAAACCTTAACTTGAAAAACCTCAAGAGACTATAAACCACAAGACTATGCAGAATTATAGTGTGCATAGAATCTGCATGAAAATCTTACTGAGTTTTAACCACGTTTCCAAATATTAACATGCAGTTCTTTCAGGGGACAGGGAGGTTGGTAAAGGAGTGGAAGAAGCAGCTAGTTATGAATCCATCCACTTGGATTCCTCATGTTGCCTACTGGTATTAGTATTTAATAGTCTTTCAGGAAAAAAAAACAACAACAAAGCAACAAAACCAAAAAAAAATCCCACTAATAATAATAGCAATAATATATTCATACATACATGAATATGATGCTTGGGAGCATCCATTTCTTCTCCCCCCGCCCCCGAAAATTTTAATTTTGACGAATCATTTTTCTTCTTTCTCTCAACAGTGAATGGCAGCTGGGTCTCTCATTATCGCCTTATCAAAGTCCCCTTCCGTAACTCCTCGCCCTGGCCAGGTTGGACTAAGGCACTGGGTGGAGATAAGCGGCCAGCAGCCGGCGATGCCGCCGCGCCACTTGCCGATGCTGCCGCTGCCGCCACGCCGGGTGCGAGTGGGCAGGGCAGAGCCGGCACAGCCAGCACGCCCATACGGCCTCCCCGCCCTCCGGCCCACGGCAGCACCGTCACTGACACCGCTCGGGCCACGGAAGCAGTTTTTGTGTCCGCATGACACACCACCAGGACCGGCAAAGCAGCACCGCTGGCTCCAACGGGGGAGGTTTCAGGGCCCGCACGCACCCCGAAACCAACACTAATGGGGGAAAAAGACAATAAAAGCTCCCCATCTAAGCCATCTAAACCTAAGGAACCGGGGTGGGGGAAGGACAGCGAGGGTATTATGGCGGGGTACCTACGATGAGGGGCGTATCTAAAGCATCTCTGGATATTGCATATCCAAAATGAAGCTAAGCCATGCAAGGGAAGAAGCGAGAGGGTTAAGACAGCACCTTGCCACCCATCAAGCCCCCCTCCCCTTGGGGCGCTAAACAAGGGAAGCTCCAGAGAGGGCTCAGGAGCCAGCCTGTGTGCGGCGGGGATGGGAGAGGGATCGGGATGCTTTTCTCAGCCTGTGTGCGGCGGGGATGGGAGAGGGATCGGGATGCTTTCCTCACCCAGCAGGAGGACATTCTTCCCCGAAGGCAGCTTAGAGCGGGAGCGCGTGGACACCTCGCTGAGGATGCAGGACCTGGCGTGGAGAGACGACACCGCTTAGGAAGGGGCTCCCGCTTCCTCCCGGTCCCCACCCTCGCCATCTCCCGGGAAAGGAGGATAAGGCGCGGGGGGCGGGGGGGCAGGGCAGGAGTTGCCGCTGCCAAGGGGAGGTGCCCCCCCAGCTCAGTGACTGAGCGGGACTGAGCGCCAGCGGGAGGGGAGGATTATCCAGTCCCCCTCCCCTCGCCGCCCACAGGGCACGGAGCCGCTGAGGGCGGCGGCGGCCAGCGCGCCCGGGTCCGCGGCCGCGGGGCGGGGCGGGAGGGCGCTCACCAGAGGTTCTGCCCATCGTCCTCATCGGCGCCCGCCCGCAGCTCCGCGTTGTTGTTGTTGGTCGTGGCCGCAGAGGCGGCGGATGAAGCCGAAGGAAAGCCAGCAGCCGAGGAAAGCCCAGAAGAAGCAGAGGAGCCGAAGGAGCCGACTCTCCCCACCGCCGCCGCCATCTTCGCTGCTGCTGCCTCCTCCTCCCTGCCCGGCCCCGCCGCCTCCCCGGGACGCGGAGCGGGCGGCGGCGCCGCGCCGGCGGGAACCCGGATGTTGGGAGGTCGGGGGCGGGGACGGGGCGGGGGGATCGGCGCTCTGGTCGCCTCTGTCGGCCGGCCCGGGAGCGGAGCGAGTGCCTTTGGGTCGGGATGTCTCCAGTGCCGCTCCCCGCTGCGAGGTGTTGCCTTGGGCAGGGAGCTGTGCTGTGCCGTTTGCTCCCCCGGCAGCCCCAGCCCTGAAGGAAGCACCTCGCATCCAGGAGAAGTAAGTGCGGCTGGGGGCGAGACGTGCTTTTCGGGGAGGACAGGGTGGCCATCCTCTCCAGGAGGCCTCGTTACTTCATCTTCTCTCACGAGTATTGCTGGAGACCTGGAAAAAGATGGGTCGCATCAGCAGCATTTTAACATCTCGACTCTTGCTGGAAGTCCCAGAAGAAGCAAGGGAGCAAGTCAACCCTTTTCCCTCTCTTTACTTTGGTAGCGTGTTTGTGAATGTAACACGTGAATGGCTTTGAATTCTATAAAAGTTTAATGGGTGAGTTTTGTCCCTTCGGGGGCATTCAGGGAAAACCCAATGCAGGGGACGTTTCCTTGTGTAACTCTCTTTCAGACAAAGGGTGCACATTCCCAGAGCCTCTGGATATACAGAAAAGTATTGGCTAGAAAAGTATTGGCTAGATTAGTGACTTATGTATGCCAGCAGTTTGTACTTTAGTTTTTTCTTGCTGCTGTGTTAATTTTATTTTTTCCTGGAGACACTGTTTTTTATGTAGTATTTCGAAACAGGAAAAAAATTATCCCTTTTTCTTAGCCATGCATTCCTCTCGATACCTTTCTGTTTGCTTTGCAACCCAAAATACAAACATTCCTCTCATGCGTTTGTTGTTTTAGTAGAGATCAGGTGTTGCAACTTGTAGGTCACCATTCATGTAAGTGTATTTCTTTCTTCACGTGTAAAATAGGTGAAACGACAGTAGCCATGTACTGAATTACAGGTACTTTTCACGACAGATGCACAGTTATTGATCTGAAGTATTTTGTTGTGGATAGAACACAAGTGTGGAAAACTGGCAAAATTCTGGTGGAGATGCATCATCTCGTTAATGGTGACCACTAAATAGAGGATTGCTGCTGAAAAGTCACCAAGAAGAAACACTTGCTGTATGACCCCACAAGGGCTTCTTATGACCTGCTATGAACTGCCGTCCTCTTTTATCTCTAGTGTTCCTCACTGTTGGGTTAACTGATTTAAATCACTAAAATAGCAGAAAACTGATTACTAAAATGGCTGAATAACACTTCCAATTTAGTGAGCTGAATCATCTTGTGGAAAGTGTTTGACAAGTGGCAGAGCCAGAACAAAGGGTGAGGAACAGAACTGACCAGAGATTAAGGAGAGAAGGGGTTTGAATTTGGAAATCAGGGGGATGGGAATGCCTTGCCATTGACAGTAAACAGATAAGTCAGCTCAGCTGCAGGTCAAGATGCAGTTCTAAGAGAAAGCAAAAAATAAACAAAGAACCTCAACAGATTCTAGAATACATTTCCTAGCAAAAACACCTTCTAAGAGTCCAAACTTTAGCAACCTAATTCAATCAAAAGGGCTAACACGATTTTAACATAATATGAGAAATGGATTGCTATTTATTCTGGTGTATGGTCTTCAGATTTTTGTGAAACATTACTGAGAAGTGGAAAATCACTAAAATTCGATGAATTACCTTTTAACACCTTACTTGCAGAGTCATTGAAAATAACAAGAGTTTTAAACTACTTCATGTTGCTTGTTATTTTGAATTATGTTCCTTATCATATTGTTCATGTGTGAAGTATATTCAATTGATATATGTAAATGATATTCCCCTAGGACTTTTTTAGAACTACAATGTGTATGACAGAATTAATATTTAAATATGTGAAAGTAGTAGAAAATAAAAGGCTACAAGAAAGAACGATAAGAGCATGTTGCTTTGTGCTTAGTAAGGAACATATTGATGCCGAGAAAAGATGATGCAATTTTCCTGCGCTTCTGATTTTATAGAGGCTAATTTTGCTTCCTGGAAAAAAAAAACAAACCCAAAACCTTGTGATTATAAATCTAGCAAAGGTTGTTCACAGTGAGAGAGAGACCACCTCTTTTCTTTCTCCCCTCCTCCTTCTCCTGACATCCAGTCATTCTGGAGTCTTTTTAAGGTGGCTTTCACTGCCTCATCCTCTTGTAATGGAGGATTTTGCTGTGTACCTGTGAAAGAGATGTGTACAGTTAAAATTCTCTGAGGATTCACTTACCAGATTATCACATCTGACAGTTCTGATGATGGTTGTGTGGTGTGTTTTCTACCTTTAGCAGAAGCCATCCCTCCCTCCTATTCTGCCTCCTCTCGATTTTATTTCTGTCTCAGGAGCTATAGAGGAGAAAGTGAAAATGGAAATGCTTGGTCATCATACTCTTAGGTTAGGTTACAAAAAAATCAGAATGGAAGCAAAAATGTTGAGAGAATCAAGCCTTCATCAACTGTAGTGTGCTGATATAGTATCTCAAATTATTCACAGTGTTAGCTATACAGCATGATAGGAAGAAGAAATTTAGGAAAAGCTATAATGAAGCAACCATGGAAAAAGGAGGGAGGAATCAGTAAGACATTCTTTCCTTTCTTACCCTGTGAAATAAATTTCTACCTGGCAAAATGATCTTGTCAATGTATGGGAACAGTCATTCCCTGCAGTGTTTTCCAAAATGTAACTGTGAATAGAAGCTGATGTTAATGATGCCCAGCAAACTTAAAAGCCTCATTTTCTCCTACCTCACCCAACCTGTAGATGTTTATCTAAGCAACTTAAATATAAGGTCTTCCCTAACTATCAAATTGTAAGTTTTAAAGTTAAAAGTATGTTCTCTTACCTAAAAGTACCATTCTGATTTGATAGCATCTTATATCCAGTGGCTGTTATGCTTTCAGAGGTAGGTATGACTATACAAGACAAAGACAATGAAGAATCAAGTCCATCAACTATGATGAGAAATAACATTGTTTCAGCTGTTGATTGTTACAACAGTTCTAACTTGAAAAAGCGTTGCCAACAGCTTAACTACATGTACACACAAGGGCAAAGACAACATCTCATTGGCAAAATAATGTAATTTCCTAATACAGGCAAGATCTACATCCCTCTGCTGCCCTGGGGTGGTGCCAAAGTGCAGACCCTGAGAGGGAGTCAACTCTAGCTTTGAGTCAGCTATGCTGTGCTGTCCAAGGAGGCACCAACAGGGAAAGGAGCCTCCTCAGCACAACTGGTCGGCAATCGCAGGAATGGAGTCTTGGTTTCTCTCGCATTCTGTGCCTCTTCACTTTCTGATGTGCTTTGATTATTCTGTACTCCTCTGCTTGTTCTTAGCGTGGGGCTCCTTGTTGTCTTTCTTCACATAAAAACTTTTGTCTGAGTTAGCATTGTATGAAATCCAAAAAGTGATGGTCCATCTTCTCTGTCTGCATCTATTGTCAGTGGCCAAATACTATAAAATTGGTTGCAAATTTAGAAGGCTTTCTTTTTTCTTAAGCCTATGGAAATGAATTGTTGTAGTTCAATTACATTTAAAAGATCTGGTTTGGGTTCTTCCAGAGATTTTGCCTTAAAGGCAAAACTGGCTTCTTAGCAATGTTGACCTTGTTGTTGAAATCAAAATTATAAAGGTCACAGTGCTCAATACATACTTGGAGTTCACTGTGCAGAAAGCATCTCCTTGAAAAGGCAGCAATGAAGAAGCAGAATACACAAAATTTCCAACAAGATGTTTTGTTGCCTTTGGCTGTAGTGTATTCAAAAGTGTAAAACTAAACCTTTAAAAGAGAAAGATAAGGTTATTTGTCATTATTTGTGGGTCTGAATTTGTGTGCAATTAATATTCAGAAAGCATTCATGAAGATGGTAATGATTTTTGAAAGTGCCTTTTTTGTAGTATTAACAGTCATCTGAAATTTAATCTTGAAAGTGAACTACTGATTATTTTCTTGTTTACAACATTCAAGTTATTCTGTCGGGAAATGAGAAAATAGTGTATGCTTTAGCTGAATAGTTGCAATAAAACAAATTACAAATGGGTAACTTCAGCACAGAATTAATATTTCAATCTATATGCTGAAATTTGTTAATATAAACTGACTAGATAATAAGAATAGCAAATATGCCTCAGAAGTCTTAATGGGAAGAATCCATAAGATATTATTAGACTATGACCAGCTTTGTGTATTGCATTTCTGTTTTTCATTTGATCACGTATAAATCTTGTAATTCATCTAGTTATGGTTTGTGCTGGTGGGTACCATAAGCTCTGCAGACCATGCAGCAATGTCCCACTTATTTCTAAATTTATTTTCTGCATACTGCACTGTAAATTTTTAAGAATGTGCATGGCTAACTAACTTTATGAAGTAGTGTGCCTGCTGCAAAGGAGGCAGAGACTGTTCTATTTCACAGAGACAGTGTTTCATTTATTTAACCTAAATTGGTTACCATTCTGCAGCAGATGCAGAACCTTAAACATATGTTTAAGTACACCCTTACTTGGAATCTATGGGATTTAAAATGTGCTCTACGTCTGGTTGATTAAAAATATGTGCTTATGGTTTAAATCCATTGGAAGACAAGGTATATTCCCTCTCAAGACACATTCAGTTCTTTCAGGGCCACATGGTGTAAAACTGTTCCACTGGTTTTAGCAGGATCATTTCTTCGAAGAAAGAAATGTTGTTGGTTTTGTTTGTTTTCAATACAATACTGTTTATTCAGAAAAAAATATATATGAATTAATATTTCCCAGATTACTGGAGAGGCAGTCAGCAGCAGGCACTTTTCTTGTGCATTATTTACAATTCTATTCCTTTAGTCAGTTGTTTACCTCGGGGAGCTGAGTGACTGCTTCTCAAGTAGCTGGCTTGCTTTATACTGGCTTTTTGTTTGTCCCATGGCATGGCTACTTGGATAGGCTACCATAAAACAAGGAAGGATGTGTGTTTGTGGTGTAGTAGCTGCTTCATGCAAGTTGTCCCAAAGTGAAAATTTGTGTTTGCTCTGTCTTCAGTAGGTATAAAGTAAGACATTAACTGCAAAATAAGAGTGTTCACAGAGGCAATTACTGCAGAGTAGCTAAAGTAGTGTAAACCTCTAATCAGGCTACCTTGCAATGATTTATGTAAACATGCTGTTCTAAGCAGGGAATGCTGAACAGTCACCCAACTGCTCTGTTGTGTGGTCCGAGAATCTCATCTACTGGACTTGGTTTCTAATTGTTCATTTCCCTCTGGCCCAGTCCTTGGGTAGTATTTCCAAAACTGTGTATAAAAACTGTAAAAGGGGCTAATGTTACAAAATCTGGAGTCCTTTGAAGACACTGAACATTTTTAGCTACCACCTAAGTAAGCATTCTAGAGTACTTAGCTTGAAAAGAAATATTGTGGTTATGTGAGTATTAAATATGTTCGGGTTAGGTTTTCGTCATCTCAGTGGCTTAATCATCTCGAGACATACTCCTGTTTTATGCTGCCTCTGCACAGGAGAGTTTACATTTTTTGTTACAGCTTTTGTTGTCTCTCTTCAGTTTGCTACCCGTTAAAAAGCAAAAATTTTGCAATACGTTTTATTTAGTTACACAAACCGATGTGAGTCTCTCCATTTTTTGCTTTCAAAGTCTAGTCGTTGAAAGCCTACAGAGTTCAGAGATATATATACTTCCTTAAACTACTGGGTTAGAAATTGCTATTTTAGCTAAGTAGTATATTGTTTCTTGTGTTGTTTCATGTGTTGGAGGAGGATATTCTTTCCCATATGACTCTTTCTGTGAATTGTGCATAGTATCTCTGATAAGGATGATGTCCTTTTAAATAAAATTACATGCTAAAATCATCTTGATCCTCACAACTCCATAAATGGATGACTTTGATTATTATAATCAAGTTATGAATGTAAGACCAACCTGTACTCTTACTTTCTGTGAATTGATAGAAAACATGCAGCCCAAACAAAATATTAAACAAAAATTGGCAATAGGGAGAATTGCCCTAGAATAGCCTCACAGTGTCTTAGAATGATTAACAGAAAACCAAATAAAAAAGTTATTAATGAGGTGAGAGGGGAAACACTGGCAATAAGAGTTCTCACTTGAAAGCCAACCTTAGAGAAATTATATATTCAGTAAACAGAATTAAAAAGGTTCTTTGGAGGGAAGGAGGCCTGTTTTGGGGTTTTTTGGCGTTTGTTTAAGTCCTGATAAAACCTATCCATATGTTGTGTTAAGAGATGTGATGCACAAAAACAATTAGCAGAACTGCACCCAGAGTGCCAAGAATATGTATTGCTGAGACACATTTTTAACATATAAGGCAACAGTTAAAAAATAGGGATGGGGATATCATGTCATGACTGGAGTACATGAGAACTCGGCAGGAGGCATTTGTAGCTGTCCTTGAGATAAACAGAGTAATGGGACAGGGCCATCATGGCCCTTTGCCTAACTGGTTAAAAATAAACACTGCACACATTTCATATGCATCTCTCCCTTCAGTGTGTGGGAGGAGAGAAAAATCCACACAGAACAGATGCTCTGTTCTTGTCCCTTTCATGGCACCCTCCCAGGTTCTTATCCCTGCCCTTGGCTGAGTGATGCTACAGTCAAGGGAAAGGCCTCTGTTTAATTCTTAATCTCTGTGTGATGGGAGCAGGTCTATGGATGTAGCTGAGGATTAACTGATTATTTTATATATTTATTTACTCATAATAAAGGAATAAATCTTGCATCTTGTGGATAATAAAAACAATTTCTCATTACTTTGGTAAGAATCTTGACAGAGTAAAGAAAAAGGATCAAATCTGAATTCAGAGAAGTACCGTCCTATGAAACTGATTCACAGCAAGGATACCTAGGTGAGAAAGAGTACCAAAGAAAATAAAGGAAAGAAAAATTCTAGGTTTATTCAATGTGACACACTTTATAAGACAATCGGAATTCTTTTTTGTCAAAACCAAATATATAGTTGTCCAACATCCTGTTTTGCGTTAGGGGCTGCTGGATTTGGTTTAATTTTTTTTTTCCAAATTATTTGCAAACTGCCAATGCAGCATCTGTCTTTAAGGTGATGATTTATGGTGAAAATTCGCTGACCCTCTACTGTAGGACTAAAGTGAAAATATTCTAGCTAGATACTCTGAAGGTTTTGAAGTGAGTATGGATATTTATTAATGCAATGTTCTGTGTTTTGGAAAGAGATTAACGGTGGCGCTTCAGTTGAAGGTTTGTCTGGCTCACATCACATTACATTCAGATTGCATCTGGAATCTCTGATCGCTTTGTTTTGCCTTTGGACAGGCATTCAGAATGCTAGTCAGGAATGTTAAGGCCGTGTTGCACAGGTATATGGGCTCAGTGGTGGTGAGGCTGATTCTTCTCTTGACTTGAACTAAATCAAGTGAAACCTCTATTAAGCCAGAGGTATTGCCGCAACGCAAAACAAGCGTGAAAGGATAGTGCAGCACAGAGACTTCCTGCAGGCTTTCCTCTTATTCATTCATTTCTTCAGTGTGTGAGGAACACAGGAGTCAGGTACGGTGGCAATAGGACATTATGATGGCAGAAAGGGAATGAGGATGTACCACTGTCCTGCTTCCTCTGCTAAGCAAATACAGATCTTTCTAATTACATAGTCTGATTTCAGATATGTGTTATATATTTCCAAAATATATGTTAAGGTATAAATTACATCGAACATTTTGTGGTTTCGTATTGGGGTAAATACATACAGTCTTCATATTCAACTTCAGTAATATTTTGCTTGCTTTTGTAAGATTAAATATGTGTACACAGCTATTACTGTTATGTGGTGATATTCAATAACTAAATTTAAATTTGTGCAGAAGGCCACACATTTAAAAGTATAAAATCTCCATTTTGAATGTTTTTCAGTATGTCCTTTCTCTTAAGCCACTTTGTTTTTCACAGCCCCTTTCTAATTAATCTATAAAACATGAATGCCCCTCCTACTCCCATCTACCAAGTTGCTCTAGGCCATTAGGGTCCTGGAGCTTCACATGTTGTGGTGCTTAGGGACATGGTTTAGTGGTGGACCTGTCAGTGTTAGGTTAATGGTTGGACTCAGTGATCTTAGAGGTCTTTTTCAACCTAAATGATTATGTGATACTATATTTCATTTGTTTTGTGATAAAACTTTTCTTACTGTATTCCTGCGTTTTGGAGCCCTTTTATGCCTTCAAATCCTTCTTTAAGACTTTTGCTCTTTGTGCTGGTCTTCCCTTTGTGCTTGTGTCAGGATAGAATCCATTGCTCCATTCCATGAGAGCAATTGCTCTCATTCCCACTCCTAGTCCCTGCCCTTCCTGAATTCATAAAAAGTGCTGATATGACAGTGAAGCATTCAGACAGATAAGTGGTAGACTTCCTGAAACTGTGTTCTCTGTGCAGTGTCTGTTAGTAGGAGTGACTTGCAGCAACAAATCTGCAGTGTGGAACAGAGCCAGAGAAACCACGAGGAATGAAAGATGTCCAGGTTAACTAAGCAAATTGGCTTGTACAGGGGAAAGATTGGAATGTGTGAGAAATTAAGATAGACTGCTCTTAAAAAGTGCAGAACCATGGTCAAGGGTTCTGTCAATCTTAATTTCCTACTGCTTTAACATCATTTCTTCCTTTCTCAGGCATCTCTTAGGAAGTCAGTGATAGTGATACCAGTTATCTGCCACTTCTATATTAGGGAGAGGTTTCTTCCAAAATGATAAGAAGTGATGTCATTCTCATAATAGAGTTGTCACTAAGCTTCAGAATCATTGTAGTGACTCGTAGGGCTCAGCATTCCAGCAAAGCCATCGGTGCAAACTGAAAATCTTTTCAGTTTGCATGCCAAAGATTATCATAGACTTTGAGAAGTATGAAAAAATTGGAGTCTGTTCCATGGAATTTCTGCATTCCAGAAAGGCAAATCAGTACAAAATCAGTGAGGAGAAAGAGCATGGTGATCCATGGGATTAGAAGTGTACAGTGTGAGTCTGGGAGCATAATTACACTACACAGTGAAGTATGGTATAGAAATAATTGATCTAACCACCACTAGACTATTTCCAGAAGTGAATTAGTACAGCCACGTTAGTTTGGCTTTGAATACATGTTGAAGAAGACTGGCTGTCTTGGTGACAGGGCACATTGGTTTGAAAGGAATGTGCTAACATATCTGTACCGCTCTTAGAACAAGGGGCGTGCGGGTATAGAATGTCCACAGTGTCTGCACTGACTGGCGTGGTGTCCCAGTCAGCTTGGACCTCTTCACATTGCATTCCATGTTGTAAGAGAGCTGTGCTGTAACAGAGCTTGACTTGATGAGCCAAGCAAAATGAATATTAACAGATGATACGATTCCTTTCTCTGAATGTACCACCAAAGAGGTAAAGCTCTGTTTAAATTAAGGGACTGTGTTAGGCAAGAGTGTAAGTCGTTGACTGACTAGGAATAAATGAAGTCTAAAAATCAAAATGAATTTTCAGTCAGGGCAGAGACATCTTGAGACTGCCATCTGATCGAGTTATGAAAGGGGCTTTGGTCAGCTTCTGAAAGGGATTGAGTGATATGACTGCAAGTGTAAGAGTTGATTATTTGCAGTCATTCAGGAGTTCCCTTCTAGTCCTGTGTTCCAATGTCTCACAATTCTGTTCAAGTGGCACAGTCAACAATATATTCCACTATTGAATCATCTGGGAAGAGCAGGGTCCTAATTATAACCTTGTGGAGTTGTATTCTTCTTTTATCTTTCATATATTTATTATCTGCGTATATTTCAACTATTTTCAACTTTTGTGTGTATGTGTATATATATATGTATTTCAGTTAACACAGTTGAGGTGTGAAAGGAGTGATTTGTCTGGTAGCCAGAGTATATAACCTTAAAAATGTGTAGAGAATTAGGCTTCTTCAGCTGTACATTTAATGAAACAATTTTGTTTCATCTTGGTTCTTTTCAAATAGCAATGATAGAACTAGGGAGGTCCTGGTCAGATTTCTTGTAAAAATACACCAAACAATATACATTGTGATTTCAGTCATTTTGGTTATTAGGTTTTAAGAACTGCTGAATTCAGCCAGATGACAAGTCTCCCTAACCTAGTAACTAGATACTTATAGAAAAACATGTCTGGAAGCAGTCATGCTTACAGTGATTTTTCCATCATGCTCTTCTAGCCTTCAGTGGCTAGGAGACTCTTTTGTTTAATAGTTACTGCTGACCTACTGAATAGAACTGCTGAATCAATGAAGCCATGATTTTTTTTGATCCATGTACAGTTTCTGCCTCACAATATCTAATGAAAATTAGTTTAATTTATTACTACCAAAAAAATGCATGCCTTCCAGTATTTATATTATGAAAACTAGTGAATAACAATTCCCAGCTTACCTTTTTACTAAAATCCACAACTTAACACATTGCTGTCATATTCTTCTTTACATATTTTTCTAATTCTACCATAATAACCTTTTTGATAATGGAATGACTAAAACTGCATAGAGTATTCATAATGTGCCTGTGGCCAGAGCGTTTACAGGGCAGATTTGTCATGTTTTTCTCTATTTATTTTTAAATAATTTCTAAGTTTGTTTGCTTCTTTAAGCACCAGATGTTTTCAGATTTCTTTCCTGGTGATACTAGCACCTTACAAATATACATATGTGTGTACTTTCTCTTCCTCTCTTGATCTGCGTTGCACTTAATGGCACCAAATAGCCTCTGGCATTTTATCACCCATTCAGTATTGAACCAAACTCTAAAGCTTTTCATAGCCAGCCCTAGATTTTCTCAGCCTAATAGTTTTGTGTCATCTGATTTTTTTTTCTTTGTCTTATTATGGGTGTACTTTTCCACATTGTTTATGAATATATTGAAGGGCCCTCATCTCTCAGTCAAGCCTATGTCAGTGAATCCTGAGAAAGAATACCACCAATATAAAATCTGACCTGTAAAAATCACTCAGCCTTTCTTTCTTCCTAAAATGAATCTTACCATTTTAGTTTTATTATTTATTTATTGCATAAGTAGATGTATTTTTAATTAATTTTCATGGTGCAGTTCTGCTTTTCAAAGTGTTTTATAGGATAATGGGAAAAGAAGACAACAGAAGTTCACTGCTTTCTGATGATTTAAATATCACACATGTTGACTTTAATGACTCTAATTAACGTTTTTATTTCATCACTGTATGGGATTCTGGCCCATACTGACAATTGAGAGCAATTGTCAGGAAAAAAAGTATACAAAAGAAACTGTTCTTTTTATGTTTTGAATGTTAGCATGTAAAGGTTGTCTTTGACTGTCTACAATCTTCTATTGGTTTAATCCACTCTGCTTACTTATTAAGCTATGAATACCTGCAAATCCTTTAAAGGATTAACTGTATCTGCCTGCTAAGCTTTCCAAGGCAGTTAAAAATAACTGCAGGCTGATTCTACTGACACACTAAAAATGGGACCTACTCTACATTTTATGTTGTATTTGCTGCTGCTTTGACAGATGTAATACAGTCTGGAGGTACTTAAACCTATGGAGTTTGGTTGACCAAGCGCTCTCAAAACCCCCATTATAACTAGCAGCTGTTTTCCCTTACAGCCCATAGAGAATTAGCATTTGCTTTGTCACATGAAAAATACCGGTGACCAAGGACGTGCAAGGTGGAAAAAAAAAATTCAGCTTAATATCAGTTCATGAAATAAAGGTATTCTCTGACGAAAAGGCCTCGACTTGCACAAGTGGTCTGCAGTGTATGAGGTGGCTTTTGCTAGCTGCAGTCATTGACTTCAAAAAATGTGTCTCTTTTCCACATTTACAAAATTGTTATATTCTAATACAGTATGAGCATGTTTGTGGGGTGCTGGTTGGTATTATTAGGAGGAGAGCCAAACAGATGAGATTCACTAGAGTGGAAGCCTTACAAGTAACACACAGTTTTTCTCTTGATGGTCCAGAGTGCATGAGACAGCAGTACATTAAAATGTGTACTGACTACCTCTGTGCTCTGCTATTCCTTCTGGCTCTCAGGGAAGAAGAGTTGGCAGTCACCACCTTCCTTGGTCAGAGAAGTTAAATTGTGTAATATATAAAATGGAAGCTTTGAGACAAGGCTTTTCACTTTTCCTTTTGCCAGATATTTTCTCTCTGAAGTCTTTGTACTGATACAGCAGAAATTCCAAATTGCAAAAGGGATGCTGGTATTTTCTTGTTGTCAAAGGACAGAATGCCTGATGTGGATCCTTCTTTGCTTCAGTGACTCCTGCTTTCCTTAACAGATTCTTTAGGTTCTGGCAAAAAAAAAAAAAAGTAGAAGAGCTGAAACTGGTTCTCACACTTTTAAAAGCTGAAGGAATATAACGTAGCATAAAGCTATTTTGGTCCCAAGTGCTAGGCCTCGGGCTAATTAATACTAAAGGGGCTGCATGAAACCTGCATTTGTTTCAGATGGTGAAGGGGAAATACTGAAAACCAAATGCAGGGAGATGTAGGTACTCAAAAGGGACGACTCCGTCAGTATTCCTTTCTAGTGAACTCCTGACTGCAAAGCAACATGAACTTGGGTTGTGGCTTGCCAGTCACCCTGTCAGGGTGTAAAGCACTGACACAAGTGCAGAAGGAATATTGGATTGATCAGTGTGGATTCAACCTTCAATCCCCAAATAATATTTTACACGGCTGAAGGCTGCTAAAATTCTTTAGTTTAGCTACTGCAAGAGCTAAGTTGTTGCTACTTAATTATTCTTCTGTTCAGTAATGGGAGGTCTGTAGATTTTCCTTCTCTTCTAAATAGGTAAGCAAACTGCACAATCCAAGCCGAAGGTTCTAGCTCAGACACAACATTCACTGTAACTCCGTTAACATGTGCTACTTTATGTTTAAAATACTGATTAAAATTTGTGCTGAGACAACTTCATACTGAGCTGTATCAGTAGATTACATTATCCTTTTACTAATTCTTGCTAAGGGAAGTTAACAAAAACTTGGGAGAGTTACAACATTTTAAATCATCATTATAGTCAATGTCTGCCCATGTGTGGCCCTAGCATGCCTGAGGAGTTGCCACAGTAAAGCAGCTTCGTTGCCTCTGATACTTCAGCAGTGTTTCTTAGAACTATTTGCAGAACTTCTAAAGTATTGCACTACTCTGGCAATAGATGACACTGACTTTTTAGGTATATTGTACAGTTCTACTTATTTCAATACTAATTTTTCTAATTAGGCATATATTGCTTAATGTTTGTTTTTATCTGACCTTCATGGCAAACTGTCAAGTTAAATTTTACTCAACATACATTTTGGAGACAGGAAATGGACTTCCTAACATAAACTACTTGGAACTTTGGTATGAATAGAAACTAGCATTCTTATGTTTTAAAAATAAAAAAATCATGTGGAACCGAAGCTTGTCAGATTTTTGTCAGAAACTTGCTGGTTGCCTGCCAGCTTATCTACCCATCCACTTGGCAGGTGGCCCAGCCTTCCAAGAGCTGCAGCTGCCTCTGCGTCAGGGATAGCAGCACTTCCAGGGCTGCCGGCTCCAAAGCAGGTGGCCAGATGGACTTCCTCTCAGGTACCACTCAAAGGGTCCCTGTCATCGTGGGGTAATGTGCTGCATGTGCAGCCTGTCTCCTGGCAGGGTGGAGAGCTAAGGAACTTTCAGGTCTGGAAATGTTTTCTCTTGTGCCAGCTTTTGGTAGTTTTCTAATAAATTATTTTGTACGTGGACATCCTATTCCTGTCACTAAGGAAGGCCTTGTATCTGAAAAGAGGGATGTATGCCTTTAACACGTCATTTTGTGGCAGTCCTGCTTCCAAGGTTCATGTAGAAATGACACAAAATCCAACAGCATGTCTAGAGGAATGCTGCTTTTTAAGTTGGAATTTGGCTTCCGACAGAGCATTGGGTTTCGTTGAGGTTTTGTGCTTTCGGTTTTTCTTAACAGACATTCTTGGTTCTCCTACAAATATCTAATCTTGTTTTAGATTGAATCAGACCTCAGCAGTATCTTGTGGACTTACATGCAAGTTTTTAATCAGTTAGATATTCATGGTAGTTGATACAGCTTTGGTATTAATAATGTATTGTGAAAGAATTGTAAGAATAAATAAAAGCTGATAAGCTTTATGTTGGTGTGTACATGGTTGTTGACCTTAATAGTTTTTCTCCTATCTTTTTAGGGCTGAGAACAGTACAGTTTAATAGCACAGAGTATTATAGGGCTTGTAACTCTTCATGTTTGTATAAAGTAAGTGCTAACTCAAACAGGTTAATAAATAATAAAAGCACAAAGCAATTTTTCTTTCTTTTCCTGATTGTTCTTTAATATTTTACTGCATTTCGAATAGCTTGCTAGAAAAGTTATCTTTCCTAATGGAGCTCTACTCCAAAAATAAATCAATTCACAATAATAGGCGTGGTTGGAGAAGAACCATTTTTTCTGCTCCAGCTATTGCTTGTAGATTGCTACTAGATGCCATATAAATAAATAAATCTCAGCTTTATTGAAGCTAAATAATGATATTGAAAGACACATGTTAATGAAATAAAGCAACTATGATACACCAAATATTTTATAGACTGTTGTCTGGAGATGATACCTTTTTCTATTATTGCCCTCAGTGAAATTTAATTAAGAACTTTTAATTAACATAATACACTACAGCATAAGATAATGCTTCTTATAATTAATTTGTCAAACAGAAACACTGATACCATAGAAGATAATATTCTGATAAAATTTCTCCAGCTTGGTAACTTTTTCAGAAACTTAGTGATTTAACTTCATACCTTTCCCCACTAAAGTTAGTAAGTTCATTCCTGAAGTTCCTAGTGGGGTAGAATAACAGTTTCAGGATCGAGGTGGATAGTCTTTTTGCTTGTATCTACAATGCAAGAAGTGAAGGACCAAACATTGTCTTTTTTAATGGGTCCAATGGCCTGTCAAAATCAGTACAAAAGATGGGAGCATTATAATAAAAAAAAAAAAATCCTCTCCTGTTTCTCATCTATTATATGTTGGGGTAGAGAAAGTTGGTCTTGTTGTACATTTAGCAGATGCTTCCAATGCTGTCCAAAATGAAACCAAGCTCAATTGATTTGCCTCTGTGCTATGCTGGCTTTATGTGCATTGAAAGCATTGGAGCTCTGTTAATAATAAAATTATAATGAAATAGAAATAAATTGTGCACACTGTTTCTTGCTGACTTGATGACAAGTAGTTTCTCTTTGATTTTATTATTCTTTTGCACTAGCCAACATAAAAATTTTGCTAGTATGTTTTTCACAACACTTACAAATAGTTGCCTAACTCCATTTCTGCTTACGAACTGAATAACAACATGCTTACATGAAGTAGCCTAGGATGGTCACATCTTCAGCTACACACTGGCATAGCTCCAACAGCATAGCTGTTGACTTCATAAGGATTTAGATACAAACTTAAAGTTAAGCCCATGCTTAACTGTTTTGTCAGTCTGTCTCTCTCTTCCTGTCTTATGGCTCTTACTATCAAATAAGATCTATGAAATTTAGCTCATGCTGACATATGAGTGAATGTTCAGGTATTCCTGTATGCTCTTTGTACCCAAGACCGTGATCGATTTATTTACTCTTGTTTCAAGCCTGAAGAAAAGACTGTATCCACTGTGACTTCCAGGGTGGTGTGACCCATGTGTGCTCTGGGTGTGAGCATGTGTGTGTGTATCTGTTTTCAAAGGCAATGTATGTGCCTCTCATCTAACCAAAACTTCTGTAAGCAGGTAGATTGTATTTCAGAATAAAACCTTATCTGTGAATTTGCTCTAAAACTCATGCTTTTTGCAGCAGTTCTAAATTAAATCCCCCTTTTTGTGGCTTTTGATTTAAATCACAGGTATCAATAACTTGATAAACATTTTTAAATTGTATTTAAAAACATGTACAGCAAAATACTACACCAGTAATAGTAGCAAAGATTTAGAAAGTGAGTTGCGTAAGAACTATTTTATAGCCTGAGATTGTAATCTCATATACAAACCACAAGTTATTACACAAAGGAAAGTGTAATCAAATTATGACTGTATGCAGTGGCTTTCATAAAGATGTAAGTTTTTCTAATACTTAATAAACTAAGAGATTTTACCAAAAGTGTAACCTTGTATTTCTGTGATTTATGTGCATTCTTCCCCAAAATAGCATTCAGATACAATAAGGTTTAGTTGGGCATTTATGCATGACAGAATGAATGAGTGTGGTATTTGACTGTCTGGAGAGCTGTGGATATATTTAAACAAAAAGTTTTATAACTGCTTTAATTATCTTGATAAATCGGGAGCTAAGTGTTATTGGCATAACGAGTGAAAAAAAAATATTTTAAGCACACATTTCCTTAAATTTTAGTTCCTAAAAAGCATGTCCACATATCTCTTCATATTTTACTATTTGCTAGATGTACTGCAGTTTCCCCTGGCATGTGTGTCCTGTAAGACAAGGGACAACAGAATCAAGAAATAAACATCTGACCATGTCACAAATCCAATTAACTCTGACAAGGGCTAGTAAAGTCAAGAGAATAACAAAGCACTGCTGTCTGGAAGCAGCTTTGTGGACGGTAGAACACCAGCTGGACAAAGCAAAAGTACTTCAGGCAGCTGAATTTTCTGCATCCACTAAGACCATCTTATACCCTGTTGGGGTCACAGCACTATAGCATTTTCAAGTGTCAGATCTCATCTCTTCACTGTTTCTAAGCAGCAGAGAGGAGGAGGGAAGCATTCCCCTCACAGAATGTAAAATATTTGCTAATGTCATTACAAGGTAATGCAGTGAAGCAGAAACTGCTGTTAACATCACACGGCCTCTCCTCAACCACCGCTGTGGTGGGTTATGATAAACCTTCAGTAGATTTCAGTGCAGCAATCCTCAGGCAGAAATTCTGGTGGTTGTCTAATGCCAGGACCTGTGCACGTTAGAAGTAGCTCTCCTTTCCCTAGCTCTTAACACACATAGTTATCTTATGTCCCGTGTAATGGAACCAAACAATTAAATGAGTGCTTTGCTGCATTCATTCATGCTTGAGACTCAAAAACGTGGGTGAATTTCTCATCTTGAGTATAGCAGGGTCAGTCTAGTGACATTCCTTTGGCAAAGTTATTTTGGATTTATCTTGAGAGGAGAATCCGATCCCTGACCTTCTGACTGGAAATTGAAATTTTTCACTGCTTGTTTCCAGATAGAAAGGAAATATGTGCTCCGTTTACTTCATCTGTGTAACTCAGACAACACTGTATTACACTTGGAAGTTCTACAGCTTGGTTTCTTTTCTTACTCTAGCCTATTTCAGAGTCACGCAGTATCCCTAAGTAAAATGCTAGCTTGCCATTTACACTGGAGTAATGGAAGAAATTTTAGACCCATCAAATATTATACAATATTCAGTGTTATTACTGCTAATTGTCAGAATTATTTGCAGCTCCTAATAACCTACTTTTCTAGTTGCCAGGACAGTCAAAAGTGTAGTTTCTCAGTTTTAACATGGGCACTAAAACTGAAACAAACAGCTATCTTCAGCTTTGGGATGGAAGAAGAAATGTTTCTTTGGGAAACAACATGAGAATTTGGGTTAGCTTATATCTCACAGCTAGTTTCCAGCTGACTAGCACTGGAAATTTCCCAACACTTTTCTAATATTTCTATTTAATTGAAACTAACATTATATTAACTTCAGCAAAATTTTCCAAAGGGAGAGTTCTCGAGTTTAGAATGGGATTTCTGTTCTAGAAACCAGAGACAAATACACACAATGACTCAGTGATTAGGTTATTAAATTATTAGATTTAGAGCAGGAAGCTGAAACTGTTTCCTCTCTCCTAATTCTACATGCTTGTATTCACTGCACCTTTTGAAACTTGCAGAGGGGCAAAAAGTCTGTGTTTGGTCCTATCTTTCCCAACACTGAGAAATTAACATGGGGTGAGGTGGGTAAATTTACTTTTAAGCATCACGATGGTCTCTGAAGTCAGGAAAAGGAGCAAGGAAACAATAATGTGCAAGATTACTTCTGCAGAAAATCAAAAATGAAACAAATCATCATGCATTTACATTGAAACTTGATCTTCTTGCTACAACTTTGGACACAAATAGAATTTAGCAAATGGATATATGCTGTAGATGCAGCACAGGCATATGCTGACATACGATTACCATATGTCAGTCCACAGTGATTCTTGAGCTCCTGAGACATGTTTTGTTCTTTAAATAGCTTTCTGTCTTTTTAACATTTTGGAACACATTGACTATTTTCATTATGCTTTTTTCTCTTTCCTTTGAAGCCACATGTATTTCTGACTGACTTAGATTAGGCAAAAAGGACTGATAGAACGAAGCTAAATTAGCTTTTGGAGATTACTACTACAGTCAAATATATTCAGCACTCTAAGAGTCAGCATGAACTATTGAAATAAAATGAAGTCTACATTAATCTTTATAAATAAAGAAAACATATGGATTGGGATTTTTGTCCTGCGTTCATCCAGGATCACCTACCAGTATTTTATTCCTGGTATGTAACATGGCAAGTTAAAATTTAATTTAAAAAAACCAAACCAAAAACTTTTGTATTTAATTATGTATCATTAAAACCTGAGATTTTGACTTGAACTGGAGACCATCTGAGTCAGAAGCTCACAGACTCACAGAGAGAACAATGGTATCTGTCAACTGGTATTTCCTGTTGGTTTTCACTACAAACAACAAATTTGATATTATCATATGATCTGCAGATGTGCCACATGAAGGCATTTAGATGCAAGTTTTAGAGAGGCCTACAATTTTAGGCAAATAATAGGTAAACAAACCTCCTATCTCCTAAAAAAACCTCTATCACAATAGTGTTAACATATTTCAACAAATTGTGTGACAGTTCATAAGTTCCTACAAGTTTTAGAGGAAAAAATACTTTAAATTTACTTAAATGCCTGTGAGAACTCTAAAAAAGTAAGGAACAATAATGAGAACATACACAAAGATTGTAATGCACCGTGTGAAGGTAAAAGAATTGTACTGAACACATTCTTTGGCTTTTGCAACATCTTATATAGGCTTTATTGGCAACATAATTTGTATCTTTAGTGAAAAAAGAATTGCTTTATACTTATCAAGAGAGAAGTCATCTCTCTGAATGTCTGAAAAAATGCTGAGAATAATAACTACCATAAACAAGTCATTAGTAAGAATTTACTTTTCCCATTTAAAGATTATTCCTGCCTGGAGACATAATATAATTTCTCAATTTACTCCAGCCTCCTAGGAACTGCAAACCAAAGACAGCAAGTGTTAGACTTCCCTACAAAGTGTACATAGCAGCTGAGGCCGGCACAGGAAGAATTCTTAAGACTGTGCTGAAAGAAGCAGTGTTTCTTCAAAGCCTCTGATTTGACATAGGTACATTGGCTTTCTATTTCAGTGCCTCAGAAAGGGTCAAAGCTCTGCAGTGTGGAAGGGCATAAAGTAGCGCTTGACACATTGGACATAAACACTTATGTCATGCAGACATCCTCCTGTTATAAATAAATCAATTCCTGCTTGCACTAAAAGGCACTGATGTAATCACAAAATGTTTTAGAGACCTTTTACTCCTAACTGTGTAACACTGGAAATTTTGCCCCTCTGCAAGTTATTGATTGGGCCTTAGTATCCTTCTGTTGAAATAAAGGCACTTCTGTCAATTTGAGTAAGTGGAAACCAAAGGCCCCTAAGCTTTGGGTTAGCCTTCTGTACAGGAAAGGAAACAACCCCAAATGTATGGTGACATGGGGATAGTTCTCCTCCCACAAACTCTTTGGTTTCCAGATTCATTGTAAGTGGGTGCACAGATTTCTTCTGGATGACACTGGAAGGGAAAAATGACAAAGATGATATGAGACAATGTTTTGTTTCTTATCCTAGGAAAGCCTTGGCACAATTTGGGTGTTCTCTGGACTTAAACCCATTAGCAGAAAAATATAATGATGCTATTATGAGACCAAATGGAGGGACAACACATAATACCATATACAAGCAAAATCAGAGCAGAGCTAGAATATGGAAAGGGGGAGGTAAATAATGGCATGAGTTATTTATCAGGTACTATAATGTGAGGAAAAGAAGAGCACCTCTTTTCAAAAGGGAATCATAGAAATTTATTGAGGATATTATGACATCATTCCTCTAAATCCCTTATGTTCCACTGTTCTCTATGTTTCTCAGTGGTACCCCCTTGCTCTCAGGAGTTTTGCACCTGCTTGTTCTATTTCTACATTCCAAAATTGGCGAGGTCCTGTCTGTCTAAGCTTGTCTCTCAGGCTCAGCATCTCTATTTGACTGTGAGCAAAACTGTCACAGTGGTAAACACTGTCAGAAAAATATTATCTTTTTTTTTTGCATGTGAAAGCAAGGGGTAAGAAGGCCTTACTCAAGATATTTTCCTGGCAATGTGGCTGCAAGGCAAAGGCTTTTGTTCCTCCCCTGCACCACCAAGCAACGCATGTTCCAGCATCAGAGTGAAAAGCAGGATCTGAAACAAGTAAAACAGTGTCACTCAGAAACTGCAGGAGTGAGAAAAATTAGAGGACTTCCTTCTGCCTGTGAAGTCTTTGTGTAGACAGTAGAGGCTGGTGTGAAACATCTACATGAGACAGGTGAAAGGGGAACTTGATGCTTCTTAGAAGTCCTGTGGTTGAAGTTTTGTGAGATCGCTTTATTTCAGGTGGTTTCAAAATGGGTGATAGAGATGTGTGGTACTGTGCCAGTTCTCACCTGATGCAAAATAATTTCTGTGTGAGGGTATACTGGAGATGTGAGGAACCTCAGCTCCTGCTGTTTACAGCTATCAGTCTACTCCTGCTGCTCTGAGTGGCTTCCTAAAGTAAACATAGCCTATGCTGGTTTATTCACTGCACACGGACAGAACAAAAACTAATAGCTTGTGATGCACCATAATTTTCCAGGAAAATATAGCATTCTGAAAGCAAAAATACTGAATTTAGATGAGATTCACATCAATGTGTTTTACTGACTTAGAGAAACAGTTTCAGAAAAAGAGGATGACCTAGCTGAGACTAATAGCTACATTCAGTATACTTACACTAGTTTACATTGTAAATAAGAATTCCGTCAGCCCAGCAGAAAAGGACCTGGGGGTGCTGGTCGACAGCCAGTTGAACACGAGCCAACAGTGTGCGCAGGTGGCCAAAAAGGCCAGGGGAATCCTGGCCTGTATCAGGAATAGTGTGGCCAGCAGGACCAGGAAGGGATTGTCCCCCCGTACTCAGCACTGGTGAGGCCGCACCTGGAGT
The DNA here is from genome assembly GCF_009829145.1 of Chiroxiphia lanceolata. Classification (NCBI taxonomy): domain Eukaryota; kingdom Metazoa; phylum Chordata; class Aves; order Passeriformes; family Pipridae; genus Chiroxiphia; species Chiroxiphia lanceolata. The sequence goes on along the minus strand of NC_045637.1, from coordinate 113,533,721 downwards.
ACTGTGGGCCCCTCTCTACGAGAAAGACATTGAGGTGCTGGAGCGAGTCCAGGAAAGGGCAATGGAACTGGTGAAGGGTCTATAGAGTAAGTCCTATCAGGAGCAGCTGAGGGAGGTGGGATTGTTTAGCTTGGAGAAAAGGAGGCTCAGGGGTAACTTCATCACTCTCTCCAACTACCTGAAAAGGAGGTTCTAGCCATTTGGGGGTCAGCCTCTTCTCCCAGGCAACCAGCGACAGGACAAGAGGAAATTGCCTCAAACTGTGCCAGGGGAGGTTCAGGTGGGACACTGGGAATAATTTTTTTACTGAAAGGCTGGTTAAACATTGCAACAGACAGCTGATCCAGGTGGTGGAGCCACTGTCCCTGGAAGTATTCAAGAAACGACTGGATGTGACACCTAGTGCTATGGTTTAGTTTGTATGGTAGTGTTTTGTCAAAGGTTGGACTCGATGAACTTGGAGGTCTTTTCCAACATTAGTGACTATGATTCTGTCACCTGTAGGGGGAAAACAGTATTTAAACATGCCTTGCTTTATTGTATAGTGCCACCTAGGGGATAAAGGCTTTTAAACTTT